>NC_140942.1:102294574-102952074 GCF_014529385.1 Adiantum capillus-veneris | reverse complement strand
AAAACAATGACATCAACATGCCCCCTATTAATGGTGCCTAAAATTTACAT
Source organism: Adiantum capillus-veneris (assembly GCF_014529385.1). NCBI lineage: Eukaryota > Viridiplantae > Streptophyta > Polypodiopsida > Polypodiales > Pteridaceae > Adiantum > Adiantum capillus-veneris. The sequence continues at coordinate 102,952,024 of NC_140942.1, read as the reverse complement.
GGATGTTCTGCTAAGACCATAGATCGGGTGAAATTAGAGAGTTTAGGAAGGGAAGAGAGAGAGAGAGAGAGAGAGAGAGAGAGAGAGAGAGAGTACTATGTACAAGTCTTGAGGTGAGGTGTCTTTTAAGGTTAGGTCAACAGATATTTTGTATTAGTAGGTTAGTGGTTAGTGTTAGCAATCAAGAAAAAGTTAATGATATATTTACAATGGGTAGAATAGGTGGATGGTTGAAAAAAAATGGATGAACGAAGTGAGGAAATCCTTATGATGGTGAAGCTTTGAAGAAGTTTTGGACTTACTTGTGTAGGTTCTCAAAAATGATTGTCGATCCTCTTCTTCTTTTTCTCTTCGTACGTTGTCGTCGTCTCCAAGGTTGAATATCCACGATGAAAATGACAATGTTGGTTGATAAGAATCCCAATTATCCAAGATTAACTATGGTTTTACATGCTTAATTTTATGTATATAGAGAAAAGGTAAGAAAGAATTATAATTTATAGATAATAGAGATGGTGTATGTACATGTAGAGCTCGTACAAAATCTATGGAAGTGAGAGAGGAGATTAATGGTGGTGAATAAGGTGAGAGAAACCATGAAAGGTGCAGGTTTGACGGAGGGATAGGGAGAAATGAGTCTGTGTGTGTGGAAGTGTGAAGGAAGGTGAGAGAAGACTAGGGTGACTTGTGAAAAATAGTGGGCAGATTGGGGTCCACAAAAAAAAATTATATCTCACCGGTGGCACCTCCAAAAATCATGAAAATTTTTGAGATGATTATTCAGCTTGTGAGATAAATGTTTCAACTTGATCACTTTCTCAACTTCGGAGTGGAGGTGGACGTCAAAAATCCCACCAAAATGCCTGTTTTTCCTCCTACAAAAGTCTTCAGTGGCTCCCCTTTTGTTGAATTTGCATAATCCTCCAAGAGTGAGCCCCTTCTTGCATAAGAGCGTGACCTAATAGATTCTTGAGGGTTTGGAAATATGCACGGAGTAGGATTATTCACAAATATGATATATGGATATGATGAAAAAAACAGGTTAGCCTATAAACAATTCATGGAATCTTAGAATAGTATCAGCTGTATATAAATATAAATTGGAGAAAAGTAAACATATAGGTAATCAAATGAGGGGACCTCATTTGTTTTACTAATTTAGGACTATTTACAAGAAGTAAAAAAACATGCATGTAAAAAAATGGTAATGTAGTAAAAGGGAATCACTGGGTGAAAGGTATTTTGTGAATTGTTTTTGGAGTGGATTCACACAAAAATTTATAGAGTCTTGGATGAAAATATTTATATATGGAACAAAGAGTATGCAAAATGGTAAGAAAATTTATGGTAATGGTGAGTCAATGTAAATACATGCTTAGATAAATAACCCACACCCAGGTAAAAATATTTAGAAATACCAAAATAACTTTAATAAAAAATCCTATAAATAGGCCCTATATACAATGAAATATTTACCATAAATGGACCATAATATATTCTCATTTTTTATTTTTATTTATTTATTTGGCTCAACTAGCCCAATGACTATCTAGATGGGGGTTTTAAGAGACATGGGGAAAGTCCCCTAACTCACACACGCCTATGTATAATGAAAGGGTGACGATATCCACATTGTTTACGTGGTTTTGGTAGGGTGAGGTATCTCACTACGGAAATTCCGGATAGCCAAAAAATGGATATCACTACCATTGACAAGTAATTATGGTTGCAAGACCAAGCTAACATGCACAAGACATTGTGATTGCAATGGTAGTTGGTAACAATGCCATGATGCTTCGTTGCATGACCATGCTTGAATCAACATAGTGAGCATGGTAGAAGGGTCTTCAATTGTGCTTGTATTAGCAAGGAGCTTGATTGTATTGAAGGAGTCATCATGTTACATACCTCCGAAGGATCACAAAGTCAACATGGGCATCAATTCACACTAGCCTACTAGGTTTAGAGAACTCACACGAATGATTGGTCTCTAGAGAATGCAAGCATGTTGGGTGTCAAGACAATGCTATCATATGATTGATTCCAAAGAGTCCTAGTGACCTACAAACCATACTAGAATTCTTGGTTCTAGGGCCATGCTAGAATTTTTCATTACACTATGGTTTTAAAACCTTCATACCATGATTGATTTTCAAAATGATGAGCATGATCTCAAGACCACAACTTAATGCTTGAATGTTGGAGTGGAATAGTCAGATATTTCTTAGACATCGATCCAGTAACAACACAATAGTTTTCTCAAAGAGCATGCCTCAATGCTTAGACTATTTAGGGACTTGAGACCACGCAAGGGTAAGTTGCTTCAAAACAATGCAATGGTGCTTGGTTGTATGACCATGCTTCAATCAACAAAGTGAGCATGGATGTAGGGTCTTTTATTGGGCTTGTAGCCAAGTTAATGTGGCTGCAAGACCAAGGTACCATGCAAGGCATCAATATCTAGTTAATATTCTAGGTCTTGAGGTGATGATGAAATTTTTGAATAGTAAAAAATGCTTAGGTCCTTTCACTCAAGATGTCAGTCATTTGACAACATAAAAGCGAGCATGATTGCAAGACCATGTTACCATCAAGGAAGAAATATGAAGATGGATTGTTCAAGGATTTGATACCAATATAGAAGACTTAATCTCTATAACATGCAAGGTTAATTTGTTGCAAAAAAATTCCATGATGCTTGGTCACATAAACCTTACATCTGCAAAGTGAGCATGGTCATAGGGTCTACTAGAAACAAGGATTTCATTCACAGCTTCACATGAAGTGTGAAGTGGTAATAAATCATGTTATTAACACCCCATGGGAGTGTTAATAACATCAAATACATATTGATTTGATAAAGTTGAGAGTTCATGTTTGCCTAGTAGGATATTTCATTTGCTCGATGGGCCCCTTTTGTAGCCCGATGGGTTCTACATTTCCTCCAAATGTTTGAAGAGGTGTCAACTCTAGAGGGACCTATATAAACAAAGGACCATCCTCTCAGATACCTCTTTTGGCACCCTCTCTAGAGTCCCCACTAGAGTTAAGACTTGAGGTTTTTCCTTGAGCGTTATCATGTAAAGTTTTGGTGCCTTTTTTCTCAATAAACGTATAGTTACCTCTCTTGGGTGTCTATTCGCTTGCAAGCAGGTTTGGGTAGGAAGCATTCTCATGGAGGATCTAGGCAATGCAAGTGCTTGGGGATCCTTTTTATTGTTGGAATGAAGCACTCCTCATCACTACACCATTATAGTTGTATTTTATGACTAGTTACCTCCATGTGTATCTATCCACCTGAAAACAAGTTTGGGTATGAAGAATCCTCGTGGAGGGTTTAGGTGGTGCAAGTACTTGGGGCTCATTTCTATTATTCTAATGGAGAGCTCCTTATGATTACACCAACTTCTTGCTTTTTTTTTAAAAAAAATGCCTACATATCACTTTTGTGAGGGTATTAATGTTGTCCAAAGGGCCCCTAGGCCCTTAGGGAGGGCCCCTCATGTTTCCTGGAGGGCCAGGGCTATATCCCAGAGGCCTTGAGATGTATCTAGGACAACCTCACATTGCCTAAAGGGCTAGGGATGTTGCCTTCAGGTCACATGGCAGTTTTTGTGAAAGTGAAGAGTTGTGAATTGAGAATTTTGCTAATTAACATTGTGATCACATTAAAAAACACGTGATTATGTGAATTTGGTCTTGCGACCATTATGAGTTTTTGGAGTTCTAAGAATTTTGTATCATTTGAGAACTCAAGCATCATGTCGCGACATAGAATATACATTGGGTGTTCAGCCCTTCCATGGTAGCAAGATCTTGCAATCAACTAGCCTTGCACATTTTAGACATGAGCTATGATTGAAGCATTTTCTTGAAGAGAGTTATTGTGTTTTTATTGGATAGTTTAAGAAATATCTTTGGACTATTCCACTCCAACATTCAAGCATTACATTGCAGTTTTGCAACCATGTTTATTATTTTGAAATTCAAGAATGGTCATTCCACCAATCATGGTAGGAAGGTTGTAAGACTATTGTGTAAAAAAAAAAATCATCATGGACTTATGACCTGACATACTAGCATGGTTAGAGGACCAAAAGCACTCTTTTCAATCAATCAAGCATAAGCATGGATCAAGTGTTTCCTTGATACCTGCTGTGCTTGCATAGTATGAGGACAAATTATGCTTCTAATTTCTTCAAACCTAGTTACAAGTATTGTGAAAAGGGCTTACGAATTAGGACTTAGTGAGTCCAAGAAATACCTATGAATTATTTCTAGTCCCTGAAATTAAACAGAATTGGAGAACCAATCATTTTTGTTCCATCCCAAGATGACTATTTGGTTTCCGAAGAAAAACTTATGGTTGCAATTCCACTCCTAAATGCTTAGGTATTGATTGTCCATACCATATCAAACTAGATGAAAACATGATTGGTCATGGGGCCGCATTAGAAGTCAACATGGTCATAAAATGAAACTAGCATGGTGGGTTTGAGGAAATATAAACCATGCAAGCACATTAGCTATCAAGAAAGCTCTTGCTCCATGCTTATGATTGATTGCAAAGAGTGATCTTGGACCTCCAACTCTGCTAGCTAAATGCTTGGTCTTGGTACCAAATGACCATACTGTGGAAGTCTCTATTACACAATGGTCTTTGAACCTTTTCACCATGCTTGAATTTTGAAACAATGGACATGGTCATAAAACCACAAGGTAATGCTTGAATGTTGAAGTGGAGTATTCCAAAGGTATTTCATAAACTATTCACTAACAACACAATAACGTTCTCCAAGAGTGTGCTTCCATGTAGAGATTATTTGAGGACATTAAACCAAGATATAAAGCTTATCTCTAGACCGCACAAGGATAATTGGTTGCAAAACAATGCCACAATGCTTGTTCACATGGCCATGACTGAATACACAAAGTGAGCATGGTCATAGAGCCTCCAATTGTGATTGTAGTCAAGTTAATGTGGCTGCAAGACAAAGCTACCCTCAATACCAAGCTTATATTCTAGGTCCTGAAGCAATGTTGAGTTTTCCAAATAGTCCAAAATTCTTAGAACTTTGTTTCCAATAAAGGAAAGGCACTATACAAAAAAATAGTTATACACTCAATTACAAAGTTACAATGAAGGAAAATGAATACTATATATTAGCTATATACATATATAGATATATACAAGTACTATATATACCTTTGACACACAACCTCGTGCATACTCCCACTCTTTGTCAGTGATGTCCTCTCCGCATGCCTTTCTCTCATGGATCCACTCGGCATTAATGAGATCTAGGAAACATGCAAGGTGTTGAGGAACTGGGGTTTCCCTCTTGCCTCCACGAGCTTGATGCCATGCTTCCCTTTTTTGTAGAAACACTGCCTTTCGCCTTGTCCACAAATCCACCCACTTGGTCATAATCTTTTCATTGAGGATGCAGAAGTTATTGATAACTCAGTGTAGATCCACGTCCATGCTAAATAATTTTCACTTTCTAAGAATAGGACTTACCCAAGAAGTGCGTCTACATTTGCATTGCTCCAACCAAATTTTGCTTACAAGATGAGGACCTCCAACGATTCTAGAAGCATCGAGTACTCAGCACCATCATAAAGAGACTTTTAGGCACTCAATAGCAACTTGTCCTCTGCTACCTATGCCCATTTAGTGTAAGTTCTAAAATCCTCCTCGTAGATGCTTGCTTGATGTGCCACCAACAACTCATCCACCATGTTGAACATGTTCACGTTGTCGTGCTGTGACACGTACATAGTGGCAATGCATCCTACAAGAGTTATCTTGTAATTTTTTAGATACATAATTATCTTTTCTATAATGTACATATGCATATTTAAGTATAATAATAATCCTTCTATCTCATCCTATTATTTATCTCAAGGGTAACCTATTCTTACTTTACCATAAAAAAATACTATGGGAAAAGCGTCAATAGCTCCGCCTCTTTAACTTGGGGCAAAAAGCATTGATTCTTTATTTCTACTATCTCATTATCATCTCACACCCTAGCTAGATCCTATATCTAGGGTAAAATCCAATATATATATATTCTATGTATTTTTCATCTTTTTCTTATATTTCTTTTTAATAGCTACTAGGAGGGAATCAAATCCTAGTGGGACAATAGGTGGCATGATTTCAAAGATACACTTATTTTAATGCATTATTGAAAGCATGATTACAAAGCTTTGTCAAGGAGAAATGTCATGCTTTCATATGGCATGAGGTGTCCTTTGGAATCAAATGAAAGTCTAGGCTAAGGGGACCACAGGAAGACTTTTGCTGCCAAAAATGGACTCTATTTTGATGATTTTTTTACACAAGGTTCCAATCCAAGTTGAAAACGATTTTAAAATGACAATCGTAGCTAATAAGCTGAAGTTTCTGCCCATATTTTTACTTTTTAATTTGGAGCCACGGTTGAGGAAATATGATCAAAATACTGGACCCCATTTTGCCCACATCATGCAGGGACAGCTCATTTCCAACTTTTCCAGTTTCTATTCACACTGGCTCCTCTCTTTTTGTGTAAACCCTTGGGAGTTCCCTTCACCTATAAAAGGGGACCTCTTCTTCCTTGAGAAGAACTCAAGAATTCAAGCCATTGACGAGAGGAATTCATGAGGGAGGGAGTCGTAATGCCAAATTGTACTTAGTCATTAACATAAGCCTAAGCCTACACTTTCTCATAGAAGAAGACTAGCCATTCTTGCAACAAGCTAACCTTGGAGGATCAACTCTAATCAAATAAGGTCTTGCACTTGGTGTATCAATCAAAGTGGAATTATCCACTCTTCTTCTCTCTCCATCAATAATGGTGCCAAAGGGTTTGTCAAGTAAGATGTGTTCTACATTAATGTTTCTTGATTTCTTGCTGTTTTCTTTTTCATCTCTAATCCAATATATATATATATCTAATATCATCTCCTTAACCAAATCTATCTCTCTCACTCTTAGTAATTCATCCTCTCTACAAATTTTAGGTTCTCCTTGCTACAGGTACATCTCTCCCCATAGTATCCTTATTGCCTACGGGCAAGAATACGACTTGGGAGGGAAACTCACTTCTCTTCTCTTCCTTTCTCTTCTCTCATATCTACATTTCTCACATACTATCCTAGATGAATAACCCACATGATGATAATTTCTATCTCTTTCACTCTGTACGATCTATTAGAATTAACGTATGGATTAGCCGTAAAATACACTTTCAACAACGTATAGTGTGATGTAAGCGTAGTTATCTTGCTATGAACCAAGAGGATTTGTATACACAATTAATCCCAATCACTTGACAAAATATATATATTATGGTAAGCACAAAACTACAATTCCAAAGAACAATTCGTAGCCTATTTGGTCAGCCAAGATTGAATGCAATTAACTCATCTATTAACCCTTTCATACTACCCATGATACGATATGACCATAGCCTTGATGTTTTCATCTTTGTGTTATTTTGACATTCTCTTTTGTGTTTTTTCTTTGTCTGTGTGAGTGCAAGAGAGAAAGAGTGGGCCTTTTTTAATTGCACTTCCTTCCAAACCCTAGTCTTCATGGCATCTATGGTTTAACTCCTTCATATAGTTTTTTTTGAGTTGTCTCACAAACTCTCACAGCCATAAGTCCGGTGGTTTCCCTGCAAGACCACAAATTTCTCGACAATGTCCTTAAATTTGAAGTGCCCTTGAGATGTTGGAGAGGGGGAATAAGGGAGCACACCCAGCACACAAAAGGACTACCTCTCTATAGCCCAAAGCATACATAACACCCCGATCCACTAGAGTTCACCTTCAAAAATCTCAACACATGCTAGGAGGCTACCAAGCGCACACACACTGATGCGTAAACACACACACACAATAGCTAACCGCGCATTTCACTACTCATTTCGAGCACACAATGCTTTGCACACAAAACCACACTCTCACTTCCATTCTACACACAAGAAGGGGCTGGGGGAGGAGGGGAGGCACACACATCTGCACTGGCATCGCACACAAAAGCAGAAGAAGTAGAGATGGATGGGCATGGGAAACGATGGGAGACAAACATTCTAGAGGCTTCACCACTGCTCAAAAACACCATATACAGCTTGGTTACATCAAACGGTGCACCCACATGGTTGTTAGGCAAGAAAACACACACTTGGGGCTTTGCAGGCACACACCTTTGCACAAAAAGGCCAACGCAAGAACTCACACACTCTCTCTCTCTTGGATCTCTGCAGCCTCACCAGCTCAAGGCCTTGTCCAAAAGCCTACAATGGAAAAGATCATGAAAATAACTAAAGAATGGCTTATATAGGGGTGCCCCTTTCAATTTGGGCATCTCGGCTCTTCTTGGTCAACCATGCACCCACATTTAGCAACATGGGAGGGGGTATCCGCCCTGCATCTCCTCTCTTTTGCTTGTTCTTGAGAGGGGGGTGCACTAGAGACATCACTAGTGCCCCTTGGTATTATTTTTTAATCTTTATTTTTCCTTCATTTTCACCCTTTGTATTACCTTTGATTTGGATCAACTTTGGTCTTTGACTGCCCTCATGGCCCTTTGTCTGGCTCGGTTTGGACATCCTTTGAACTCTCCCTCTTTCTTTAACTCCCTTTTGGTCCTTTTTCACCCTTTGCCCGACCTTCAACTGCTTTCTTGGCCTCCCTTTCGGCTCTCTCCCTTTCTCTCACTTTCTCCACTCTTACTCTCTCTCTCTCTCTCTCTCTCTCTCTCTCTCTCATGTGAATCATCCCCTCCTCCCTACCACTAACGACGTGGCTAGTGGGGGGGGGGGGGGGGGCTTACTCTTGTAAAATGGGGAGCGTGGGACCAGACCCTTAGGGTGGGTCCCCACATCATCACTATTGCCACTCAGAATTGTCGAGGTCAGTCATCGGTAGCGGGCTCCAGCGCACGCCACCTGCCTCTGTCAAAACCCCATTGCACGTGCAATGCACCACCACAAAAAGCCCCCCTGGGTAGTTCTCCATAACCAATACGAGAGCAAGCTCTCTCTCTCTCTCTCTCTCTCTCTCTCTCTCTCTCTCTCTCTCTCTCTCTCTCTCTCTCTCTCTCGTACATTTCCATAAGGGGCCCCCCAACTCTTATACACCTCAAATCCACACCCGCCTTGTGCATATGGGTTCACTTGCACTTCCATGTGGTAGTCTTAGATTCATCGTCTTCCAAATCCTCCAGAGAAACTAATTTTATGAGAGAAAACCCCCTCTTGTGGTGCCAACTTCATCTAGCCCTCATCTCTACTTCACAAACCCATTCTCCAAGATGTAAAGCCCGGTTTGAAGCTCCCATCCTTGGCTTTGTTCTATGCAATCCCCACTGCCCTTTGACTTCTTTGAGCCGCTATCCGAGGCCGCAAAAAACCAAGAAAATCAAATGGATGCACTCCCCCGCCAAATGCTCTAGGATTTTCCAGCCCATAACTCAGCCATTGGGAATCCAATTGTCGAATCATTACTTCTTGCTAAGTCCACATGGATTTCTCTATCTGCTTGAACCTTGTCGAGGCCCAAAAGATTCCAGATGGCATGTCCTCCAATGCAGTCAGGTGGACACAAACCCGGCCCCCTACAAAACTTTAAAAGGCCATAACCTGCAATCCAAAGCTTCAATTTGCAATACGAGAAGATAGGCATGATCCATAATTCAAGCTTACACATCTATCCACTGACATCCACTCAACGCATCTGTCCCCAGATGCCTTGTCCATCTCAAATCTGTTAGGCCTTCTAACTTCAAACTGCAATACCTTTCACGCCAGGGCTCTGTTTGATGAGCCGTTTGGACTAGCTTGAACATCACCTCTAACACTACATTCTAGAGCATTGACTTAGCACTTTGGGCACCATTTCCTTTCATCCTAATGGGACCATCCTTGAGCCCTTTTTGGGCTAAAAAGTCGCTTTAGACATACATTCTTGCTGCCACTAGTCTACCCAGGGACTTCATACCCTCTCTATCCTTCTGCACGACACCTGCCTACAGCCTTAGCTTGGCATTGCATACTTTCCAGCTTGGACAAACTTTGGCTGCACTAACCTGTGTGGAGATGCTAGTTCCACAACCCAAGTCTCCTGCCATGCCTTCCATCATGGATTCTTATCACTGCCTTTCAGACTTGTGGGTCTCTCTACCACCAACTAACACATTCCAACATGGGGCATCCTCAACTAATGTGGGGGCTGCACTTCCATAAACTCTAGCACTTTTTAGAGAGCATAAAGATCCCTTCATTCTTGACATGACCTAAGGTAATTGGAGCAAGGACAAGGGAGGTTGTCCTTGAGCCACCAATCACATTTAGGGCCATTTGGAGGGTCACGATCATCTCAATCGTCCTACACACACATGAAAGAGAGACATGTTAATTCAAGAAATTTATTAAAAATCACATGTTCCCTAAAAAATGAACAATTAGTACATTAGGTGTCAGCTAGATTTTCAATAGGAAAATTTAGATAAATGACTAAAAATATATTTAAGTAAATTACAATGAGTAGAAAAAGAGAGAAAAATATTTTTTCAAAATACTCCAAATAATAAAAAAAATGCATTGAGTAAGAAAAGAAAGAGAGGCTAAAAAATAATCAAAAAAGGTACTAAAGGGGGTGGAAAATTAGAGTGGGGATTGTAAAAAGATTGCAACATCAGATACTTTTGTTCTTATGAAGATATCGCTTTCGAGGAAGAAAACACTTCTTCAAGGGGGGAGTAATGCCAGGCTTAGGGTAAGATCGGGTAGGCCAAGGGTCAAGACAGACATGCAATAAAGGGGGTCCTAGAAATATCATGGAAAAGGGCCTATATAGGGCATGGTTGGGTGGTTACCTTCATGAGCCAGTCCCTCGGTCTCAGAGAGGATGGTTGTACTAGAGCATAAGAGCAACAGAATTGTTGATGACATTAGTTCTCATTCTGGCACAAAAGTTGTGGTGATGTGCCCTAGCACATACCACTTTCTTTGTGATGTCTATCCTTCCACTTCTATCAGCATTTTACTTATCTCACTTGATGTAATCATCATTCAAAAATCTAAAATGGTATGTTATACCTTGTCTCATTGATTTGTATACATATTTTTTTTGTTGCAAAGTCTCATTGCTATCTATCCTAATCTTGTAAAGTTTCATGAATTTTTGAAATTGTTTTTTTGGCTCAACGTTGCACACTTGTTGTATTTTTGCTAAAGGGCTCATTTATAAGATAGCATGGAAAAAATATGATCTTTGTGCAATCATGGATTGATGAGATGTGATTCCATGGCCATGAAACTTTTACAAGGTGGAAAATATAATGCATACCATACATTGCAGAGTTTCATGGCTTTTTGACACCATCTCAGTAGTTTAGGGTTGCACAATGGCTATATTTTGGCTATAGGGACCCTAATGGCAAAAAATATCCATTGCGCAACTCTGGACCAACAAGACTTGATTTGCTGGCCATGAGAATTTGCAAAAATAGTGTGTATGGTGCATACCCAGCCCATGCAAAGTTTCAAGGCCTTTTATTGCCATATTTTAGTGTATGGCAAAAATATGGACATTGTGGAACATGGACCAGCTAGATCTGGTTTGATGGCAATGAAACTCTTTAGATGTAAGAAATAAAGTGCATACCCTAATCTTGCAAAATTCCATGGCTTTTTGAAACTATCTTGTTTTTTTCAAATGCAAAAAATGGCCAATTTTTGCCATTGTGCGAAAGTGGAACAATGAAACAATTTCATGTCCTTTTATGATTGTTTATGAAACTTTGCAAGGTTAGGAAATATGGTGTATATCTTACACTTGAAAAGTTTCATGGACTTCTATGATTGTCTCATTAGTCCAAGGTTGCACAATCGCTATATTTTTGGTATATGGCTCCTTAGCAATTGTATGACAAAAATATAGCCATTGTTCAATCACCAACAAAATGTGATCTAATGGCCATGAAACTTTGCAAAGGTGGGAAATATGATGCATAGCTTACCCTTGCAAAGTTTCATGTCCTTTTGAACATGTTTAATTGTTCCAAGGTTTCACAATGGTCATATTTTGCTAAAGGGCTCATTTGTGACTGTATATGGCCATTGTGCAACAATCATGGACCGATGAGAAGGTTTGTGATGGCCATGAAACTTTGTATGGGTGATAGATATAATGCATACCCTACCCTTCGAAAATTTTGTGGCCTTCTAAAACTGCCTCGTCAGCTCATGGATGGGTATGGATACCTCATGTGCATGTGTATAATGCTTTCCTCCCTTCTTGGGAAAAAACTAGCTCTATGTGTTAGGAGAGTGAGGTGCAAACATAGTGCATCGCTTATGCATGATTAAACATTTTTTAAATGAAATTTTTACATCATGTTTAGTCACTGGTCAGACTTCTTTTATGCATAACAAGTTCTATGTGTGTGGGCTCAATTGATTGTAGTGGACATGTCAAACTCCAAGTGTGGGGGATGGTTCATCAATAAATATGGTTTACAGTCAAGGAATGAGATCCCTCGTGGATTATGGTTATGATTGGAATGTGAAATCTGGTGTGTCTCTTGGATTTGTTTTGAAATATGGTTGTGATGCCAAAAAGTTTGTAGCCATGTTATGTGCTAAGGTGGTTTTTTGGAGGATTGGATGTGCATCACCCTAATTTGGGTGTATTTCTCACCCACATCAAGAGATTGGATTATGGTAAACAGTTTTGGATTGAATCATGAGGTAGTTTTAATGGTTTTTATCATGGAAATGTTGCTACAAGATTAAGATCACCAACATAACTTAGCCTTAGGGATTTTCTAGATCGGGGGTGTTGCCTAGGTCTTCTCTTTTGCTAGGCTCATTTACATGGTTAGTGCATCGGGGGTTGAATGACCTACATAGCTAATGCATTTGGGATCTTGCCTTAGATTTTCCTAAACACTTGATTCTAGGCATTGAAGAGCCATGGTGCCTAAACTGATGTGGTTGGTGCTGATACCCTACCACGTGATGGTATTTGTAATCCTTTCAGAGCTTGGGTTCATGGAGGGAGGTAAAGTGGCCTCAACCTATGTTTGGCTCAGGTAGGTTGGAGGTATTCCAGCTCATTCTCTACAAAGTGAAACTCTCTTTGTCTATAGTAGAGCAAAAGTACTACATTCCCTACGTAGGGTTTTGTGTTGTGCTAGTCATTTACATTTTTATGTTATGGCTATTGCATTGATTCAGGGTTGCTTGTTTAATATAGATGGGGCATTTAAAGAGTCTTTTGTCATTTTTTTGTGTCACCGTTGTGCACTCTATTTCACCCTCCATTCTTCTTCTCTCTTCTTCTTCTTCTTCTCTCTCTCTCTCTCTCTCTCTCTCTCTCTCTCTCTCTCTCTCTCTCTCTCTCTCTCTATCTATCTCTCTGTCTCTCTGTGCAATGTAGTGTGCACTTATAGTACCCTCCACCTTGTTATTTTCTTGAGTACACTTTCATTATTATCACCCATTCAGATGTAGCACTACTTGCTAATAGGTGCCTCTGGATGCAGTTCATCTCATGGCCTAAACTACATGCTAGTTCAGGTGTTGAGAACTCTTTCCCTATGCAAACACTTTCACAAGTTTGATGTATAATGACATTGCGTGAAAGTGTAAATTGTGTATATTCTTTAAAATCCATAAGAAATATATTCATATCAACCAAATATACCTTCACAAAGTCAATACCATCATGAGAATTGCATAGGCCCTTGGGAGGGGTATCTGTCACGTAGTACTAGAGCCAAAGGGTATAGGGTTAGCAAGAAGCTTGATACTAGCTGCGTTAGGTATGCATTATGCAAGCAATCATATATGCATGTTTTTTGAGAAAGAATACTACATTTAGGACGCATCTATTAGCAACATTGATTGGTGATACATGTTTAAATTGTCTTCTTGAGTGGATTTATGTGGTATTGAATTCATTGCAACTCAATACAAGTAAATTTATTGGAGTGTTACACAAGTGTATTAAGGATTTATTTAAATGTTTAGTTTGTACTTAAGGAATGGCTCCTAAGGTGATGTCTGCATGCTTTAGCAAGGAGAGTGAGGTTTTGGCCATAGTCCAACACGATTATCCAGGCATACAAGGAAACTCTTTTATGTAGAGATTGGGACCAAAGTCTTTGCAGCACCATGGATTATTACTTATTAGAAGAGTGTTGAATGTAGCTATCTTACTTGCAACCAAGAGCCCTTCCCCCAATTCTTTATCTACATTGATGGTAACCTGAGGGATTGGTTCACCAACCGTAGGGTACTCCAACTTCAGATGAGGTAAGGCCTAGGATACATGTACTACTACTTGACAATGCATTCAAAAATGCTTAGAATTATCACAATTACGAAGAAGTTTGAAGCACTTGCATCCGTTATAGGAAAAGAAAGGCTAGAGGATAACTCTAGACCAGAGTGTCGTATGTGTTGTCTAAGAGAATATCGAGTAATGAGAGTCAAGAGAGTATTTAGAGACCCCAAAGCATCTGTAATGTTTTAAGAAACCATAAAAATCAAATGTTGATGGAATAAAGTACACATACTAAATTTTGGTACCCATGTGTACTAAGTCATCTCTCTCCTTGTGGCATCTCAAATTGGTCGTTATCTAGATCTTGAAGCGCATTTAATTTTAGATGGATATCCTTGATCGTCTAGAGTTTACGAGAAATTTATTTTTCAATTATGTTGTTGGATTCAATATTTTCTGGGAAGTGAAGTGGTTCGAACTTCAAAGGGGACTAGAGATTATCTTCTTTGGAACTCCATGGGAATTATATGTTGATGATATTGAACCCAAGTACCTGCTAGGCACATGGTTAACCCACACCTTTGGGTCAAGTTAAAACTTCAGAAGGATATGTTCTTTATCTTAACTTATGCTCACCATTAGACGTACCAATCCATGAAATCATTCTTGGCAAGAAATCACTCATGCAAAATAGAGAAGTAGTGTACATAGCCTCTCAGTACAAGGAGAAAATGGAAACAATGGTTTTCATGCCCATTCTATCACTCATTTTTTAAACACATTAACCTGCATTTAAATGGATTTTGGTGCATCATTCTTCCATAATAGTCCAAGCTCGGAATGTGTTTTGTCCCACTTTATCTAATATGGAGTTTACATACAGAATGTACTCTCACATATTTATTCTTGGTTTATATTCTCATATTTGTATAGGGCCTTGTGTTTTTTCCCTTGTACTCCTCAAGGGGTTTTTCATCAAAAGCTAGAGACCTTTGCTTGAGTGGGGGTGTTGGAGCTATGTATGGATTACTCTACTCAACTTGGTCTCACCTATATATATGTATCTTGTCCTCAATCTGAATTGGTCTTTGGGAGTGTACATGGTGTGTCTCTTGTCTCATCTCTCTCGTTCTCTCTACACCTCAACATGGGAAAACAAAGAGCGAGGCGATGGACGTTGGTATAGAAGTGGAGTGTGAACAATAACTTATTTTTTTAAAAGGGAGAATTGTGCAATGAGAGGCAAGGTATGTGCTACGATCGAGGGTAGCTATTGGAGAAGATATCGAGTATGCCCAAGTGAGGGGTCGATAATGAAGGAGGTCCTACCCACTTCTATAGGTCAAAGGGCAACACAAGTGCTTTGAAAGGACCCCATGCTAGTAGCTGGTACAAAGGAGAGTTGAAAGAAAGGAGGAGACTACAAGGTGATACAGTGGGTCTACATATTGCATAAACACTGGAGCATAAAGGCGACAAAGTAGCAACACGGGTGATACCTAGGAGATGGAGAGAGGGGAATACATGGGGAGATTTTAATTGACTATAGAAGCTGATCCATTCTAAATCATAGCCTTTGACAAAATCAACTGATCCATACTGAATCATAGGCTTATCCAGAAAACAATAAAGGAGGTGGGAGAAAGCTAGCAGCGAGATAATGCTAGACTAAGGGGGGTGCATGTGGTTGTTGCTGCAATGGAGATCTTGGAAAAAAGGGTTTGTAGAGAGAGAGAACGTCACTTTTTAGCTATATAATAGGTTTGAAAATACTTTGAAGGGTGGAAAATGATGTTTTGAATTTTCTTGAAGAAATCCAATTTTTTGGAGTTTTTTAGTGCACGTTTTTGAGTTTTGGGTGAAAGCATGTTAACCTGTCGCGCTTTTTGTGCTAGTTAGCAGTTTCAAGTTAGCACATCTTCAAAAAGTTGGGCATCCAGTAAATTTTTTACAAATAATATCAAAATTTGTCGGAGATTGTACATTTGGATTCCTTGTTTCAAGTGCTTTCTATTGATATATCATATGTCATTGATCTTGGAGATGTAGCTCAAGTTATTGTACTAGTTAGCATATGTCAAAATTGTGCTAGTTAGCATTGTTCGGGACATGAAAAAGCATGACAGGTTAACATGCTTTCATCCTTTTGGAGGTCAAAAATACTTTTTTGCCCATGTAATAGGCTGGGGACCATTTAAGGAGGGAAAACTTGAAATTTGTTTTTTTTTTTTTAAATTGTACTTTTTAGTGTATTTTTAAATCCGGGCCAAGAACTGGGGGAAAAGAAGTTAAAGTGGTCCCCCCCCCCCCCCCCCCCCCCCCCCCTCCCCTTTTCCCCTAGCCACCTCCCTTACCTTTTCACTAGGTAAGAGGCCATTAGGAGGTGTAAGGCTACCTTGTCACTCTAGTTTTTGAGGGTATAGAGTGTGTCCACCACCCTCTTCCTATTGGCTGGCCTCTAATTAACCATAATCACAAAGGGCCCCTAGAGGGTCCACATTTTTCCTAATGAACAGAGAGGGAGTAGAGAGAGATTGTTAGATTAAAGAAAGAAACAAGGATAGAGGGTATAGAGAGCGGGAGAGAGAGTCAACATTAGGAAATAGAGAGGGTAGAGATAGAGATTAAGTAGATAGTAGATAGATAACGTTAGAATTTAGAAAGAGATTAGAGTGTAGAGAGGTGTCATAGAGTAGATAGAGTGGGGATAGAGCTTAGGTAGAGAGGGTGAACACGTAGAGAGTAGCAATAGAGAGAGTAAATATTAGGGGATAGAGAGAGTAGAGAGAGGGTAGATATAAATATTAGATAGATAAGGTTAGGATATAGTAAAAGATTAGGGTGTGCATAGAGTAGATAGAGTGGGGATAGAGCTTAGGTAGAGAGGGAGAACACGTAGAGAGTAGCAGTAGAGAGAGTAAATATTAGGGGATAGAGAGAGTCGAGAGAGGGTAGATATAAAGATTAGATAGATAAGGTTAGGATATAGTAGACGATTAGGGTGTGCATAGAGTAGAAAGAGAGGGTGTAGAGAATAAGTAGATTAGGTAGAGAGTACGTGGAGAAGGTGTAGAGATAGAGATTAGGTAGAGAGAGAAAGAGGTAGAGTATATATAGATTAGCATAGAGTAGATAGAGGAGGTAGATAGAGAGATGGAGGATACATAGACTGTAGAGATAGAGAGAGGGACTATAGAGATATAACTCTATTTAGTGCTCTATCTATGTTCAGAGGGTAGATGTAGAGATTAGGATACCATTTTAGACAATTTGGGAAATTCCCTTTTCCCAAATTCTAAACTGTATGCTACGATTGTGTTATTTAATGATTTCTAAGCTCTAGTTATCTTTAATTTAGATAAATTATCATGATTGTATGAGTCTATTTTAAATTCTCTACTATAAAATTTAAGAAAAAGCCTATATAGTTCTTTGAAAAAGGATTTGTATGACATCAATGCTTTTCAAACTTCAACAAATGATTCTAGAAGTAGCTTCTCAAAAAATGAGGTGTCAAAAAAATCAATTGATATGATTTTTAAGCATCACATAGATTGATTATAGTAATTAAAAAAGATAATATGTAAAGACAAATACTATTAAACACTCTTGTCATAAACTCGGTGACCTTAATCCACGTATAAAAAACATAATTGTCATGATTTTGTAGCATGCTATCAAGTTTTAAATACACGATAATTTAAACAACATTCAAACTAATATATACATAGTTAAAAAGTCAAAACAATAATATAGAGTATCCTATGTCTATAAGACCATGAGATGCCATCTATTGCACCTATGGCCTTAAGGCCATATAGTTCTCTTTGTAGATATATCTATGACTTTAAGATAATCCAAAATAGGTCTCTTTATGACCTCAAGGCCATAGGGTTAGGATTGTTAGCAGGTCTCAACGTATAAATAGACGAGTACTGTCGGCCGCCTTTGACGGCTTCTCTCTTTCTCTCTCTCTTCGGCTCCCCTTCATCTCACTTGACGTTTAGCCTTCATCTCGAGAGAAAGACACGTGTAAAGGGTTATGTACTCCTCCATATTATGTTATAGTAGATTCAATGCTTCATAGCCATATGGGACTTTATTTATGTGCCACCCTATGTCCCAAAGGCTCTAGGTTGTCTTAGGGCCACAAGATGCCGTTTATGCCAATAAGAAACCCCTCTATGCTCTATGTTGGCAGTGTAAGTCCCCAGGCGCACAAGGTGTGCCTCATATGCTAGTTAGAAACCTTTTATTCTATATGTTTTCACCATATGGCGTTAGGCCATAGGGTGCTTTGTGTGCTAGTAAGAAATCCTCTATACTCTATGTTTGCACCCTATGGACCTAGGGCCTCAAGGTACCCTCTATTCTAGTAAGAAATACTCTATGCTCAATATTGAGACCATGTGGCCCCAAGGCCATAGGATATCCTCTATAGTAGTGAGAAAAATCCTCTATGCTCCATGAGCAATTAAAAACTCTAAACAATAATTAGAGTATCCTACGCCCCTAAGACCATAAGGTGTCATCTATTGTACCTATAATTCCATTTGGTATTCTATTTAACTATACAAAGTTAAATGAAGCACTTACTTAGATAAACTATCATAATTCTAACTTTGAATTTGTTTCTTAACATAAAACTACAATATAAAAATTCTTAACACAAGTTTGTGCCAAAGAATCTATGTTAAGATGAAGATTTTTTATATCAAGCACATGCTTTAAAACTTCATTCAAAGGTTTTAAAGATGGTGTCTCAAAAAAAGCAGGTGTTTCAAAACACCATTTGATGTGAATTATACAAATCGTATACGTTGATTATGTCAAAATAGTATAAAGTATAGACACAAAGATTACCACCAACAACTTGAGAGTTTCATAAAAATGATGGTCTTCATTGCATGTACAACAAAGTACTAACTAGAAAGAGTATGATATCTCCAATATTGAGGGTATTCAAAAAACACCGTTTTGTAAAAATACCAAATATCAAGAACATTCTGATTGTTTGCATCACTCAATAAAGACAATTACTACAAAGAAAAATTTAACAATAACATAGAAGCATGAAACAATGAAACCAAAGAACTTGAATGAAATAAGTCTCCTCACAATAGGATGCACTTCATTAAAAAAATAGTTGAAAGATTCTTCAAGCTATCCCACAACTTCCCATCAAGTTTAAAATTTGAAAAGTACACAATGCCAAATACTTGGTAGATGCTATTTAGAATACTTAACTAGGACACTTAAGGTGGCCTCCTTCTCTTGAGATTTTGGATCCTTTGAGACATATAACATTGCATTACATAGTGAGTCTCAGGATCTAGCTAGATGGAACATGAAAAAGCTTCTTATGGTATAATCTCTCTTGTCTTTAGCATACAACCATCCACATAACCATGAAACAATTTCATCTTTTGAAAAACTTTGAAGCAATTGAGTAGGTTGGTTCCAAAACTTTGAAAAGATCATATAAGTTCCTTGCATATTCCACATCACTCGGTATGGACTATCATCAAATATTATAGTGTTGCCCCCATCTAAATAATCAAATAGATTCCATATGGTCAAAATATTTTTGTGATAGGATCTTTTGTAACCAATCATGAAATCTGAATTTTGGCAGCACATGTTATCCATAATCATCTTGAATTTGTGACTTTGTGCAGAAAAACAAGTCTTGATTATATGCTGAGCTTTTTGTAAACGATGGAAGCTCCAAATCCAAACCTCAAAGAACTCAAAGAAAAATCTTAAGAAATACTCTACATCTAGACGCACCGCATACACCTCATTGTTATCTTCTACAATGCACATGTACTTGGTCCAGGTTGGCCTTCAGTGAAGCTCAAATGTTGCAAGAAGCACACCCTCTAAATCGAAGATAAGTTTTTTCTTATCCTATTTGAAAGATGCTGGTAGATAATAAAACCATTGCTCTTGGTTTGAATGTGATATTTGATGTAATATGAAAGGGAGTTCCCCTATTTTGTGATAATCTAATTGCAAAACTTTTTTTCTTAGAAGCCCTGAAATGATTTTTTAAAAAAAGTTAATGTAGAGATCTTAAGTGTTTTGAAGACCTTAGGGACATAAGGTTCTAATTTGTGGTTACACTTAGTAAGTCTTATGCAAGAACACATGCCAAACTATGACCCTATGGCCTTAAAGTCATAGGGTGTTGAGACCATAAAGTGCAAATCCCCCAAGGTCATAGAGCGAGATTTGACCTTATGACCATGTAGATTAACCTTGATGGCACAATGAACTTAAATTTCAAAGCAAACAATTATAAAACCTTTTTAAAAAAAGAGCATTTGACACAAAAAACTCAAAAGTTACTTATATTGCTGAAAGACAAATTAAAAAATGATTAATCATGTACATCTTCATATATCTTGAAACCCTAAAGACTCTAGTAAAGTCTCTGAGTACATAAATATCTTTGTAAATGAAAAAATGTTACAAAACATTGCTCCATCATTTCTTGAAGTAGGGCTATTTGAGATCATACTGAATTTTTAGATGCTTTATATAATTCCTGGCTTCATGTACTTTAATCACAGGTTCCTTGTATCCCAATTTTTGGGCAAGTATAATTGATTTTGTACCTTTCAAGGCTGATAATGATTTGATAATCTTTCAGACCCTTACTTTTTCTTGATCACGTGCTCAAAGTTTCTTGTCTTGACTTCGAGTGGACATTCCCACTAGTGCTAGATGTTGCAACTTTCTCATCCTCGTGAAGAGGACGATAAACTTCTGGTAGCCTGCCTGTGGAGTAGGTTTTTCCTAGAAAAATTAGATTTCTCTCCTCCCACTCTGCAAACAACCTTGTGTATACGGTTATAAAGCTCATGACCTTGAACTATGGGTGCTTGTCCATATAAATTAGACCATGCAACTGTGCGAATGTCATTAACATGATTGAGAGCTTTGATATATGGTAGCATCTCCCCAAGGAGGATATTATCCTCCTCATCACCAACATTAAATGATGGTGGAAAAACACAATTCAATGCAGGATTCACGCATCCCTTTAATGGTTCATCATCTACAAGAAGCAATCTTCTTGCATCAAGCCAAAATTTTGATGATGCAATATCCAACGGTTTGAAAAGTGCTTCTACTCCTGGGTTATCTAAGCGAGTGATCCTTGATTCTACACATGGTTGACATTGTCTTTGCCCCCCAGATCGTAAAGAATGGAAATTTTTCTTTAGCTATCTTTTCTAAAATCTTGATGATGTCCACAATATGCATGTCATTAGTAGCTGACCATATCCCTACATTGAAATTGCTCAGTAGAGCCTTTCAAAACCCAATGCATCCTAGATGAATAACAATATGCTCATGTCCAAACTTTAAGATCTTCATTAAGTTGGACTTTTGCTAGCATCTCCTCAGGAACAATCCACACAAGCTCACTATTATAGTCAACATTGGTTTGTTGATGGATGGAAGGTCGAACTCACCATGCACTTTGATTTCCAAATCCTACGGTGCTGAAATATTTGTGTTGGATTCTCCTTTTGGCATTGCACATGATCTATATCTTTCATTTCCTTCTAGTTCCATTATGTTTCCATGCAATCCAATTCCCAAATCTTGGGCTACTAGAATATTTTCATTGGACTCTTCTTCTTGCCTTGCACATCTTTTGGAACTTTCACTGTCTTCTTCCATTGGATTACTCTTTAAATTTATCTCCAATTGTTATAGCGATTGACCTTCAAAAACTTGTAGATTCTTGTCATCTTTGCCGAAACTCTTTGGTTGACATGGAGATTGATAGAATCTTTGTCATTAGGGTCAATGGCATGAGCATTGTCTATACCAACAATCTCGAGTAAAACTTTGTCAGCAGCAATATCTTGTTGAAGGACTGCAAGTTTAAAGAACACCTAATTTTAGATTTCAAAATATCTACATTTTGATAAATATTTTTTATCACTCTCCAATAAAAAACTAGTCGCAAATAACAAATTTACTAATTGGCTACACATCTACAACAAATTTATTGTTATGCTCTCATTGTCTAGAGATTCCTTATCTTCATCTAGCTACATTAGTTCTTTGTCCATGATGGTGGCATCTAGAGGTATACTTGGAGAAACATTTATCCCTTTAAGCTCTAGAACACAAGTCTCATTTTCTATTGCACTATCTTCTTGCATTGGATGATTTCCTTGACTAATTTTCTCATGGCCTTCATGCCATAGGGTTCTCTTTGTAGATATCTCTATGAATCTAAGATAATTCAAAATATGTCTCTTTATGGCCTCAAGGCCATAGGGTTAGGATTGTTAGCAAGTCTCAACATATAAATAGATCTATGACTTCAAAGCCATATGGTACTTATTTATCCGTCACCCTATGGCCCTAAGGCCATGGGTTGTCATAGGGCCACCTCTATGAGCACTAGTAAGAATCTTTATATGCTTTATGTTCGCACCCTATGGCCTGAGGGCCACAGGGTGTCCCTCTTATGCTTGTAAGAAACCCTTTATACTATCTGTTGTCACTCTATGGCCCTTGGTCCATAGGGTGCCCTCTGTGCTAGTAACAAATCCTCTATGCTCTATGTTTGCACCCTATGTACCTAGGGCCACAAGATACCCTCTATGATAGTAATTAATCCTCTATGATCTATGTTTTCACCCTATGGAGCTAGGTCCACAAGGTACCCTCTATGCTAGTAAGAAATCCTCTATGCTCAATATTGAAACCCTATGGCCCCAAGGCCATAGCTTGATGTCCTCTATGGTAGTAAGAAAAACCCTCTACGTTCTATGTTGGCACCCTATGGAGACTTGAGGTCCACAAGGTACCCTTTATAATGCTAGTAAGAAACCTTGTATGCTCTACGTTGGCAGCACCAAACGGCCCCTAAGACACAAGGTTCCTTCTATGCTAGAAAGAAAACCTCTATGCTCTACATTGGAAACCTATAGCCCCCAGGCCAAAGGGTGCATCAAATGGCTCCTAGGCCACAAGGTGCCTTGTATGCTAGAAAGAAAACCTCTGTGCTCTCCATTGGCACCCTATGTCCCTAGGGCCAAAGGATGTCCCCCTATGCCTATTAAGAAACCATTGAGACTCTATATTAGCATCTAAAGACCTTCTATGCTAGTAAGATACATTATATGGTCTAGGTTTCTTAAAGGTGCAATCTATGCTATTAAGAAACCAGCTAAACTCTATGTTGGTAGCCTATGGCCCAAAGGCCATAGGGTGTCCAAGGAACCCTTTAGGAGCATTCCCCACAAAGACCACCTTATGGCCCTAAGATGATTTAGTGGCCTAGGTACCCTTCTTAAGACTCTTCTATTTTGGTATCATAAGACCCCAAGGAAACAAGCTATCCTCTATGCTAGCAAAAAAACCTTAGTTCTCTTTGTTCAAACCGTATGGCCCCAAGGCCACAGGGTGATCTCTATGCTAGCAAGAAACCCTCCATGTTGTAGGTTTGCACCCTATGGCAACAAGGACACAGGGTGTCCTCCATGATAGTAAGAAACCCTCTATGCTCTATGTTTGCACCCCATTTGACTATGTTGACACCCTATGCCCCAGGACTGTAGTGTGCTCTCTATGCTAGTAAGAAACCCTATATTCTCTCTATTGGGACTCTATGGTTGGAAGGGCCATGGGGTGGAAAATGTGACCTTTAAGAGTATTCCTTACCATGTTTGCAAAAAACACCTTAGCCTAGTTGTTGCCATCTTAAAGACTCTATATTGGCACCCTATGATGTGCTCATTATCCTATAAATAGATTCTCTATGTTACAATAAACTCTCTATTCTCTATGTTGGCACCCTATGACCCTAGGGCCACAAGGTTCCCTTCATCCTATGAAGACACCCTTTATGCACTACATTGGTACTATGTGGTCCTAGGGTCATAGGGTGCCTTCTATGCTAGTAAGATACATTATATGGTCTAGGTTTCCACTCTATTGCGTAGGTCTAAAAGGTTTGATCTATGAAGAAACCATGTATACTATTTGTTGGCAGTGTATGGCCCTAGGGCTAGAAGGAAACCCTAGGGCTATAAGGTGTCCTCTATGCTAATATCATATGGTCCAAGGGCCAGATGGTGGCCGAGGTGTCTTGTGTGAGAGAATTCTCTACTACATATGCAAAAACCACTTTATGGCACTATGGCGTCCCAAGGGAAACAAGGTGCTAATAAAAATCCCTTTATGCTCTATGTTGGCACCCTATGGCCCCAAGGCCATAGGGTGGTCTTTATGCTTGTAAAATTCCCTCTATGCACTATGTTTATGTGTATAATTATAGGAAGCCATTTATGCACTATGTTGGCATCTGATGACCCTAGAACCATAAGATGTCCTCTATGGTAAAAGAGAAATTGTATGGGCTACGTTGGCATCCTATGGTCCTAGGGCCATAGGGTTTCCTCTATACTAGCAAACCCTCTATACCTAATGTTGGCACCCTATAAGGCTAGGGTCACAAGGTATCCCTCCATGCTCTATATAGGCACCCTATGGCACTAGGGCCATAGGGTCCCTCTATGCTAATAAGAACCTCAACATGATTTATGTTGGCACCCTCTGTCCCTAGGGCCACAAGGTGCCCTCAAGGCTAATATAAACTACTAATGTTTCACGTTTGCACCCTATGGTGGTAGAACCACAAGGTGTTGTCTACGCTAGGAAGAAACGTTGAGTTCTCTGTGTTCACACCCTATGGCCCTAGAGTGCTCTATATGCTACTAAGAAACACCATATGCTCTATGTTGGAATCTTGTGGCCCTAGGGCCATAGGGTGCTATCATAAGAAATCATCTATTGTCTACGTTGAGACCCTATGGCCCTAAAGCCATAGGGTGGCCAAGGTGTCCTTGAAGAGAATTCCCTACTACGTCCATATAGGATACTTTATGGCCCCAAGACCATTTAGTGACCTAAGTACCCCTTTAGAGACTCTATATTTGTACCCTATGGACATTGAGTGCCTTACGTGCCTCTTCATAGACTCTATGTTAGAGCCCTATGGCACTAGGGTCATAGATTTCTCTCTATGCTCTTTGTTGGCACTCTTGGGGCCATAGGGTACTTTTCATGTTAGCAAGAAGTTCTACATTCTTTATGTTAGCACCCTATGGCCCTAGGGCCACAAGGTTCCCTCTATGCTTCTATGCTAAAAGGAAATCCTCCATGCTCTAAGTTAGCGTATGACCCAAGGGCAAAAGGGTGTCTTCAATGCTAGTAAGAAACAATATATGCTCTAAGTTTGTATCCTATGGCCCAAGGGACATAGGGTGGCCAAGGCATCCACGGTACATTCACAAACGGGTTTTGATTACGATGTCGTTAGAGCACAAAGAATTCTTTCTAATATTAGTAATTTCAATAAAAAAGTCAAGTTGTTTTATTGATCCTAAATACCATTTATATAGGTGATATACTTTTTGACATAATTTTCAAGGATGAATACACATTAAAATTTTTCATAATAAAATATTCATGAAAAAATCGAAGTGTATATAGACATTAGAATAATTATAGGTGGCATATATAAACTTAATTAGACAATGACAGTCATGGAAAAATCCAAGTGTTAACTTTATTGAAAAATCTCAATGTATTTATGATCTTATTAAATGTGTAAGTTAATACTGTAGTAAATATGCAATCCAATATACAAAAATGAATCATTATCATATATCATACAGATGTTGCTTTGCCACACAGTTGAAGGGGTCTTTGCCTTCGAATGTCGACATAGCATTCAAACATTCAAATCAAATGTGCAAGTATTGTAGTTCATAAATGCATTGATCTATTGGTGGATGGAAGGTCCGGCTCACCATGCACTTTGATTTTCAAATCCTGGGGGGCAAAAATATTTGTGTTGGATTTTCCTTCTAGCATTGCACATGTTCTAGAACTTGCATTGGCTTCTACTTCCAATTTACAAACGTAAACAATTTTCATACATTATACAATCATTTCTTTGCAATAAACCTTGATATAATGTTCTGATTGCTACATGACAAGATAAAAAATTGTACTAGTCCTAGCTTCCCTCTATTGAAAAAAATTCAAGATATGAATTTCAATTCCCTGCATCATCTAGAAGAAAAAAAAAATCATAGTTTGGAACAAAATACTTGCACTGTATATCTTTGAATAAAATCTTGTTGCAATTAAAGAAATAGATCTTCACATAATCCAAAGGACAAATGCTTCATATAAACCATTTGCACTTTGATAATCGATGTCTACTATCTAAGCAAATAATTGGCATTTACAACAAATGTTGAATATATTTTTAATCTAGTTAGTTTCAATACAAAGATAATTATTTCAAACACTTACACCATCAATTCACAATAGAAGAACTTACACCCAACCAAAAATGATCATACATTAATTTTCACAAGATAATAAATATATGTCCCTAATGTTTATGAACACAAGATAGTAAGGCAAAAGAAAAATTTTTTGAAACACTTAAAGAGTCTTTAGGTAATCTAGAATAACCAACCTATGGTCTCAAGGCCATAGGGTGTCATGTGATATTTTATAAGATGTGTACATAGAGAGCTAAGTGATTTGCATCCATGGGGTGGTTTAAGTGTCCCTTTGGAGATTCCATGTAAGCAACCTATGGCCCTAAGGCCTTAGGTTATCCCAAATGTTCTTGGATAACTTGTTTCCCTCTAGAATAGCGCAAATGCTTATGTGCCCTTTTAGAGACTTCATGTAATCACTCTATATCCATAGGATTGTGGGGTAGACCAAATGCTTTTTGGGGATTCTACATTGACACCCTATGGCCATAAGTCTATAGAGTAGCCCAAATGCTTATGTGCCCTTTTAACGAATCTATGTAATCACCCTATATCCGTAAGATTGTAGGGTAGGCCAAATGCTTTTGGTGGATTCTATGTCGACACCCTATGGACCTAAGGCTATAGAGTAACCCAACTGCTTATGTGTCCTTTTAGATACTCGATGTAATCAGCCTACATTCGTAAGGTTGTAGGGTATCCCATTTGCTTTTGGGGGATTCCATGGCCCTAGGTCCATAGGGTGCCATGTCTACAAAGAATTCTATGATCCTCAAGTCATAAGGTGTTCTTCTCAAACCTCATATGAACACTTAACTTTAAAGTATTACACAATATATCGTATGACCATATATATATGTAGAATTCTATTTTCCACAAAATGTCCATATAATATCATACTAATTCATTTATTGTGAAAAAACTCAAACTCACAAGTTCACATTTTTTCAAAGAAAATAAATTGAGAAAAATAACAAACCAAACATCAATTTTTTTAACATAATGGACAGATTTGAGATGGGACAAATAAAATAAAATGACAAAAATAATAATCTAAATATCAGTAATGTAATATCATGGGTGGCTAGTTTAACATGTTTCCTGTAGAATTTCTAGAATGGCCTCAGCGCTTGCATCCAATGGTTCTTCAATTTCTTCTTCCTCTAAATCCTTGGCATCATTGACTTTCTCTAAGGTATCCACACTTGCCCACCTTCAAAGATCAAGGTCTTCTTCCACTAAAGGCAAAGAGATTCCAATTGTGTCATTTGATCACTAGTACATGCAACTGATATCACCTTTCTTTGTTGTTGTAGTGCCTCTTTAGTCCCATAGCCTAATGAGAAGATTTCTATTACTTGATTATCTTCTTTCACACAGATGCTTTTGATTGCACGATGCACAAAAAAGGCTTTGTCCGTGCTCACAACATCATACACGTCGTGTTGATGCAGAGAGTATGCATTGGCTCCAAAAGTGACTCTTTAACACTAGAGTAGTTGATGTACTGCTCTCCTCGACTAAAGAATGCCCAGACCCCAAAAATTACTTCCTGAAGCGCACATGTTTGAATGGTCTCTGATTCCATTAAGGAGCTCAAAAGGTAGAACATGCATTTCATAAATTTCCTTCTCTAGGGAAGCAGCATGCTGATACTTGACTAAGCCGGCAATGAAAAACTCTGATGGTTGATGTGCTACCCCACATACTCCATCAATTACTTTGCCAAATTGGGGAGCACTCCAACCACTAGATGTAAGACTTTTGTGTGTTTTATCTATGATGTAAACACCAACACAAATTGTAGAGCTATTCTCACTGCAAAAAAACTCAATGCCTTCCAAGTTCTTTCCAACGCACTTGATTGTCCATGGTAAAATGAATTGCAAACTAGAAGTTCCATTCTTTTTTGCAATAATCCACTGCACATATCCCCTGGTGATCTCAAGAGTTGGCTCTTTCTCCTTTCCTTTTTGTAGCAAGATATTTAGCCATTGCGTACAACTCATGAAGAGAGATTTTAAATCTCATCTGTAATGTTATAATGTGACTAACATTCATCACATGAAGTGACTGCTATTACTAATGGATATGTCTCTTTAAATGCCATCAACATTTGAGGCTCAAAAACCCTAGTCTGCTTTAGGCTCGTTGCACGTGCAGTGAGGTAGAGCATGCCCGCTTGATGTAGTTGCTTCACTAAGTAGATCTTCTCTTTTGTCATCTCCTGTTGTAGTAGCTTGACATCATTATCTTCTAAACCATTTAGGTATCTAAATGTTGTTATTCTTGGATGTCTCCCACGAGTAGTTGATGTCTATTGCTTCTCCATGATGTTTATCCATTGATCATAGATTTCATCATTGTACATGACCATGTGTGCTTCTTTGTTGGCAAATGATTTATGGTTGAACGTGATGTTTGCCACATTTAAAAATGCCTTCAAAATAAAGAAAAAAAAAGTAACTTTATTTCAAGACATATTTGTAACAAAAACAAGCATAGGGAAGTGGAACTTACATCCCAAGGTGCTCGACTCAGATGATCGATAGGAACTCCTGCCTTGGGTTTTGTTGGTTTAGAATATGCAAGCCATTGACTACGGCCATACTTCAAGACCTCCACATAAGGCTAGTGTCTCATTGCTGTTATTCTCTCCATATTCTTCACTTTGTAAATTCAAACAACAACCTCTTTGGGAGCGTCTACCACTATCCTTGCAGTTCTAAACTTGTAGAACTCTTTTCTCAAAGCATACTTAGTGTTGTTGTTACGCAAAAAAGCTCTAGCTGCTATGATGGAATGTTGATCAGCTAGAATCAAGTAGTGGTATGTTGATAGCTTGTCTCCATGCACTTTACTTGTTTGTAAAGGTTTTTTTGTAATTGGTATATACGGCATCAGGTCTGCTCCACTAGAGATTGGCCTAGAGTGCCCTGCAAATTGCTTCAAGAGATATTTCACATACACATCTAACAATGGTCTTCATTTATAGCCATCTAGTGCAAGGTTGCATTGCTCATCTGGGATCAATTGGGTATATTGTACACCAAATTCAAAATAGTGTGCAATTCCAACGTATCCATCTAGTCCACTCTCAAAAGTTTTGGCAACTTCTTTATCAAGATCTTTTTCTTTGGGCTGTTAATAGAGTCCAGCACATCTAAGGATACCGAGTCCACAACCGCTGCCACTTAGGGGGTTTCAACTGTTAGGGTTGCAAGTCCACTAGAATCTCCTGCTTCTTAAGAATGTAAGGGTATAATTGAAAGAAATTCTTCGGCCACATTTCTACCATTGTCTCCAAGTGAGTGTCTCCAAGTGAGGGAGTCTGACTGTCCTTGAGAGTCTTACATTGATTTTCTTTACCCGTGTCTTCATTCTTTTGCTTCTTATTCTTCTTTGTGTTTCTCAATAAACCTAAATATTGATTGAATTTCTTAAATCCCTTAATATATAAGTCTATAAATTTCTCACTTGGAGTGTCGTCTTGAAGCTCCACCCACCCTGCTTTTGTCATTGTCACTCCATAATAATCAATCTTTACCAATTTTTGAGCAAAGGCCACAGGCTCCAGCAAGTAGGAGTCACCATTGAGTAGTTTTACTCCAAGGCATGGAGACATTTCAAGATCTGAACAATCTTTCTTTATCTCCTTGACAATACCACAATCCTTGAAGGGCAACTTCTCTTTATCTTGAAAGAACAAGTGGACTTTCTCATCAGTTCCACCATTTGGTAAGTGAAAATCTAGATACCAAGAACTTGATGTTGATCCTACATCAGCTAACTTTGACATTCTCTTCTAAGACATTTTCTGTAAAAAGAATGACATATATCTAGACAAGATGGATATTAATACATCCATATGGATCTAGAGTCATAGAGTCCCCTCTGTGTTAAACCATGTGGTCCTAGGTCCAAAGGGTGCCAACAAAATGGTTCTACAAGTGTACCTAGGGCATTCTATGGTACTGTGATCACGAGTTCTCTTATGAAATTAGAGGAACCTCGAAGTAGTATCCCTTGAATGGCTAAAATCCCCCTTTAGAGCCTCTACACCAACACCATATGGAATCATGTGGTCTGAAGTCCATAAGGTCCCTTGCATGCTAGTAAGAACCTCTCTATGCTCTACATCGGCATCCTATGGCCCCCAGGCCACAAGGTGGCCTGTATGTTTGAAGAAACCCTTCATGAGAGTTTTCTAGTAGTGTATGGCCCCAGGGCCATAGGGTTCTCTATATGCCAGTAAAAAGAACTATTTTCTCTATATTGAGGAGAAACTTGTGGAGTGAAGGCCATAGGGTCCCCCCTATGCTAGCAAGAACCTTTTTTTACTCTATATTGGCACCTTGTGGCCTGAAGGCCATAGGGTTCCCTCTATGCTAGTAAGAAACTGTCTCTCCTCTATGCTCTATGCTCTATGCTCATTGTTTTGACAACCTATGGCCCAGGGCCATAGAGTGCTCTCTATGCCGATATAAAGCACTATTTGCTCTATATTGGCACCCTAAGGCATGAAGTCCATAGGGTTGCCCCCAAGGGTCCCAAGGGTGCTCTGTATGCCATTGAAAAATACTATTTTCTCTATATATTAGTAGAACTTGTGGGTTGAAGGCAATAGGATCCCCTCTATGCTAGTAAGAACCTCTACCTTGTGGCCTGAAGAACATAGGGTTCCCTCTATCTACCTTGTGGCATGAAGGCCATAGGGTTCCCTCTATCTAGTAAGAACCTTGTGGGCTGAAGACCATAGGATCCCCTCTATGCTAGTAAGAACCTTTTTTACTCTATATTGGCACCCTGTGTCCTGAAGGCCATAGGGTTCTCTCTATCTAGTAAGAAGCTCTCTATGCTCTATGATCTATGCTCTACGGTTTGTGTTCTATGGTCTATGCTCTAAGCTCTATATTGACATCCTATGGCTCCAAGGCCACAACTGTCGTCATTGTTTCGAAAAAATCCTCATTTGTTTGGCAGCCTATGGCCCAAGGCCATAGAGTGCTCTCTATGGCGGTATAAAGCACTATTTGGTGTATATTGACACCCTAAGACCTGAAGACCATAGGGTCCCCTCTATGTTAGTAAGAACCTCTCTATGATCTATAATGACATCATATGGCCCCAAGGGCCACAAGGTGCCCTCTATGTTATCAATTTGAAGAAACCCTTTATGATGGATTTTTGACAACCAACAACCATAGGGTCATAGGGTTCTCTATATGCCAGTGAAAAACACTCTTTGCTCTATATTGGCACCATATGACTTGAAGGACATAGGGTCCCCTCTATTCTAGTAAGAGCCTCTCCATGCTCTATATTGGCACCCTTTGGAGTGAAGGCCATAGGGTCCTCTCTATGCCAGTAAGAACTGATCTATGCTCTATATTGGCACCCTATGGACTCAAGGTCATAGGGTCCCTTGTATGCTAGTAAAAACCTCTCTATGCTCTATACATCCTATGACCCCAAAGCCACAAGGTGCCGCCTGTTTTGAAGAAACCCTTCATGAGGAGTTTTTGACAACCTATGGACCCAGTGCCATAGGGTGCTTTCTATGCCAGTAAAAATCACTATTTGCTCTATATTGAGAAGAGCTTGTGGCCTTGGGGCCGTAGGGTCCCGGCCTCTATGCTAGTAAGAACCTTTGTTTTCTCTATATTGACACCCTATGGCCTAAAGGCAATAGGGTTCCCTCTATGCTAATAAGAAGATCTCTATGATCTATACTCTATGATTTATATTGACATCCTATGGCCACAAGGTGCCCTCGTTGTTTCGAAAAAACTTTCATTTGTTTTGACAACCTATGGCCCCAAGGCCATAGAGTGATCTCTATGGCGGTATTAAGCACTATTTGGTGTACACTGGCACCCTAAGGCCTAAAGGCCATAGGGTCCCCTCTATGTTAGTAAGAACCTCTCTATGCTTTGTAATGACATCCTATGGCCCCAAGGGCCACAAAGTGGCCTCTATGTTTTCAATTTAAAGAAACCCTTTATGATGGATTTTTGACAACCAATGGCCATAGGGCAATAGGGTTCTCTATATGCCAGTAAAAAATAGTATTTTCTCTATATTGGCACCATACGACTTGAAGGCCATAGGGTCCCCTCTATTCTAGTAAGAGCCTCTCCATGCTGTATATTGGCCCCTTTGGCCTCCATGCCATAGGGTCTGCTCTATGCTAGTAAGAACCGATCTATGCTCTATATTGGAACCCTATGTACTCAAGGCCGTAAGGTCCCTGTATGCTAGTAAGAACCTTTCTATGCTCTACACATCCTATAACCCCAAGTACACAAGGTGCGCTCTATGTTTTGAAGAAACCCTTCATGAGGGTTTTTTGGAAACCTATGGACCCATGGACATAGGGTTCTCTCTATGCTAGTAAAAAACACTATTTGCACTATATTGAGGAGACCTTGTGGCCACAGGGTACCCTCTATGCTAGTAGGAACCTTTGTTTTCTCTATATTGACACCCTCTGGCCTCAAGAACATAGGGTTCCCTCTATGCTAGTAAGAAGATATCTATGCTCTATGCTTTATGCTCTATATTGACATCGCGTGGCCTACATGCCACAAGATTCCCTCATTGTTTTGAAAAAACCCTCATTTTTTTGGCAACCTATGGCCCCAGGGGCATAGAGTGCTCTCTATGGCAGTATAAAGCACTATTTAGTCTACATTGGCACCCTGGGGCCTAAAGGCCATAGGGTCCCCTCTATGTTAGTAAGTACCTCTCTATGCACTATAATGACATCCTATGGCCCCAAAGGCCACAAGGTGCCCTCTTTGTTTTCAATTTGAAGAAACCCTTCATGATGGAGTTTTGACAACCAATGGCCCTAGAGCCATAGGGTGCTCTATATGCTAGTAAAAAACACTCTTTGCTCTATACTGGCACCATCTGACTTGAAGGCCATATGATCCCCTCTATTCTATTGAGGCGGTCCGGGGCGGGCAACAAGAAGAGCGGCCTCTAAACACCCTTCGAAGCTCCCGTGCTGCTCAACTGGGGCTGGGGCAAGCACAACCAGAGACAAAACAACCCACAGCCAGAAACCAAACAAGAAAAGGGGCACCACCTAGTTGTAGATGCGAACTAGGACGCACGTGATATCTCCTTGTACTCAAATGCACAAAGAGAGGGGAATGCAAGATAGCCACACACACCAAACACAAACATTCACCAAGCCAGAGAGAGGTAAAGATCACGAATCAACTTGAGCAACTCAGTCTTAGCCTTAAAGACTAGATACACACAAAGCTTGATGAGAAATAGAGAGACAACACAAAACTTGACCTTGTTGCCAATACAAAAATTGTCTTAGGGTCACGGGAGCCCTCTCACCGAGCACCCTCTTACAATTGACCTTTTAGGCAAACAATTCAACAAGCCCTCAAACCACCAAGCATGAAATGGCACAAAAAACTTCAAGGACAATATACATTCAACCACCTAATGAGCCAACTTATCAAGTCAATTTGGAGAGAAGAGTCGTAGTTGCAGCATACAATTGCACCCAAAACTATAAATCTTATTTATGCACAAGAGTAGGCCACAAGTGTGGTGAAGAGTATGGAATACACTCCACTCCTCGAGATGGCATAACTAACTTCAAGCTTCTCCATGCACCTATGTATAATGATGGAATAGAGCACTCACGATGCACACACTCTACACAACTAGGCTTGAAGAGTGGTGTGTTATGTGTTGAGAATGGTGTGGTGTAGTGTGATCATGTGATGATTTACAAGGGAGAGAAGGGCTCTATTTATAGGTTTAGAAGCCCCGATTAGGATTAGGCTTAATCAAGTTTATTTGAAGGAATAAAAGATTATGCATATATATATATATTTTAATGAGGGTGGGTCTCTCTTGTCCTTTGAGTCACATGGATGTGGGCTCAAGGGAAGAGAATTATTGAGGATGAAAGGAGAGAGGATTGAGTGAATAATTTGGGAGTGCCTACTCTAGTAGAGGGTGCATTTTACAATAAGGTTAGTGGTTAGTAGTTAGTAATTATCACTAAAAAATATTTACAAAATCATTCACCAAATGGTGAGATATATGATGAGAAAAGTTAGAGAAGGGATAAGCTTGTAAAGCAAGGTTGAAGCTTGGAGAAGTTGACATTCACCTCTTTACAGTACCGGTAGAACAAGCGGTCAGCATGGCGAAGTGACGCGTGTCAAGGAAGCTATGTTATCTTCAAACCTTGGAAAATTCATGATAAAGCCTTCATTTGCAGAGGTTAACCTTGGCTTTTTGCTAATTTTTTGAAGTTCTTTACAAAGCTGAAGAGAGTATGGTAATATGGACATATATGTACAGAGAAAGGGAGACACATAGGGTGTAGAAAGGGAGGATGAAGGCTATGGAGGTGTGAGAGATGTGGCAATGGTGAAGAGGGTGAATTAGGACATGGGAGTTGCAGGTTTGGGAGTGGGAAGGAGAGGGAGGAGTGTGTGTGAAAGAGGAAAATGATAAAGTGGAAGAGGGAGTGTGGCTTCATAGCATGGGCAAACTAGGGTCCACCAATAAAATCATAGCTCACAGCTCATAGCTCAAAAAAATATGATAAAATTTGAGGTGAAAGTTCAGCTCACGAGCTACAACTTTTGTTTGTATCACCTTTTCAAATTAGGGGAGCATGTGATCTTTAAACATTCAGCAAAACCGACTGTTTTTTCCACTGCACAAGGTCCTTGTGAGGTCCTTCTTTGGATGATTCTTTTGAATACCTCCAAGAGTGAGCTCCCATGGTGCATGCATGCATTCCACATACCCTTGACCTTATTTGGTAGTTCTATAATTGAAGATATTTTTGAGATCATTATATAAATGAATAGTACAACTAAGAAAATCAAATATTGAGGGGTCTAAAAAATATGTACATGTCAAATATAAAGAATATAGGTGGAAAAAATATAAAGGGGTCAAAATAAATCTCTCTCATTATAAGTCTACCATAAAAATATGAATATTGTTGGTGGTCTAATTTATGAGAGTAATAAAGAATAGATGTAGGAAGGAAAAAATCACAATAGTGAAAAAATATACACATAAATAGAACTAGTTTTTTTGGATTTTTGTTAGGATGGAGTTACACCAAAAATAAGAGAAGCTTGCATGAAATTATTTTTATATAGAATAAAGAGTATGCAAAATGGTAAGAAAAAATATGGTAATGGTGAGTCAATGTACATAGCATAAATAACCCACCATAGATAAAAATATTTAAATAAATACCAAAATAATTATGAAAAATCATTTTATTTAGGCTCTATATACAATGAAATATATATATATATATATATATATATATTGGCTCAACTAGCCCAGTGACTAGCTAATTAAGGGTTTTTAAGAAGATCTGGGAAAAGTCCCCTAACTCACACACGCCTATGTACAGTGAAATGGTAGGGATAACCAAAATGTTTGAGTGATTTTATAGGGTGAGGTAGCTTAATATGGAAATTATGAAAAGCCGAAAAATGGCTATCATTAGCCCCCCCTTTAGATAATGGTACATTCATGTACCATTTATCCGACCATACAACATGTAGATTGTGTAACGTATGTCTTTGTCTGTTCTCATCTTTGAAGAACCTTTGTTGTATGATTAGAAAACCTTGTTTGATATGAAAGGTTCTCAGAGCCAATAGCAGGATGTAATGAAGTGACTGAGTAAACCTCCTCCATTGAGAAAGTTTCCATAAGCACCCCCCAGGATCAAAGATCTTGAAATATCTTTCCCAAAGATAGATGTATGGTATGGAATCACTTACTGATTTCGGTTGAAGAAACTTGTAGATTCTATTGTTGTCCATCATTGCATCTATCACTATGAATGTGATATAAAAGATTGGTTTCTCTTCCTCCTGTGTAAAGTTGATATATCTGCTACGATCTTCAAGAGCTTGTATGAGAAAATATCTGAACTGTAGCTCATAAAATTCATTCAACCTGGGTAGGCTCATCAAGTCAAAAATTCTATGACCTTCATGATTTAGGGAATCTTGATCCATGCTTCCAACAGCTATTGGAAGATATTGCAAATAGTTTACCATATAAGTAGATAATAGAGGAAGGTTTCTATTGCTTCCAACACATTGGAAGAGAATAGATTTTGGTACTGATTGATGAAATATCCACATGTAGCAATCAATAAGTTTTTCATCTATGATGAAGACCAGAAGCATCACAATGTGCAACCTCCATACACCAAAGAACCAAATGAATAAGGTTTGAAAACATCCGTTCATCACCAAGTATTCATGTCCTCTTCCACTTAAGAAGGTATGGTGCCCCCGATGAAAGGTATATGTGAAGAGAGGAGAATTTGACTTTGAAGAGGTGAAACCCAATGTGAAGATGATTGGGGCTTCAAAAGCTTGGATTTTCTTGCTAAGAGATTGTCCCATGAATGGAGAGCCACCCACTAAAACACCATTGGAGAGAATGATACCCTTCTGACAGTTTCCTGTTATGATTTTATTTTTTACTACTCTCCCATGTTCTTCATCCCCTTCTAAGCCCCCCCTTTGGCAAGGTTATAACTCCTCACATTGTACCACCTCAAAGGTTGATGGATTACTGTCTAATTTTGTGAAAACTTTGGCTTCTTGCATGATAGGTTCCTCCATGCTTAACATACATGGGTCATACCAATGCTTTTCAACATCCTCAAACACTTCTTGAAGATTATCCTCACATGGATTCAACTCACACTCTTATACTTTGTTTTGGAGTTGGCATTCCATGTACACAATCATCTCTTTATGATCAATGTGGTCTATGATCTCCCCACCTATGATTTCATCTTCTTCTTCACTCTCTTCTTTTAGACAAGATACACTCTCAGAACATTCCATAAGATCAAGGTTACCTTCAAGGTCTTTATTCTCCATAGAGTCATGTTGCACAAAAGCTTCGTCTGCTTGGAATAGAAATTGATCCTCCGCCAAAAGGTTGGATGCATCCATTATTGAATCATCAATGCCATTTGAGATATCTTGTGTCGATTTTTGCATGCTTGTGATAAAGGTAGAAGAAAGAGATTCCACATTTGAATGTTGTCCACACACTTTAGCACTTGAATAATGAGTTGACATGCAAGTAACTTCTTCAACATTTGTCAGAGTAGAAGGAGACAAGTATGGCAAAGGAGATTACTCCTTGATAGAAACACTTTCATGATGGTTGGTTCTTCCAGCATGATGGAAACCATTTTTGATGTAGAAGTACTTGTGAAACTTCCTTCGGGCAATAGTGACCGCTTCTTCAAAGGTAGAGGGTCCACTACAAGTAACCTTAGTCTTTAGGAAAGGAGACAAACCCGAAACAAATTGCTCCATTTTTACATAATCTGGAAATGTAGAACTAAACCGACATCCTCCCCATTGACGAGAAAAAATATCTTCATAAGCATAGTAGTCTTCACCATGTTGTTGAAGTCTCCCTAATGAAGCCCATGCTGTCTCTGTTGTTGGAAATTTAGAGAATCTGGTCTTCAAAGCTTTGGAAATTTGGGTATACCCATCTTCAATCTGAGAAGACATACTCCAAAACCATTGCTCAGCGTTGCCTCTAAGGCATAGCAATAGAGAATCCCCGTTTTCAATGTCATCCCTTTTACCAAGGATACGACAAACCATTCTAAAATCAGTAAGAAAATCATCAACATCTTCTTCTAGATTTCCGAAGAAGATTGGGATATCATCAAAGGTATAGCGTGTCATAGTCTCTCAATGCTAGAACCACACAAAGATTAGTTATAAACAATCATTTTCTCTCATGACATCAACTAACTACACAAAGTTTTGAAAGGTCTTTCAACATGAATTCTAGATTCTTATGTGAAAATGTTTTTTTCCTTTCTTATGTTATGCTAATCTAAACCATATTCTAGATCAATTTTTGTTGCCTTGAAATTAAACTCGATCATACAAGTTTTCATGATTCATATAATCTACTTGATTATCCTGAAATTCAAGCATTCATGCAATACAACAACAATAAGCACAAAGTCAGTCCTCTGTGGGGGCACCAATTTGAGGCGGTCTGAGGCGGGCAACAAGAAGAGCGGCCTCTAAACACCCTTCGAGGCTCCCGTGCTGCTCAATTGGGGCTGGGGCAAGCACAATCAGAGACAACACCAACCCACAGCCAGAAACCAAACAAGAAAAGGGGCACCACCTAGTTGTAGATGCGAACTAGGACGCACGTGATATCTCCTTGTACTCAAATGCACAAAGAGAGGGGAATGCAAGATAGCCACACACACCAAACAAAAACATTCACCAAGCCAGAGAGAGGTAAAGATCACAAATCAACTTGAGCAACTCAGTCTTAGCCTTAAAGACTAGATGCACACAAATCTTGATGAAAAATAGAGAGACAACACAAAACTTGACCTTGTTGCCAATACACAAATTGTCTTAGGGTCACGGGAGCCCTCTCACCGAGCACCCTCTTACAATTGTCCTTTTAGGCAAACAATTTAACAAGACCTCAAACCACCAAGCATGAAATGGCACAACAAACTTCAAGGACAATATACCTTCAACCACCTGATGAGCCAACTTATCAAGTCAATTTGGAGAGAAGAGTCGTAGTTGCAGCATACAATTGCACCCAAAACTATAAATCTTATTTATGCACAAGAGTAGACCACAAGTGTGGTGAAGAGTATGGCATACACTCCACTCCTCGAGATGGCATAACTAACTTCAAGCTTCTCCATGCACCTATGTGTAATGATGGAATAGAGCACTCACGATGCACACACTCTACACAACTAGGCTTGAAGAGTGGTGTGTTATGTGTTGAGAATGGTGTGGTGTAGTGTGATCATGTGATGATTTACAAGGGAGAGAAGGGCTCTGTTTATAGGTTTAGAAGCCCCGATTAGGATTAGGCCTAATCAAGTTTATTTGAAGGAATAAAAGATTATGCATATTTTTATTTTTTTTAATGAGGGTGGGTCTCTCTAGTCCTTTGAGTCACATGGATGTGGGATCAAGGGAAGAGAATTATTGAGGATGAAAGGAGAGAGGATTGAGTGAATAATTTGGGAGTGCCTACTCTAGTAGAGGGTGCATTTTACAATAAGGTTAGTGATTAGTAGTTAGTAATTATCACTAAAAAATATTTACAAAATCATTCACCAAATGGTGAGATATATGATGAGAAAAGTTAGAGAAGGGATAAGCTTGTAAAGCAAGGTTGAAGCTTGGAGAAGTTGACATTCACCTCTTTACAATACCGGTAGAACAAGCGGTCAGCATGGCGAAGTAACACGTGTGGATGAAGCTATGTTATCTTCAAACCTTGGAAAATTCATGATAAAGCCTTCATTTGCAGAGGTTAACCTTGGATTTTTGCTGAATTTTTGAAGTGCTTTACAAAGCTGAAGAGAGTATGGTAATATGGACATATATGTAGAGAGAAAGGGGGACACATAGGGTGTAGAAATGGAGGATGAAGGCGATGGAGGTGTGAGAGATGTGGCAATGGTGAAGAGGGTGAATTAGGACATGGGAGTGGGAAGGAGAGGGAGGAGTGTGTGTGAAAGAGGAAAATGATAAAGTGGAAGAGGGAGTGTGGCTGCATAGCATGCGCAAACTGGGGTCCACCAATAAAGTCATAGCTCACAGCTCGTAGCTCAAAAAAATATGATAAAATTTGAGGTGAAAGTTCAGCTCACGAGCTACAACTTTTGTTTGTATCACCTTTTTAAATTTCGGGAGCATGCGATCTTTAAACATTTAGCAAAACCGACTGTTTTTTCCACTGCACAAGGTCCTTGTGAGGTCCTTCTTTGGATGATTCTTTTGAATACCTCCAAGAGTGAGCTCCCCATGGTGCATGCATGCATTCCACATACCCTTGACCTTATTTGGTAGGTATATAATTGAAGATATTATTGAGATCATGATATAAATGAATAGTACAACTAAGAAAATCAAATATTGAGGGGTCTAGAAAATATGTACATGTCAAATATAAATAATATAGGTGGAAAAAATATAAAGGGGTCAAAATAAATCTCTCTCATTATAAGTTTACCATAAAAAGATGAATATTTTTGGTGGTCTAATTTATGAGAGTAATAAAGAATAGATGTAGGAAGGAAAAAATCACAATAGTGAAAAAATATACACATAAAAAGAACTAGTTTTTTTGGATTTTTGTTAGGATGAAGTTACACCAAAAATAAGAGAAGCTTGCATGAAATTATTTTTATATAGAATAAAGAGTATGTAAAATGGTAAGAGAAAATATGGTAATGGTGAGTCAATGTACATAGCATAAATAACCCACCATAGGTAAAAATATTTATATAAATACCAAAATAATTATGAAAAATCATTTTATTTAGGCCCTATATACAATGAAATATTTACACACAAATGGGCCATAATATACTTATATTTTTTATTTTTTTTATTTTTATTTTTTTGGCTCAACTAGCCCAGTGACTAGCTAATTAAGGGTTTTTAAGAAGATCTGGGAAAAGTCCCCTAACTCTCACACGCCTATGTATAGTGAAATGGTAGGGATAACGAAAATGTTTGAGTGATTTGATAGGGTGAGGTAGCTTACTATGGCAATTATGGAAAGCCGAAAAACGGCTATCACTAGTAAGATTCTTTCGATGGTCTGTATTGGCACCCTTTGTCCTGAAGGCCATAGGGTCCACTCTATGCTAGTAAGAACCGATCTATTCTCTATATGGCACCCTATGGCCTGAAAGCCATAGGGTCCCCTTTATGCTAGAAACCACTATGAGGGCTTTTTGGCAACCTATGGCGCCGGGGCCATAGGGTGCTCTCTTTATGGCTATAGGGTTTGTTGTATACTAGGGAAAACTCTCCATGCTCTATCTTGGCATCTTATGGCGGTTGTCCTCTATGCTAATAAGGAACCACCATTGCGCTGAGTTTGTCTCCTATTGCTTTATGACAACAAGGTGTCATCTCCCATGCCAATAATTAAAATAAACCTAAATGCTCTACATTGATACCCTATGGCCTAAGGCCCAGGTGTGCTCTATGCTACCCTAAACCCCTCTATGCTCTATGTTTACACCCTACAACCATAGGGCCACAAGGTGCCTGTCTCTCTCTCTCTCTCTCTCTCTCTCTCTCTCGCTCGCTCTCTCTCTCTCTCTCAGTTTTGAATTGTTTATTTGACCTTATTACCTCTCCTCCCTCTCTCTCAGCTTTCTCTCCTTTGTTTTTCTCTCTTCCTCTCCTTTCTCTCACACTCCAAATAACTATTTCTCTCCCTCTTCTCATCTATGCCCATTCATATAGCAGGTAGTCCCTTGGGGCATGAATATCTTCCGGTTTACCTGTAGCATCGTCATTCAGGAACCCCCTACCAAGTCTCGTCTTTCTAGGACCTCTCTCACACCAACAAAAAGCGTACAATACAAAGGTTAGTTCTTTACTATTTTATTGTTTAATTGTTTTATTGTTTTACTATTTTACAATAAGAGACAAGTAAATAAATGTACAGAAAAAGATTGAGCTTACCTGCGAGTGGTGTCCTCAGGCACTGCCGTGTTTTGGAGAGAGGCGTAGGGAGGGAGAAAGAAGGCGGAAGAGGCGGCACTGCAGGATGTTGCACGTTTGTGAGAGGCCCATGGAGGCGTTCGGCACGAAGGGTGGCAAAGGGCGGCTATTCGTTCAGTTAAGGGCAGCACGAGGTGCTGTTTGTTTGGGAGAAGAGGTACAACAATGGCCAACAGAGGGCTGTTCTTTGTTCAGAGAGAAGGAACTTCGAGGCATATGGAGGGCACGTTGTCGTGCTGTGACACGTACATAGTGGGAACGCATGCTACAAGATCTATCTTGTATTTTTTTAGATACATAATTAGATTTCCTATAGTGTACATATGCATATTTAAGTATAATAATAAGCTTTCTATCTCATCCTATTATTTTTCTCAAGGGTAACATATCCTTACTTTACCATCAGAAAATACTATGGGAAAAGCATCAATAGCTCCGCCTCTTTAACTTGGGGCAAAAAGCATTGATTCTTTATTTCTACTATTTCA
Source organism: Adiantum capillus-veneris (assembly GCF_014529385.1). Taxonomy (NCBI): domain Eukaryota; kingdom Viridiplantae; phylum Streptophyta; class Polypodiopsida; order Polypodiales; family Pteridaceae; genus Adiantum; species Adiantum capillus-veneris. The sequence goes on along the minus strand of NC_140942.1, from coordinate 102,909,322 downwards.
TTATCATCTCACACCCTAGCTAGATCCTATATCTAGGGTAAACTCCAATATATATATATTCTATGTATTTTTTATACTTTTCTTATATTTCTTTTTAAATAGCTACTAGGAGAGAATCAAATCCTAGTGGGACACTAGGTGGCATGATTTCAAAGATACACTTATTTTAATGCATTATTGCAAGCATGATTACAAAATTTTGTCAAGGAGCAATGTCATCCTTTCATATGGCATGAGGTGTCCTTTGGAATTAAATGAAAGTCTAGGCTAAGGAGACCACATGAAGACTTTTGTTGCCATAATTGGACCCTATTTTGATGAATTTTTTACACAAGGTTCCAATTTGAATTGGAAAACAATTTTAAAATGAAAATCGTAGCTAATGAGCTGAAGTTTTTGCCCATATTTTTACTTTTGTATTTGGAGCCACGGTTGAGGAGATATGACCAAAATACTCGACCCCAGTCTGCCCACATCATGCAGGGGCAACTCATTTCCAACTTTTCCAATTCCTGTTCACACTGGCTCCTCTCTTCTTGTGTAAACCCTTGGGGGTTCCCTTCACCTATAAAAGGAGACCTCCTATTCCTTTGAAGGAACTCAAGCATTCAAGCCATTGATGAGAGGAATTCTCGAGGGAGTGAGTAGTAATGCCTAATTGTACTTAGCCATTAACATAAGCCCAAGCCTACACTTTCTCCTAGAGGGAGACTAGCCATTCTTGCAACAAGCTAACCTTGGAAGATCAACTCTAATCAAAGAAGGTCTTGCACTTGGTGTATCAATCAAAGTGGAATTATCCATTCTTCTTCTCACTCCCATCAATAATGGTGCCGAAGGGTTTCAAGTAAGATGTGTTCTACATTGATGTTTTCTTGATTTCTTGTTGTTTTCATTTTCATCTCTAATCCAACATATATATATATATGTATCTAATCTCATCTCCTTAACCAAACCTATCTCTCTCATTCTTAGTAATTTATCCTCTCTAAGTTCTCTTGCTACAGGTACATCTCTCCCCGCAGTATCCTTATTGCCTACGGACAAGAATAGGGCTTGGGAGGAAAACTTCTCATCTCTTCACTTCTCTCATATCTACATTTCTCACATACTATCCTAGATGAATAACCCACATGATGATCATTTCTATCGCTTTCACTCTGTACAATCTATTAGAATTAACATATGGATTAGCCGTAAAATACACTTTCAACAACGTATAGTGTTTCTCTTTGGCACTGAAAGGCTCAATGAAATACCTCTATCACTGGATCCCATCATACTACCTCTCATAGACTATAATTTTTCTTTTGATGTAAGCGTAGTTATCTTGCTATGAACCAAGAGGATTTGTACACACAATTAATCCCAATCACTAGACAAAATATATATATTATGGTAAGCACAAAATTACAATTCCAAAGAACAATTCGTAGCCTATTTGGTCATCCAAGATTGAATGCCATTAACTCATCCATTAACCCTTTCATATTACCCATGATACGATATGACCATAGCCTTGATGTTTTCATCTTCGTATTGTTTTGACATTATCTTTTGCGTTCTTTCTTTGTGTGTGTGAGTGCAAGAGAGAAAGAGTGAGTCTTCTTTGATTGCACTTCTTTCCAAACCCTATTCTTCATGGCATCTATGGTTTAACTCCTTCATATAGTTTTTGTTGAGTTCTCTCACAAACGCTTACAGCCATAAGCCCGGTGCTTTCCTGGCAAGACCGCAAATTTCTCGACATATTTTTGGTGAACCCGACGCGAATCTGCTAGGGTGAGAATTTGTGGGTAACCATGGGTGATCATGATGAGCAACAGGGTTTGCATTTTGACCCAGCAACAATGCAAATGTGTCAAGCATTTGCAATGTTCATGCAACAACAACATGCTACTGAAAGAAGGGAGATTTCAGCAACGAAGGCCATACAAGCGGTCGTCAACAGAATGGATCAGTTCAATGGCAAAGATGTAACCAAGTACTTACGCGAGTATGTGAAGGAGATGGAGCTACATCGCGTGTCAGAAGGTGAGATGATTCAAAGCTTTGAGCTAGTTGTTGCTCCAGAAATTAGGGAGCATGTTAGGGCAATTAAAGATGGGCATGGGAGAAATTGGGAAGAACTCAAAGTAGCTTTAAAGGAGGAATATTTCATGGAGGACTCGGAGAGAGTGACCAAAAGGAAATTCTTAGAATGGGTAGTCAAGCCAAAGCAAGGACTATCAATAACAGAGCTACTTAGGGAATTTGAGCGGCGCTATGCACAACTCACTAGGACAGAAAGGGCCACACTAGATGCAGAGAAGACAGATCTTTTCTTACAAGCTGCAGGTAAAGAGTTTCAAACAAATTTGGAGCTTCTTCTTGAAGATAAAGATGCTGAGCAAGGACTAAAGACCGACTGGAATGAGGTTGAAGGTGCTGTCTCACTGCTTGCCAAACGACAAAGAAGAAGGGACAAGATGGTAGTAAACACTACAAGTCCTTCCACCTCAACTTCTGACAAAATGGTAAAGCCTACTTTTATCGCTCCTAAGTTTGATGAGTCCATGCTAGATGAGCTTGTGAAGGGAATGCGTGACTTGAAGGTGAAGTTTGCAAAGCTTGAAGAAAAAGGCCAACCATCAGGGCCACTTCCTAGGCAAAGACAACAGCCCAAAGAAGGGTTTGTCAATAGATGTATTTGGTGTGATATTACAGACCGTGTAAGAAGGGATTGTGATGATTTTAGTGATGCTTTGTCAAAAGATGTTGTCTTTTTTAAGGATGGTAAAATCCACTTAAGAGAGACATGTCTACCCTTGAGAACTAACTTTGGGAAGGGGGGAATGCAAACCTTAGTTGAAGATATGGAAACCAAGCATGCCACCTCTTCAGTTGAGGCAGCTACTTATGGAGTAAAAATTGAACATTTTTGTGATGAAGAGGTGAGTGACCATCATGGTCAAATTTGGCCAAATGTCATGCAATTAGCTAAAAAGGAAAAGCTTACAAAAGAGATTCTACATGAAGCAGGTGATTGCATACGTCTAGAAACAGGATGGAATGATCCAGTGGACTCATTGTCAGTGCATGCCTACATTACAAAATGCCAACAAAATGAGGCAATTGTAGAAGAGAAGCGCAGACATGAGAATGTTGATGAAGGACCATCAAAAAGAGCTTCTAGAAGTGGGGGAAGAAGCGACTCAATGCCTTCTCAAACACCCTCAACACAAGGAGCATCTCCACCTGAAGTACTCATGGAGGAGTCTACAACAGGAAAGAAGAAAGAGCCAACGAAAGGTAAGACAAAAGGACCAACTTATAAACTAAAATCTGATATTGAGGTTGCTACAGATTTAAAGAAAGTCTTGGAGGAAAGGATCTTGAATAGCAAGATTGAGATCACTCTGGGAGAAGTTCTTGGCATTGCAAAGAGTGAATTCCACGAGGAGATCATTGACATCATCAAGAGGAAGAGGCAAACCCTTGCTGAAGTTTCTCGTCCACAGGTTGAAGGGGAAACCTCGAAGACGCAAGGGATGCAACTGCAAAATAAGAGAATGATGGAGCTATGGTAAGATGCTACCAATCTAGTGGGAGAGTGAAGCAAGTGCATTTCTCAAATGATGATGAAGAAGTTGAAGATATTCCTAGGAGTTACTATTCACGAAGTCATTGGGCAAGGGCTACTACAAAAATTTGGTCAAGGTAGGTGATCTTGAAGAGCCATTTGTTGCCTTGATTGACCATGGTTCAGAAATAAACATAATGTCAAAGAGTCTCTACAACAAGTGCAAATGGCCGATGGACACAGATCATGGCTGGATGGTAAAAGTGGCAAACAATTCATCCAGTGAATTTATGCAGCATGTCCAGGTGTGAAGGTAACAATAGGTGATGTAAAGATTGACCAAAACTTCTTTGTACAAGATACATCTTCATATCATCTCATCCTTGGACAACCCTACATTGTGGGAGTTTGAATGGAAACAAAGGTAATGGATGATGGTTCAGCATATGCTAGAATACGTAGCAAAGATGGTAAACGAGCTGTCCAATTTCTCACAGTGTGTGTAAACCATGAAAGAAATCGTGACAACCTCAGAGAACATCCTCTACCAAAGGTAAGCAAAGAGTTTCATGATCATAGAGAAATGATGGGTTTTGGCCAAGTACCATTGTAAAGAGGGATTGCAGTGGTACAGAAAGAAAAAGGGTCTCGCTTGATCCAAAAATAGGTGAAACTTTCTCGATGAGCTCCTTGGTAACAAGGAATGGATCAGTATGTTTTACAAAACTTGAAGATTTGAAGAGATATGAGAGGCAATATGTGCATAATGTACAAATAGGCATGAAAAAGAGTGGGTTGCTAAAGCCTACTGAAAATGTTTTGGGTTTGTGTGAACAAGTTTCTTTTGTAGATACTATGGGTGAGCTTGATGCTATAATGAGGTCTAGTTTGCATCTTGAAAGTGAAGTTGTGGAATTTTTCTCTATGGAAATGTATCAAGTAATAGAATCCTTTAAAGAAAGCCAAACAGTTGGCCCAGAAGTCCATGTTGAAACTAAATACAAGAGTGTAGCAAAGAAGGTGAAACCAGTAGCTTCACCCTTACCACCCAACAACAAGGAAAAGATTGAACAGGCTTCTTTACAACCAAGTTTGCGGAATCCTAAAAAGATCGGGCATACCTTCACAAAGGAGTCCTTTCAAGAGTTGCAGATTGGTTGCGAGGAGTTTCTAACACAGGAGGAGACAAAGTGCTTCAAAGAAATTCTTTCAAAGCATGGTAAGGCTTTTGCATTTGAGCCACATGAGATAGGATGTGTTGATCCTTATATTGTAGCTCCTATGGTAATTTTCACAATACCTCATGTGCCTTCGAATCTGCGGCCTATTCCGGTTCCAAAGGCTCATTTACCAAAGTTAGTAGAGCTACTGAATGAGAAAATCAAAATGGAAATCTTGGAGCCTTCTTGTGCTCCATACTCAAATAGGTGGTTCACAGTTCCAAAGAAGAATGGTTCTCTACGCTTCATCCAAGATATGCAACCAGTGAACAAGGTGACAATTAGAAATGTAGGAACGGGTCCAATTGTGGATGAATTTGCAGAGGCGTTTGCAGGGAGGGCAATCTACTCAATGGGGGATCTCTACTCAGGGTATGATCAATTTCAGCTTGCAATCGAAAGCAGAGACTTGACAACCATGAGGACACCTTTGGGTTTGGTAAGGATGTGTACCTTGCCACAGGGAGCAAATAACTCGGTTGCACATATGATGAATGGGATGAATAAGGTCTTACGTGATTTTATTCCTCAAATCACAATGCCTTTCATTGATGATTTGCCTATCAAAGGATGTAAAGAAAGTGACAAAGATGAAGCTTTGGATCTCAAGGGATGTCGCAGGTTTGTGGTAAATCACATAAATGATTGTGATAAAATTTTTTCTAGGTTGGAAGAAGTGAATCTTACATTGTCAGGGAAAAAGTCTATGTTTGGTGTCAAATAAGTGCTCATTGTGGGGCACATGTGCGGGCCATATGGTAGGAAACCTTTTCCATCAAAGGTAGATGCCATCCAAAGAATGAAAGAAACATGCACTAGCATCACTGAGGTTAGAAGGTTTCTGGGAGCATGTGTCTTCTATGTTATTTGGATTCCACATTATGCACATGTAGCTGATCCTCTTTATCAGCTGCTTAGAAAGAATCAAAAGTTTAAATGGACAGAAGCACATGTAAAATCCATGAAAAAGCTAAAGGAGTTACTCCAGTCAGCAACGACTTTGAGAAAGGTAGACTATGAGTGTCAAAGGCCAATGATTGTGGCAGTAGATACCAGTCCTACAGGGACTGGATGGGCAATAGAGCAAGATGACAAAGAAGGACACAGGTATGTGGTAAGATTTGGAGCAAAGGTACTAAGTGCTCGCCAAAGAAACTATCCAGAGATAAAGAGAGAGTTATGGGGTATGGTTACAGCCTTGAAAAGTGGGAAAGAGTACCAAATTGGTGCATGTGTGGTTGTAGAAACAGATTGTCTACCACTTCTTGGGATGATTACAAGCTGCTCAACACCAGCCATTGCTATGTTGCGGTGGATTGCCTACATTAAGTCCTTAAATCCCGAGTTTAAGCACATTGCAGGTAAAGACAATACAGTGGCAGATATGCTATCAAGGGCAAGGTATGAAGATGAGTTGCAAATGATTGATGAGGGAGATGATGTAGGCACAAAATTCTATTCTATCTCTCATGTCAAAGGTAACAATGTCTGCATGACTAATTCACTTGAATTGTTCTTGAAAGATCTTTATGAAGGTGATTGGCTTTCTATTGGAAGGTACTTGAGTACTCTAACAAAACAGGATGATTGGTCTGAACAAGAATTCAAGAGGATACGCAGGAAAGCATATGGGTACTTTTTAAGGGATGGTTACTTGTGGAAGCATCCTAAACAAAAGGGTGCTACACCACAACAGGTTATATGTAAAAAAGAGACTCAAGTAAAGCTCATGCAAGAGTTTCATGAGAGTCTATGGGCTGGACACAGGGGTGTGTGGGCAACCTTCTCCAAGTTGAAAGAAAAATACTGGTGGAAGGGTATGTATAAAGATGTATCTCAGTTTGTAGAGTCATGTGTAACTTGTCAAATGTATTCAAATGTTCGACATCGTGATGGATTGCACCCTACATATCCACTAGCCATGCACTATAAATGGGTTGTGGATCTAGTCACGATGCCTTTAGGACTCTGGCAGATGAGATACTTGGTTCTTGCACGAGAGGACCTAACTAACCAGGTTGAAGGAAGAGCATTAAGAGCTAAGACCACAGAAGCTATGTGCAAATTCCTTCTTGATGAGGTGATTTGCCATCATGGTTGTGTGGGAAAAATCACTGCAGATCGAGGTGAACTGGATGCCAAAGAAGCAAGGGAGTTCTTTTCTAGATTAGGTATCAAGCTTTCTCTTACTACAGCTTACAACCCTGAAGGCAATGGAAAGAGTGAAAGAGGGCATCCTCCTATCATCAAAGCTTTGGCCAAGGCTTGCGAAGGAAGAGTTGGTGAGTGGCCAAAATTGTTACCATATGCTCAGTAACTGGCTACATGCCTGCGGAGCTAATGCATGGTCAAAAGCCAGTGATGCCGATTGAGGATACAATTCCCACATGGAATGTACTACCTTGGCAAGAGGGGCTTAGTAGGGAAGATCTCCTTGCACTGCGTATAAGGCAGCTAGAGAGAAGACCTGGAGACATTGAAGCTGCAAAAGAACGACTCAAAAATGCAAGGTTGAAAAACAAGGACTATTTTGATAAGCGACATCGACTTTGGAGCAAAGCAATCGACAAAGGTGACTGGGTTTTAGTGTATGATAGTAGCCTTGATAACCAGCACACAGTCATGCGTAAGTTCTCAAAAAGATGGTTTGAACCGTATGTTGTAAAGCATGTGCATGAAAATGCTACTTACAGCTTGTCTGAACTAGATGGTACAGAAGTAAAGATTCCCATTGCAGGAAAAAGGATTAAAATGTTTAAGAGAAGAGGAGACAATGATCTAGAAGATATGGATGAGGAAGAAGAGAAAAACACAGGTGAAGATCAAAGTGAACATGAAGCTCTGGAATCATCTAGTGAAGAAGAAGACAAGGAAGATGTACAAGAGGTTTAATCTTACAAAGAGAGAATGTGGCACATACCGGAGGATGTGCAGGTTTAGAGGGGGTGGATGTCGTGCTGTGACACGTACATAGTGGAAACGCATGCTACAAGATCTATCTTGTATTTTTTTAGATACATAATTAGATTTCCTATAGTGTACATATGCATATTTAAGTATAATAATAAGCCTTCTATCTCATCCTATTATTTTTCTCAAGGGTAACATATCCTTACTTTACCATCAGAAAATACTATGGGAAAAGCATCAATAGCTCCGCCTCTTTAACTTTGGAGCAAAAAGAATTGATTCTTTATTTCTACTATTTCATTATCATTTCACACCCTAGCTAGATCCTATATCTAGTAAACTCCATATATATATAATTCTATGTATTTTTTATACTTTTCTTATATTTCTTTTTAAATAGCTACTAGGAGAGAATCAAATCCTAGTGGGACACTAGGTGGCATGATTTCAAAGATACACTTATTTTAATGCATTATTGCAAGCATGATTACAAAACTTTGTCAAGGAGCAATGTCATGCTTTCATATGGCATGAGGTGTCCTTCGGAATTAAATGAAAGTCTAGGCTAAGGAGACCACATGAAGACTTTTGCTTCCATAAATGGATCCTATTTTGATGAATTTTTTACACAAGGTTCCAATCCGAATTGGAAAACAATTTTAAAATAAAAATCGTAGCTAATGAGCTGAAGTTTTTGCCCATATTTTTACTTTTTTATTTGGAGCCACGGTTGAGGAGATATGATCAAAATACCGGACCCCAGTCTTCCCACATCATGCAGGGGCAGCTCATTTCCAACTTTTCCAATTCCTGTTCACACTGGCTCCTCTCTTCTCGTGTAAACCCTTGGGGGTTCCCTTCACCTATAAAAGGGGACCTCTTCTTCCTTGGAAGGAACTCAAGCATTCAAGCCATTGATGAGAGGAATTCTCGAGGGAGTGAGTAGTAATGCCTAATTGTACTTAGCCATTAACATAAGCCCAAGCCTACACTTTCTCCTAGAGGGAGACTAGCCATTCTTGCAACAAGCCAACCTTGGAAGAGCAACTCTAATCAAAGAAGAACTTGCACTTGGTGTATCAATCAAAGTGGAATTATCCATTCTTCTTCTCTCTCCCATCAATAATGGTGCCGAAGGGTTTCAAGTAAGATGTGTTCTACATTGATGTTTTCTTGATTTCTTGTTGTTTTCATTTTCATCTCTAATCCAACATATATATATATATATATGTATCTAATCTCATCTCCTTAACCAAACCTATCTCTCTCATTCTTAGTAATTCATCCTCTCTAGGTTCTCTTGCTACAGGTACATCTCTCCCGGCAGTATCCTTATTGCCTACGAGCAAGAATAGGGTTTGGGAGGGAAACTTCTCATCTCTTCACTTCTCTCATATCTACATTTCTCACATACTATCCTAGATCAATAACCCACATGATGATCATTTCTATCGCTTTCACTCTGTACAATCTATTAGAATTAACGTATGGATTAGCCGTAAAATACACTTTCAACAACGTATAGTGTTTCTCTTTGGCCCTGAAAGGCTCAATGAAATACTTCTAACACCGGATCCATCATACTACCTCTCATAGACTATAATTTTTCTTTTGATGTAAGCGTAGTTATCTTGCTATGAACCAAGAGGATTTGTATACACAATTAATCCCAATCACTAGACAAAATATATATATTATGGTAAGCACAAAACTACAATTCCAAAGAACAATTCGTAGCCTATTTGGTCAGCCAAGATTGAATGCCATTAACTCATCCATTAACTCTTTCATATTACCCATGATACGATATGACCATAGCCTTGATGTTTTCATCTTCGTATTGTTTTGACATTCTCTTTTGCGTTCTTTCTTTGTGTGTGTGAGTGCAAGAGAGAAAGAGTGAGTCTTCTTTGATTGCACTTCTTTCCAAACCCTATTCTTCATGGCATCTATGGTTTAACTCCTTCATATAGTTTTTGTTGAGTTTTCTCACAAACTCTCACAGCCATAAGCCCGGTGCTTTCCTGGCAAGACCGCAAATTTCTCGACAACGTAGCAGAGGCAGAACAAAGGAGGAGTTTGGGAGAGGCATAGCGAGCGCGCATGGAGGGCGTTAGGAGAGGCACAAGGAGTGTGCAGAGAGCTATGTTCAAGAGAGGAGAGTAGGGTTTCAAAAAGAAAGAGAGAGAGAGATATAGATAAGGTTAATCAACTTTGTTAATTCAAATTTCAAAATTTGACTTTCAAATTTCAAAATTTGACTTTCAAATTTTAAACCTTAACTTCCTGCTCTCTTTTATTTTGAATTTTGAAGGGTTTAAAATCGTTTTCTTAGGAGGCGATTCGTACCAAAGTATTGGAAAGAGCTTTTCGCAAAAAAAAAAAACGAGTATAGATTTTTTTTGAAAAATTGGCGTGAGACTTTGTTAATGCCCGTGTCGTCTCGCTACGACTGGAATGACACCCATGGTCGAAATCACCATCTGGAGACCAAAAATTGCATACTAAAATGCATTCAAAATTATAGATTTTTCCCTTGAAAAAACTACTATATTTTTTTGTGCAGCATTGATCGGGAGACTTCAAAACACATTTTGAAAAAAATTGGGATAAGAAAAAAAAAGGGCTTTTTTTATGCACACTAATTGCACGTGTTTTAAAAGTGTGAGCATACATGCAACATACACATATTTATAGAAATAGTATTTAAACAAGGAGGCCACATACTAGAATGGGCTGCAAAGGTGCTGGTGCACATTTGCGAAGAGGCTTGTAAAGGTGCACATACGCAATTTGATCACACATTTGATCATGGGATAGGTGCATAACGTCATTTTTTATGTCCCTTCAAAGACGTAAACATATCATATGGATCCACGGGACTACTTGAGACACGGTTTCAATATATACTCAATGGTTGTGGATACACCACATGGAATATGATCAATCAATGTGGATGCACCACGTGGACTATCTTGCGGCTCATACGTACCCCCTTATGTCCTGTCGGGCTCTAGCTTTCTGAAATCACTATATATAGGACCCTATGGCCCAAAGTCCATAGGATGCATATATAGCTCACCACAAAACACCAATAGATACTATCATGTGGTCATAAATCCATATGATCTATATATATTTAGCTAGAAACATAAACTATAGCATCCTATGGCCTTTTGTCCGAAGGACGTTCATATACTCATCATGAAACACCTACTTATGGACCTAAGGCCATAGGATGTATATATATAATCATATCAATACACCTACATATAGCATCCTACGTACCTAAGTCCAAAGGATGTATACAAACTCGTTGTGTCCCTAAGGCCACATGATGCTATACACCCATCATGATACAACTACATATAGTGCCCTATGGCCCTCAAGCCATAGGATATATAGTTACTCAACATAAAACATCATATAGACTAAAGGACATATGATTTATATGTACTCAACACAAAACAGATTTATATAGCATCCTATGGCCCTAAGGCCATATGATGTTCTATAGCCATCATGAGACAACTACATATAGTGTCCTATGGCCCTTAGGCCATAGGATGTGTACATATGCATCACGAAACACCTACATATAGCATCCTATGGCCCTAAGGCCACATGATGTTATATACCCATCATGAGACAACTACATATTGTGCACTATGGCCCTCAGGCCATTGGATGTGTACAACTGCATCGCGAAACACCTACATATAGAATCCTATGGCCCTAAGGCCACAGGATGTTATATACCCACCATGAGACAACTACATAGAGTGCCCTATGGCCCTCTCGCCATAGGATGTGTACATTTGCATCACGAAACACCTACATAGAGAATCCTATGGTTCTAAGTCCACAGGATGTTATATACCCATCATGAGACAACTACAGATAGTGCCCTATGGCCCTCACGCCATAGGATGTGTACAGTTACATCTCCAAACACCTACATATAGCATCCTATGTCCCTAAGGCCACATGATGTTATATACCCTTCATGAGACAACTACATATAGTGTCCTATGGCCCTCAGGACATAGGATGTGTACATTTGCATTGCCAAACACCTACATATAGCAACCTATGTCCCTAAGGCTATAGGATGTTATACACCCGTCATGAGACAACAACTTATAGTGTCCTATGGCCCTTAGGCCATAGGATGTGCACAACTGCATCACCAAACACCTACATATAGCATCCTATGGCCCTAAGACCACATGATGTTATATGCCCATCATGAGACAACCAGATATAGTGCCCTACGGCCCTCACTCCATAGGATGTGTACGGTTGCATCGGAAAACACCTACATATAGTATCCTATGGCCCTAAGTCCATAGGATGTTATATATCCATCATGAGACAACTACATATAGTTCCCTATGGCCCTTAGGCAATAGGATGTGTAGAGTTGCATTGCCAAACACCTACATATAGCATCCTATGGCCCTAAGATCATAGGTTGTTATATACCCATCATGAGACAACTACATATAGTGACCTATGATCCTCAGGCCATAGGATGTGTAGAGATGCAAACACCTACATATAGACTCCTATGGCCCTAAGGCCACAGGATGTTAGATACACATCATGACACAACTACATATAGTGGCCTATGGCCCTTAGGCCATAGAATGTATATTTACTCATCAACACAAAATACCTACATAATAAATCTTTGGCCCTAAGGCCATAGGATGAATACATACTCATCATGAACCACCTACATATAGCATCTTGTGGCCCTAAGTCCGTAGGATTCTGTATACCCATCATGAAACAACCACATATATTGCCCTATGGTTTTCTTAATAAAAATTTGTTGAAACCTTCTTGCAGGTATGGATTTTAATCAAGGTGATAGAGTATGCACGTTTGTAGCCACACAAAAGGTTGCCCTTGGGAGTGTATGTGAGACAAATCCAAACGCATATTTCTCAGGCATGGTTATTGGGGAAGGAAATGTATCGGTGTCAATTGATTTGTGTTTTCAAAAGAAATCACTTATTCCATTTCCAACAATGGACACATTTACAATCGGAGATTCTTTTCACAATATTGTGAAATGGAGTATTGGGTTGCTACAAAATATGAATGAGTTACAGTAAGAAGGGGTTTCTATGTGTAACATTTAATGGCCAAATAACTTATGTGTAGCGGAAATTAGCATGAACATAGTGGGCATTTCATTAGAATAGATTCCTAATGAGAAATACAAGAGTGCTTGGGTAGAGACAGGAACAAAAAGCATAACACCTAGTTAGATAGCATCAACAATACTTTCAAAAGAGAGAGAAATTAAGCTATTGACAACAGTTGAGGACCGGATTTGCATGGAGCTGGTCCCCCCTCCAAAAGGCTTTGTATTATGGTTTCTCCCATCAAGAGAGACATTGTACAATACAATTCTTTGTGTTCCTTCAAGACTAGCTAGTGCAATGAAGATGGAAGCTTCATGCACTAAGCAAAACACTTAACAAACACAACTTGAATTATCCCCGTTCTCAGACCCAAGACCTCACACACCTTCGAAGATGGTGAGAGCTAGCAGGGTATGAGAGTAGATTGAGAGGAATAAGGAGTATCTTACGAGAAAGATGTACATCTCCTCACATAATCACTCATATTAGCATAGCTTAGCTTAGTAATTAGCTTGGTAGAGCAGATGAGCATGCATTGAAGCTTGGCTCTTGGTTGGATTTGCATCCACATGCCAAGAGAGTGTTGAGGTAGGCTTCTATCTCACAAGCTTGGAGTATGAAATGGAGTATTGGGTTGCTACAAAATATGAATGAGTTACAGTAAGAAGGGGTTTCTATGTGTAACATTTAATGGCCTAATAACTTATGTGTAGCGGAAATTAGCATGAACATAGTGGGCATTTCATTAGAATAGATTCCTAATGAGAAATACAAGAGTGCTTGGGTGGAGAGAGCAACAAAAAGAATAACACCTAGTTAGATAGCATCGACAATACTTTCAAAAGAGAGAGAAATTAAGCTATTGACAACAGTTGAGGACCGGATTTTCATGGAGCCGGTCCCCCCTCCAAAAGGCTTTGTATTATGGTGTCTCCCATCAAGAGAGACATTGTACAATACAATTCTTTGTGTTCCTTCAAGACTAGCTAGTGCAATGAAGATGGAAGCTTCATGCACTAAGCAAAACACTTAACAAACACAACTTGAATTATCCCCGTTCTCAGACCCAAGACCTCACACACCTTCGAAGATGGTGAGAGCTAGCAGGATATGAGAGTAGATTGAGATGAAGAAGGAGTATCTTACGAGAAAGATGTACTTCTCCTCACATAATCACTCATATTAGCATAGCTTAGCTTAGTAATTAGCTTGGTAGAGGAGATGAGCATGCATTGAAGCTTGGCTCTTGGTTGGATTTGCATCCACATGCCAAGAGAGTGTTGAGGTAGGCTTCTATCTCACAAGCTTGGAGTAGGTGATGAGTTCTCCATTAAAGCTTGGGAAGAGATAGTCTTCTCTTTCTTCACACCTGAGATTGTGTGAGTGTGTGTGTGATAATGCCAAGCAAAAATCAGCCCCCTCTCTCTCTTGGGCGAGCCCCCTTGCTATTTGCTCTTCCTCCAGCCTCATTGGCCCTCCCCAAGTCAAGCCAATTACAATTAAGCAGCATAAGTGATAGCCTTCTGACATGTGTCCCCCTTTCCCCTTTTGTGAGATCTTGAGGTAATTAAATAATTAAACTAAACTCTCATTGGACCCCTTTGCCTCCTGGCCAATAGGAATCAGGCAAGCCATGGGGCTCCTGAATGCTCATTGGACCCTTTGGGAGACTGCCCAATAGTCTTCTAGGAGACTTAATTCTTATTGGTTTCTTTTATTAAATGTTTTTAAATTAATTAAACTAGATTTTCTCTAGCTTAATTCTCATTGGTCCACTTCAAGGGTCATCCAATAGGAATTGGGCACACCTTGTGGGCATCTGGGCTAGGGAGCTGACATGTGTCCCTAATTCCCTTTGTGTAAAGGGGCTTGTGTGAGTGTGTGTGGCTTTCTCTCTCATCCCCTAGAAGAAGGTCTCACCCCCTCCCATGTAGGGATGTGCATTGACTTTGGAGAGCACACAAAGCATCCAATTCCCCCTAAGCTTTAACCCTTTGGACACAACCTTTGAATTTTGGAACCTTAGCATTTTGGAAGTCTTAATGGGCTGAACCTTAGGGTATTTTTAGCCCATTGTTGCACATGGCTCTTTTGAAGATGGCCCCCCCTTTGGATCCCTATTTTCCCTCCTTTGGATCCCTACTGTGGCCGGTCTGCTAGCTTAACCAATATTCTAGCTTTTTCTCCCCTGGCACTTCCCCACATTAAATGATCAGTTTAATATGAGAAAATCATTGAGGAGAATTAGATATTGATTATTATGACATTACCTCTCGCTTGAAATCATAGTCGTCCTCGACTATGGTGTAGAGAAGATAAAGCATATTCATGAGTCCTTTTCTTAGCGGTTAGAGGATCCTAATGTTACCCTACGACATCATTCCATAATGGAGAACTAGTCCATTTGGCGCTTGAGAGCCTGAGGCTTCCGCAAGCATGTTTGCACATCAGTCCTATGAGTCTTCCGTAGTAGAGTGACAAGCTCTACTTGGTGTTTGGGAGACGTCGTCTCCACAAACTTTATCTAAGCATGCATACTACTTCATTTTTGTGCACAAATAAAGAAAAGGAGAGTCTTATAAGACAAAAACTTAGTTCATTTTTTAACATTTTGTACATTTGCTTACTCTTGGGAAGCATTGTAAGCGTTGACAAGGTTTAGGTTATCCTTTAATTGTATGCCTTGCATCCATCTAGCATCTTCAAAAGGATAATTCTTAAACTTAATAAGATATCGTCGGATAGTCTTACCGCCTCTTAGTACCTTGTCTTCATGTCCGAGAATGGACTCGGGCTGCAGCACCTCCTCTTGGTCCTCGATCTCCGGTGGGTCTTCAATAGTTGTTTCTTGAGGTGGCTCTCCTTTGTAAGGCTTTAATAGGCTCACATGGAAAGCATTGTGTATGAGCCAATGATTGGGCAACTTGAGTTGATAGGCCATCTCATTGATTGGCCTAAGAATCTGAAAGGGACCATAGTACCTTTTTGCTAGTTTAGCATAGTACTTTTGGTGGCCCGTAGGATTCTTGCCCGTCGTGTGCCTTAATAGAGCCTTTGGAAACTTTAACAAGACGCAATCGTTTTCTTTAAAGGCTTTGGCTCTTCTGTGCTTGTCAGGAGCAGCCTTTTGCCTTTGAATTTTGGAACCTTAGTATTTTGGAAGTCTTAATGGGCTGAACCTTAGGGTCTTTTTAGCCCATTGTTGCACATGGCTCTTGTGCAGATGGCCCCCCCTTTGGATCCCTATTTTCCCTCATTTGGATCCCTACTGTGGCCGGTCTGCTAGCTTAACCAATATTCTAGCTTTTTCTCCCCTGGCACTTCCCCACATTAAATGATTAGTTTAATATGAGAAAATCATTTAGGAGAATTAGATATTGATTATTATGACACTGTGTGTCTGAGACTCACAACGGAATGGGAGCATTTGAGGAACGGGGTTTCTATGTGCACGAGATTCACAAAGGAATGGGAGCATTCAAGGCACAATCTAATGGAATGAGCTATAGGGAGATTTGCAAGGATAAAAAGGTTTAACTTTGGGATGAAAGAAAAACACATGTAGTAACCGAAGGGGTTGTCATGTATGTGTTCCCATTTGATTTCGTGAACTTTGGTGAGCTAGGTGACGATAACATTGGTATTGGTATTGAAACATCCTATGCTTGTGAGGCTACTATTTCTGCACAATCTGATGCATGCAACATCAATCTGGTTTGTTGGCCTATCAAGAGAGTGACAAGCATGTATGGAAAAGAATTTTTACAATATGAGGATTTACATGCTAGCGACACATTACAAGATACATGCATTGAATCATCTCGTTTGGTAGAGCCTATTTCAATAAATCATAAATATTGCTTTATGAATAGAAGGCCAAAAATGTCCGTGAAACCTTCTAAGAGATCTAATCAAGCATCCCTATCATCTCTCCATCTTGTTTCAGCCATAGATTGTTGTTCTGAGAGGTATTGTCAATATGCCAATAGACACAAGGTCATGGCTATGCGCAATGAATTTTGGGGACAAATTTTGCAAAATAGAACCAACTATGTGTATGATACAATGTTGACTGCTTGGCGTGAGAACAAAACAATTGCAAAGACTTGCTATGTATTTTCTTTTAATGGCAATGAGATCTATAGTAGAGCTTGTTATGAAATTCATGGCATTCCAAAAACTTCGTTTTATCGTTACCGTGAACAATTTGAAAATGGGGTTCGACACTCAGTGCATGGTAATGATGGTGTCATAAGAAAAGGAAGAGACCATACATAAATGGGAAGGGCATTGATGCGCTCTTCTGTAGATGAAAACTCAGAGAAAATGCCATATAAGAGTAGAACTATGGAAGATGGTACCAGAGAAACCTTGCTTGCAATACCAAACAAGTACAAGCAAGTAGACATTTTACATGATGTCAATAAAACACTCGAGAGTATGAGTCTCAAGCCAGTGTCTATAACTACATTCAATAGTGTTTGGAATATAGAGTTTTCTAATGTGACCTTGTCAAAAACAAGCAAGTTCTCCAAATGTGTTGTGTGTAGTCGGATAAAATCTGAACTAGAGTCAACAAATGATGATGAGCTGATTTCAGGTTTGAAGGATGAACGTAAAATTCACATGATGCAACAACAAAGCTGTAGAAGTGTGTACTACACTTGGCCTAAGTTCTTGAAAATGCAAAAGGATAAGTACTTATGCATTATACATGATAAAATGGACCAAAAAAAGACAGCAATACCTAGATTGCAAGTGAACTCAAAAGACGATGCGAGTGCATATCAATTGCAAGTATCATTAATAGGTATGATAACAATGGGCATGGGATGTATGGTCATTTCTCGTTGAATGGTCTATGGTCTTCAGATCTGAATGCTACAATTGGTTCCCTTGCATTATGATTACAAAATTTGGAAAGAACAAAAAACCATGGACTAGGAGAAGTATGCCATGATGGTATGCCATGTAGCGATGTAACATTGTTCAATGCATTGAATTCAAGGACAACTCTAGGCCACCAAATCAAAATGATGAAAGAGCATGAGAAGAATGCATCAGCAGCAGTAACACCACCGTTGGCTATTGAAGGATGTAATGAAGAGATTTCTAACTTGCAATCATCCTCCTCTCAATGTGTTGTGGATACCATGTCCACTCCCATGTTTCAAAAATTACCTAAGAATCTTCGACTACAGCTAGATAATTGTGCAGGAGAGAATAAGAATCGATATTTATTTGTATACTTATCCTTGCTAGTAGCAAAAGGTGTTTTAAAAACCGTGCATTTGGGATTCTTAATGGTGGGTCATACACATGAGGACATAGATGCAATGTTTCGCAGGTTCTCAGAGAGATTATGAACAGGAATTACCTATACTTTTCCACATTTGATGGAACATTTTCAAAAATGTGAAAGTCAGCTCCAGCACCCTTTCTAATGACTCAAGTTCTTGACTTCAAATCCTTTGTTAAAGGGTACATGTGTGATGGAAAAGATGCTCTTGTTGGAAACTCTAAGCCACTTCAATTTTTTTTCTTTATGCAAGGTGAAATCCTCAATGCAGTACAAAATTCACCCCAAATCACCTGATTGGATGCCGAGGGAGTCAGGAATTGAGTTGTGTAAAAATGATGATCAAGGGAAACCAAAATTGCCAGTAGGATGTTCAGATGTGGTTCCTATAGCAAACTATGCGAGGGATAGTCGGCTTGTTATTAAATGGATTAAAACATATCTTGAATTTTGGAAAAGATGGACTCTACTAAAGGGAAAGGAGCATGATTTTACAAAATACATGGATCCAGTTATTATGTATTGCCAAAAAATAATTATTGAGCTTGAACAACCAACCAATAAACAAATTGGTGAATATACATCATTTTTGTTGGAGACTACAGGGAGTCATCGAATGCAATAGATAGAGGAAGATAGAGATGAGTTTCAAGGATATGAAGAATTGAATGATGACTATGTTGGTCCTCAAATTGTAAGGCCACAAGAAGCTTTTAGGCCTCAAATTGATGTAAGGAAAGGGGATTTTGTTCTTATGAGACCCGCAGATCTAGAATATCTGATATGGCTAGGAGTTGCAGAGTCAAATGTTGATATAGACAGCTCATCTCCTAACTACAATAAAGTTTTCATTCAATATTGGGCACCAAAACATCGGAAAAAAAATCCCATAATCCAAGAACAATATGAGGATTGTTAGAAAAAGAATTGGTGCTGCAATCTTGTTGACCCAAAGTGTTGGGAGTGTGTTGATGCAGTTGTGTGGTCATGGACTCCAAGGGGTAGAAGACTTGCAGAAGCAATTAAAATCCCATCCAATATTGTGGAGAAAGCACAAGATAGCTTAATAGGAGAAACTAAATAGCATTTCATTTTCATATATTGTTTTTCTTGCTATCCGTGTAAATGTATATTTTATAAAATACCAATTACCAGGGAAAAAAAGGTATTTCTCAACACCACCATTTTGGATGAGACAAAAAAGGTGTTTCTCAACACCACCATTTTCTTGAGAATCTATCTCTTTGTCTAATGTAACACAAGTCCTCACGAGAAGTCCCAAAATAAATGAAATTTTCCCAAATGAGATGGAAAATAGGAATCCATAGGCATTGAAATCAGTCCCAAAGTTGCGGAATTTTCCCATTTCATATTAAAGAGTGCTATTTAGGAAGAGATAAGGTTTTAGAGAGAGGTGTGGATAGAGTAGATAGAGAGAATGTAGAGAGGGATGATACATAGAGAGTAAAAATAGAGAGTGTGTAAATGGAGAGATTATATATAGAGAGAGAGGATACATAGAGAGTAAAAATAGAGAGATTATATGTAGAGAGAGAAATTAGGATTTTGATAAAGGGAGTAGAGATAGAGAAAGGTGTGGATAGAGGCTAGAGTGAAGAGGAAGAGTAGAGAGAGGTTAGGATGTAGATAGGAGTAGAGAGTGTATAGATAGAGAAAGGGAGTATATGTAGAGAATAGAGATAGGTAGAGGGAGTAGAGAGAGTGTAGATATTTACCTCTCTCTATGTTTAGAGGGTAGAGAGAGGATAGAGATAGAGAGTAGACATATAAGGTTATGATTGAGGAAGTGGTTAGGTTGTAGAGAGAGGTGTGGATAGAGTAGATAGAGAGCGTGTAGACATTAGGTAGAGAGGGAGGAGATGTAGAGAGTAGAAATAGACAGTGACATTAGGTAGAAAAGGAGGAGACGTAGAGAGTAGAAATAGAGAGATTAGGTGTAGGTACACCCTTTCTATCTATCTCCTCTGTCTACACCGTCTCTATCTAGGTGTGTAGATTAGGTAGAGATTAGGGTAGAAAGAGAGGTAGATAGATGGCTAATAATATTCTATCTACCTTGTCTCTAAGGTCTCTCTCTCTCTCTCTCTCTCTCTCTCTCTCTCTCTCTATGTGTGCACCAAGTGGGAATCTTGAATGAAGATATAGTCTTCTTCACTTGTTTCTCTGCTGCAAGACTGAAAACCCATTGACCTTTTGGTATAGGAAATTTTCCATTGGGTTTAAGTCAAGGCCACATCTCTAGCATTCGACCCACAACCTTCAGGTCATCTCCTTGGGTCTTGATCTCCCTTTTTCCAGTGATGGTTTTCCATATGATCTCCCCCACATTGTTGAAGGTGTGCTTGGGTCGAGCGGGTGATTAATCAGTAGGTCGCTCCAGTATGGGAGTTCATGGAAAATAGAAAGTCTTTTCATTCCAGGTGGCATGAAATCTCCCCTCTCCAGCCACATATTTTTCCAATCGCTCGCTTTCAGTGGATGCATGTCATGTTGTATATGTTTGGTCCATGTAACTCATGTTCTTCAAGAAAACAAACTACCATGCTCCTCGTAAACTATTGATAGCCGTTTTTTAGCTATTTGAAATTATCATAGTGAGCTACTCACCCTATGAAATCACTCAAACACTGTGGGTATCTTCACCCTTTCACTTTACATAGGCGTGTGTGAGCTAGGGGACTTTTCCCATATCTTCTTTAAAAAACCTCAATGAGCTAGTCACTCGGTTAGTTGAGCCAAAAATAAATAAAAATAAAAATAAAAAAGTATATTATGGCTTGTTTTGTGTGTAAATATTTCATTGTATATATGGCCTAAATATAAGGTTAAAATTATTTTGATATTTTATTTAAATATTTATACCTAGGTGTGTGTTTTATTAAACCTATGTACACCTTCTTTCATCCTCTTGCACCATAAGTATATTTTTTATCAAAGTGTACATACTCTAACCTCATATTTTTCTTTTATACAAATCAGCCCCACATTTTCACCCTCACCCTCGAGAAAACAAAAAAATGATTTCTACTTTCTTAGTCACGTTTATTATATCATTTTCATTTACTTACATACCTTTTCCTCTTTCACCCAAAATATTACAAAAGAGGGATCATATCATACGATTCCAATATTTTTTTCCATACCAATAATTCTTCCATATTTTTTTCTTATTATATACTCATTATTCTAAGTGCATGTGCTCATTGAGCTAAAATCCATGAATAGTCCATACGCTAGTCCCACCATGTATATATTTCTTATTTCATCAATAATCCTCCTCCATGCATGTGTAAAGGGAACTTCGATGCTTTGTATCATGATCTGACAAAGGAGGGTGCCACTAAAAGACTTTTGCAGGCATAAAAAATAGGCTTTTTGGTGAGATTTTTGGCGCCCATCTCGGTTCAGAATTTGAAGAAGTGGTCAATAGAAAAAATGTAGCTCATAAGCTGAATAATCACCTCAAAGTTTTTCATAATTTTTGGAGCTACCACCGGTGAGCTGGATTTTTTGAGTGGACCCCAATCTATCCACTTTTCTCACAAAGTAACCCATAGTCTTCTCTCACCTCCTTTCCCACTTCCACACACACACACACTCCCATTCCTCTCAATCCCTCATTCAAACCTGCACCTTTCATGGTTTCTCTTACCTTATTCACCATTAACCCCCGCCTTACTCGCATAGCTCTCATATGAGCTCTCCATATACATAGACCATCTCTATGCCTCTCTCTATTACTTCCAAAGTTCAATTCCATCTTACCCCTCTATATATAATAGCCATTGTAAATATATAATTAACTTTCTAGTGATTACTAACACTAACCACTAACATACTAACACAAAATAGCCATTGACCTAACCATAAAAGACACCTCACCTCAAGACATGTGCATAGTAACTCTCTCTCTCCTCTTCCTTAAAACTATACTTTCACTTTATCTACCATCAATAATGCTCTCTTTTGAGCCCACATCCATAACTCAAGTAGACAAAGAAGGCCCGCAATGTTTTGATATTAAAAAAAAATCATAATCCTGATTTGTTAGCTTATAATTTAAGATTTCCAATAATCTTAATGAGGGGTCTCCAACCTATAAATAGGGCCCTCTTCTTCTTGTAAAACAATCTCCAATATCTCACATAGCACTCCAACACTCTATGTGTAAGGAGAGAAGGCGTAGCAACCACTTTGTGAGCTTTACTTTTGGTGTGAGAGAAGCTTTGAGGCTACACATTGCAAGTGAGAGAGCGTGAGTTAAAAATCTCAAAACCACTGTTATATATGTTCCTCCATCATCAATAAATTGAGGTTTGGTGCATTAAAGGCATGAGTGGACGTTCAAATATCTGTCCTTCCACTTATGCAATACGGTTTGGTGAATTCAAGGTGACTTGTGTATTTTGAGTTTCTATTGTTTGATCTTGTTTTAGAATGTGTTTTTTCAGTGTGTTTTCATTGCCAAATTTGTATTCCATTGTAGAGGTTTATGTGGGAGGTCTCCCATACCCTAAGATAGTGTGTGTATGTTGTTGGCAATGTTTAGCAATCACTAAGCATGAGTTAGTTTTGTACAAGCCTTTACAATAGCATCATAAATAAGCCATCTCCATTTGCAAAGTCATAAATAAGTGATTACACAGATCCATTTCTCCCTTCACGCTCTTGCTCTCTCTCTTTGGTCATTTTGTTTTGTGTACTGTAGTGAAGTTTTGTGTTTGTGATTGTGTGTGTGTTTTGGCGCATCTTCTTGTTGTGACAAAATCTCTCTTACGTCCTAGTTCGCATACCATAACTAGGTGGTGCCCCTATCTTATTTGGGTTTGGATGTGGGTTTGTTGTTGTGTTGTGCTTGTGGTTGCCCCAGCCTCAATTGAGTAGCACGAGAGCCTTGAGGGGTGTTTAGATGTCTGCCTCTCTTGTTGCCCGCCCCGGACCGCCTCAATTTTGGTGCCCCCATGGAGGAGGGCTTGTGTATTTTGTGTAGGATCAACCTTTAGCATAGTCAAGTAGTTTGCATAAATCACGAGAATTTGTATGATCCTTTCATTCCCATTGCAAGGCAAAAGGTACACATAATTGTTAGTACTAAGTTGCAATTTCAACGTGAAATTTGTAGAATTTTAGGTCCTCTTGGGTTGGCTGAGATAAACGCTTCAGTAAATCCTTTTGTTTTGCCTCTCATTAGGTACGACCTTAGTTTGGACGTCTATATTTTTGTTTTGTTTTAAGCATTAGGTCATGCATAGACAATAGATAATGGCCCGGGAATAGAAGTTTTCCCCTTTCATTGCACTCCACACATTAGAATAAACATTGCAATTAGTAGAAAAATCCATTTTCAACAACGTATGGTGTTCATGTTTTGTGCCCAAAGAGTAGGAGAAATTCTTGCATGACCAAACCCTGTCATCCTTCCTCTCATTGATTATCATAGGTCATTTGATGTGAATATTTTTATTTTGTTGTAGAATAGAATTCAATTTAGAAAAAATTATTGTGTAATTCTTTTTAAGAAATAAGACAAAAATGTTTTGTCACTTTGAAATTGATTCAATGGAGGCCCAACGTCAAATGTCTGGATATCCTCTTTTCTTTGGAGAGCCTGGAGAGGATGCAGAATTATTTTTAGCAAATTTCAAGATGTCTTGCCGTAGTAAAAGGATAGTAACTAATCAAGAACGTGTAGAAATGTTTGAGGTGGTCCCTAGGAAAGATGCTAGCACTTGGTTTCACTCTTTGCCTGAGTTTGTTTTGGTTTAAGCATTAGGTCATGCATAGACAATTGATAATGGCCCGGGAAATAATAGAAGAGTTTTCCCTTTCATTGCACTCCACACATTAGAATAAACATTGCAATTAGTAGAAAAATCCATTTTCAACAACGTATGGTGTTCATGTTTTGTGCCCAAAGAGTAGGAGAAATTCTTGCATGACCAAACCCTGTCATCCTTCCTCTCATTGATTATCATAGGTCATTTGATGTGAATATTTTTATTTTGTTGTAGAATAGAATTCAATTTAGAAAAAATTATTGTGTAATTCTTTTTAAGAAATAAGACAAAAATGTTTTGTCACTTTGAAATTGATTCAATGGAGGCCCAACGTCAAATGTCTGGATATCCTCTTTTCTTTGGAGAGCCTGGAGAGGATGCAGAATTATTTTTAGCAAATTTCAAGATGTCTTGCCGTAGTAAAAGGATAGTAACTAATCAAGAACGTGTAGAAATGTTTGAGGTGGTCCCTAGGAAAGATGCTAGCACTTGGTTTCACTCTTTGCCTGAGGAAGTTAAATGGAATCACACGTAAGTTGTAAATCATTTCAAGAGATACTTCTTCGATCCCCAAAACACTCAAAAACTATGGCAAGATATAGTTTCTCATAAGCAAAAAGACTTAGATGATTACAACTTGTACAAGCAAGAGTTTCTACGTCTTTGGGCTCTATGGATACGAAATGTTGCTAACCCTAGTGATGGTGCAGAATTTTTAAAGAAGGAGAGGTTCATAGCCGGTCTCTTTCCCACACTCAAGATAAAAGTTGAGGCGGGTGCACCTGCTACCTTTGACGCAGCTAGGGCTATTGAGAAGAATAGGAAACTCAAGTGTCTAAGAGGAGAGGGTCCTAGACCTAAGGGAAAACTGCAAGCATAAACATGTAGAGAGATTCTTGAGGTAACAGTAGAGGTAATTGAAAAGTTAAATGAATCCTTAAGTAACTTGTCAATTCACCTTGCACAGACTGGAGGTCCCAAGGGACAAGCAAAGAAGTCAAAAGAGAGAGAGCCACCATGATCTAGGAGAGTTTTGCAATGTTGAAGTTGTGGAGAGTCTGGACATGGGATGTATAATTGTCCTTGGCCCGTGGGGAGCCAAGGAGACCTAACTTGAATTACCTAGTGATGAATGTAGGTGAAGAAACTAGTCAACAACCACGGCTATTGAGAAGAATAGGAAACTCAAGTGTCTAAGAGGAGAGGGTCCTAGACCTAAGGGAAAATTGCAAGCATCAACATCTAGAGAGATTCCTGAGGTAACAGTAGAGGTAATTGAAAAGTTAAATGAATCCTTAAGTAACTTGTCAATTCACCTTGCACAAACTGTAGGTCCCAAGGGACAAGCAAAGAAGTCAAAAGAGAGAGAGCCACCATGATCTAGGAGAGTTTTGCAATGTTGAAGTTGTGGAGAGTCTGGACATGGGATGTATAATTGTCCTTGGCCCCGTGGGGAGCCAAGGAGACCTAACTTGAATTACCCAGTGATGAATGCAGGTGAAGGAACTAGTCAACAACCACGGCTTCTACAAAGGCCAAATGGAGCAAGACCAGCTCCACAAGGAGTGGAAGGAGTTCCACCTTTGCTACATCCAAATGTGCATGTGGTAGAGGTGACAAATTCAAATGAGGTTGACATGGCATTAAGCATGGCCAAGGAAAATGTAAAGAGAAAGAAGGAGTCACATCACAGAGTTGGGAAGACCATGGCTAATGAAATGCGACCTTTGCAGATTGGGATAGTGGAAAATTAATTTGGCAAGAATGACACTCATAAGAAGGTTGTCTTTGACATGAAGGAGCAACACCAAGAGGAGCTCCATCTCAAAGTGAGACGGAGGAAGATTGGACCGATAACACTTCATAAGAAGAAAGTAGTGGCAGCATTACTGAAGAGGAGTCTTCCATCGAAGTCATGGGGGTAAGGTTTAAGCCAACAACCCAAGAGAACTCTTGTCAAGGTTTGGAGGAGGTAGGTTCCCAAGAGAACCAAAATGTGGAAGATGAAGGAATGGTAGAAGGTATGTTTTCTACAACACTTACAAAGGATGAAAGAGAGGATTTCAAATGTGTGCTAAGGATGTTTCCTAACTTTTTTGCTAAAGACTACACCGACATGAGTGGAGTAGATGATGTTCAACACAAGATCGAGCTAGACCGAAAGGCCAAACCTAAAGCTCAAAAGCTATGAAGGCTAGGAGTCATCAAGGAACAGGCTCTACCCAAGGAGGTAAGAAAGCTTCTAGCAGCAGGTTTCATTTATTCATTGGAGAATTCAGAGTGGGTTTCTCCCATTGTTGTCACTCCCAAGAAAAACGGCAAGTGGAGGGTGTGTGTGGACGACCGTCCGCTCAATGAGGCAACAAAAAGAGATCACTTTCCCCTTCCATTTCAGGATGAGATACTAAATGAGGTAGCTGGTCATGAGAGTACACTGTGTGATGGCTACTCAGGTTACTTTCAAATAGGTATTGCATTGGAGGATCAATTAAAAACAACCTTCATTACTCCTTGGGGTTGTTATGCTTTTAGAGTCATGCCATTTCGCCTAAAAAATGTTCCTGCAAATTTTCATCGTTTCATCAACATGGTGTTTCAAGCATTCTTTGGAAATTCAATTAGGGTGTTCATTGATGAATCCTACATTTATAGCTCAAAATCATTGCATCTACAAAAGGTATAAGAAGGTTTAAGAAAAATTTACGACATGGGAGTTCAAGTCAACCTCGACAAGTGCCACATAGGTGAGGATGAAGTGATCTTGGTTGGCCACAAGGTTTCCTATAATGGTATTCGGGTGGATCCTTCAAAGGCAAAGGCTCTTATTGAGCTACCATCACCGAAGAGTCTTAAAGAGGTTATATCATTCATTCAAAAGGTGAAGTATATGTCACGCTTCATTCACTTAGCCTCGGAGTTACTTCACCCTTTGCAAAAGTTGACACAACAAGTCGAGTTTTTTTGGTTTGATGAGCTTGAAGAATATTTTTGTAACATCAAAGTCATTCTGTCAGAGCTACCAACACTTATGCCTCCTTGCTGGGAGTACGCATTCTTTGTTAGCTCTAGTGTTGGGAAAGAAACAATTGGTGCGGTTTTTCTACAACAAGATCCCCATAGTACCAGGATGCGACCCATCTACTTTGCCAGTAGGGTCATGAATGCTTTGGGGAGAGGCTACATGGAGGCAAAACTCATGATGCTTTCTCTCAAGTCTGCGGTGAGAAAGTTTAGATCCTACTTGCTATCAAAACCTTTTGTAATTCTCATTGCAAAAAAATTGTTTCCTTGGTTGTCATCTCAAATGAATCTTAGTACGAGGATCTCAAAGTGGATTATGGTATTGCAGGAGTTCCAATACTCTTTCAAGGTAGAAGCTAGTGTGCGTGCACAATTGGCAAGGATCCTTACTTATAGGGTACATGAGAAGGAGATTAAGGTGCCTGAAATAAAGACCCTACCATTTCCACCACCAAAAAGTATTCCCAATGCTTTTACCCTGTTCTTTGATGGAGCTTTTCAATGAGCCACAGGAAAAGCAGGGGAAGGGCTAGTGTTGCTCAACCCAAGTGGAGAGGTGGTCATGAAAGACAAGGTCAATCTACCAGGTTCAACTAGCAACAATGAAGCAGAATACGACACACTACTTCATGGTTTAAAGATATGCATTGGCCAAGGTATACAACGTCTCATGGTAAAATGGGATGCACTTCTCATTGTGAAGCAAATTTTGGGCATTTGGGCATGCAAGAATGAAAGCCTAAGGACAAAAGTTCATGGCATTCATAGATTGTTTAATCAGTTTGAAGAGGTGCAACTATATCATATTCATAGGAAACAAAATGAAGATGCCAATTTACTTGCACAACAAGCTTGAGCAGTTACATGTGTTGAGAAAGAAGTGCGCGTCATCATGGTGGAAGCAAATGTCAAGCAACCGAGGTACCAGGGATTGGAGTCATTGACCCCCATTATTGGCTACATTTTGGAGGGGGAGTTTCCACAAGACTTCACGAAGGCTCAAAAGAGGAGACTCATGAAGAAGGCAAGCGCGCATCTCTTCCTAGAAGGATCCCTCTATCAAAGAGGGAAGGATCAAGTGTGCAGAAGAGTACCAGCTATCAAGGAAATTGCAGACATTCTAAAAGGTTTGCATGAAGAGGCATGTGGTGGTCATTTTGCCCAAGAGTTAACTGTGAAGAAGATTTCGCTTGCAGGGTGTGTTTGGCCAAGTCTGCATGTGGATGTCCAACATTGGTGTAAGAGTTGTCACAATTGTCAAGTAAATTAGAATAGAAGATTGGTTTATGGTCCAAGGCAAATTGTGCTTGAAAATGGACCCTTTGAAAAGTGGGGCATTGATGCTATGGGTCCTCTACCTAGGACAAGAAATGGTAAACTCTACATTCTAGTGGTTGTAGACTATATGACTAGGTGGGTGGAAGCACAAAGTGTGGCGAAGGTAAATGAGTGGACAATGAGAAAATTTGACTACACTCACATTTGTTGTAGATTTGGCACACCTTTGGAGATTGTTTCTCATAATGGTCCAGGGTTTAGAAAGGGCTTGCTCACAGAATTCTGTGAAGAACTTCACATTCTACATCGTCACAGTACACCCTACTATCCCCAATCAAATGGTTTTGTAGAAAAAGCTAATGGTGTCATTGCAGGCATCATTATAAAGATGGTGAAAAACAAGAAAAAGTTGTGGGATGACTTCTTGGATGGTGCCTTGTGGGCGTATCGAACCACATATAGGGAAGCCACAGAGTTCACACCATTTTACTTGGTCTATGGTCAAGAGGCTTTACAACCAATTGAGCTCAACATTCCAACAATGCGACTTCATGGAAAAGCAGCACAAGATGATCAAGAAGCATGGATGGATTGACTTCTTACCTTAGCTGAGCTTGAGTGCAAAAGAGAAGCAGCATACGAGTGCTACAAGAGGAAAGCTACACATGCGAAGGAGAAGCTTGACAAGAAACTAAAGGACAAAGGCATCAATGAAGGAGATCTTGTGCTAAGGTATGACAATCAATTCGATAATCGTTTTGATGCCAAATTTGAAACTAGATGGTAGGAGCCATACATAGTTAAGAAGGCTTTCAATTCAAGTTATTATCAGCTGTTTGACGGACTTGAATGGGAAAGAGCATTCCAGGAAGGTAAACAAGTATCGCTTGAAGCCCTATTTGAGTCGCCTTCTACCAAAGGATCTACCAAAGATCTGTCAAAGGGCATCTATCTCATGTAAGTATTGTTCCATGAAGCATGAGTGTAACTCGAGGCAAAATGCCAAGGGGCTAAACAATGAAGATCTCGTCAAGGAATCTGAAGCACTCTCTTTAGAAAAGATGCTCTATGATGGTACATAAATATACCATCATCCGGGGGAGGCCTAATGATAGCCGTTTTTCGGCTATTCAAAATTATGATAGTGAGATACGTCATTCTATCAAATCACTCAAACACTGTGAGTATCTTCACCCTTTCATTGTACATAGGCGTGTGTGAGTTAGGAGACTTTCCCCATATCTTCTTAAAAAAACCTCAGTTAGCTAGTCATTGGGTTAGTTGAGCCAAAAAAATAAAAATAAGAAAATAAAAAAGTATTTTATGGTTTTTTGTGTATAAATATTTCATTGTATATATGGACTAAATATAGAGATTTTTAAAACTATTTTGATATTTTATTTAAATATTTATACCTAGTTGTGTGTTTTATTAAACCTATGTACACCTTCTTTCATCCTCTTGCACCATAAGTATATTTTTTGTCAAAGTGTACATACTCTAACCTCATATTTTTCTTTTATACAAATCACCCCCACATTTTCACCCTCACCCTCGAGAAAACAAAAAAATGATTTCTACTTTCTTAGTCATGTTTATTATATTATTTTCATTTACTTGCATACCTTTTCCTCTTTAACCCAAAATAATACAAAAGAGGGATCATATCATATGATTCCAATATCTTTTTCCATACCCATAATTCTTCCTTATTCTTATTATATACTCATTATTCTAACTGCATGTGCTCATCGAGCTAAAATCCATAAATAGTCCATACACTAGTCCCACCACGTATATAGTTCTTATTTCATCAATAATCCTCCTCCATGCATGTGTAAAGGGACCTTGGATGCTTTGTATCATGATATGACAAAGGAGGGGACCACTAAAAGACTTTTGCAGGCATTAAAAACAGGCCTTTTTTATGAGATTTTTGGCGTCCATCTCCGTTCAGAATTTGAAGAAGTGGTCAATAGAAAAAATGTAGCCCATATATTGAATAATCACCTCAACGTTTTTCATGATTTCTGAAGCTACCACCAGTGAGATAGGATTTTTTGAGTGGACCCCAATCTACCCACTTTTCTCACAAAGTAACCCATAATCTTCTCTCACCTCCTTTCCCACTTCCACACACACACACACACAATCATTTCTCTCAATCCCTCACTCAAACCTGCACCTTTCATGGTTTCTCTAACCTTCTTCACCATTAACCTCCCCTCTTACTCGCATAGCTCTCATATAAGCTCTCCATATACATAGATCATCTCTATGCCTCTCTCTATTACTTCCAAAGTACAATTCCATCTTACCCCTTTGTATACATAAAATTCAGCATATAAACCATGCTTAACCTCTGGAAATTGGAAGATCTGATCAACCCCATTTTCATTTTCATCGTAGTAATCAACCTTGACAGCGGTGGCATAAAGAAGAGAAGAAGAAGAATATGATCGAGTCATTTTGGGAACCTACACAAGTAAGTACTTCTTCAAGCTTCCCCATCACAAGGATTTCCTCACTTCATTCAACCATCCACCTCATTCTACCTATCATTAACTTTCTAGTGATTACTAACACTAACCACTAACATACTAACACAAATAGCCATTGACCTAACCATAAAAGACACCTCACCGCAAGACATGTGCATAGTAACTCTCTCTCTCTCTCCTTCCTTAAAACTCTACTTTCACTTTATCTGCTATCAATAATGCTCTATTTTGAGCCCACATCCATAACTGAAGCAGACAAAGAAGGCCCACCATGTTTTGATATTTAGAAAAAATAATAATCCTGATTTGTTAGCTTGTAATTAAGGATTTACAATAATCTTAATGAGGGATCTCCAAACTATAAATAGGGCCCTCTCCTTCTTGTAAAACAACCTCCAATATCTCACATAGCAGTCCAACACTCAATGCGTGAGAAGAGACTTAGGCGTAACAACCACTTTGTGAGCTTTAGTACTTTTGGTGTGAGAGAAGCTTTCAAGCTACACATTGCAAGTGAGAGAGCTTGAATTCAAAATCTCAAAACCACTATTGTATATGTTCCTCCATCATCAATAAATTTTGGTTTGGTGCATTAAAGGCATGAGTTGATGTTCAAATCTTCGTCCTTCCACTTGTGCAATACAGTTTGGTGAATTCAAGGTGACTTGTGTATTTTCAGTTTCTATCATTTGATCTTGTTTTAGAAAGTGTTTTAGTATGTTTTCATTACCAATTTTGTATCCATTGTAAGAGGGTATTGTGGTGAGAGGTCTCCCACACCCTAAGACAATGTGTGTGTGTGTGTGTGTGTTGGCAATGTTTAGAATTCACTAAGCATTGAGTTAGTTTTGTACAAGCTCTACGATAGCATCATAAGAAGACATCTCCATTTGCAAGTCACAAAGAAGGTATTAGGAAAGATCCATTCCTCTTCCCTTTGCTGTAGCTCTCTCTGGTCCATTTTGTGTGTGTTTTGGTGTGAGGTTGTTTGTGTGTGTTTTGTGGCGCATCTTCTTGGTTTTGACAGAAACTCTCTTGCGTCCTAGTTCGCATACCATAACTAGGTGGTGCCCCTATCTTATTTGGGTTTGGCTGTGGGTTTGTTGTTGTGTTGTGGTTGTCATTTCCCCAGTCCCAATTGAGCAGCACGAGAGCCTTGAGGGGTGTTTAGAGGTCGCCTCTCTTGTTGCCCACCCCGGACCGCCTCACTATCTTACTCAAAAGATGAGAGCAGCGGAAGACAAGTCAAGGACCACATTTTGGACATGCATGATTGCCCGAGTAACTCAAGCCTAAAAAATCACAAAATTCAAATATGAAAGCGTTGGCATAGTCAGGAATAACATGTATGGGAGGGTTTGAAAGGCACTTACCTCATTAGGAAGAGAATGGGGTCTAGGAGGGCCTCTTTATTTGGCAACTTAATGGAGTCAAAGCTCTAGTATTAAGAAATCAATCAAAGGACATCTTTTGAATTCAAATTTTTTTTCCCAAAATGAAATTCAAAATCTAGCGGACAAAACTATATCATGTAGCATATCTACGAAAAGAGCTCAGCATGTAGATTATGGATCGATAATCTCCACTCAAATTGGAGATCATATGTAGGAGTTATGGAAGGCCTAAAATCATAAAGTTGTCCCCTCTCGCTTTTTGGGGGGCAAAAGTGCATCCTTTGATCATTCCTACACCTCTCTCACACCCACCATTATTGCACACATGGAATGCACCTATTCGTCAAAATGTTAATCACCTCCATAATCTCATGGAAAATAAAGAGGCCCCCCCGGACCTCGTCCTCTTCCTAATGTGAACACTCACCAAAGCCTGGCCAGTCGTGCATGATCCACATGAAAATCTTGCACATGTACATTTTGCCGTCCAATTGGTTGGGACATATCAACCACATCGATTCATGTCCACAAGTTTTGGAGCTCTTCTATAAGTGGTTCTAGATAGACGTACATGTAATTCTTTGCTTTGTACTTTCCTTGGGATGATCAGTGAGAACAACAGATGGTCCCTCTTGATAGCTAGCCATGGTGAAAGATTATAATTAACCAAACAAATAGGCCACGTGCTCCATGACGAACTCCGTAATCCAAATGGGTCTACTACATCCATTGCCAGACTAAAGCAGATATATCGAGGCTCATTCTTAAATGTAAACCAACTTTCCTCTATGTGCTTCCTTGCATGAGAGCCAGCAGGTACCCGCATCACATCATCTGTCAATCTAGTATTTGAGTGCAATGTCATCAAAGCTGCTATAGAGTTGTGCATGAATATCTCTTTATTCTTGGAATGATAGGAAAGTGCTAAAGGACCTTTGCAAGGATAAATTTTCCTTGTGTGTCCTCTCTATACCTGTTTGATCCACAATTCGGACACTATTCCAAATTTGCATACTCATTGCAGAAAAGTAAACAATCATTAGGACATGCATGTATTTTGTGATAATCCAAGCCCAAATTGGTCGACTGGATGGGTAGGGGGCATGTGATTCCATTCCGACAAGATTTTCTCATTGAGCAATCTGTTGTTACATGAACAAGTCAACCCCTTGATCAAATTATTGAATTGTGATTTGCACTTTATCATGCTTAGGATACAATTTATGTGACGGAGGCATCAAACCACCCGCTTTCCTCTATGTGCTTCCTTGCATGAGAGACAGCAGGTAACCGCATCACATCATCTGTCAATCTAGTATTTGAGTGCAATGTCATCAAAGCTACTATAGAGTTGTGCATGAATATCTCTTTATTCTTGGAATGATAGGAAAGTGCTAAAGGACCTTTGCAAGGATAAATTTTCCTTGTGTGTCCTCTCTATACCTGTTTGATCCACAATTCGGACACTATTCCAAATTTGCATACTCATTGCAGAAAAGTAAACAATCATTAGGACATGCATGTATTTTGTGATAATCCAAGCCCAAATTGGTCGACTGGATGGGTAGGGGGCATGTGATTCCATTCCGACAAGATTTTCTCATTGAGCAATCTGTTGTTACATGAACAAGTCAACCCCTTGATCAAATTATTGAATTGTGATTTGCACTTTATCATGCTTAGGATACAATTTATGTGACGGAGGCATCAAACCACCCGTAGAAATAATGAAAATTATGCATTGCCAAAGCGGTATGGAGAAGTGAGATTTTCACACCATTGTAAAGAGGCATACGTGCAAGAGTTTGCATCATCTTGCCCTCTTTATCGTTCCTAGCATGCCATCGATATGGACGTGATGACTGAGGTTGGTTCGTAGTATTGCCTTGAATGTTGTCATCTTCTATGTTTTCAATGATGGGATCCATGTCAAAGAATGCATCTAACATTTTCTCCATCTCTACTTCTTGAAATGCCACATCAGGTATTGGTTGATCAGAGGACTCAGTTGATGGTTGTTTTGTTTGAAAATTATCTTCCCTGGGATAAAGTTGGAGGAATATCTACTTGTGAAGATTAATCTATTGTCTATGTACCATGAGATCAATAATGCATGTCTTGTAGTTTCTCTATGGAAAAGAGACCATTATTGCGTATGTGCTGGTCACAGTGTTTTTTTCTTTAAAGATCTGATGCTTGCAAAGTGCACAAGGACATGCCATCCTATCATCCATACTATCTACCAATGATGCAACAAATAATTAAATCGCTCTTCTTATAAGTACACACTACTAACTACATGAGGATACATGACAACCTCACATATCTTTATTGGTCAATGACTATATATTAGGGTTTTTGAAGTCTTTGTGCACTTTTGAAGTCCGATTGCGTTATTCTACTTCGTTTATGAAATCCCATTTGAGTTTTGAAGTACACAAGTCATTTTTGAAGTCTGTTTGAATTTTTTCAACTATTTTCCACTAGTTCTAACAGCCTCACCTTCTCTAACCATGCCTGATCCGCGCACTCCTCGGTCTATAAGTGCACGGAGATTAGGACCAAAGGGTAATAATCTCGTCTTTATGGGTCAATGACTATATATTAGGGTTTTTGAAGTCTGTGTGCCCTTTTGAAGTCTGATTGTGTTATTTTACTTCGTATATCAAAGTTCGTTTGTGTTTTTTAAAGTACACAAGTCATATCCAAAGTCTGTTTGCGTTTTTCTTACTATTTGCCAGTAGCTCTAACCTAACCTTTAACCTAACCTTTAACCTAACCTAACCTTTAACCTAACCTAACCTTTAACCTAAACTTAACCTAACCTAACCTAACTGAAGTCCAATTGCGTTTTTTGAAGTACACGAGTTATTTACGAAGTCCGCTTGCGTTTTTTCTACTATTTACAGCTAGCTCTAGCCTATAACCTAACCCAACCTAATCTATAATCTAACCTATAACCTAACCTATAACGTAACCCAACCTAATCTATAATCTAACCTATAACCTAACCTATAACCTAACCCAACCTAATCTATAATCTAACCTAACCTATAACCTAACATATAACCTAAACCTAACCTATAACCTAAACTAACCAAAGTCCGTTTTCATCTTTTGAAGTACACAGGTCCTTTTCGGAGTTTGTTTGCATTTCTTTTACTATTTGTCGCTAGCTCTATCCTAACCTATAACCTAACCGAACCTATAACCTATAACCTAATCTAACCTAACCTAGCTTAACCTAACCTAACCTAACCTAATCTAACCTAAACTAACCTAACCTATAACCTAACGTAACCTTACCTATAACCTATAACCTAAACGTAATCTATAACCTAACCTATAACCTAAACCCAACCTATAACCTAAACGTAATCTATAACCTAACCTAGTCGGTTTGTGTTTTTTGAAGTACACGAGTCATTTTTGAAGTTCGTTTGTGTTTTTTCTACTATTTTCCACTAGCTCTGACCTAACCTAACCTTTAACCTAAACATAACCTAACCTAACCTATAACCTATAACCTAGCGTAACCTAACCTATAACCTAGCTTATAACCTAATCCTAGCCTATAACTTAACCTAACCAAAGCTCATTTGTGTTTTTTGAAGTACACGAGTCATTTTTGAAGTCCGTTTGCGTTTTTTCTACTATTTACCACTAGCTCTAACCCAACCTATAACCTAAACAAAATCTATAACTTAATCTAATTGAAGTCCATTTGTGTTTTTTGAAGTACATGAGTAATTTTTGAAGTTCGTCTGCGTTTTTTCTACTATTTGCCGCTAGCTCTAACCTAAGCTAATCTATAACCTAACATAACCTATAACCTAAAG
The DNA here is from genome assembly GCF_014529385.1 of Adiantum capillus-veneris. Taxonomy (NCBI): domain Eukaryota; kingdom Viridiplantae; phylum Streptophyta; class Polypodiopsida; order Polypodiales; family Pteridaceae; genus Adiantum; species Adiantum capillus-veneris. The sequence goes on along the minus strand of NC_140942.1, from coordinate 102,873,344 downwards.
TTAAACCTAATCAAAACCTATAACCTAAACCTCAATCACATGATGATAATGAGATGGTAGCGAAAATGTTCTCCAAAGCATAGTTTCAAAATAAAATTGCATAAAAATTTAAAGCATTGAAAGATTCATGCATGAAGTTTTATTTTGTCAATACAATATAATTTAAAAATAAAACTGCATAAAATTTAGAGCACTCACATGCGACATATTTAAGCAAGAAAGAGTCTTAAAAATGTTTTCAAACCTATAAAAATGCACACACACACATGCTATGTGTCACACACCTATACTAAATTGCACAAAACTACAAGAAAACTTGAAAAGAATCTCACTTTCATATTCAGGAGTAGTCCACGAGCGAGAATCTCCCCTACGGAGAGTCATTTAGCAGCAGATCTGCAGAAGGTGAGGAGGAGGAGGGAAAGAGAAGAGGAAAAAAATGAGGGAAATGCACAAGGAAAGACCCGCGGTTCTGTTTTTTGCAGGGTCTGCCAGCACAGGTGTCGGTGTAGATGCCGACATGAGCACTAGTATAAGCGTCGAAATAGTCGATATAGGCGTCGGTATGAGTGTCGAGAATTCAAAAATTAAAATTTTTAAAAGCTTGATCTCCCTCTTGATTTACCTACACATATACCGACATCCGCCATTGACGCCGATAATTTGATGTCAGAATTTAAGCGGTCTCTTGTAGTGAATAAATATTCTTTGTTGTACATCTTGAGCTTCTTCATATTCTCGAAGCAGTGTTGTTTCCCTACAGCACTATTTCCAACAAAAATCAATTCCATAAATCAATATAATTGATGCATATCAACCATGCATAAATTATCTTGATGATTAATTTCTCAAGTGATAATCTATGTCAATTTCCAAGTGCAATTCTTCTATCAAAATAAAGTCGGACTAGATAAGAAAAGCATGATTGAAATTAGTAGCCACGCATACAATCCAACCACAAGGAAACTTCTTCAATTCCCAAGTCTTAAATCAACACAAACCAATCACAGTTGAGACTAACTAGAGTTTTCTTTTAGCTCAATGCTATTACGTAGTCCTACCTTGTGACAATGGAGACTATGATGATCAAAATGCACAGAATTTACAAGATCTACTAAACTCCTCAGGATGTAATTACAATCACATCAAAACAAAAGGTACATGAGAAGATCAAACATGTACCATTCAATAAACTATACCAAAAGATAGTCCAATACTAGACACATAAGACTTGGAGTTTTGTCATTAGGGTGCTTTCTAAGAGAAGAAACTAATAGCTTTAATTTTCTGGATCCATGGATTTTATTGTGTTTAGTACTATATATTGTTATGTAAAGTGTGCATATCACTTTTTACTTTATCAAGGTGAAGGTTAAACTGTTTTGAACTACATGTTCACAAAGAAGAAAAAAAATTGAAGCAAGAGAAAGGACGTTTGTGCTCAAAGTAGGAGAAATCTGTGATTAGAAAAAGCACTTTCTAAGGGACATTACATGTTATGTGAGGTCCCCACCTCGTCGTCTCAGACGACGGATCTGATGGTAAACCTGGTGGCCACTAGATCTACAGCGGAAGCAAACAAAGTGGTTTATGGTTCATCTAGCGGACGATCTCTCATCACAAAGTGAGTCGAGTTCGAGCCTACTAGCATCGAGATCTAGTTCCACCCCGTAGGGGAGGCGTGATTAACTTATCTAGCGATCCTAAAACCCACCTTCCAAGAGGAGAGAAGTCCCGAGTGCTTCCCATGTTTCGGAAGCACCTACACTTGAGGGTTCGCCGCTCTTGGGGCAATGAGTAATACAAGCGTCGACTTATAACACTATGGGCACAGAGAGTTCCCGACCAATCAGAACCACCCTTCTCATAGGCATTGGCAACTCGACCCAAGCCCCCACTTTCCACCCCATACTCACACTTCCTTTGTTACCTAATTACTACCACAATGGTTGTTCAACATATAAGTTCTTTGTTTATTTTTCCGATTCACAAGTTCTTTAATACAGCTCTTCAACCAGTATTGCAAAGCAGCACCAAGACAGTAATTCTAGTAAAAATTCACTCAAAACTCGTTCATTTAAAGTTCCAATGCTCTGGAGACACGAAATCCCCCAGCGAGTGTTTACTCCACCCGTTGTTGCCTAGTTGCCCATACAACTAGGTTATCCACCGCTTAACCGGCAGTTGTAGACTTCCACTGTTTAACCAGCAGTCGTGGATATCCACCACTTAACCAGCAGTCATGGATTCAAGAGCCCTTAACCAAGAACTTTAGCTCCTGCGAATAACTTTGCGAGCTGCCCCTTGTGATCAAGAGGGGGTTCGGACTAGATCACCATTGGAATTGAAAATAAACTAGCTGAGCTAAATTTTCCCTAGCAACCAATCTTTCCTACTTCAAACAGTATATTTCGAAAGCATTCTTTCCTACTTGAATATAAAATACAATTAATTTAAATGCCGTGGTTTTCGTTGATTTCCAACATGTTGGGAAATGTGTTTTTCATCCTACCTTATCGAATGCAATGCTGCTTTAACAAACTTGAATTAAAAGTTGACCTACCTCCACAATTTCCTCCTCATTGTTCCGTGAGATGGCCGGTACTTGGTTGACCATGGGAGATTTTCCCTTTCCATTAGTGTTGCTTGTCCCCGCCTCGCGGTCGTGGGAACCACCGAAACAAGTTCTCTTTACCCGGGCCATTTTATATTCACTACTTAATTGACAACTTGGAAAAAGAGAGCTAACATTCGAGAGTAACATACAACCATGATGACGGATTAGTTTCAATAAGCAATCCCCTTGTACGAGAGGTTAGACTTACTTCAAGACATAGAGAATCCCGATAGCACCATACTTATTCTATGGGAATAGGCCCTAAGGTTAATTACTCGACCTAGATAATTATAAAATTCAGATTTTTACTTAATCGATCAGTTCTCCTAGAGATGAAATAGACATGCTTAATCACTTCTTAATGCAAGTAGAGAATTCCAGATTGACTGTATGCATAGATGAGAGGATTTCTCCCTTCTTAATGATTAATGATGGATTAATTTCACCTAATTAAATCTTAATCTATGAGAAATCGATTGTAATTTAATTATTTATACATTATGGAGTAATAGAATGCAGTGGACCAAGTGTCCCAACCTGCTCAAGAGCTCACTTAGTCTCTCCCCCTATTGCATGGAAAGTAGCCCATGATCCCTGTGAGTGTGTGAGGGCGCCCTCTTACTGCCAAACTCAGTCTGCAGTGGCCCGGAGCCAGTTCCCACACAACCCCCGAGTCCTAGTGCCTTCCCGCACAACTTTAGGAAAATTTAATTTGAACCAAAGACGGGCAATACGAATCAGAATTTAATGTCGGAACTTGCTATACTAAGCTCTAACTAAGGTGTATTAACCTGAGTACCTGCCATATTTAGCAGCCTCCGACGTCCGAAAATACATTTTTTTATTTTTTTTGGGTACGGGTTCAGTTTTTCGAGACGATCAAAACTGATGGGTCAAGTGACCAAATTTCCACAAAAATTATTTTAATTCACTTTTGAAAGCTTTATGACATTCTAAACATCATATCATTGACAGATTTTGGAAAACTGCTAAAAATAGTAACTTTTTCCATTATGATTGTTTCATGGTACAATGGTGTTCTTTTAGCTCAGGGGTCGGATACCTTACATCCTCCCCAACGTGAAAAAATTGAGATGTCCTCATCTCAAGAATACATCTGGATAAACTCTATGCTAACTACTTAGGTACATATATCCTTTGTCTAAAGTAAAGACATCCTTTGATAATAGAATAGTCTTTAGCTTTATGCGTCTTATTCTGCTGAACTTAGATGAGATCCTGGTGCTTGAATTATTGCTCACTAGGATTAGTAGTTGCAGCATACAGAGCTGCTCTCTCATCAGCTTCGTCGCCCACAGTTGGTTGTCTCACTGCGGCATTAGCGAAAGCTCCACTTCGTTGTCCTATGTTTCCGGTTCCTCAGCCTCCTTTTCCATTTGGTTGACCTCGCCCGTTGATGTTCAGAGGTACATTATTAATATCGGATGTTTGGGAAATCCTTTTTATACACCAGCTTTTGTAATGTCCATACTCCTGGCACTCAAAGCATCTTATATTGGAAAACTCGGTAGTTGTCATAGTAGCTATTACCGGAGAATGGTCGTATGCAGGGTTGATTGGTCTATTACACCAGTTGTCTGTCCTGGCCCTCTTTGACAAATAGTATTGAGTATCTTGGGTAGTCCTCTGAATCTCTTTAGCTAACGGTTTGGCCCTTACCAAGGCATCTTGTAGAGTTACTGGCGTCAGAGCTTCTAGTCGGTTGTTCAAGGGGTCGATGAGTCCTTGGCAGAACCGTGCTACTTGCTGTTCCAATGTCATCCTAGGAGCATATCTCCGAAGTGTGATGAACTTTGAGTAGTATTCTTTGACGGAAGAAGTCATCTGTCGAAGTGACAAAAACTCATTCATCTTCAAGGCTTTGTGAGTGGGTGGTAAGTATCGCTCCATCACAGCAGCCTTGATGTCTTCCCCTGACTCGGAAGATCCCTTGATATCCAAGTCCGTGCAATGTTGCTTCCACCATATCTTGGCATCACCAGACAAGCGGAACATCGCAAACATGGTTTGATTCATGGGTTGGGTTCCCAAAGCTTCGAAATAGTCGTCCATTGCTTCCATCCATACTTTCGCATCTCTCTCCACATTAACCCCTTCGCCTTTAAAGGTTGGAGGCTGAGCTTTCTTAAGGAGAATATTTTTCTCCTGAACATCGTTATATAGCATAATATACGGTACCTATCCAACGGTATAAAACTCATTACTATAGCACTCTTCTCAAATGAACCTAGGCTTTTTCATACTCAAGAAGAAGTTTAACTTTTTTGGGCTTAACCAACCTACTTAATCTCTACAGCTATAACAAAGGATTTCACCATCCCACCATTAGTTTAATTTCCATTGACTACATCCAAAATTTTTTGATAAATAATGGTAATAACTGTACTCGAGATCTTTGATCCATACTTATAACTTTATGTGCATCAACATCTACCTGCCCGCAGCACTAGTCGCACCGATGACTTCTCAAAAAACATGATGTGGAACCCACTGAATCCCAACAAGCTCAATGAGTAAAACTCTTTAACATCACTCAGGAGACAATCCACTAGACAAATCCAATGTCATTATTCTCGGAAACATCATGCTCAAGATTTTAGTACGAGCTATCCTACTATCCCTTTATTTTGAAAATTTCAAACAACATCATTTTCCAGTTCGTAAACCTATAGCTCTGATACCAGGTGTGAGGTCCCCACCTCGTCGTCTCAGACGACGGATCTGATGGTAAACCTGGTGGCCACTAGATCTACAGCGGAAGCAAACAAAGTGGTTTATGGTTCATCTAGCGGACGATCTATCATCACAAAGTGAGTCGAGTTCGAGCCTACTAGCATCGAGATCTAGTTCCACCCTGTAGGGGAAGCATGATTAACTTATCTAAAGATCCTAAGACCCACCTTCCAAGAGGAGAGAAGTCCCGAGTTCCTTTTTTCCCATGTTTCAGAGGCACGTACACTTGAGGGTTCGCCGCTCTTGGGGCAATGAGTAATACAAGCGTCGATTTATAACACTATGGACACGGAGAGTTCCCGACCAATCGGGACCACCCTTCTCATAGGCATTGGCAACCCAAATCAAGCCCCCACTTTCCACCCCATACTCACACTTCCTTTGTTACCTAATTACTACCACAATGGTTGTTCAACATATAAATTATTTGTTTATTTTTCCGATTCACAAGTTCTTTAATACAGCCCTTCAACCAGTATTGCAAAGCGGCACCAAGACAGTAATTCTAGTAAAAATTCACTCAAAACTCATTCATTTAAAGTTTCAATGCTCTCGAGGCACGAAATCCCCTAGTGCTTAACCAGTAGTTGTAGACTTCCATTGCTTAACCAGCAGTCGTGGATATCCACCGCTTAACTAGCAGTAGTGGATACAAGAGCCCTTAACCAAGAACTCTAGCTCCTGCGAATAACTTCGCGAGCTGCCCCCTGTGATCAAGAGGGGTTTCGGACTAGATCACCATTGGAATTGAAAATAAACTAGTTGAGCTAAATTTTCCCTAGCAACCAATCTTTCCTACTTCAAACAGTATATTCTGAAAGCATTCTTTCCTACTTGAATATAAAAGACAATTAATTTAAATGCCGTGGTTTTCGTTGATTTCCAACATGTTGGGAAATGTGTTTTTCATCCTACCTTATCGAATGCAATGTTGCTTTAACAAACTTGAATTAAAAGTTGATCTACCTCCACAATTTCCTCGTCATTGCTCCGTGAGATGGCAGCACTTGGTCGACCATGGGAGATTTTTCCTTTCCATTAGTGTTGCTTGTCCCCGCCTCGTGGTCGTGGGAACCACCGAAACGAGTTCTCTTTACCGGGGCCATTTTATATTCACTACTTAATTGACAACTTGGAAAAAGAGAGCTAACATTCGAGAGTAACATACAACCATGATGACGGATTAGTTTCAATAAGCAAATCCCCTTGTACAAGAGGTTAGACTTACTTTAAGACATAGAGACTCCGGATAGCAACATACTTGTTCTATGGGAATAGGCCCTAAGGTTAATTACTTGACCTATATAATTTTGAAATTCAGATTTTTACTTAATCAATTCTACTAGAGATGAAATAGACGTGCTTAATCACCTCTTAATGCAAGTAGAGAATTGCAGATTTAGTGTATGCATAGATGAGAGGATTTCTCCCTTCCTAATGATCATTGATGGACTAATTTACCCTAATTAAATCTTAATCCATGAGAAATCGATTCTATTTTAATTATTTATACATTATGGAGTAATAGAATGCAATGGACTATTCCCACCTCAAAGCTGACTTGATTTTTAATCACAACGGTCACTAGTGGATGATTCCTGGAACATGCATTAAGCTATGATTAAGAGTGACTAATTGCTTTCATGATTACTAATTAGATTAAGATTTTGAAATAGACCATGGATACAGAGAATTAGAGAGTATATAATGAGTATTTTGACTATGCTTATGTATACTAGATGCGGAATTAAGAGAATATTAGAGAGGGAGTTACGACAAGCATGAATTAAATCGAAAATTACCGAGGTCAGGGCTGAATTCCTCTCAAAATTTTGATGCAAGGGCCTCCTTGAGACGAGAAACGGCCAGCACCTTCCCTCCTAGCTCCTCTTCCAAAGACTATGTCTGTCGGTAGCACCTCCTCAATGTGTGTGTGTGTGTGTAGGAGTGTGTGTGAGCATATATATGTGTTGTGTGTGTGTGAGCATGCTCTTATATAGGCTCACAAGCTCTAAAATTCGAATTTGCCTACTATATGCATCTAGAGGAGTACTCACTTCATGGATGGCAGCTCTAGTTACATACTTACCAAGTGTCCCAACCTACTCAAGAGCTCACTTAGTCTCTCCCTCTCTTGCATGGAAAGTAGCCCATGAGCCCTGTGAGTGTGTAAGGGCGCCCTCTTACTGACAAACTCAGTCTGCAGTGGCCCGGAGCCAGTTCCCACACAACCCTCGAGTCCCTGTGCCTCCCCGCACAACTTTAGGAAAATTTAATTTTAACCTAAGACGAAAAATACGAATCAGAATTTAATGCCGGAACTTGCTATACTAAGCTCTAACTAAAGTGTATTAACTTGAGTACCTACCATATTTAGCAGCCCTCAATGTCCGAAAATGCTAGGTATTCAATTTTTGGGTACGGGTGTAGTTTTTAGAGACGGTCAAAACTGACGGGTCGGGTGACCAAAAACTTACTATTTTTGAAAAATTATCACAAAAAATATTTTAATTCACTTTTGGAAGCTTTATGACATTCTAAACATCATGGCATCGACAGATTTTGGAAAACTGCTAAAAATAGTAACTTTTTCCATTATGATTGTTTCATGGTACAATGGTGTTCTTTTAGCTCAGGGTTGGAGACCTTACAGGTTAAGGGGGTCATATTTAGATTTAAGTGCGGAGAGGAAGAGCTTGGGGAGATTCTAGCTTGGTGGGTACCCATGCTATGTTTTTCCACTTTTACTATGAAATAGCACATTCTTATCATTATTCAAAGGTGATCATGGAGAGGTAGAGAAAGTTGGATCCACTATAGGTACCAAATTATCCTTACAGATGTGGCTTAGCAAGGAAAACCCTAATGTGCTATACTCAAAGAGGTTCATTAGTTTGCAAGCTTAGCTAGACAATGAATACACAACTTATCACTTGGGGCAAAAGACTTTGACCTTTTCCACGTAGTGAAAAGGTACGTTGTTCATCAAACTGTTTCACCTCCTTAACTAGAGTCGTTTGTGTCTTCAAATACTTGTTCTTGTTCATTAATGGTTGAGATTGTTTGACAGTGTCTCTTACATCGACCATGACCTCCTTGTGTTACAATAATATCTTTTTCCTATTAGCTTCACTTTTTTGTTCCTTCTTAAGAAATAGCTTAAGCCCGTTTTGACTTCATGGTGAACTTTGAATCATCGCTGCACATAATAGGCATAAATGACACACAAATGATTGACCACATACACATCCAGCTCGCTAAAATGAGTTTAAAATAGGCTCCCACGCTAAATCATATCAGCCCTGAACCAGTGATAGTAATCCTCAAACTTAGATAATAAACTCCATAGAGCTCTATATGGTAGAGCATATGACAGAGCTCTGTACGAATATAGAGCTATATTCAAGAACCCAAGACATAGAAAAACGTAGAGACACAAGCCATCCCTAACCAAAATCACTCCTAGAAATCAACATACTTGATACATATCAACTATGGACATATTCTCTTGATAAAGCACAAATAAGACATATTCAAGTGCAATTTTTATAACCAAACAAAGAAAGAATCGGCAAGAAAAGCATTGAAATTAGTAGATACACCCATAATTCAATAGCAAGGAACGCTAGTTAATTAAAGATCTTCCAAACTAGTCCCAGCTTTGTGAGGATGGATACTAGGATGCTAAAAATGAACAAAACTCACAAGAGCTAATGATGTAGTAACCATCACTTCCAAACATTGTTCCATTATATTTTTGCAAACAAAAGGTAGGAACCCATAGATTGTCGACTACTAGACACATAAAATTCAAACCCAATCCTTGAACGGAAAGTATAGCGATTTCTTCTGTAAAATGCTAATCCAAACAACTCCTAAATAGCCTTGTGGATCTAGGGAGCATCTCCCAATGTTGATGATAAGAGGCCTTTAAATATTGCGCTCATACGAGCTGGACCTAGAGTACGGCCACACCCAACTCAATCAAGTATATCCAAAATAGAAATCAGCCCAACTCATTCATGGAGGCTCTCTCTAATTCAAGTCCTGCGGCAAGTTGAGCCATTGCCACACCACATCAGTTGGTTCCATCATCATCATGATCTCAATATCATTTTTCAGAAGCTACATCGCTGTAGTTATTTGGCTGACTCTTGTCATAATAGTTGGCTTGTGCCTCAGCATCATTTGCCGGTGCTTCAATCGAGATGTAATTATAATTCGGCATTCTGAGCTGATCTCCACTAGTCATACCAGCCGAGACCTGTAGATACGTATATTAATCAGCGCCTAATTGCTCAAATAGTTGCTTTCAAGTGAAGAATGTAGTACCTGGGCGTCCCCGGCTTGCGCAGTCGACACAACCAATTCTTCCAAGGTGGCACCTGGCCGGATCGGCTTTAAGTTAGAGTGGACGCTGGGCTCGTGCACAACAACCTGAGCTGCTACACCGCCGGCTGCCAAGTTTGAGATTTCGCACCTGTAGGCAGACATACAGCTGCTGCCCGCATCTGCCAATAATATTGGTGTTTCCCATGCAGAGTACGCATGAGCAGCGCCATACTGGGGCTCAGTAATATGCTTTGCAACATATTGATTATCATAAAAATAAGTAGCATTATCGCCAGTATTGTGAAAATTTGCTGCATCACCAGTATTACGATCCTCTTCTGCATAAAAATGAGTAAGATCTTGGGTCTGTTGCTGAGGTGCCAGAGGTACGCCTTCATGTCCTGTGCTACTATAATTAGTTGCACTGTCTTTTACTTCATTAATAGTTGACTGTTGCATATTGTAATGATTCTCCGCAAAGGAGCTAGATGGTTGGGTTTCTCCGAAGATGCCAGAAGTAGCACCCGCGGCTTCCTCGAGATAGTTAGGACATCTTTCCTTGCATAGCACTTCATGAAGTTGAAGCAGCATCAGCTGGTTATGGAGGCCCAGAATGTGGTTGTTCATATTCAACTGATGGCCGTTATAACTACTCATGCCTACATCTGCAAGACCCTGCATGTAGAAACGAGTGCAAACGGCCGCATTTCATCAAAGGTTAGCTGGATCACAAGGAGCTTTGGATGTGTTTCTAGATAGCAAGTTAGAGTACATGCTCAATAATTCCTAGTAACAAGTAGGACTTTTCACATTTAATGTAGCAAGTAAGCTAGCAATTTTCTAATTCATCTAGCAAATAACAAACTCCTATATAGTAGCTTGCTCTTGAACATTTTGATCTACTAAGTTCATATAGTAAGTCATAAACTCCTATATAGAAACCTGTCCTTGGACGTCCTTATCTAGTAAGTCATGAACTCCTATATAGTAGCTAGCTCTTTGGCATCGTCATCTGGTAGTTTATAAACTCCTATATAGCAAAGGGTGTTTCATCTAGTAAATTTTCACTTACTATGGAACAAGTAATTGTAGTAAGTTTGTCTGCCCCTAATTTCATTTTAGAAAAAATTCATTAAGCATAGTTAAGCAACTAATTATTGACAAATATCATGGTTACTCGCTCAATCATCAACTAAGTTTCTCAATTGATATATTTGTTGCTAATATAAATATGAAATGTGACACGACAGGGGAGAGGCAAACACATTGATAATAAAAAAAATACAAAGTAAGCAGAATAAATTGATGAAGTAAAGAGTCTGTATGGATAATAATTACAAGAAGAGAATAACTCATTTCATAACCTCCCGACCACCCCCGAGCTATCTCAATCACACTCTCAATCTCAATCTTGTGCACAATCTCAATCTCAATCACACTCTCACTCTCAATCTCAATCACAATCACACTCTCAATCTTAATCTCTTGATGGCAACAATGATCATAATCCAAATCGCAACTTGATCACAATCCCAATATCATGACACCTTGCACAGATCCTGTTTCACACACTGGTTTTTGCATCGTCTACAAAATAGCCAAAAGAACATACTCGTGCAACCAAATCAACATGATAATCAAATTAAAAACATCATTTTGTACCATCATAAAAGAGTATAATCACTTTTTGATTGGATCAAACAAACGTAAGCTAACCTGTTGCTGCTTGTAGGTTATCCTGTTACTACTGGCAATTTGTTTCTGTCATAAATTGGTCAAACAAACTCAGAACATAGACCTCTAGGTACTCAAAACGACTGGAAAAGATCTAGTCTACAAGGTAATGCGGACAGAATTACAGAAAACGTCTTTTTTTGGCTGAAAACGGTACTTGTAGGTCTATTTTTGAATCTCCACTACTTTTTCAACTTATTTTAAGCCTACCCATACATTTTAAGCTAAAACACATAAATAATAATTAAAATTATATTTTTATTATACTATTCATAGACAGACTATCTGTTATTCATCAATCTTATGAAATATATCTTTAATGTATTATGTAAAAAGAAGAAGAAAAAAAATTATCTTAATATCTTAAGCTCATTCATATAAGCTCTATCTAATAGACTATTCAATAGACTTTCAAATAGTGCTAAACGAAGGATATGGCCTACTACATAAATTCTTTTCGACTTTAAGAACTTCAAAAATTAGTCCTATTACAAGAAAACAAAATAAAGTCTCATAGTTGTAGAGGAAGCTATAAAAGGAAAGGGATCAAAAAAATTATATTTCACACTCTATCATTGATTTGCAAGTACCACATTGTCCTTAGAGAGGAAAATATATTACAGGATGATGGAGATTTTTGTAATTTTTTTGAACAATTTATGCTATATTCATCGAGATAATATTAATGATACAATTCCAAACACAAACGAGGTCACAATCTCTACCAAAAAAACATCCAATTCAAATGTAAATTAGATACCCTACAAGTACAGTCCATGTTGTGTTGATTATTCAAAAGTCTCATTAACTTCTCAAAATATGTCCATAAGCTTGGACCACAAGCGTCAAGTTATAACTTTATTAAATCAAAATACTTACATATTCTAGATTATTCTAGAATACAAGGTCAAAATATCAATGTAGTGGTGTATTTAAGACCTCGATTCCTTCAGAGTTTTCAACAAGCTTAGTTGATAACACCATTTAGGAATTTTGGGACTTATTCAAGTCCCATTGTTTAAAATGAGACTTGAGCTTTGAGCTTTTATTGGTCACTTTGCACTATAAACCATACAATCATACCCTTTGGATAACACCAAATTGTTATTAGAACACCGATTTAGGTTTCATTTTCAAAAGGGTCCCTGCAAGGTTACTATTATTTGACACTTTAAACTATCTAAACACACAAAAAAACACCATTAGTCGACTATAAAGAAAATATCAAGATATTTTGCACCTCTTTAAGTACATATCTTAAAGAATTCATGCAAAAAATAACAGTGGATTATTTTCATGCTATGACTCTAGAAGATCTTATCAAGTGCTGATTTTTTCTATTGCAAAAACATGAACTATTGTGTTTTCTTTTCAAATGTCATTGCTAGTCATTTGAACCCTTTGTTAGGGATTTATAAAAGCATTTAATTCATTTACTAAATGCAAGATACAAGACATCCTTGCTGATATTTGGAGTTACACTTTGCAAACTTTATCCCTTCTTTTATCACAAGAAGTACATAGGCTTCGACACATTAGTATGGTAAGCATAACAAGCTTTGTTTTTTATCAAACTAACGGTGAAAGAGAAAGTACATAAATGATCACAAGGACGCTGATGAATTTAACTAAATATTTTCTACAATGAAAAATCTAATATGTGCCATCTTGCTAGCTTGTGATGATACTCTCTATTGACCAAATAGACACTTGGATACCATGTGGTCAACTTCACCTTTTTATTGGGTCTACCAATAGTGTTGTGTTTGTGGCTCCTTAATAAGCTCTTTGTGATGCTATTGTGGCTCATGAGGTTTCTCTTGTATTTCATGAAAAATCCTTTCAGTTTTAGATATGCCATTCCACACATCCACATTATATTTTATAGGTTGTTTCCATCAATGTGATGCCCAAGTAGATCTACCTCAATTCTCCTTTGTACATGCAAAATTCAAGCTACTCATCTAGACCATGGTTGGGTAAAAGTTTTGAATGAGAAAAATCTCCCAAACCATGGTTGTTGAGAGTATGTTTGTTTATCTAGAAATAGATATAAATGTCACCATTTACTTGAGTAAATGGTAATCCTTGGGTAAGAGTATTTAATGAGTCAAAGCTCTCAAACCATAGTTGTTGAGAGTATGTTTGTTTTTCTAGGAATAGATATAAGTGTACCATTTACTTGAGTACAAATGTAAGTAAAGCTCATCCAAATAAGTGAAATTTTTTCATAGAAATGTTTAGAATAAAATCAGTGGAAGTATATCAAATTAAAACATCTACATCATTTATATACCTATGACCCCCAATGCACCATATATAGCTTCATAGACCTTAATTAATTCTATTTGTATCCAGAGCATTGAGTTGCATCATATGAGAAAATATAGATCCTTTTAGACTAATCTATCAGGCTTTACTACACACAATTATAGCTGCTTAGAGTTTACTATACAAAAACCCATTGAAGTAAACAAAAACCCATTGAAGTAGATCCAATGCCACTTAGTAAATTGACTCCTCTAAATTCATTCTTTCTTGGTCAAACTCATTTCGATAGAATGAAACTGGATTTCACACTTTAGGTGCATCCATGTTTTATCAATTGTTACTTGAACTTGTTACAGTTTATTACACTCAATTTAACTTGAGTTCTCTATGCTGGACGCATTTGATATTCAATTAACACGCAATTTAATTCAATTTGTCTCAATGCCACTCATTTGATGCCTCTAGACCTAGTTGTAATGTACTCAATTTGGGTTTAGGACAACTTTATTTTAAATGCTATTGATTGAAAGTATTTGGGTCTAGCATTTGACTTAATTGCTTTAAAATGCAGACAATTGAGGTCTCATGAACAATGCTATGGTTTAAATTATCTTTAAATTGAATTCAAGTGATCCAATTGGATTCAATTTTTTGGGTTTGCATTTTATTGGACTCGTTTGCACTTAACTACGTACACTTATCCCATCTTGTTTGAGAAATGCTACTTGGTTGTACTTAATGGGACTTATTTGCATTGTAGTTCCTCATGAGATCTCAACTGCAAGCTGAACGCAAAAACTAAAAGTGAGTTCAGTTTGCTTATGGAACTTGCTCAAAATAAGAAAATAGAGCTACAATGCAAGGCCATAGGTCAGAAATCAACCATGGTAGGTCTTGCATGCCATCTTAAGACCTTAAGAGTCTTGGTGCTCCTAGCAGTGAAGGAAGAGTTGATGTAGCATTGAAGAACCAAAGCAAGCAGGATCCACTCCTACCACACCTCTACAACATCCAATCGTCATCACTACATGTTTGTTTTAAAAGGATAGTGTGTACCATAGTTTCCCTACTTTAACAAGCCAAAAAATACAAGTCAAAGTGTAAGATCAAAACTATGTACCATAGTTGCCCTACTCTGACAAGCCCCAAAGTGTAAGATCACAGCTCGGAGGGGTGAATGCACCTATTCGCTAGATAAGGTCCTCGTTCACACTTGAGGACATGGATTGGGGGGGTCGGGAAGGGGAAGCTGTCCAAGAATTGTGTACAAAGAAGATACGTATTGGCCCCATGCCTCTGTAGAGAGTGCTCATGAAAGAGTCGCCATGCCTCACGTGAGTCCTGACGCACGCACACACACACACACACACACACATATATATATATACATATATATATATATATATATATATATATATATATATACACACACACACATATATATACACACACACACATATATATATATACACATATACATATATATATATATATATATATATATATATATATATATATATATATATATATAGAGAGAGAGAGAGAGAGAGAGAGATGTAATATTAACATCTTCAAAAGGCCAAAGTGACCTGTGAGACCAAAAAGTTACAATGTGGTGGATCTGATACAAAGTCTGAGTACCAAAAAATAAATCAGAAGGTGCTGGAAAAAAGGGTACTAAAGTAGTGAATGGGGGCTAATATAACTCAATGTGGGTGTATCCTTAAAAAGAGATAAATCACAAGAGATCCATCATCTATCGCTAGTGGATCTCATCAATCTCCTCCATGGTCAGTAGTGTGATCAGACGTCGTGCATGTCAAGCCAGAGTGATCTAGATTCTTTGATGCAGCCTCCATCGATGCTGTGTAGTCCTCCGCATTCGTGGGCGTCTGGATCTTCCTAGATTAATCGCTTGTTTGATCAACGTGCCTCTGGTGTGAGGATAATGTGGGCTTTGTTGTGGTAGTAGCTGCTTTGGTTGTCTAGTGTCCGCTCTAAAGAAGTCTGTGATCCACCTCTGAGACTGCCTAGCTTCTCCCTCTCGTCGGGCTCTTTTTGTGTGTGTGTAGCTTGAGAAAAAACAATCCCAAGCATCTCTGGTCCTCATTCCCCATGACTTTAGAGAGTGGTCTAAATCCCTCTCTAAACAGGCAGTGAAAGAGGCCTCCTATCTCATAGTTAACAGTGGCATGTGTAATGCAACTTTGTGTCAGGCTTCATGTGACATACAGGACGTGTCCTGGCCTCTATTGGTACTCCACTGTATCAAAACTGGTGTGAAGATGTGCATATCTTGCCAATAGCACATTGTATCCCACAAGATATGTGGGTGTCCATGTATCTGGGTCTTGTCACAACACTGTCCTCCGTAAGCTGGAGAAGACGTGCTATATAGAAAGCCATCTTTGTGTCCAGCTCGTGTGTGGGTTGTATCCAAGATCACAAATGTGTACCATAGTTTCCTTACTCTAACGAGCCCCAAACTGTAAGATCACATCTTGAAGAGGTGAATGCACCCATTCATAGGAGAAGGCCCTCGTTCACACCTGAATTGAGTGGTATTTTACAATTTGAATAGAGAGAGATCACTGAATACTTTAGAACAGGGAATCATAAGCCAAATGAACATGCTTCACATCAGACTTCAGAGCCCACTTATACCCGAGGTATATTAGTTGATTGAGCCATTGAGATTGGGAGAGCTCAATGCCCATGTCTACAAGGGAGACCACGACATCAATGGAGACTCCATTAGAGGATCATGACAATTCTAGCATGACATATATGGGAAACGCTCAGTACAACTATTTACATCGGCAGACATTGATGAAGCTTCTAAGCGATCGATGCAATACTTTCTCAGAGAACACCCGATACTGGTGTCCTCGGGCATTGATGATGATGGTGATGGTTTTAGTCTTTCACTTTACTTCACATTTTTTGTATTGAGGCATTGGATTACATCCACCAATATTAGGTCAAAAATGACCTTCTGAAGAGGTCAAATGGTGTTGTATTAACATTTCATTTCATTTCTCTCTCTCTCTCTCTCTCTCTCTCTCTCTCTCTCTCTCTCTCTCTCTCTCTCTCTCTCTCTATTGCCAGCACATCTCCCACGTGGGAAACCGCACCGCTTTGCTAATTGCAGCTTGGAAAGCTGTAATCATGGTGCCCTGCATTTAGCATTCAAGCACCGCGCCCATCAGTTGTGCCATCTCATCCTGCTTCTCGCTCAATCAAACTACTAGTGCTGCAGGGCCTGACTTGCCTGCCCACCTGCTGTAAGCTGACTTATATTAACTAGCTAGCTAAGGATATTGCATTCAACTGCAAATCGCCTGTACAAGGTTATTCCCGTGATATCAAATTAAAGAAGGCCGTACTCGTGAGCTGGTCCACGAAAAGCTATAAAGATAGTGGTTCACCGCCCTGAAACATCAGCTATGAGCACCATCTATAGTAGCTAAACTTTTCCTCCTGCAAGCCCTCGGACGTGCGCGTCCTCGGCTAGTTGTGTGGCGCAATTGCTGGCGGACCGACTTGGAAGCTAAGCATCGTCTCTGGATCAGTGCCGCCTTAGCAAGTCTCCATTAACAACCAGGTATTTATTCCCAATTTTCCACCAAAGAAAATACATTTCTTAGCCAAACAGAGGAATGACACAAATAGGTCAAAATTTCAAGCATCGAATCATGCCAATTTTTAGGTAAAAAACTCAAGCATTTGTTGCAATATTCTACAAAGTGTGCGTGCACCTTTCATTTGCATTTAGGACTATTCGAGGAAATGTAAATGCTGTTGGTATTGAAATTAGATTTGGAATTTAAATGTTGTTGGTATTGAAAGTTCATTTGGAATGGTTGTTATGCCATAGTTGGGAATGGTATAAATTTATCAATTCAATTTAGCATTGCAGTTTAGTGTCTTGTTTGTAGAACAAGACCCTAAAGAGTCTTCCCTGAAGACCCTAAAGAGCCTATATTTGCTACAAAAATATATTCATTTTACATTGTAAAGGTATGTCACATTCATCTTTATTGAAAACACTTTATCTTAGGTGATTACTCAGTGTGAATTGTAAACTAAGAGGGGTGAGATTAAGCTTTCAAGTTGAAAGGGGTGTCCCTCTGACTAGCCATTGTTGCTTGTGGTATTCATTACAGATGGCTCGTCAAAGTGAGCAAACACTATGTAGTGATGTTGTGAGTGAAAGGATAAGTGAAGTGTTCAGTATCCTATAGAGAAACGTAGAGAATTTGTAGACTTGCAGTCACAAATCTTATTTCATGAGTTTGGGTAGGATAGTGCTTGGCCAGGAGATCAATATCTATTATTTGGAAGGTATGGGATAAAATGGCACATTTTAACGATTTTCACTGATGATGTAATGGCATGGGATGTAAATGTAATGCTTTTAACTCTCAAGAGGAAGCTACAACTTGTTGACCGCTACAAGGTAGTATAGCGCTCAGACGAGGAGACCATGTCTATGGTCTCCTTGACGGAGAGAGAGAAAGTGATACGACATATTATTTCTAGAAGAAAAGTTATTTAATTTATATCGACTTCCTCCACCATATCCCACTGCACAACCACCTTTTTAAGTTTACTATGTACTCTTCTTGCAAAATGGATGACTATTTCAGCATCTCTTAGGAGTAGTGTATGATAATACTATTTGATCCCTAATGTACACATTAAAAGGTGTTTATGTTGCACATTCTTTGATTGGTACAAAAGTTCACACGTATATTTATATTTGGTCTGCAATCATGAGCACAATAACTTCTTGGAAGTGCACGTGTAATTATAAGTGTTCACACTCTATTAACGGTTGGAAGTTGATGTCAAAATGGACCTTTTATTTTCATCAAAATCAAGACTCATTAGCAAAGCTTCATCCTTCTATGACCAAACGTAGAAGGGTACAAAGTGACACTAATTTCAATGTTACACATAACATCACAGAAGGAGCAGAAGATCAGCATATAGAAAGATTTGAAGAGTTCAGTAGTGATGGAAGAAAGGCTTTCTGCAACTATTCTTTCCATTGCTATGGCGGGTGGTTTGTGCATACTTCAACCCTTTATCGACACCAAATTCTTTCAGAGAGATTTGGGAGCTTGAAGCTCCATTTTGGTTTAGATGTGCCACATGTAGCACCTTCCTTGAGTGAAAGTCTCAACGTGGAGGAAGAACAAATGGAAGATTCAAATGGCAGTGACTATCATGCAGACGGTGATTACCATTTACAAGTTGATGCTAGAGTGCACGATAGCAGGGAGGAAATGAGGAAGGGACATCTATTGTTCTCTTTGAACTAATAGAGAGAATAGTAGAACTTCAAAGTTTATGGGATGAACATAAAATGCCGATAGGTGTTCAAGTTCAAATGCTACGTCTTCTATTTGGTGACCTTGGTGGAGCTAGGGTAAAGTACTACTCTTCAAAAAGAAGCCTAGCTAAATTACTGGTTCAATTTCCAAAGACATGGGAAGGTGAGCTTGGAGGCGTTAAAGTACCCGCGTGTTGGGATCAATTACAAACAATGCTGAAAGGTTTGGGGATGCTGACTGCCTCTCATTGTTAGATTTGTACAAGAATTAATGGAGCAAAGCACACACCCCAACTTCTTTACCCAAGTATAGAGGACAACTTTGTAGGAGAGGTTCTGCGGTGTGCTTCTTCAGGTACTTCAAACTCCAAAAAGCTTAAACATGATTGTATTACTTTCTCTGAGAAGTACAGAGTATGCACAGACAAGAAATTCAATGCTTGCTTTTGATTATATTCCAATAGGACCTCAACTAAAGCTATTGAGTTTGTGGCACCATAAAAATCAATGGTGTCGGAGAGATTCATTTTCTATGAGAAGGCATATTAAGGACTTTTGGGATGGAGCAAAATCTCAAGGAGTGAAGAACTTTTAGGACCCCTTGTCAACATATGAGTTGCCAGTCGTTTGCTCTACACCTAGATATAAGAAGTCTTACACGACTTTTCGCTTTGACAAACGCTCTCAAAAAGTTAAAGATGCATGGGATGCTGAGCGACCAATGTACACTTTTATCTGCTCCAAATGCAAGGAAGAAATTGAATGTGAGAAAAGGTTGTGCAAGGTAATTATGTCTATCTTCCTCTTTTTCTTAGCAAAATGTACACTGAATGTCCATACTTACTCTGATTGTTGGTGTTCATAATCAAGGTGACCCTAGAAATATAGCTGTCTTGTTGTTGCATTGGGATGGGTTGTGGAGATTATGGTGCTCAATGCTGGAAAACAAAACTCTATGGATATCATGCCAGTCTTGTTTATTCCACAAAGCTACAAAAAGATTATTAAGTCTTCCAGTGATGTCTTCGAATCATTTTTGAAACCATTAATGGATGAGTTGGAATCATTATATATTGATGGAATAGATGTATTATATGAGTATCTTTAATGATACAAGGGTGGAATCTAAATTCTATAAGATACAAACTATGGTTATGATGGCTATCGGAGACCATCCAGCCCAGTGCAAAATAGGCTTGTTCAAAAATGGGGGACAAGAGTTCTGCAGGAGGGATAAGCCACATTCATCACTTGCAAGAAATAGGTCGGGACTAGAAGGGAGGTATATTTACAGTGAAATTTTCTTACAAGTCATACATCCACCAGTGACGAGAACAACAAGCGAGATGGTTCATGCCATAGCTTAGGCAAAGAGGTGTTGTACTTTTGCTGAGAAGCATGAGACTTGGAAGAAAGATGGTTTATCATGTGAGTCAATACTTTGGAGACTCTTTAACTTATGTCATAATAATCAATATCTAATTCTCCTAAATGATTTTCTCATATTAAACTGATCATTTAATGTGGGGAAGTGCCAGGGGCGAAAAAGCTAGAATATTGGTTAAGCTAGCAGACCGGCCACAGAAGGGATCCAAAGGAGGGAAAATAGGGATCCAAAGGGGGGGCCATCTGCAAAAGAGCCATGTGCAACAATGGGCTAAAAAGACCCTAAGGTTCAGCCCATTAAGACTTCCAAAATGCTAAGGTTCCAAAATTCAAAGGTTGTGTCCAAAGGGTTAAAGCTTAGGGGGAACTAGATGCTTTGTGTGCTCTCCAAAGTCAATGCACATCCCTACATGGGAGGGGGAGATTCCTTCTTCTAGGGGATGAGAGAGAAAGCCACACACACACACACAAGCCCCTTTGCACAAAGGGAATTGGGACACATGTCACCTCCCTAGCCCAGATGCCCACAAGGTGTGCCCAATTCCTATTGGATGACCCTTGAAGTGGACCAATGAGAATTAAGCTAGAGTAAATCTAGTTTAATTAATTTAAAAACATTTAATAAAAGAAACCAATAAGAATTAAGTCTCCTAGAAGAATATTGGGCAGTCTCCTAAAGGGTCCAATGAGCATTTAGGAGCCCCATGGCTTGCCTGATTTCTATTGGCCAGGAGGCAAAGGGGTCCAATGAGAGTTTAGTTTAATTATTTAATTACCTCAAGCTCTCACAAAAGGGGAAAGGGGGACACATGTTAGAAGGCTATCACTTATGCTGCTTAATTGTAATTGGCTTGACTTGGGGAGGGCCAATGAGGTTGCAGGAAGAGAAAATAGCAAGGGGGCTCGCCCAAGAGAGAGAGGGGGCTGATTTTGCTTGGCATTATCACACACACACTCACACAATCTCATGTGTGAAGAAAGAGAAGACTATCTCTTCCCAAGCTTTAATGGAGAACTCATCACCTACTCCAAGCTTGTGAGATAGAAGCCTACCTCAACACTCTCTTGGCATGTGGATGCAAATCCAACCAAGAGCCAAGCTTCAATGCATGCTCATCTCCTCTACCAATCTAATTACTAAGCTAAGCTATGCTAATATGAGTGATTATGTGAGGAGATGTACATATTTCTCGTAAGATTCTCCTTCTTTCTCTCAATCTACTCTCATACCCTGCTAGCTCTCACCATCTTCGAAGGTGTGTGAGGTCTTGGGTCTGAGAACGGGGATAATTCAACTTGTGTTTGTTAAGTGTTTTTCTTAGTGCATGAAGCTTCCATCTTCATTGCACTAGCTATTCTTGAAGGAACACAAAGAATTGTATTGTACAATGTCTCTCTTGATGGGAGAAACCATAATACAAAGCCTTTTGGAGGGGGGACCGGCTCCATGCAAATCCGGTCCTCAACTGTTGTCAATAGCTTAATTTCTCTCTCTTTTGAAAGTATTGTTGATGCTATCTAACTTGTTATGCTATCTTGTAATTCTCATTAGGAATCTATTCTAATGAAATGCCCACTATGTTCATGCTAATTTCCGCTACACATAAGTTATTAGGCCATTAAATGTTACATTGGTATTAGAGCACAAGGTTTCTCTTTTCTTGCTCAGGAAGGGAGGTCCTCAAGCTAGCTACAAATGGTTGGTATTATTAATTGCATGTGAGTAAGTAGAATAGGGATTTTTCAGCCTTGCAGTGCGCCTGCCTTTGTGCAGTTAACGGGGCATCACCGTCGAGAGCTATGGTCTTAATAGTGGAGTCCTACGGGGCTTGCCTACGGCTTAACCACTATTGAGCTATTAGAAGCTTGACAGGAGCCGGTGCTATTTTGGTGTTGAAGGACCCTCTCTTCTATTCCTTGCAATTAATGGTATTCGAGCCGCGGGTACAGTATCTTGAGTGCTTTTTCTAAAGGGGTAAAGAGGAGTAGCAACTAGGGCTTGAAGTGCCAAAGTACACCTAAAAAGTTTACACCTGAAAGTTGTTAGAATGGCTGACAATAGTAAAGAGAGTGAAATTAATGTTGACAACTTTGATTTTGCTCATGAGCAAGCTACTAATGATGCTTCAATGCTTGTTAACTATCTTGTTTCTAGGCTTCAACAAGCCATGGGCAATCCATCTCTCCAAAGTGAAGTGCAACGGTAGCTCCTTGCTCACGGGATTCTCCAAGCTCATCACCATGACGAGAGAACACCTAGGAAGCCTCCTTGTGAGACTACCAAAAAAGGTCTCTCTCCGATTCGGGAAGAAGAAGATAATCCATACGAAGGGCTCAAGAATTTACTTCTTGATGATGCATCTCCTTCCCAAAGGAGAACTCAAGAGCCTCCACCGAAGGAACGAGAAAGAAGCGAGTTTCCTGCCACCTCGACGGAGATGGCTCCACGAAGACAGCGGGCTAAACGCTCTCCATCACCACCAAAGCGGAGAAGACCATCATATTCTTCTCCTCACCACAATTCAAAGAGGGATGATAAAAAGCAAGAGAAGAAAAAGCCGAGAAAGAGGACACCCTCTTCTACATCTTCTTCATCCTCTTCCTCTTATGAAAGCTATGGTGAAGACGACAAAGATCAAGACAAGAAAAAGGCGAGAAAGAGGTCACCCTCTTCTCCACCTTCTTCAAATTCTTCACCTTCTGAAGAAAGTGATGGTGCAACCTTTGAACCATCAAAAAGAAGAGGCCATAGGAAATCCTATGCCGCATGGAAGAGGTCGTCCAAGCTGAGGAAATTCAAAGAGGGAGGGAAGAGCATCTCTTTCCTTACCTATGATGGTACCTTTGGTGCTACGGACAAAGTCTTGGCCTTTATCCAACAATTCGATGCGGCGTTTGAAGATGAGGGCTTCACGGAGTCCTCTAAGCTACACCATGTAGCTATGCACTTTCAAAAGTCCGCCAGAAAATGGTGGTCTAGCCTACGAGCCAACGGTGAAGCTCCACGAACATGGAAGGCTTTAAGAGCTTCCATTATGAAGCAGTTTTTGGCCACCGATGCCAAAGACAAAGTACTCACCGAATGGCGAAGCTTAAATCTCTCTACCAATGAATCCATCCACAAATATGTAGACAAGTTTTGGGACTTACAACTCAAAGCCACTGTAAGTTGGATTTTGGAGAGCAAAAGCAACAGTTTTGTGCGGGCTTAACCGAAGAAATGGCGGGGTATGTCAACTCCCAAAGGCCACGTACCATATCGGCGGTAATACACCATACTACGGTGGCCTCTAGAATCAATTTCCAAACGGGGGTTAAAAGAAATAATAAGCCCCCGGAAAACAAGGGTTCCAATGAGCCTAAGGGGAAGGACAATGTCCAAAAGTCTCCTAAGGGAAACTCCAACAAAGCTAAAGAGAAGGGAGTTTACAAAGGTAAGAACAAACTCTCTCCTGAAGAGCTTGAGCGTTATCACAAGGATAACCGGTGTTTCAAGTGCGGCGAACAAGGCCATGCATACCATGCTTGTCCCCAAAAGAACAACCGCCAAGATCCTCCTAGAGCTTCCTTGGTTGAAATCCAAGAGGAGGAGACTCACCAAACAACTCACAAAGGATCTCCTCTATGCCATGCTTGGGGAAAGGTAAGAGAACATGATGCTTTTATTCTCTTTGACCCTGGTTCTACTCACAATTTTATATCTATAGAGTTGGCCACCAAGCTAGGCATACAATCCTACGAGATGGGAGATATCCTACCCGCAGACAGTGCCTTCAAGGGGCAAGAAGCTTCAGTCACTCCCTTAATCGGGAAATTGAGGCTTCATGTCCAAGGCTATGTGGACAAAGAGGACTTCTTTATCTCTCCTCTCAAGCATGAGGATGTAATCCTAGGGGCACCATGGTTTGACCGCCTTGCTGCCGATGTTAAATTTCCTGAAAGGAGAATCTCCTTTAAGTTCAGGGAAAAAGACATGTATCTAGATGCTAAGGAAATGGGTAACACCATCTCCATTGTACATACACTAGCTTTCAACAAGTCAATAAAGAGCTCTATTTCCGTGTACATGGTTTTTGTTAAAGATTCTAAAAATGAACCTATTGCTTTAGCAAAAGAAAATAAAAGCAACCAAAAGGAATTAGAGTTATCCAATTTTCTCAAGGGGTTTAATGATGTTTTTATTGATGACATCCCTTGTGAGCTACCTCCTAAACGAGGTAATGATGACCATGCAATTGAACTTCTTCCAGGAAGTTCACCGCCTAACAAACCTCCTTATAGAGTTTCTCAAGCTCAACAAGAGGAGATTATGAAGCAAGTGCATGAGTTAGTTGAGAAGGGCATGGCTAGACCTAGCTCATCTCCATTTTGCTCACATGTGCTATAAGTGCAAAAGAAATACGGCACATATCGTATGTGTGTCGACTATAGAGCACTAAATAGGATCACTATCAAAAATAGGTTTCCCGTTCCACGGGTAGAAGACCTATTTGATAAGCTACAAGGATCGACCTACTTCAGTAGGATTGACCTAAAAAGTGGCTATCATCAAATAAGGATAGTTGATCAAGACATTGTAAAGACCGCATTTCGTACTACATTTGGTCTTTACAAATACATTGTCATGCCTTTTGGCTTGACCAATGCACCAGCCACATTCAACCGCTTGATGGAGAAGCTGTTCAGGCCTCATCAAACCTTCACTGGAGTGTTCTTTGATGATATTATCGTCTACTCTAATTCATTGGAGGAACATAAGCAACATCTCTAGGTAATATTTCAAGTTTTAAGAGAGAATAAACTTTATGTTAATCGAAAGAAAACTGAATTTTTCTTGCAAGAGATTCAGTATTTAGGTCACATTATCTCTCAAGATGGAATCCAAATGGATCCATCCAAGTTAGAGGTAATAAAAGGATGGACTAAACCAAGGAATCTTCATGAACTAAGAATCTTTATAGGTATGTGTGCATACTATAGACGCTTCATAGAAAAGTTCTCACAAATTGCGGGACCATTACATGACCTAACAAAGAAAATCGTTAGGTATACATGGTCTGCTAAGGAGAACAATGCTTTCGAAAAGCTTAAAGAAAAGCTTATCTCTCAACCTGTGCTTACACTACCGGATCTCTCAAAACCATTTGAGATCCATTGTGATGCTTGTGGTGATTGCCTTGGAGCTGTTTTGCTCCAAGAAGGGCACGCCATGGGCTATGAGAGTCGAAGGCTCGACCCTGTTGATCAAGCTCTAGGCATATACGAAAAGGAACTCCTTGCAGTTCTACATGCCTTAGACTCATGGAAGCACTATTTATTGGGGACTCCTTTCATTCTGCGAACGGATCACCAAAGTCTTAAGTACTTCATGACGCAGACCAAGCTCTCCGACAAACAAAGGAGGTGGGCAAATTTCCTTTCGCAATTTCATTTTCATATTGCTCACATTGCTAGCAAGCACAATCAAGTAGCTGATGCACTCTCAAGACGGCCGAGAGTGAATGCGGTTTCCATAGCAACTCACAATGATCTATCTTCAATGATAGATGAGTACGCTATTGATCCCGAATTTAGAGATGTGATTTCAGCCCTGGCATTAGGGAACAAAGAAGAACCATTCACTTTACAAGATGGTTATCTTCTCTATGGCAATAGACTATGCGTTACTAACTCACTACGTGAGAAAGTAATGTATGAATCTCATGCTCCACCTTATGCGGGGCATAGAGGCATTCAGTATACCTTAAAGGGAAAAGAAACATATTTCTATTGGCCTACCATGAAAGTGAACATACAAGAGTATGTTTCCAAATGTGTGGTATGCCAAAAGACAAAATTTGATAGAGGGAAGCAACTTGGATTGCTTCAACCCTTGCCAATCCCTAATTCACCATGGGAGAGCATATCCATGGATTTTATCTTTGGATTGCCTAATTCTATCCATGGGAATACGGGAATATGGACGATAGTAGACAGGTTCAGTAAACAAGCTCATTTTATACTTGTCAAAAAGACTATCAAAGCCCATCAAATGGCAACCCTCTTCATTTCACAAATTTTCAAGTACCATGGCTTGCCAATGTCCATAGTGTTGGATAGAGATCCTAGAATGACCAGTAATTTTTGGAAGGGTCTCTTTGAGAATTTAGGTACAAGGCTAAACTTCTCTTCAGCCTATCAACCACAAACGGATGACCAAAGTGAAATAGCTAACCTAACAATTCTCGATGTACTAAAAGCCTATGTAACGCAAGTAGATCAAAGATCCCAATGGGAGAAGTACTTACCCTTAGTGGAGTATTCTTACAATAACATTGTACATACTTCCACGGGAAAAGCACCTTTCGAGGTAATTGAGGGAAGATCAAAAAGTCCCTTGCTACTTAAGGTACATGGGAAGATCTTCGCTGCAGATGAGTATAGCCGAGACCTACAAGAATCTTTTCAAAAGATTAAGGATGCTATCTCTATCTCACAGCAAAGGCAAAAGGCTGCTGCTGACAAGCATAGAAGAGCCCAAGCCTTTAAAGAAAACAATTGGGTCTTGTTAAAGTTTCCAAAGGCTCGATTAAGGCACACGACGGGCAAGAATCCTACGGGCCACCAAAAGTACTATGCTAAACTAGCAAAAAGGTACTATGGTCCCTTTCAGATTCTTAGGCCAATCAATGAGATGGCCTATCAACTCAAGTTTCCCAATCATTGGCTCATACACAATGCTTTCCATGTGAGCCTATTAAAGCCTTAAAAAGGAGAGCCACCTCAAGAACCAACTATCGAAGACCCACTGGAGATCGAGGACCAAGAGGACGTATTGCAGCCCGAGTCCATTCTCCGACATGAAGACAAGGTACTAAGAGGCGGTAAGACTATCCGACGATATCTTATTAAGTTTAAGAATTATCCTTTTGAAGATGCTAGATGGATGCAAGGCATACAATTAAAGGATAACCTAAACCTTGTCAATGCTTACAATGCTTCCCAAGAGTAAGCAAATGTACAAAATGTTTAAAAAAAATTGAACAAAGTTTTTGTCTTATAAGACTCTCCTTTTCTTTATTTGTGCACAAAAATGAAGTAGTATGCATGCTTAGATCAAGTTTGTGGAGACGACGTCTCCCAAACACCAAGTAGAGCTTGTCACTCTACTACGGAAGACAGATAGGACTGATGTGCAGACATGCTTGCTGCAGCCTCAGGCTCTCAAGCGCCAAATGGACTAGTCATCCATTATGGAATGATGTCGTAGGGTAACATAGGGATCCTCTACCCGCTAAGAAAAGGACTCATGAATATGCTTTATCTTCTCTACACCATAGTCGAGGATGACTATGATTTGAAGAGAGAGGAATTGTCATAATAATCAATATCTAATTCTCCTAAATGATTTTCTCATATTAAACTGATCATTTAATGTGGGGAAGTGCCAAGGGAGAAAAAGCTAGAATATTGGTTAAGCTAGCAGACCGGCCACAGTACGGATCCAAAGGAGGGAAAATAGGGATCCAAAGGGGGGGGCATCTTCAAAAGATCCATGTGCAACAATGGGCTAAAAAGACCCTAAGGTTCAGCCCATTAAGACTTCCAAAATGCTAAAGTTCCAAAATTCAAAGGTTGTGTCCAAAGGGTTAAAGCTTAGGGGGAATTGGATGCTTTCTGTGCTCTCCAAAGTCAATGCACATCCCTACATGGGAGGGGGCGATCCCTTCTTCTAGGAGATGAGAGAGAAAGCCACACACACACACACACACAAGCCCCTTTACACAAAGGGAATTAGGGACACATGTCACCTCCCTAGCCCAGATGCCCACAAGGTGTGCCCAATTCCTATTGGATGACCCTTGAAGTGGACCAATGAGAATTAAGCTAGAGTAAATCTAGTTTAATTAATTTAAAAACATTTAATAAAATAAACCAATAAGAATTAAGTCTCCTAGAAGAATATTGGGCAGTCTCCCAAAGGGTCCAATGAGCATTCAGGAGCCCCATGGCTTGCCTGATTCCTATTGGCCAGGAGGCAAAGGGGTACAATGAGAGTTTAGTTTAATTATTTAATTACCTCAAGCTCTCACAAAAGGGGAAAGGGGGACACATGTTAGAAGGCTATCACTTATGCTGCTTAATTGTAATTGGCTTGACTTGGGGAGGGCCAATGAGGCTGCAGGAAGAGCAAATAGCAAGGGGGCTCACCCAAGAGAGAGAGGGGGATGATTTTTTCTTGGTATTATCACACACACACTCACACAATCTCATGTGTGAAGAAAGAGAAGACTATCTCTTCCCAAGCTTTAATGGAGAACTCGTCACCTACTCCAAGCTTGTGAGATAGAAGCCTACCTCAACACTCTCTTGGCATGTGGATGCAAATCCAACCAAGAGCCAAGCTTCAATGCATGCTCATCTCCTCTTGAGGGTTGGGGACCAAACTCACCAAGTGTCTATTATGAATCCTTCAAGGCGGAAGAGAATCAAAAGTTTATGCAGTGGTGTCTACCATATATTCTAAGAGTCGTAGATGGTATTCCACATGAGATGCAAACTTTAGGAATCTTGTTGGTGGACATAGCACATAGCTTTTATGGCTACAGTCAAGAACATGGAAGGGCTGGCTACTGACATTCAGGTTATCAAATCCTTGCTACAATCTTGGAGAATCTGAAAGGAGGAATACTCATCACCCTTCGAGCATGTAGCTGGAAGTGGGGAACTACTTGAGGATATTTTGCGGCATGGACTACATGACATATATTGGTGCAATATGCTTGAACATTTAGTGAAAGCGTACAGTGCTATGAAAAAAAATATCATAAATGATGAAGCATCATTTGTACAGCTCTATCTAGGAATGTTTTTCACAAAAGTATTCAAAGCAATCCAAAATGATAAAGATGCCCTGTTACCTTGTGAGAGATTCCTACAACAATTGCCTAGTGTATTGGGTCAAACTACTGTAGCTAATTGTGTATCGGGGCCTCCCTTGAGTGGTGCTCTTCACATATCGATGGACTCTTCAATGTTACTTCTATTGGAAAGGCAAGATCGTTGTGGAACGACATCTTAAAGTATGGCAAGAGCTCATCTTTTACTGATAGCATTCTTATGAAGGGTATTGCAATATCAAAGAGGAGGGGTAACTATAGGGTTTCAACATCTTAGGAGATTACTTACTTAAGGAGCTTTTGGAACATCAATGATGAAAGCTTTTCATTTGGTATGTGCAAACATATGACAAAGTCTTCTATAAAGGATAACTTTTCAAGATTGGCAATTATGTAGTTGTAAAGGTGGATGCGTGAGACACCTTGTCTGAGGAACGAGTTCATTGGAAAGCTTGCATAACCTCTTTCTTCTCCATGCAGCTTGATGGAAAAGCAATGATGTTTTTTGGTGGAGCTTACTACAAACAATGTATTACAGGAGACAGTTTTTAAGAGGAATTAGTCATAGATACAATGACTAGAATGAGCATTCTTGAGAAAATACCGCTTCAATTTACTTGGGATTGTGTGCGTCCTATCTAATATTTTCTTCATAAATTTATCCCATTGCCATTACCAAGGAGCCAAAGATTTATTGCATATGAAGTTAAGGACCTAAAGCAGAGGGCTAAGCTACTAATGGAAGGCAATTGTGTGAATGTACCCCTGTGGTTGGAGAAAGATGGCATTGTCAAAGTCCGTTTAGAAAACACTAGTACAGTACAGTTCAAGCATGCTGTTGTAAGATGTGTACAATGTGACAACAAAATCACAAAGCTTGCTATTTTGAAATCTGATGCAAGTGATCCTCATATATGGAAAGTTTATGAGGAAGAAAGCACATGGAGAGATTGGGATTCTTGTGTTCTTTTAATCAAAGATTCAATTGTACTAAACCGTGAAAAAGTTAGAAATCTTGGAGAAAGTGATCAATGGATCCCTATTTTGTGGGGATGTTCATAAGTCAAGGACATGAGAACAAGAGATTTATAAAGTACTTGATCACTTTAGGCTTTTGTTGTTAGAGAACTAAATGATTTTGTGGTTTAAAGTTTATTATATGGTTGAACATTGTTCTCTCTATGATTCATTTTCATCTTAGCTTTTTGTACTGTTTGAGCTATATCTCAAGTGGCACAAATTTAAACTTTTTAGAGTCTATCTTATCTGCATGTGTCGACTACTCTTGTAGGCCCCGCATATATTCCATAGTCAATTTTTTAGCAATTAGTTTCACTTCCTCATGGGGAGACTATGAGACTACTCGATGCTTGGAGGGAACATCACTCTTTGAGTAATAAAAGGGTTGTTGGTAACTCAACTAGTTCTCTTCCATATGATCCGATCATATATGATCAAGTATTTAGAGCTCCTCCACCTAAACATAGAGAGCACAATAAGTTGTATGGTAGAGAATTTCTTAAAAAAGAGGATCATGGCCAGTATAGAGTGTTGTGTGCAAATTATGGGATGGTGCAAGGGTGGTTTGCAAAGGTAGGGCCAACTGCAGATGTAAGACATAATAGCAAGGGTAAAGATATGTTTTTGAGTATTATTCTAGAGAAGATGGGTGAGCTAAATCCAGTGAAAGTATATGGTGTGGACTAATTGTGGAAAGAGTCTGACATTTACACTTGGTGTATCAAGTCATTGGAGTCCAAGAGAAAGTGGAGGAAACAAAAGGCTTGCAAAGGCGCTATAATGGTATAAGTTTTTTTATTATCTTTTTGTTTTGCTTTCAAATCATATGCTATGTAAATGTTTATCTTATTCTTGAATTATGCTACATTTTCAAGGATACTCATGATGTTCAAGGGCTTGACAATGATGGTGTAGAGAAAGAGATAGAAATATCAACTGTAATGGAATTAGCCTATTCAACTTGAGAATAGCGGAAATTAATGAGAATACTTTCGAGAAATAACTTTGTGAGCATAGCGGGTAGACATAATTGAAGATAGCAACATAATCATAGCAATTAGTTAACTTGGCATGAACAATACTTTTGCAAGAGAGAGAATTTAGAGAACATGACAACAGTTGAGGACCGGATTTATGTGGAGCCGGTCCCCCCTCCAATAGGCATTTGTATTATGATTTCTCCCATTAAGAGAGACTTGTTACAATACATTCTTTGTGTTCCTTGTGACCTAGGTGATGCAATGAAGATGGAAAGCTTCATGCATCAAAATCATAGCATAACATGAACTTGAAGAAAGCTTTAATTGTCCCAAGCCTCAGTCCCAAGACCTCAAACACCTTCGAAGGTGGAGAGAGCTAGCAGGGAATGAGGGTAGGGAAGAGGAAGAAGAAACATTTCATAGGAGAAAGAACTAGTTCCTCACTTATCATACTCTTGTTGCTAGCATACATAATAGCATAGTAATGAAGAAGAAGGAGATGACAAGCTCAAGCATTGAAGCATGGCTCTTGGTTGGATTTGCACTCCATAGCCAAGAGTGTTGGTGTAGGCTCTCAACCTCTACTTGCTTGGAGAAGGAGAGGGAGCTCTTGCACTTTGCATAGTACACAATGAGAGTGTTTGTGAGTGTGTGTGGGTGAGTATACCCCTCAAGAAAGCCCCTAGCTAGCTTGGGTCGACCCCCCCTTGTAGCTCATGCTTGAAGCTCATGGGAGCCTCCCAGGCCTAGCCAATCATGAGAAGGAGGCATTACAAGCAGTAGGGGTAGCCTTGAGACAAGTGTCCCCCTTTCCTTTTTGAGAGAGAGGGCTAGATAAATGCTAAAACAATTAGATAACTCATGTAATTTATCATTGGACCCCTTTGAAGCTTAGCCAATAGGCTTCAAGCAACACATGAAGGTAACATGGGTAGGGGCCTGACATGTGTCCTTGTTGCCTCTTCAAGTTGGGGCTTCCCTTGTGTGTGTGAGTGGGTGTTCTCTCTCTAGCCCCTAGGAAAAGGGCTCGCCCCCCATCTTGTAGGAATGCTTTTGACTTTAGGTGATCAAGCACCTTACTCACCAAGCATGACAAAGCACTTGAACTAGGGGTGTTCCCACAAGCATCTCAGGCAAGCTTCTCAAGGCACCTCAAGTACCTTAATCATGCAGCAAGTCAAGCACCTCAAGCATGGAGCCAGTCAAGCACCTCAAGCATCTTAATCAAGCACCTCAAGCATGACAAACACCTCAAGCACGACAAGCACCTCAAGCAGGACAAGCACCTCGAGCTTGGGCCGGGTTCCCACCTCAAGCTCAACCCTAGCTTACCTAAAGTCAAAGGACTTTTTCACACATTTATTGGAGGTCTTCAATGAAGCTAACCCTAAGGTCTTATGCTCCATAGGTTAGCCTTGCTCTTTGATAGACCATCTCCCTTTTGGGCCCCTTTACCATTGGCCCCGTGTTGAGATAGATCTATAAGCACATATCTATATCTTAACACTTGTTCCCGTTTATTCTCCCACATTAAGTGATCAATTTAATATGAGAAAATGATTTGGGTTGGTTAGATATTAGATTTTATGACATTACCTCTCTCTTGAAATCATAGTCGTCCTCGACTATGAGATAGAAGAGATAAAGTCTTAGTCATTAGTCAATCGTACTTAGCGGGTAGAGGATCCCTTTTTTACCCTACGACATCTTTTCAAGATGGATGACTAATCCATTTGGTGCTTGGGAGACATAGCTGCCGCAAGCATGTCTGCTCTTTAGTCCATTTCATTCTCCCAAAGTAGAGTGACAAATTCTACTTGGTGTTTGAGAGACGTCGTCATCACAAACATGATTCTAAGCATGCATACTAGTTAAATTTGTGCACAATTAAAAAGAGGACTAGTCATATAAGACAAAAACATGAGTCATTTAAAAGAAATTTGTACATTTGCTTACTCTAAGGTAGCATTGTAAGCATTGACAAGGTTCATACCATCCTTAAGTTGTACTCCTTGCATCCATTTAGCATCTTTAAAAGGATAATTTTTGAACTTAATAAGATACCGTCGGATTATCTTACCATGTCGTAGTACCTTGTCTTCGTGCCGAAGGACAGCTTCGGGTTGTAGCACCTCTTCTTGGTCTTCGACTTCGGGAGGGTCTTCAATAATTGGTTCAATTGGTGGCTCTCCTTTGTAGGGTTTAAGTAAGCTTACATGAAAGGCATTGTGTATAAGCCAATGGTTGGGCAACTTGATCAGTTGATAAGCCGTCTCATTGATAGGCTTTAAGATTTGGAAAGGACCATAGTATCTTTTTGCTAGTTTAGCATAATACTTTTGATGGCCCGTAGGATTTTTGCCCGTCGTTTGCCTTAATCGAGCCTTAGGAAACTTGAGTAAGACCCAATCATTTTCTTTGAACATTAAGGCTCTTCTGTGCTTATCAGCAGTAGCTTTTTGCTTTTGTTGAGAGATGGCTATAGCCTCCCTAATCTTTTGAAAAGATTCTTGTAAGTCACGGCTATACTCATCGGCAGCGAAGATCTTCCCATGTACTTTCAGTAGCAAGGGACTTTTAGGTCTTCCCTCTATGATCTCGAAAGGTGCTTTGCCCGTAGAAGTATGTATAGTATTATTGTAAGCATACTCTACTAGCGGTAAATACTTTTCCCATTGTGAGCGTTGATCTACTTCGGTAACATAAGTTTTGAGTAGATCGAGTATCGTAAGATTGGCTATCTCACTTTGGCCATCCGTTTGTGGGTGATAGGCCGAAGAGAAATTCAATCTTGTTCCTAGATTTTCAAAGAGACCTTTCCACAAATTATTGGTCATTCTAGGATCTCTATCTGACACGATGGATGTGGGTAATCCATGGTGCTTGAAAATCTGAGATATGAAGAGAGTTGCCATTTGATGTGCCTTAACATTCTTTTTGACAGGAATAAAATGTGCTTGCTTGCTAAACCTGTCGACTATTGTCCATATTCCTGTATTCCCATGGATAGACTTGGGTAATCCAAAGATGAAATCCATGGATATACTCTCCCATGGTGAATTTGGAATAGGCAATTGCTGGAGTAATCCAGGTTGCTTCCCTCTATCATACTTGGTCTTTTGGCATACTACACATTTTGAAACATAGTCTTGTATGTCCACTTTCATGGTAGGCCAATAGAAATACGTCTCTACTCCTCGAAGAGTAGGTTGAATACCTCTATGCCCTGCATATGGAGGAGCATGGGATTCATACATAACCTTTTCACGAAGGGAATGGGTAACACATATCCTATTGCCGTGGAGAAGATAACCATCCTGCAAGGTGAATGGTTCCTCTTTTTTCCCCAAAGCAAGGGCTGACATTATGTCTCTAAAGTCAAGGTCAGTAGCATACTCATCTATCATAGAGGATAGATCATTGTGAGTAGCTATAGACACCGCATTAACTTTTGGTCGTCGTGAAAGTGCATCGGCAACTTGATTGTGCTTACCAGCTATGTGAGCAATATGGAAATTAAATTGCGAAAGAAAATTTTCCCACCTCATTTGTTTGTCCGAAAGCTTGGTTTGCGTCATGAAATACTTGAGACTTTGGTGGTCGGTTCGTAGGATAAATGGAGTCCCCAATAGGTAGTGCTTCCATGTATCTAGGGCATGTAGAATAGCTAAAAGTTCTTTCTCATAAATGCTCAAGACTCGTTCATCACTATTGAGCCT
Source organism: Adiantum capillus-veneris (assembly GCF_014529385.1). Classification (NCBI taxonomy): domain Eukaryota; kingdom Viridiplantae; phylum Streptophyta; class Polypodiopsida; order Polypodiales; family Pteridaceae; genus Adiantum; species Adiantum capillus-veneris. The sequence goes on along the minus strand of NC_140942.1, from coordinate 102,838,314 downwards.
TTGGCTCTCATATGCTATGGCATGCCCTTCTTGAAGCAAACCGCTCCAAGGCAATCACCACAAGCATCACATTGGACCTCAAATGGTTTTGAGAGATCCGGATGCACAAGGACTGGTTGGGAATTAAGCTTCTCTTTGAGTTTTTCAAAAGCATTTTTCTCCTTAGCAGTCCATACAAACTTAACGTTCTTCTTTGTTAAGTCGTGTAGTGGTCTTGCTACTTGAGAGAATTTTTCTATGAAGCGTCTATAGTATGCACACATACCAATAAAGCTTCTTAGCTCATGTAGATTCCTTGGGTTAGGCCATGATTTTATTACCTCTAACTTTGATGGATCCATACGAATACCATCGTGAGAGATAATATGACCTAGATATTGAATCTCTTGAAGGAAGAATTCACTTTTCTTTTGGTTGAGAAAAAGTTTGTTTTCCCTCAAGGCTTGAAAAATCACTTGGAGATGTTGCTTATGTTCCTCCAAAGATTTGGAGTAGATGATGATATCATCAAAAAACACTCCAGTGAATTTACGATATGGTCTAAAAATTTTCTCCATGAGAAGATTGAAAGTAGCTGGTGCATTAGTCAAGCCAAAAGGCATGACTAGATATTCATAAAGACCAAATGTTGTGCGAAACGCGGTCTTTAGGATATCTTCATCCACTATCCTTATTTGATGATAGCCACTCTTAAGGTCAATCCTACTGAAGTAGGTAGAGCCTTGTAGCTTATCAAACAGATCTTCTACCCGAGGCACGGGAAATCTGTTTTTGATAGTGATATGGTTTAGTGCTCGATAGTCCACACACATATGGTATGTACCATCTTTCTTTTGCACTAACAGGACTGGAGAACAAAAGGGAGAGGAACTAGGCCTCACCATCCCTTTGTCTACCAATTCCTGTACTTGCCTCATAATCTCCTCTTGTTGAGCTTATGAGACTCGATAAGGAGATTTGTTAGGCGGTGAGCTTCCTGGAAGGAGCTCAATACTATGGTCATCATCCCCTCGTTTTGGAGGTAGGTCCATAGGGATATCATCGATGAACACATCTTGGAATCCTTTTAGAAAAGTAGACAAGTCTAACTCTTCTTGATTCCTATCATTTTCATTTGATAAAAAATTATTAGCTTTTAGAGACTCTTTGACATAAATCATGTACGCAGAAACTGAGCTCTTCATTGATTTATCAAAAGAAAGAGGATTTACAAGTGGAATAGTGCGACCACGCTCACTAGCATCTATATACATGTTCTTTCCCCTGTAGGTGAAGTAAATTCTCCTTTCAAGGAACTTCATGTTGGCAGCCATGCGATCAAACCATGGTGCCCCTAGGATAACATCCTGATGTTGGAGAGGAGAGATGAAGAAGTCTTCTTTGTCAACATAGCTTTGGACATGAAGCCTCAACTTCCCAATCAAGGGAGTAACGGAGGCTTGTTGTCCCTTGAAAGCTGCATCAGCTGTTACTATATCTCCCATCTCAAAAGCTTGAATGCCCAACTTGGTGGCCAACTCTATTGATATGAAGTTGAGAGTAGAGCCAGGGTCAAACAAGATGAAGGCATCATGCTCTCTTACCTTTCCCCAAGCATAGGAGAGTGATGATTCTTTGCAATGAGCATCCTCTTTTGGAGCTTCGATGGTGGAAGCCCTAGGAGTCTCATTGCGAGTATTCTTCTTGGGGCAAGAACGATAGCCATGTCCTTGCTCCCCACACTTGAAACATTTATGGTCCTTGCGAACAGCTTCAAGCTCTTCAGGAGAGAGTTTGTTTTTACCTTTGTAAACTCCCTTCTCCTTGGACCGATTGTTGTTGTTGTTGTTGGAAGTGCCTTGGGAATTATTTTGATCATTGGATTTTCCCTTTGCATCATTTTTATCTTTGTTTTCCATGGGCTTGGCATTACGTCTAACCCCTTGATGGAAATTGATGCGTGAAGAAACCATGGTGTGGTGGATTACTTCGGTAATAGTACCGGGCCATTGAGAGTTGATGTATTCGGCCATCTCTTCAGGTAATCCCGCACAGAATTGCTGTCTTTGTTCAGCAAAGTCTATCTTTTGAAAGACAATAGCTTTGAGATGTAAATCCCAAAACTTGTCTACATACTTGTTGATAGACTCATGAGAGAGAAGCTTCAAGCCGCGCCATTCGGTAAGAACTTTATCTTTAGTATCGCTTGGAAGAAATTGCTTCATGATGGAAACTCGTAGAGTTTTCCATGTCTTTGGGGCTTCTCCATTGCCACGAAGGCTAGCCCACCATTGACGAGCTGATTTTTGGAAGTGCATAGCTACATGGCGTAGCTTGGAGGACTCTGTGAAGCCCTCGTCCCCAAAGGCCGCATCAAATTGCTGGATGAAGGCCAACACTTTGTCGGTAGCACCAAAGGTGCCATCGTAGGTGAGAAAAGAGATACTCTTTCCTCCCTCCTTGAACTTATTTAGCTTTTGTGACCTTCGCCATGCAGGAAATGATTTGCGATGTCCTCCCCTCTTGTATTCTCTAGGAGAATATCCATAACTTTCATCGGAAGAGGAGGAAGGTGAAGAAGAAGGAGAAGAGGGTGACCTCTTCCTAGCCCTTTTCTTCCTTTGTTTCCTCTCTTGCCTTTCAGAGTGATGAGGAGAAGGACTATAGGTTGCTCTTTTCCTCTTGGGAGAAGTAGACGATTGTCTAGACCGCCGTCTTCGTGGAGCCACATCTTCAAAAGAACTTAGACTGTCATTTCTTTCTTTCTCTTTGGATTCCTCCTCTCGAATGGGAGAGAGTCTTCTTTTGGAGGTCTCTTCAAGAGGCCTCCTAAGCTCTCTCTCCTTTGGGAGAGGAAGGGAAATTCCATAAGCACGAAGTTGTTGAGTAACTTCGGCTTGCAAAGCAGGGTTGCCCATAGCTTGCTGCAACCTAGCGACGAGATAATTCACAAACATGGGAGCATCATCATTAGCACCTTCATGTGCAAAATCAAAGCTATCAATGTTCATTCTACTCTCTTGATTATTGTCAGCCATGTTAACAAAATTTATGTTTATACTTAGTGTATGCTTTGGCAATACAAAACCTTAGTTTCCACTCCTCTTAGCCTTTGAAAATCGGCTCTTAAGTATCTACACCCACGGCTCAAAGTGGTTAATTATAGAGAGTAGAGGAGTAGGTCTAACATAGCAGAGTTGCCAAGGGCTAGCTCCTTTTGGACTTCTTATGGCTCAATAATGGTAAAGCCGTAGGCAAGTCTAAAAAGACTCCATTATTAAGTCCAAAGCTCCCGAGGTGTGCACCATCTCCCACATAGTGGGCTTAACAAAACCAATATTAGATCCCAGTTCCACTTACCCTATTATAATTAACAACATCAACCATTTATAGGCTACTTAAGGACCTCTCTTCTTAAGCAAGAAAAGAGAAACCAAATGCTCTGATACCAATGTAATGGAATTAGCCTATTCAACTTGAGAATAGCGGAAATTAATGAGAATACTTTCGAGAAATAACTTTGTGAGCATAGCGGGTAGACATAATTGAAGATAGCAACATAATCATAGCAATTAGTTAACTTGGCATGAACAATACTTTTGCAAGAGAGAGAATTTAGAGAACATGACAATAGTTGAGGACCGGATTTATGTGGAGCCGGTCCCCCCTCCAATAGGCATTTGTATTATGATTTCTCCCATTAAGAGAGACTTGTTACAATACATTCTTTGTGTTCCTTGTGACCTAGGTGATGCAATGAAGATGGAAAGCTTCATGCATCACAATCATAGCATAACATGAACTTGAAGAAAGCTTTAATTGTCCCAAGCCTCAGTCCCAAGACCTCAAACACCTTCGAAGGTGGAGAGAGCTAGCAGGGAATGAGGGTAGGGAAGAGGAAGAAGAAACATTTCATAGGAGAAAGAACTAGTTCCTCACTTATCATACTCTTGTTGCTAGCATACATAATAGCATAGTAATGAAGAAGAAGGAGATGACAAGCTCAAGCATTGAAGCATGGATCTTGTTTGGATTTGCACTCCTTAGCCAAGAGTGTTGGTGTAGGCTCTCAACCTCTACTTGCTTGGAGAAGGAGAGGGCGCTCTTGCACTTTGCATAGTACACAATGGGAGTGTTTGTGAGTGTGTGTGGGTGAGTATACCCCTCAAGCAAGCCCCTAGCTAGCTTGGGTCGACCCCCCCTTGTAGCTCATGCTTGAAGCTCATTAAAGCCTCCCAGGCCTAGCCAATCATGAGCAGGAGGCATTACAAGCTGTAGGGGTAGCCTTGAGACAAGTTTCCCCCTTTCCTTTTTGAGAGAGAGGGCTAGATAAATGCATGCTAAAACAATTAGATAATTCATGTAATTTATCATTGGACCCCTTTGAAGCTTATCCAATAGGCTTCAAGCAACACATGAAGGTAACATGGGTAGGGGCCTGACATGTGTCCTTGCTGCCTCTTCAAGTTGGGGCTTCCCTTGTGTGTGTGAGTGGGTGTTCTCTCTCTAGCCCCTAGGAAAAGGGCTCGCCCCCCCTCTTGTCGGAATGCTTTTGACTTTAGGTGATCAAGCACCTTACTCACCAAGCATGACAAAGCACTTGAACTAGGGGGTGTTCCCACAAGCATCTCAGGCAAGCTTCTCAAGGCACCTCAAGTACCTTAATCATGCAGCAAGTCAAGCACCTCAAGCATGGAGCCAGTCAAGCACCTCAAGCATCTTAATCAAGCACCTCAAGCATGACAAACACCTCAAGCACGACAAACACCTCAAGCAGGACAAGCACCTCGAGGTTGGGCCGGGTTCCCACCTCAAGCTCAGCCCTAGCTTACCTAAGGTCAAAGGACTTTTACACACATTTATTGGAGGTCTTCAATGAAGCTAACCCTAAGGTATTATTCTTCATTGGTTAGCCTTGCTCTTTGATAGACCATCTCCCTTTTGGGCCCCTTTACCATTGGCCCCGTGTTGAGATAGATCTATAAGCACATATCTATATCTTAACACTTGTTCCCATTTATTCTCCCACATTAAGTGATCAATTTAATATGAGAAAATCATTTGGGTTGGTTAGATATTAGATTTTATGACATCAACAAAGGTAATAGTATAGATGATTTTTAATATTTTTGATATTAAGTTTCTTATTGAGTAATTTTTATTAGGAAGAGGATGCTTCCAAACAAGGTTATGATGAGAACTTTGTAGATGTAGTGGAGGCCGATAAAGACATCTCAAAATCCACACGGGTAATTGATATATACTATTCTTTATACAAGTGTAATGCCGATCTTTTAAGATTTTTTAAAGTTTTGTGTATGTCTTATGTATTTAGAAAGAACCTCATGTATACATTCCAGAAATATCTTGGGACAATGATGAAAATCATATGGCTGCATATGAGTTATATGAAGATATGAAATTAGCTCTGTTTCTTTAAAGGATGTAGAAGTAGCCAATGATAAAGACGAATAGTTGTATGATGGACTTTGTAAGAATTTTTGAGAGACATCTATATGAAAATAATCATTTTTAGTTTTCTCTTTAACCTTTATCTCTTTTAGTGAAAAAGTATGTCTTTTTTGTATATGATATGTTAAATTGATTATTCATGTGAATTATTATACATTAGGAAGAGTATGGGGTGTAGGAGGGCCTCTTTATTTTCCATGAGCTTATGGAGGTGATTAACATTCTGATGAGTAGGAGTACACCATGTGTGCAAGAATGGTGGGTGTGTAAGAGATGTGTAAGAGTGGTCAAAGGATGCACTTTCCCCCCCAAAAAGGAGGTGGACAATTTCATGATTTTTGGCCTTTCATACCTCCCACATATGATCTCCAATTTGAGCAGGGATCATAGATATGCAATCTATGTGTCGAGCTCTTTCTATAGATATGCTATATGATATGGTTTTACCCGCTAGATTTTAAATTCCATTTTAGGGACTTGAACTCAAACAAACTAGCTATTTTGCCTGTTTGAATTAAAAAGTTGTCCTTTGATTACTTTCTTAATATTAAAGGTTTGATTTCTTTAAACTTCCAAATAAAGAGGCCCTCCTAAACCCCATTCTCTCTTAATGAACAAAACTACATAGATAACAGTTTGTGGCTACAACCATGTAGGAGAAAGAAGAACTTCTTACTACATGGTTAGTTAAAACTCCCATATAGCTATAATATTATGGCTACCACTACAAGAGGTTGTGTGCTCTTGTGACGCTGTTAGCGACGGAAATACACTAGGTTTTTATAACCCCCGGCGTCGCTAAAACCGTCGCTACGAGCGTCGCTACGAGAGCGTCGCTATATGCGTCGCTATAAGCGTCGCTATATAGAGACGCTCATAGCGACGGTTATAGCGACGTTTACACAGAAGACTATAGCGACGCTACAGAGCCATAAATAGCGACGGTTATAGCGACGCTCGAGAGAAATTTTTTTTGGTGGTAGGGCATTGAATGCCCTGTCACCCATCAACCATATTGTACTTGATTCACTTTTTAAAAAAAGTGCAAGGATAGATAATAGACCCAAAATAGTCACCCACAAGACGCATTGTTTGCAAAATTGACAATTGTACACATCATAGGCAAAATGAATTGATTGGAAAATGTAATAATGACAATTGTACAACATCATAGGCATAAAGAATTGATTGGCAAAAGGAACTACGCTGACAAATGTAATAATATACATGGTTCAAAAAGACGTATAAAATCCGTCTCATGATACATAAGCTATGAGAAACCCTAAACTAATGCTATCTAGCTATGCCTAAACTGACGTCGTCTAGTCAGACGTCTCATCGCGTCCAAGCGGCGTATCTGTCGGATTCTGCAAAAAAAGACAATAAGACAGCTTTCAGTAAGTATAAACATATAACGACATTTATAAAACAATACAAAAAATAGAAAAGAGTAAACCCTAATACTAACCATGCCGCCGCGAGAACTGAGAATGTCCATCAGGGCGTTTAAGCTCTTCCTGCCTGCGTACTCGCACTCGTACGGTGTGGGATCACGTCCTGTCATCGACCACTGTCAAAACATACAAAGATTTCATTATGTTAGAATTAAAAAACTCATAAACCCTAAACTATTGAACATAAAGAGCAATGCGAAAACACTTACAAAATCGGCCTCAAATGATGCCCATCCACCGCTCCCCAAGTGGTGCAAGCTCCCTGCCTCTACTCGCGCTCTGGCTGCATCCTTTTGTTGCTTCCACTTGTCGGGATTCTTGCGCGCTGCTCTCTTCGCATTCTTCCAATCTTCTTTGGCCAGCCAATTTGGCCTGTTCCACCCATTCTTGATTGCTTTTTGCACTTCGGAACGCTTGTGTTTGCAGTATTCGCGCATTCGAATCTTCATCAGGTCTTCATTGAAGCGCTGATCCCGTGTTGGAACGAGAAACTCATCATGAAGTATGCTGATGACTCTGTTTTTTAAATCACTTGGTACTTCACTCCATTTGTTTAGTATGTAGTGTCTAAACAGCTGAGAGCAAAGACCACGCATGCGCGAGATCACCTTCTTGCCGTCATCATCCATGATGATGCCACCGCTGAAGTCGACGGAGTAAGAAAAGCCCTCTGGCCGGTGACGCGTGAACCTGGGTGTCCCGGCAGGGGTCTCTAGCGGCGTGTCGATGGGGGTACGGAGGTCAGGTGTCTCCACCGGCGTCTGGGCCCCGAAGCGAGGAGTGTCGAGTGGGGTGGCTTCTGGCGGAGTAGGTAGAGGTGTGTAGCTTCTAGGAACAGTCAGCCGTGCAAAACCTGGCGTAGATGGCGATGTTGTGGCTGGTGTGGGGGCGGGCAAAGAAGGGGAGGGTAAAGAGCCTCGTCGAACACGAGGCGGTGTGGAGGCATCAGTGGCGGAATCCCCACAACAACTGCCACCGCCACCACTAGAGCGCCGGTGTCTAGACGAGTGTGAAGCTCGTCTCGTCGACGCCGAAGCTTCGGAGCGCGCCGAATGCTCCGAAAGAGAGGGAGATGCGGATGGAGTAGGAACGCGTGATGATGCGCCAGAGCGATGACGCTCCACGTACCACTGTCTCTGCTGCGGTGACAAAGAAGAAAGAAACTCCTCATCATCCATACCTGCATTAAACATACGAAAATTTAAACTTAATATTGAATGAATAGAGTAGACAGTGACGCAAAGACCATTAAATACAATGACGTAATGACGCATATAAATACAATGACGCAATGAATTGAGTGATAGAAGAGGCAAGTTGAAAACTCAGAATTTTCAATCAAAAGATGTGAGCGCGAGTAGAAAAGAGCGTTATACACCATGGAAGGTACTTAGAGAGCCAGAGCTTTTACAACACGGAGCAAAATTGTTCAAATACAATATTTGTGGCTTTAAGAGATCTCTCTCTCATCCTCGCATAACTCAGCATAACTTCCTATATCTATATAGAGCTCTCCGTTTAAACACATATCCTCTGTTTCATTTTGTAGCTCCTCTGCATGCACCCCATATAGAGTAGTAGCATCTTGATGCTCGTCTGGCACCACTGCAGCGGCTTCTGATTGAGCATCTTCTCTGATCTCCTCCATTGATGCCGTTGTGATTGGCACATGGTAGCCTTCATACGTCCTTGCACTATGAGGGGCTACCTCTATGACGTACCACCAGTTTGATGTAGACTTTGTAGGATGAAATATTACCTGCCAGAGCCACATAACTTACATGAGAGCTTTCAAGCACATAACTTGTAAAAGGGGGATGTTAACTATTTACATACTTACTTGTTCAGAATGCTCGGGTAGTACGAAAGTGTCTCTTAGGTCAGTCCATTTCTTAGTAGAATCCACCATTTCTTACTAGAATCAAGCTTAGCCATAGGTGCCCCTTCTTCGTAGTCAACCACGGGGGAATATTGTAGTTGACGATGACAACGGGCCATACACTGTAAGATGTTGATCTTTGACCAAATGGATTTACGCCATCCATAGCCAGGCCTAAGCGCAAATTTCGAGCTTCCCTGGCAAAATATGACCATGTTCCATCTATATGTTTCCAGGCTGCGCAATCTGCAGGAATTCGTAGCACACCATCCGAAGATTTATTCTCCTCATGCCATGATCCTAGGGCGGCCATGGACTTACATTCGAAGAAATGCTTGATGCGAGGAAGCAGAGGAAAATGTCGCAAAACCTTTTGTGGAATTTTTGTCCCGTGGAGATCTACTCGATATCTTTCGGAATCACATTTCGGACACTTCTCCATGTCTATGTATTCCCCTCTGAAAAGAATGCAGTCATTAGGACAAGCGTGGATAGAATTGTAATCCATCCCCAAGTTTCGCAAAATCTTTCTTGCTTCATCTCGGGAATCTGGCATCACATTGTCAGCTGGTAGTATGTGCTCTTTCAGCAATCTACACAACATAAAAATACCATACAGTCGTGTAAAAATCTATCAGATCATTATACATTTAGAGTTTTATTAAAGTAAACTAATTGTAATAGATCACTTGAAAAGCGCTGTGACGCTAGTGTCACTCCATCCAAACTTTGCCTGCATGTTGAGAAGAACCAAGAGTGCTTTCAATCTAGACATACGTGCTCCATTATACAATGGCGTATCGGCTTCACTTTTCATATCATCATAGATAAGCCTTTCTGAATCCATGATCGTCTCGATCATTTCATCAATCTCGGGCTCAAACATTGCCTCGTTGGGAATGTGCTCTGCATGATCATCCCCTGAGCTATCAGAGGCTACATCTTGTGGCCTCACATATGCTGCTTGATCAAAGCGCCTACGAACACGTCTATTGGGTTGCAAGATTGCTGCTTGTTGGCCAGCGTCAGAGTCCGACGAGTTATAATTGGCAATAACTCGATCTATAATAGATGGATCGAACTTGCCAAATTCGCGAACGTGCTGCAAAGAAACACGTCTTGTCCGTCGCACAGCATGCTTGCATTGATTACAAGGACATAAGACCCTCGTTGAGAGATAGTTGTTTCGGTTGGACGGTCCCACATCCTCGTCACTACTCATAATGAGGATAAAAATCTTATAACCTGGACAACAAATTTAATATTCTATTGGCATTCTTCGTCTTATCTCTCTCTCTCTCTCTCTCTCTCTCCCTCTCTCTCTCTCTCTCTTTACCTCACATTCTCTAGTCATGTCCAATCCCCGCACACCTCGGTCTAGAGGTGCACGGAGATCAGAACCACCGGGTTATAATCTCGTCTTTATTGGTCAATACCTATATTTGTGGGTACAAGAAATTTACACACCCACGTCTACATGATACTGCATGTAGTGGACAAAACCCCTTTGCCTCTTCTCTAGCTGTAGCACTTCACAGCATCTTAACATCTTTTCACAGTAGATCTTTTCAATTTTCGTCTAATCTAAACCCTAAACCGTAAGTAATTCTTGGTGGACTCGATCTAACGTAAATAAGCGTAAATCTAAATAAAACGTAAATCTAACTAAAAATAAACCTAAATCTAATTTAACGTAAGTCTACATCTAACCTAATCTTTAACGTCTTTTGGGATAGTTTCCTACGACGTTAAAACCTCTTCTTCTTGTGTGTGTGTGTGTGTGTGTGTGTGTGTGTGTGTGGGTGTAAACCTAAATAAACCTAAGTCTAATCTATAAATACGTAAATCTAAATCTAACGTAAATTATGTTATATTAAAAACAAAGAACTAAACCAACAGGGATTATAGGAACCTTAAAACTGATTTAACACATAATTTTTCACATAACTCGGCAAGAGTTGGCATTCTCATCACTAAAGATGTGAGAGTTAACTTCCGGCGGCGACGCTGCCTCATCTCCATCCACATCTGACGACAGCAATTGGCCCCTTTTGACCGTTCTTGCTCTTGTTACTAACTTTGAAGTTACTGTTGAATGACTACAGGTTGTCTAGATGGTCATTGTGTCGGGGATGTAGTGACTCTTGCCGCTGAAGATCCACCTTCTTCCCTATCTTCTGAAGACATTTCACCAGTACTTTTGGATCGACGGAGCCCACCATGAGTGAAGGCAGCAATACCCTATATTCCATTGAGGGCTTTCTTCACCCGCTTCATGCAGGCATCGCAGTCTATGGAGACCTAAATCTAATTTAATATAACGTAAATCTAAATCTAGCGTAAATAAACGTAAATTTAGTTAAAAATAAACCTAAATCTGATCTAATTTAACTTAAATAAACCTAAATCTAATTTAACGTAAGTCTACATCTAACCTAATCTTTAACGTCTTTTAAGATAGTTTCCTACGACGTTATAACTCTCTTCTTCTTGTGTGTGTGCGCGTGTGTGGATGTGTGTGCCAATAAAAAGAGATAAATGATATAACCTTTCTATCACCCATGCCAAGTATGATAGATTGATTATGCCATTTCCCTCTTGAATAATAGGTCTTGAGTTCAACTCCTCGTCGGTTAGATCTTAAGGTCTTTTAATTTTAATTAGTTTCCTACGACGTTAAATTAGTTTCTCTCTCTTTCTCTCTCAATGTGTGTGCGTTTTTTTGGATCGTATGCATGTTTTCTCTCTCTTTTCCTCTCTCAATGTGTGCGTTTTTTGTTTATGAATGTTCTCTCTCTCTTTTCCTCTCTCAATGCGTGCGTTTTTTGTTTATGCATGCTCTCTCTCTCTCTGTTCCTCTCTCAATGTGTGTGTGCATTCTTTGTTTATGTTTGTACTCTCTCTCTCTCTCTCTCTCTCTCTCTCAAAAACACTATATGTGTGTGTGTGTGTGTGTACGTGTGTGTGAGAGAGAGAGAGAGAGGGAGAGAGAAAGAGGGGAAGGGAACATGAGAATGAGGAGAGGGAAGGAGCATACCTGGCTCTCCTTCCTCTCTTCGTGTGTATGTGTGTGTGTGTGTGTGTGTGTGTGTGTGTGTGGAGAAGAAAAAGAGAGAGAGAGAGAGAGAGAGAGAGAGGGAGAGCGTTACCTGCTCCTTGCTTGAAGGTGTCGAAAAACTCAGATCTGAGATCTGAGTTTTTGGGCGCGTTCGGTTATTGTTTTAGCCCAGCCGGCGTCGCTATGAGCATCGCTATAAGCGTCGCTAATATGAATAGCCTCTTGTAGTGTACAGCCATCTAGAAAAATCCGACTCAAAACGAGTAAGAAATTCTTGCTATATGGTTACTAAAAACTCCCATATAGCTACAATATTATGATTACAACCATATAGGAGTATTCTCATTATTACATGTTTACATTCTTACTAGATATGTGTATTCAATCTAGTAAATTGCCTAGTAATTTTGTTTTTGCTAGCTAGCTGGTTGATTATGTTGAATTCTTCAGTCCCCTTGTCCGGAAAGAGAGACAACTCATCTTCTCTGCAGATATTGGCTGCTCAAAAACATGATTAACCACTACTAATTGCTCCGAGTCCTCTTTTTTTCTTAGGTCACCTCCTGGTTGGCCCCGGCCAGCCGATCTCCTTTGCCCTATATGGCGCATCATGGGCCTAAGATTTGCTTCTAGCAGCCATAACATTGCACCATTCACGTCCAAATAATTACTGCTCGTCTGTACTATCCCAACGCTCATCATCATAGTGGCGTCAGCATGGTATTCCAGCTCATTCGCAAGAGTACACTGTGAGACTGCTGTGAGATGTTGGACCTAATGCTCCGTGCCGATTTCATGTGCACTGACATTATATGTACTCCCTGCTCTCATATTGTGCCCAGCATTGCTTGCACTTATATTAATAATACAGCACCGTCTACTAACACGCAATTTTGACTGGTCGCTTATCTACCGGATCGAGTCCATCAATATGGCTCCGGATATTCATTTGTCTACAGGGTTGTCTACTAACCTTGCAGACGGGCCTGAGACAACGTACGCATGGAATCTTGGCCGTCGAAGCTGCAGCTCATATTGCCAACTGGGAGCTAGGAGGTGGTGTGAGTTTATCGTCAGAGTAGCGTCAGCGATCTTCTCTCTTGGCAAAGGCCCTAACAACAGCTCGGCATATCAGAAAACCTTTTTGTTGGAGCTGACTATCCTTCAAAAGCTGCACCGACGAGGCTACCACCACAGAGGCTTCCGTCCTGTTGATCGGCCACTTGATGATTTTAGGCTTCTTCTTCCACGTGATGACAAACTCTGGGTCCCGCTCAAGTAAAGCTTCGATGTTTAGCTTCATGACGGTCGTAGCCACATTGTATGCTCTGCCATATTGTTTAAGAAAAAACAGACAATTTTCAAAAGGAAATTGCACTCGATTCTGAACACAAGCTTTCAAAAGGAAACTTTGCATGATAGAAATTGTAGTCTTAACTACTTGTGCTCCACCTTCCTCATTCCATGTAGTTTTTGCCCTTCAGAGCCCAATATTGACATCATGCACTGATATTTGCAATATTATTTGATCTTGGGTCAAATTGTAAATAGGTACATTCCTAATATACAGGGCCTAGTATGCATTGAATGCACCTAATGATCTGAAATGTCCTTAACCACTGTCAAAATGCAACACTATAAGTTTTGGAGAAATTATCACAATAATTCCCACACTAGGTTATAGATTAGGTTACATCAGATTATAGGTTATAGTTTTCAAAAGCGCAATTGAACTTCAAAAACACTAATATATAGTCATTGACCGTGTGGTCCTAATCTCTGTGCACCTTTAGACCAAGGTGTGCGGAGATCGAGCATGGCTAGAGAATGTGAGGTTGTTAGAGCTAGCGACAAATAGTCAAAAAAACGCAAACAAACTTTGGAAATGTCTTGTGTACTTCAAAACGCAAACAATAATGTATAAACGAAGTAAAATAAGGCAATCGTACTTCAAAAGCGTACACAAAGTTAAAAAACCTTAATATATAGTCATTGACCAATAAAGACGATATTATTACCCTCTGGTCCTAATCTCCGTGCACCTCTAGATCGAGGTGTGTGGGGATCGGACCTGGACAGAGAATGTGAGTTTGTCATGTATTGTAATGTAATTAGTAGTGTGTAAATATAACAACTAGAGTGTTTTAATTATTTTTTGCATCATTGGTGGAACAAATATGGACGATAGGATGGTTTTTCCTTGTGCGCATTGTAAGCATCAGATCTTTCGAAAACAAAAAATCTGTGATAAGCACATATGCAATCACGATCTCTTTTGGTTAATGCTACAATAGATCAAACTTTGCAAGTAGATATTGCTCCAACTTCATCTTAGAGAAAGAAAGAGTTACATCGTCAAGGCCATTCACAGAGTACAGACCGACAAAGGTGTATGATCTAGTTTCAAATGGCTGGATTTTGGACGTCGTCTAAGAGGCATTACCATGATGGTCTTCTTGATACAGTCTTACTCAGTCATCTTCATATAGTCTTCTTTGTACAATTGTTTTTGTACCTGTGGTCTTCTTGATACAGTCTTACTCAGTGATTATTTGCCTGTACAATTTTGTAGTGCTTATGTTTATGATTTTGCATTTTGTTTGTGATTATGATTTGTTTCGCAATTATGGTATGGAACAAAGGGTATGGTTATTGTATGGCAGAGAGTTTTGGTCATGGTTTGGCAACCTGGAGAGATCACCTAATAAAAATATAACCTATCACGTGAATTTAGCAGAACGGTATTTAAAGTTCTTGAAACTTACAAAAGGGTATTATTTTTTAGAATTTGAAATAAATTTACAGATTTTAATAGAAAAAGGTACAGTATATTCTTAACAAAATTCACAGATAAGGGGTTTTACAAACATGTTTTGAACGCACGTGATATAGTAGTTTTACACAAAGTGAACCCCCCAAGTTTGGCAATTAAGTTATGATTATGGTTTTGCAATGATGGTATGGAGATCATGGTATGGTTAGGGTTTTCCAATTAAGTTATGGTTATAGTTTTCAGTGATGGTATGGCAATCATATAATGGTTATGGTTTGGCATTCAGATTATGGTTATGGTTTTGGTTTTGCAATGATGGTATGGTTGTTATGGTTATGGTATGACAAGCAAGTTATGGTAATGGTTATGTGGGTTATGTTTATGGTTTTTTGTTTTTCAAATCATGTTTTAATTATGGCTATAAAATCTTTATACCGTTGTTCCTATGGTTTGGGAGTCGATGTTATGGTTATGCTTTTGAGAACTTGTCATGATTAAGCTTTTGATTTTGTGGTTTTGTTCTTTTTACAGTTTTGCTAATCTGTATACATCCGCTCTTCAGCGTCAACTTCTAGGTGGAGTGCGGTTGCTTGTACACTCTTCCTTTGGATAGAGAGGGTTGTTTTCTATTGCTGTAGTACACGTAGCATCAGCTCCTAGCCCTCTCCATCAAAAAACAAATTGCAGGTTTGGTCGTCGGAACAGATCTCGATATACACCCTGACATAGACCTCAAAACAAACATCCGTATTAGATAAACTTTCCGGCACTAATAACTGCATGTATACAAGCATAGATAACTACTTTTATTCCAACGGTTGTGACTAGTACATATAATGATGCTATGATATGGACATTTATTACAATGCTTATTCCAACGTATTTTGCTTTTGAAAGAAACGTTGTCTCATCGGTATCTGCACCGATTTTTGCGCGACGTGTTATAGTGAGTGTCAATTACATATTTCAAAAACAACACTAAAATTCAAAGAGAATTAAGTGCAATGAGTGTTTTTATTTTTTCAAAATAAAGTACAATCATTATTTTTACTAAATGGTTTAATTTTTAATCACAAATGATACAAACAGATTAAAAAATGCATATAAAAACCATTTTAAAGTCCTACAAATAAAAGTAGTTTAATTAAATAATTACATGTATAAATTATTCAATAGGAAAAATTAAACAAAAGAAAAGTATCATCAAAAAAATCAAAAGGCTAAAAATAAAATTATGTCTATCTAACGGTAGAGGGAAGTGCTTTGTACTCCCCCCTTCTTACGTTTGTATCCGTTTGATATGAGGTTACGTGGTAATAGATGCGACAATAGACGCGGTAATACTCGTGATTAAATCTGCAATAATCATTGGCGCCTAAAAAAGAAAGAAAGACAAAGTATGCCACGTATTTGTAGCATAGTCTACCCTCTTATTCTTTGCCATCGCACCGGCACCAAGACTAACCCTCCCTACTCCACCTCCCACACCCTCTACCTCTCTCTTCCTTGTCCATCTCTCCCCTCCTTCTCCCTCATACACAAATTTTTGGTTCATTTGCAACGGAGTCTTTGAAGGGGGCTTACCGTGATCGTCATAGGACGCTCAACCTAATGGTCAACCATATCTACAACTTAAGGTAATCACAAACCTCCCCCCTCCCTTCCTCTTTCCCTAGTGTATTTTACTCCACACACACACACACACACACACACATACGTGCACAAAGACTTACATGCATAAAGACAGAAACAATAGGAGATTCAGAAGTGCACATACCTCATTTTGATAGCTAGCCATGGTGGAAGAACTCCATAATGTAAATGGGTTTACTACGTCCATTTCTAGACCAAAGCGGATACATCAAGGTTCATTCTTAAATGTAAGCCAACTTTCCTCTATTTGCTTCCATACATAAGAGTCAGGCAGGTACCTACATCACATCATCTATCAATCTAGTATTTGAGTGCCATGTCATCAAAGCGGCTATAGAGTTGTGTATGAACATGCACTTTATTCTTGAAATGATAGGAAAGTGCGGAAGGACCTTTGCAGGGATAAATTTTCCTTGTGTGTCCTCTCTATACCTGCTTGATCCACAATTGGGACACTATTCCAAATTTGCATACTCATTGCAAAACAATAAACAATCATTAGGACATGCATGTATTTTGTGATAATCCAAGCCCAAATTAGTCAATTGGATGGGTAAGGGGCATGTGATTCCATTCCAACAAGATTTTCTCATCGAGCAATCTATCGTTACATGAACAAGTCAACCCCTTGATCACATTATTGAATTGTAATTTGCACTTTATCATGCTTAGGATACAATTTATTTACCTGAAAAGCTATGTGAAGGAGGCGTCAGACCACCCATAGACAGACTGCAAAATAAGCATTGCCAAAGCTGTACAGAGAACTACGATTTTAACACCATTATAAAGCGCCATACGTGCAAGAGTTTGCATCATCTTGCCCGCATTATCATTGCTAGCATGCCGTCGATATGGACGTGACGACTGAGGTTGGTTTGTAGTATTGCCTTGAATGTTGTCGTCTTCTATGTTTTCAATGATGGTATCCATGTCAAAGAACACGTCTAACATCTGCTCTATCTCTACTTCTTGAAATGCCACATCAGGTACTCATTGATTAGAGGACTCAGTCGATGGCTGTTCGTTTGAAAATTGTCTTCCCTGGGATAAAGTTGGAGGAATATCTACTTGCGAAGGTTGTTCTATTGTCTCTGTACCATGAGACCGATAATGTAAGTCTTGCAGTTGCTCTATGGAAAAGAGACCATTATTGCGTATGTGCTGGTCTCATTTGAAATTAGATGTGTCTTATTGTTTGCAAATCAAAGTAGACATGTAAATAATCATCTCAATACTAATTGCATTGAGAAATTCATAGCATTGTTCTAGTTATTACGCAATGCATAGAGTGTATTGCAATGTGTATGTTTGCTCACAACATAGGTGATCGATATGTGGATTGACTAGCGCGCATTGAAAATCTCATATTGTGCATTTTGGTTACTTTTATGGGTAAAAGCATGTTAACCTGTCGCGCTTTTTGTGCTAGTTAGAAGTTTCAAGTTAGCACATCTTCAAAAAGTTGGGCGTCTGGTAAAATTTTTACAAATAATATCAAAATTTGTCGGAGGTTGTACATTTGGATTCCTTGTTTCAAGTGCTTTCTATTGATATATCATATGTCATAGATCTTGGAGATGTAGCTCAAGTTATTGTACTAGTTAGCATATGTCAAAATTGTGCTAGTTAGCATTGTCCGAGACATGAAAAAGCATGACAGTTTAACATGCTTTCACCCTCATAGTGAATGTTTTCTAATATATTGAAAATAAGAAAAAAAAAAAACTTTTGAACATCTGGTTCTTTTGTCTTCAGTTTTATTTTTAAAGCAATGGAGAAAAATGTGGACACAAGTGGTACGAAGAAGCCAAAGAATAAAAAAGATCCCGAAAAAGAGTGGGATTATGCTCACAACATATGCTGCCGATATATGGAGTGTCAATGTAAATTTTGTCTCACAACAAAATGACGCGTGCACCACGTATTAGGGACCATTTTTTGGGTAGTGTTAAAAAGAGTTGTAAGAAATGTGAACATCATCAGGCACTGCAATTGCAAAGCATTTCAAAGAAGAGCTCGCCAAAAAGTGTGGCAAGAGCTCTATGACTGCAAGTCAAGAGTTGTCAAAGCCAAATAACAACTCCGCAGATCCAATGGTGATGCTAACTAACCTTGAATAATAGCCTGCACAGGGGGAGAAACTTTCAAGCAATGTTCCTTTTAAGCGTCACAATGAAGGTGGACTTGGTCAAATGCATCAAAAATCACTACATCAAAGCTTTCAAGTGCAATATCTAGAAGAAGCACAAACCGCACTCGCCAAAGCAATAGTCTTCACTAGAAGTGCTTTGGTCATGGTACATAGCAATCATTGAAATGAGGGCATCTAGATTAAATGAAGTTCCTTTTGCGAATGATTTTGTACAAGGAATCACAAAAGAGCTGTTAAGTATGGAGCTTGATTTACAATTGTAATTTTCTGTGGTAAAACGCACATTTGTAAGGCCTCCATTATGAGGAGAAGCCATCGTGCGTGAAGGAAAATCACTCGCCGGAAACCAAAATTTTCACGGCCAAAAATCAGGGGAAACTTTAGGGGCCTTGGGGGCGGAAGCCCCCGAGACTTTTTTCCCCTCGTCGGAATATTCCTTTTCGCCGGAATATTATGGCCGAACGGCGGCCGGAAAGTGGTCGGAAAACAACAGTCGGTTGGCTGGTGGACGGTAGTCAATGGCCGGTGGTCGGTGGTCGGAAGTCAATGGCCGGTGGCCGTTGGCCAAATTCAAAAGCGGACTTGTCTTCTCAAGGACGGCCACACATGGGCGGATTGGAGGGTCCGACTTGGACTTATCTACACAAGGGCGGCTACACATGGCTGCCTCTCACATGAGAGAGGGCAACCCTTTTGGCCTATAAAAGGAGGCCATTTCTACACACATTTTAGAGTGTGAAGTTGATGCAACAAGGTGAGTGTGAGGTGGTGAGAGTGAAGCAAGGCGGGAGCTCCATTAAGGGTATAATCCCTTTGTAAAGTACTTCTTGTTTTGAAGTACTAAAGCCATTGAGTGGATGCTTTCCCGTGGACGTAGCCCACATTGGGTGAACCACGTATATTGTGCGTACTCTCTCTCTCTCTCTCTACTCTATAATCTTGTGTATGTAAATCTATCTCTCTCCATTAAGTAATCTACTCAATTTTCTATTTAGCTACGTCTTATTTCCTAACAACTAGTATCAGAGCAAGGTTTGCTCATAGCTAAATTATCTCAAGGAAAGGATTCCTTGAATTGAGTGGGAGTTATGGCGGAGGAAGGGAAGCTCAAGATTGAGAAGTTCAACGGCAAAAACTACCAACATTGGAAGATGCAAATTGAAGACTATCTCTACCAGAAGGACCTCTATTTGCCACTAGGCGGTCTTGCAAAGAAGCCCGCAACGATGGCAGATGAAGCATGGATTGTCCTTGATCAAAAGGCACTGGGAACAATCCGGTTAATCTTAGCATCAACGGTGGCCTTCAATGTTTCGGAGATGAAGACCACGAAGGACTTGATGAAGTCACTTGATGACTTCTACGAGAAACCATCGGCATCCAATAAGGTATTTCTTATGAAGCGCTTGTTCAATCTAAAGATGGCAGAGAATGGTTCAGTTGTAGAACACCTAAATGACTTTAACACAAACATAAGTCAACTTTGATTGGTGAAAATCAATTTCGATGACGAAGTGCGAGCTCTCCTTATACTATCATCTCTACCGGATAGTTGGGACAGCCTTGTGATGGCTGTAAGTAATTCTATTTCTGGCACAAATACTCTTAAGTTTGATGATGTTGTGGGTGTTCTCCTAAGTGAGGAAATACGAAGGATAAGCACAGGAGAATCATCAAGTGTTGCACTGTCAGTAGAAACAAGAGGAAGGCCTAAGGAGAGGTTCAAAAACCAAAAGGGTCGTGATCGCTCAAGGCGGAGCAAGTCACGCACAAAGTCAGTTCTTGAATGTTGGAACTACGGCAAAAAGGGCCACGTCAAGAAGGATTGCTGGTCCAAGAAGAAGAAGGAGTCAGAGTCTCAAGACAACAAGCCAACATCGGAGGTCAATGTGGCAGGTAAAGTGGAGCAAGATGCTCTAATTCTCTCATTCGACAACGTGTCTAATTCCTGGATAGTAGATTCCAGGGCTTCATTCCATGCGACACCACACAAGCAGCATTTCCAAGATTACACCAAAGGTAATTTGGGTATGTATACTTGGGAGATGATGAAGCTTGTGAGATTGTCGGCAAAGGTACAGTTTATGTCAAAACTGCTAACGGAAATGAATGGAAGCTTAAAGATGTTAGGCATGTTCCTTCTCTTCGCAAAAATTTGATCTCTACACGACAATTAGACGATGAAGGTCACAACATGGCATTCGGAAAAAAACGGTCGAAGATCTCTAAGGGATCTTTGGTGGTTGCCAAAGCAGAAAAGGTCGGTACACTTTACTTGTGTACTGTTAGCACGCAACCTTCAACTTGTGCAGCAACTACAGAAGTTGACAGTGGGGTGTGGCACTACCGGCTTGGGCATATGAGTGCCAAAGGAATGCAAATCCTTCAAACAAAGAATCTTCTACCAGGTTTGAAAGAAGTGGACTTACAGTTCTGTGAAGATTGTGTTTATGGTAAACAAAAGAGGGTGAAATTTCAAAAATCACGAAATGAAAGAAAAAATAAAAAACTTGAGTTGGTTCATTCTGATGTTTGGGGTCCTGCAAGTATACCATCACTTGGTGGATCATTGTACTATGTAACATTCATAGACGATGCGACTAGAAAAACATGGGTTTATGTCATGAAGAATAAGTCCGATGTATTTTCCATATTTCAAAGATGGAAATCCTTTTTGGAGAATGAAACAGGTACCAAGGTTAAATGCCTCAGATCCGACAATGGAGGTGAATATTGCAGCCAAGCTTTTGAAAGCTTTTGTGCTAGCAATGGCATTCGGAGGCAAAGGACAACCCCAAGGACACCTCAACAAAAATGGGATTTCGGAAAGGATGAACAGGACAATCATGGAGCGAGCACGAAGCATGCGGCTACATGCTGGCCTACCGCTTAAGCTTTGGGCGGAAGCTGTAAGTACGTCTGTGTACTTAATCAATTGGTCACCCTCAACGGCATTTGATGGGGGAGTTCTAGAAGAGGCGTGGACAGGTAAACCGGTGAATTATGCATTTCTCAAAGTGTTTGGGTGTGAGGCCTTCATGCACATAGATAGAAGCCTAAGATAAAAGCTAGATGCAAAGTCCAAAAAGTGTTTCTTCACTGGATATGGAGAAGGTGACTTTGGGTATCGCCTATGGAGTCCTGAAGATGGTAAAATCTTAACGAGTAGGGATGTGATTTTTAACGAGCAAAATATGTACAAAGATTACTTGGAAAGAAATCAAACAAAAGAAACAGGTGATGAGTACATGGAGCTTGAGGACGGTGAAGACTCAAGGACTGCAAACGGTGACAATGTGCAACAATGTCAACCAAATGAGGAGCCTCAACCTATTCCCCGAAGATCTACAAGAGAAAGTAGACCTCCAGAAAGGTTTGTTCCTTCCTTCAACCATCTCTTGATCTCAGATTCTGGAGAGCCGGAATCATATGAAGAAGCTATGTAACATGAATCCAAAGAAGAATGGACGAAGAGCATGCAAGTGGAGATGGACTCACTATATCGCAACCAAACATGGGAATTGGTTGAGTTGCCTAAAGGTAAGCGGGCACTTCAAAACAAATGGGTGTACGAGGTGAAGGAAGAAGAAGGTGGGAAGAAAAGGTACAAGTCTAGGCTTGTGGTAAAAGGTTTTTCTCAAAAGAAAGGTATTGACTTCAATGAAATATTTTCTCCTGTTGTAAAAGTGAACTCAATTAGGCTTGTCTTAAGCCTTGTGGCTGCTCATGATCTAAATCTCGAGAAAATGGATGTAAATACGGCATTCCCTCACGGTGACTTAGAGGAGGAAATCTACATGCTTCAACCAAAGGGGTATGAAGTAAAAGGTAAGGAGAAAATGGTTTGCAGATTAAAGAAGAGCTTGTATGGTTTAAAGCAAGCATCAAGACAATGGTACTTGAAGTTTGATTGATGGATGCTGGATCATGGATTCACAAGATGCAACTCGGATCACTGTGTCTACATGAAGAATTTGGGAGATGGGAAATTCATCATCCTAATGTTGTATTTTGATGACATGTTGATTGCAAGTGCTAACATGCAGGACATCAAAGACCTAAAAAAGGAGCTGTCTAAATCTTTTTCAATGAAAGATTTAGGTGTTGCAAAGAGGATACTTGGTATGAAAATATCAAGGGACAGGACGAAGAAGACAATAAAGCTATCTCAAGAAGATTACATCAAGAAGGTACTAGAAAGGTTTGCAATACAAAATGAAAAACCAGTTTCTACACCTTTGGCTGGTCACTTTAAACTAACAAAGGATATGTGTCCAAAGACACAAGAGGAGATAGCTATATGTCTAAAGTTCCATATGCTGCAGCAGTAGGTTCTCTAATGTATGCTATGGTCTGGACAAGGCCAGACATTGCACATGCAGTGGGAGTTGTGAGTAGGTTCATGGACAACCCAGGTAAAGAGCATTGGAAAGTTGTGAAGTGGATACTTAGGTATCTAAAAGGGACAACAACAAATGATTTGTATTTTGGAGGAACTGATATTTTCCTAGAAGGGTATGCTGATGCAGATATGGCAGGTGACAAAGATACTCGAAGGAGCACTACTAGCTATGTGTTCAGAGTTGGAGAAACAGCAGTAAAAGACCATATTAGGTATTTTGGTAAAAATCTCACATTATGGGAATCTCCAAATCGACCGAATTCATGTAATTTGGGAATTTTCCACTTAAAGTGGGAAAAATTGAGGTGTGTGGCTAGTAAATAAAGTGAAAATCTCATAGGATTGTGGTGTTGATAAACACCAAAAGTCAAGAGGATGTACAACACATGGATTTGAATAATAACTATAAATTA
Organism: Adiantum capillus-veneris; assembly: GCF_014529385.1. Lineage (NCBI taxonomy): Eukaryota > Viridiplantae > Streptophyta > Polypodiopsida > Polypodiales > Pteridaceae > Adiantum > Adiantum capillus-veneris. The sequence continues at coordinate 102,815,076 of NC_140942.1, read as the reverse complement.
CATAAAACAAAGGAAGATACAAAAAAGATTTTGTTTACAAATTGACTAGTATAGTCACAATAGAAGCTCCACATAATTCTACTCCACATTTGATACCATATCTGAACTTTGATCCAAGTGTGGCTGATGTGCACGAGTGAGGCCTTCTTTGGCTTTTAGAGCATGTCTTTCTGGAATCTTTATTCTAGAAAATGGTCCTTCTTTGTTGGGTCTCCAGGACCAAACAATTGCATCTATAGTTTCCCACACTTGTGGGTCCTTATAGTTGACAGCCCAATAACCCTTCCAATAATTACTGTAAGCTTGAGTATCTGTCATCCCACTTTTTCTCGCGCAAGGTGCCCAATATTGAATCAAGAGTTTTCTGTAGTTTGGTGATGTAGGCTCATTATCAATGTCAGATAAAGCCATTGCAAGCCACACTGGATAGATTTCTGTGTCACTCGGAACAAGCATAAGAAAGTCACCTTGGTGCACATCAGACATAGGGTCAAACTCTTCCTTGGCCTATCTCGTTGAGGCCCACAAAAATGATCATTCAACTCTTCAAGGCCTAGGAATCTTTCTGCTCCTTGTTGCAAATTCATTGTAGTGCTTTGTAGATGAGAATATTCTTGAGTTTTTGGCCAAAACATTTCATACAAGACTCCCTCTGATATGATTGCTTTTCCAATCTCTTCAATTACCTTACTCCAATAATCTATCACGGGTCTATAATATCGCGGAATACTTGAACCATTCCCTAAATTTTTCCAAAATTTTATATAGTTCTTTATCCCCAAAATGACTTCTTCGTGGGCCTTGACATACTCCGCCATTTGTACTAGAGGTGGATCTCCATGTGGTAACATTGGCTTGCCTTCTGTGTCTGTTTTCCAAAGGCGAATACTTCCACTCCAACTTGATACACCTACATGTGCCTTATATTGCATCATTGGTGTCTCATCTTGCATAAAGAACCTGAACTGAAGCGGTTTGGAATGTCCAACAAGTATGTCTTGTCCATCACAAAGATAGCCATCACAATATTGCTTGAAATCAGGGATCTTTGTGAGAAAAAATGGAGCTGGAGATGAAGATGAGCTGTTTCGTAATGTATCCATCAAATGTGGCAAAGTATAGGTTTGTGTAACTCTCAACTTCTCTGAAAACCTACTAAACATGGCGTCTATGTCCTCATGTGTATGCCCAACCATTAAAAATCCCAGCTGGATGGTTTTGAAAACACCCCTTGCAACAAGCATTGACAAATAGGCAAATAAGTATCGATTTTTGTTTTCCCCTGCACAATTATCCAATTGTAGCAACAAGTTCTCTGGCAATCTGCGAAATGTTGACCCCAATTCCTCTTCTGCAATTTCTGACGACTGCACAATGGGCTCTTTTCCATCACTCAAGTTATGGTAGTCCAAAGCATCCCTTGAGTTCAAAGCATGTAGTAGTGAAATATTGCTCCTTGGAAGTCCATTTGTTACTAGATCACCAAGAGGATGCTTATCTATCCTCTCGAGGTTATGTAAACAATTAGCAATTGAGCCAATTGTAAGATTTGGATCAGCTGGCCACAAACCATTCAAGACAAAGTGTCCGTAATGACCTTCTCCATGTCCATGAGTGATCATGCCAATCAATGCCACCTGCAGATTATATCCTGAATCCACACCTTGGGAACAATGCGTAATCTAGGAATGGCAGTCTTCTTTTGATCCATCTTATCATGGATTATGCATACATATTTTTGTGGTTGAGTTTCTGAATACGTGCGCCATGCATAATATAGGCTTCTGCAACTCTTTTGTTGTGCCATGTGAACTTCTCTCTCCCTCAAGAGAAGAGCTCTCTCTTCAAGAGAAGGTTTAGCTTCTAACCTTGCCTTGATTGAGCTACAAATATTGCACTTAGAGAACTCACTCGTCTTTGTTAAAGTGACATGTGGGTACTCTTTGTTCCAAATTCTACCAAAAGAAGATTGGGATAGCTTCTTCTCATAGCCCATTTGGTCAAGTGTCGTGTTGATTTCACATAAAATATCCACTTGTTTGTATGTTGATGGAATCACCAATTGAGTCTCTCTTGAGCCATCTAGCAGTGTTCTACTTCTATGTGGCATTTTCTCAGAGTTATTTTCCACAAACTCGTTTAGTAGTGCTCTTGCTAAACTAGTATGTTGAAGTCCCCTTCTCAATGTACATGTGTTCCCATGTACATATTGGCGCACACCATTTTCAAAGTTCTCCTTGTATCGATAAAATGATGTCTTTGGTATTCCATGTAGCTCATACCATGCTCTACAACAAACAATAGAGCCATTTAGCCTGAATTGGTATCGTGACTTCTCATCTTTCTGATAACATATAGAAAGAACATCATAAACATAATTAGTGCGTGATTTTTGAGACTCTCCCCAAAATTGTTGTCGTAACCTTGTCACCATATCACGATCTGCAAATTGGCAGCATTTTTGTGCACAACAATCAATGCATGATACCCTTTGAATTGATTTGTTTGAAAGGTAAAAAGTCGAAGCTGGTGCTGCTTTTGATTTTTGAGTCCTGTTCATGAAAGTGTATCGTCTCTTCCTTGACAACTGGACAACATTACTCCCATCAAGTTTTTTTCCAACATTGCCATCGTTGGATACATCCTCATATGTAGCATGCATGCCATCAACAGGAACAAAGCGTTGTAATGGGCTCCCATTCAACATTGTTGTCTGCTTGATGGGCCACTTTAGCAAAGTGATGCTACCCACTTCAACCACATCATGAATGCTTGCATTTTCTCTTTCAATACCCACACCCACACAATCAGGACCAAGTTCCTGAAAGTTGACATAATCATGTGGAAATACATATAAGATGGTCCCTTCATTCATGGTTTGCATCATTGTGTCATCTTTTAAAAGGACCCTCTGATTTCTCCAAGACTCTCGAATCATTGCTTCAAATTCTGGGCTTGTCATAGGTATTGCATCTGTAACTAGAGGATCAGAATGATCATGTTCTTCATCACCATTGTAGCTTTCGTGTGGATCAATTAAGTTCCCATTTAATACAAAAGATTGCAAAGGAAGCTTTGACCATCGAACAGCACTCCATAATGAGCCTTGGAGAGATGAAGTATCCATTGTAGGAAAAGGTAGGACCACATCCTTCAAGCATTCCTCCACTAGTATGGAGACATTTCCCAGCCCTATCTTTGTACCACCACAAGTGGAATCTGGATCTGTTCTACACACACAACCAATACCAACGATTTCATTGTCAAGTATCATATGTACTTTCTCCCCAGATTCAAAGTCCATCCTGTAAGTAAAAAGATTACATTGTTAAATCCATAGTTATAGAAAAATACTCTTCAAACCAAAAATCATGCTACAACATGAAAAAGGTTTGCATAGGTTGGACAAGTGGTGAACCTTGAGACCAAATCCTCCTTGCTATATTAATGGAAGCAAGGTTGGACAAGTGGTGGACCTTGAAACCAAAGCCTCTTTGCTATATGAGAGCATAGGTTGGACAAGTGGTGGACCTAGTTGTAATACCCACTGCCACCTATCAACTACTATAGGACTATGCTTTCCAATGTCCAAGTATCCCTTGAGTCTTTCAAGGTTGAACACGTGGTGGACCTTGAAACAAAAATCCCCTTTCTATATCAGAGCATAGCTTGGACAAGTGGTGGACCTAGTTATAATGCCCAATATCCAAGGTGAAATACCTTAGGACTTTGCTACCTTGCTTGCCAATGTTTACGTAGCCCCTCATTTCTTTAATGGAAGTAAGGTTGGACAAGTGGTGGACCTTGAAACCAAAGCCTCTTTGCTATATAAGAGCATAGGTTGGACCTAGTTTTAATACCCACTGCCACCTATCAACTACTATAAGACTATGCTTTCCAATGTCCAAGTATCCCTTGAGTCTTTCAAGGTTGAACACGTGGTGGACCTTGAAACCAAAATCCCCTTTCTATATTAGAAAGGTTGAACACATGGTGGACCTTTAAACGAAAATCCCCTTTCTTTATCAGAGCATAGCTTGGACAAGTGGTGGACCTAGTTATAATGCCCAATATCCAAGGTGAAACACCTTAGAACCTTGCTACCTTGCTTGCCAATGTTTACGTAGCCCCTCATTTCTTTAATGGAAGCAAGGTTGGACAAGTGGTGGACCTTGAAAGAAAAGCCTCTTTGCGATATGAGAGCATAGGTTGGACCTAGTTGTAATACCCACTGCCACCTATCAACTACTATAGGACTATGCTTTCCAATGTCCAAGTATCCCTTGAGTCTTGCAAGGTTGAACACGTGGTGGACCTTGAAACCAAAATCCCCTTTCCATATCAGAGCATAGCTTGGACAAGTGGTGGACCTAGTTATAAAGCCCCTCCTTTCTTTAATGGAAGAAAGGTTGGAAAAGTGGTGAATCTTGAAACCCAAACCCTTTGGCTATATATAGAGGATATCTTGGACAAGTGGTGGGCTTAGTTGTAGTATCCAATGTCCAAGGTCCAAGGGAACTATGTAAAGACCTTACTTCCAAAAACAGAGTCGTACAAGTGGTTCTCCTTGAAACCAAAACCTCCTTAGTGTATTAGAACATAGCTTGGAGAAGTGGTGGACTTAGTTGTAATGGTGAATGTCCAAAGCAAACTATTATAGGACCTTGCTTCCCAAATCAAGTTTGGACAAGTGGTGGATCTTGAAACCAAAACCCCCTTACTCTATTAGAGCATAGCTTAGATAAGTGGTGGACCTAGCTGCCATGGAAAATGTTCAATCTGAACTGCTGCAAGACCTTGCTATTAAATGTCTAAGTAGAGCTAGCTTCTTTAATGGAATCAAGGTTGGGAAAGTGGTGCATCTTGAAACCAAAAGCCCTTTATTGTATTAGAGCATAGCTTGGACAAGTGAGGGACCTAGTTTTAATGTGTGATGTCCAAAGAAAAGTATTACAAGACCTTGCTTTCCAATATTTGAATTGGTCAAGTGGTTAAAACTAAGTATAAAACTTTGACCATTTTCTTCTCGAATTGCCAAAAAGCTAGTTTTAGACACCCCTAAATGAAAATGGTTTAGGGTGGCCTTAAACAATGTTTTTTCAAAGACTTGAACAAAAGGGTTGTTGAAGAGTAATGACAATTTATTGTGGCTTGAAGTGCCTGAGTATGTGAAAACAAGCCTAGGTTTTCCACGAGGCAAAAGGTGACATAATAAGAACATTGGAAAGTTAGGATTGACCATGTGGCCTAAACTTTGGCAAGTGAAGTGGTGGCCAAGTTTTGTGGCACAGTGTGCACTTGGTCCTATATGTGTTGACCACTTGGCTAAATCTAGGACCATAAGGCCAAACCTTTGGCACCTTAAATATAGTATGGGACATAATCTAGAACTGCTATAGTAAATTAGTAGTATAGCTAATATGTTAATATTTGTATTATATTTAAGTATATGCTAATATAATTTATGTTCAAAATTTCACTAATGAAGAATGTTCCCATTTAGCACTCCAGATGCGGGGTCTTAGGGCAATGCCACAATGGGGTGACAAGGCAGCGCTTCCACGTGAGGTTTGGGGGTAGCGCTCTTGATGGGGATGTGGAATATAGCGCTCTCGATGGCGGGGCTTGGGAGGTTGATTTTGGGATATTGTTCTGAGCGGGGTCCGGGGCAGCGCCCCAGGCGGGGTCAAGGGGCGGCAGCCCCTTGTCGCCTCCCGGCGCGACTGCCGGGCGGGGTCGAGGGGCAGCGCGCCAAAGATTTTTTTTTTTTTTAAGTGAATTCCTAGTATAGAGTTATGCATGTTTTTCATATTTTCAACCATGATTTCTTTAATTTTGGCCGTGTGAATTGGTTAATTTTTTATATTGCTTTTGTTTTTTTTAATCCTATGATAAAACATGGACTTGTAGCATACGTGGCATTCTAATAAACCCTATCAAGATTAGGCACACAGAGAGCGCACGAGAAACGCACACAGAGAAAGCAGGCGAGCAGCAAAAACACAGAAAGCGCACACGGATCGCACACAGTTGGAGTATACGCGCGCGTAGAGGAGCAAGCTCGGCATCGTACACAACACACAGGTGGAGTGCACAGGATTGAAAGTTCGCGCACAAGACAAAGAAACAGCAGCGTACACAACGCTTTCCAGAAGGGCAGGATCGGGCAGTCTTCTCAGGAGACATTGCACACCTCACGAATAGAGAAAAAACAGGTATTTCTCTCTCTCTCACTCTCTGTCTTTCTCCATATAGAGAAGATGGTTCTCTGTAACTCTTCTTGCACACACACTCTCTCGTCAAAAGACAGAGATACATAGTTTAAACGTATCCCCGCACACATACACATATTCCCACACATCGTCTTCCTCTCTTCCACATACATAACCACAGTGAAATCTGTTATCTTGCTGTCTCTCTCTTGAAAATACATGCACATATTCCCACACATCGTCTTCCTCACTTCCACATACATAACCACAATGAAATCTGTTATCTTGTTGTCTCTCTCTTGAAAATACGTGCACATATTCCCATACATCGTCTTCCTCTCTTCCACATACATAAACACAGTGAAATCTGTTATCTTTCTCTCTCCTCTCTCTAAAAAACAGTTATTTATCTCTCTCTCTCTCTATCTATCTATCTCTGTATTTGCTATCTCTCTCTTGAAAATACATGCTCATGTATGTGTGCGTCTGTGTTATCTATGTGTATGTATGTATATTTGTGTTATTTCATTGTAATACTCATACATAATGCAGATACACAATTACACTTAATTACGATATGCACACATAGTATATATACATACATAAATATCACAAATAACTAACACATTGTAATACTAGTAAAATTGAATGGAAGACTTACTTGCGTGATCTGTTAAAGTCGATTCTTGTAGCGAGTTCTGGATGTATGCTGAGCTGATTTTCCTCTAATCCATTTGTAGATATGATTGTAACTTCTGTTTCTCAAAAATAGTAGTGTTGTTTAGTGATACACCTAATGGACATAAATGGTTTAAACTAGGACATGTAGACCAAAAATACGTGTATTTCTTTGGATGAATATATACACTTTTTGGTGACCCTTACCACAAGTGGTGGACCTTAAGACCAATGGACTATAAGGACCTCCAAACAATACCTTGTACACTCAATCCTTCTTGGTATCTAGGTTGGACAAGTGGTGGACCTTGTTCAAATTCTCTAACCACTCTCTCTAACATGGTGACATAATTTAGGTGTGATAAATTCATATCTATGCAAACTAATATCAGTTTAGGCTTGTTAATTTGAATTTGTTTGAATTTATGTACAATATAATGATTTGAGGTTTCCATATTTGAATTTAGGTGGTATAATGATATCTTTTTGTGGTAAACTTGAATTTAAAATCAATTTTGCGTAGAATATTTTAAATTTAAGTAGTAAAATTTAAATTTTTATAAAAAAGTTTGAATTTTAAAATTTGGGCGGGATAGTTTAAAATTTAGGCGGGATATTTAAGATTTGGGAGGGATATTTTAAATTTAGGCGGGAAGGTTTTGAATTTATAGCGAGATCTCCCTTACATAAGAGAGTATAGGTTGGACAAGTGGTGGACCTTCAAGCTAGAGCATCCATGCTACTGGACATGATAGGTAGGGAATCTAGTTGAATATTGTATGTATAATATATATGTAATAGATCTAGCTTGGACAAGTGGTGGACCTTGGAATAAAACCCCATGTAAAACATATCATGCACATTCCAAGTGGTAAAAAAAAATATCATTTAGAATATAGCCTTATAGGTTGGACAAGTGGTGGACCTTAACACCCAGATATTCTTCATATAATGACATAGCGTGGAAAACTGGTGAATCTTGAGACCAAACCATGCTACTAGCGATAATAGCTTGGACAAGTGGTGGACCTTGAAAGTAAACCCCCCATCTACGAAATATCGTGGGTTTAAGGTATTTCGATGGAGCCTAGCATCTTGGAGACATCGTGCATCTTGCTTCTCTTCATGTTTCAATGGAGCCTATCTTGGACAAATGGTGGAGCATCCTTCTCTCCATGTTTCAATGGACCCTAGCTTGGACAAGTGGTGGACCTTTACTTCTCTCTATTATTCAATAGAGTTAGCTTGGACAAGTGGTGGACCTTGGAACCAAACCCCCATTTAAAACCTATCATGGTCACTCCAAGTGGTGAGAAAGAATAACCTTTAAGATATAGCCTTATAGGTTGGACAAGTGGTGGACCTTAACACGCGCATATTCTTAATTTAATGACATAGAGTGGAAAAGTGGTGAATCTTGAGACCAAACCACTCAGGCTACTAGCAATAATAGCTTGGACAAGTGGTGGACCTTGACTGTAAACCCCTCATCTACGACATATCGTGGGTTTAATGTTTTTCGATGGAGCCTAGCATCTTGGAGACATGGTGCACCTTGATTCTCCTCATGTTTCAATGGAGCCTACCTTGCACAAATGGTGGAGCGTCCTTCTCTCCATGTTTCAATGGACCCTAGCTTAGACAAGGGGTGGACCTTGGCTTCTCTCTATGTTTCAATAGAGTTAGCTTGGACAAGTGGTGGACCTTGGAACCAAACCCCCATGTAAAACCTATCATGGTCACTCCAAGTAGTAAGAAAGAATAACCTTTAAGATGTAGCCTTATAGGTTGGACAAGTGGTGGACCTTAACACCCACATATTCTTAATAAAAGTGGTGAATCTTGATACCAAACCACTCAGGCTACTAGCAACAATAGCTTGGACAAGTGGTGGACCTTGAATGTAAACCCCTCATCTACGAAATATCGTGGGTTTAATGTATTTTGATGGAGCCTAGCATCTTCGAGACATGGTGCAGCTTGCTTCTCGTCATGTTTCAATGGAGCCTATCTTGGACAAATGGTGGAGCATCCTTCTCTCCATGTTTCAATGGACCCTAGCTTGGACAAGTGGTGGACCTTTACTTCTCTCTATTATTCAATAGAGTTAGCTTGGACAAATGGTGGACCTTGGAACCAAACCCCCATTTAAAACCTATCATGGTCACTCCAAGTGGTGAGAAAGAATAACCTTTAAGATATAGCCTTATAGGTTGGACAAGTGGTGGACCTTAACACACGCATATTCTTAATTTAATGACATAGAGTGGAAAAGTGGTGAATCTTGAGACCAAACCACTCAGGCTACTAGCAATAATAGCTTGGACAAGTGGTGGACCTTGACTGTAAACCCCTCATCTACGACATATCGTGGGTTTAATGTTTTTCGATGGAGCCTAGCATCTTGGAGACATGGTGCACCTTGATTCTCCTCATGTTTCAATGGAGCCTACCTTGCACAAATGGTGGAGCGTCCTTCTCTCCATGTTTCAATGGACCCTAGCTTAGACAAGGGGTGGACCTTTGCTTCTCTCTATGTTTCAATAGAGTTAGCTTGGACAAGTGGTGGACCTTGGAACCAAACCCCCATGTAAAACCTATCATGGTCACTCCAAGTAGTAAGAAAGAATAACCTTTAAGATGTAGCCTTATAGGTTGGACAAGTGGTGGACCTTAACACCCACATATTCTTAATAAAAGTGGTGAATCTTGAGACCAAACCACTCAGGCTACTAGCAATAATAGCTTGGACAAGTGGTGGACCTTGAATGTAAACCCCTCATCTACGAAATATCGTGGGTTTAATGTATTTCGATGGAGCCTAGCATCTTGGAGACATGGTGCAGCTTGCTTCTCGTCATGTTTCAATGGAGCCTATCTTGGACAAATGGTGGAGCATCCTTCTCTCCATGTTTCAATGGACCCTAGCTTGGACAAGTGGTGGACCTTTGTTTCTCTCTATGTTTCAATAGAGTTAGCTTGGACAAGTGGTGGACCTTGGAACCAAACCCCCATGTAAAACCTATCATGGTCACTCCAAGTGGTAATAAAGAATAACCTTTAAGATGTAGCCTTATAGGTTGGACAAGTGGTGGACCTTAACACGCGCATATTCTTAATATAATGACATAGAGTGGAAAAGTGGTGACTCTTGAGACCAAACCACTCAGGCTACTAACAATAATAGCTTGGACAAGTGGTGGACCTTGAATGTACACCCCTCATCTACGACATATCGTGGGTTTAATGTTTTTCAATGGAGCTTAGCATCTTGGAGACATGGTGCACCTTGCTTCTCCTCATGTTTGAATGGAGCCTACCTTGGACAAATGGTGGAGCATCCTTCTCTCCATGTTTCAATGGACCCTAGCTTAGACAAGGGGTGGACCTTTGCTTCTCTCTATGTTTCAATAGAGTTAGCTTGGACAAGTGGTGGACCTTGGAACCAAACCCCCATGTAAAACCTATCATGGTCACTCCAAGTAGTAAGAAAGAATAACCTTTAAGATGTAGCCTTATAGGTTGGACAAGTGGTGGACCTTAACACCCACATATTCTTAATAAAAGTGGTGAATCTTGAGACCAAACCACTGAGGCTACTAGCAGTAATAGCTTGGACAAGTGGTGGACCTTGAATGTAAACCCCTCATCTACGAAATATCGTGGGTTTAATGTATTTCGATGGAGCCTAGCATCTTGGAGACATGGTGCAGCTTGCTTCTCGTCATGTTTCAATGGAGCCTATCTTGGACAAATGGTGGAGCATCCTTCTCTCCATGTTTCAATGGACCCTAGCTTGGACAAGTGGTGGACCTTTGTTTCTCTCTATGTTTCAATAGAGTTAGCTTGGACAAGTGGTGGACCTTGGAACCAAACCCCCATGTAAAACCTATCATGGTCACTCCAAGTGGTAATAAAGAATAACCTTAAAGATGTAGCCTCATAGTTTGGACAAGTGGTGGACCTTAACACGCGCATATTCTTAATATAATGACATAGAGTGGAAAAGTGGTGAATCTTCAGACCAAACCACTCAGGCTACTAGCAATATTAGCTTGGACAAGTGGTGGACCTTGAATGTACACCCCTCATCTACGACATATCGTGGGTTTAATGTTTTTCCATGGAGCTTAGCATCTTGGAGACATGGTGCACCTTGCTTCTCCTCATGTTTGAATGGAGCCTACCTTGGACAAATGGTGGAGCATCCTTCTCTCCATGTTTCAATGGACCCTAGCTTAGACAAGGGGTGGACCTTTGCTTCTCTCTATGTTTCAATAGAGTTAGCTTGGACAAGTGGTGGACCTTGGAACCAAACCCCCATGTAAAACCTATCATGGTCACTCCAAGTAGTAAGAAAGAATAACCTTTAAGATGTAGCCTTATAGGTTGGACAAGTGGTGGACCTTAACACCCACATATTATTAATAAAAGTGGTGAATCTTGAGACCAAACCACTCAGGCTACTAGCAATAATAGCTTGGACAAGTGGTGGACCTTGAATGTAAACCCCTCATCTACGAAATATCGTGGGTTTAATGTATTTCGATGGAGCCTAGCATCTTGGAGACATGGTGCAGCTTGCTTCTCGTCATGTTTCAATGGATCCTATCTTGGACAAATGGTGGAGCATCCTTCTCTCCATGTTTCAATGGACCCTAGCTTGGACAAGTGGTGGACCTTTGTTTCTCTCTATGTTTCAATAGAGTTAGCTTGGACAAGTGGTGGACCTTGGAACCAAACCCCCATGTAAAACCTATCATGGTCACTCCAAGTGGTAATAAAGAATAACCTTTAAGATGTAGCCTTATAGGTTGGACAAGTGGTGGACCTTAACACGCGCATATTCTTATATAATGACATAGAGTGGAAAAGTGGTGAATCTTGAGACCAAACCACTCAGGCTACTAGCAATAATAGCTTGGACAAGTGTGGACCTTGAATGTAAACCCCTCATCTACGACATATCGTGGGTTTAATGTTTTTCGATGGAGCCTAGCATCTTGGAGACATGGTGCACCTTGCTTCTCCTCATGTTTCAATGGAGCCAACTTGGACAAATGGTGGAGCATCCTTCTCTCCATGTTTCAATGGACCCTAGCTTAGACAAGGGGTGGACCTTTGCTTCTCTCTATGTTTCAATAGAGTTAGCTTGGACAAGTGGTGGACCTTGGAACCAAACCCCATGTAAAACCTATCATGGTCACTCCAAGTAGTAAGAAAGAATAACCTTTAAGATGTAGCCTTATAGGTTGGACAAGTGGTGGACCTTAACACCCACATATTCTTAATAAAAGTGGTGAATCTTGAGACCAAACCACTCAGGCTACTAGCAATAATAGCTTGGACAAGTGGTGGACCTTGAATATAAACCCCTCATCTACGAAATATCGTGGGTTTAATGTATTTCGATGGAGCGTAGCATCTTGGAGACATGGTGCAGCTTGCTTCTCGTCATGTTTCAATGGAGCCTATCTTGGACAAATGGTGGAGCATCCTTCTCTCCATGTTTCAATGGACCCTAGCTTGGACAAGTGGTGGACCTTTGTTTCTCTCTATGTTTCAATAGAGTTAGCTTGGACAAGTGGTGGACCTTGGAACCAAACCCCATGTAAAACCTATCATGGTCACTCAAGTGGTAATAAAGAATAACCTTTAAGATGTAGCCTTATAGGTTGGACAAGTGGTGGACCTTAACATGCGCATATTCTTAATATAATGACATAGAGTGGAAAAAATGGTGAATCTTGAGACCAAACCACTCAGGCTACTAGCAATAATAGCTTGGACAAGTGTTGGACCTTGAATGTAAACCCTCATCTACGACATATCATGGGTTTAATGTTTTTCGATGGAGCCTAGCATCTTGGAGTCATGGTGCACCTTGATTCTCCTCATGTTTCAATGGAGCCTACCTTGGACAAATGGTGGAGCATCCTTCTCTCCATGTTTCAATGGACCCTAGCTTAGACAAGGGGTGGACCTTTGCTTCTCTCTATGTTTCAATAGAGTTAGCTTGGACAAGTGGTGGACCTTGGAACCAAACCCCCATGTAAACCTATCATGGTCACTCCAAGTAGTAAGAAAGAATAACCTTTAAGATGTAGCCTATAGGTTGGACAAGTGGTGGACCTTAACACCCACATATTCTTAATAAAAGTGGTGAATCTTGAGACCAAACCACTCACGCTACTAGCAATAATAGCTAGGGATAACCATTAAGATATAGTCTTTCAAGGGGTGAGAAAGAATAACCATTAAGATATAGTCTTATAGGTTGGACAAGTGGTGGACCTTAACACCCAAATATTCTTAATATAATGATAGAGAGTGGAAAAGTGGTGAATCTTGAGAGCAAACCACTCATGCTACTAGCGATAATAGGTTGGACAAATTGTTGATCTTGAATGTAAACTCCCCATGTACAAAATAACGTGGGTTTAAGGTATTTCGATGGAGTCTAGAATCTTGGAGATATGGTGCAGCTTGCTTCTCTTCATGTTTCAATGGAGTCTTCTTGGACAAATGGTGGAGCATCCTTCTCTCCATGTTTCAATAGACCCTAGCTTAGACAAGTGGTGGACCTTTGCTTCCCTCTATGTTTGAATAGAGTTAGCTTGGACAAGTGGTGGACCTTGGAACCAACCCCCCATGTAAAACCTTTCATGGTCACTCCAAGTGGTCAGAAAGAATAACCATTAAGATATAGTCTTATAGGTTGGACAAGTGGTGGACCTTAATACCCAAATATTCTTAATATAATAACACAGAGTGAAAAAGTGGTGAATCTTGAGACCAAACCCCTCATGCTACTAGCGTTAATAGGTTGGACAACTGGTGGACCTTGAATGTAAACCTTCCATGTTTCAATAGAGTTAGCTTCGACAAATGGTGGAGCATCCTTCTCTCCATGTTTCAATGGAGCCTAGCTTGGACAAGTGGTGGACCTTTTGCTTCTCTCTATGAGAAGAATAAAGTTAGCTTGGATAAGTGGTGGACCTTGAACTAAACCCCTATGTAAAACATATCATGGACATTTAAGTGGTGAGAAAGAATACCCTTTAAGATATACGCTTATAGTTGGACAAGTGGTCGACCTTAACACCTAGATCTTCTTTATATAATGACATAGAGTGGAAAAGTGGTGAGTGAATCTTGAGACCAAAACCACTCATGATACTAGGGATAATAGCTTGGAAAAAGTGACTGACCTTGACGTTAAACCCCACATGTAAACAATATCGTGGGTTTAAGGTATTTCAATGGATGTAGAATCTTGGAGACATGGTGCAACTTGCTTCTTTTCATGTTTCAATGAAGCCTATCTTCCACCAAGGGGGGGATCATCCTTCTCTAAATGTCTCAGTGGAGCCTAGCTTGGACAAGTGGTGGACCTTTGCTTCTCTTATGTTTCCATAGAGTTAGCTTGGACAAGTGGTGGACCTTGAAACCAACCCCCATGTAAAACATATCATGGTCATTCCAGTGGTGTGGAAATAATACCCTTTAGATCTAGCCTTATAGGTTGGACAAGTGGTCGACCTTAGAACCTAGATCTTCCATAATATTACGACAGAGAGTGGAAAAGTGGTAATTCTTGAGACCCAACCACTAGTGCCTACTAGGGATAATAGCTTGGAAAATGTGACTGACCTTGACGTTAAACCCCACATGTTATAACAATATCGTGGTGTTTAAGGTATTTCAATGGATCCTAGAATCTTGGTGACATGGTGACAGATTGCTTCCCTTCATTGTTTCAATGGAGCCTATCTTGGACAAATGGTGGGTGCATCCTTCTCATCCATGCCTTCAATGGAGCCTAGCTTGGACAAGTGGTGGGACCTTTGCTTTTTTCCCCTCTATGTTTCAATAGAGTTAGCTTGGACAAGTGGTGGGCCTTGGAACCAAACTCCCATGTAAAACCTATCTTGGTAAACTCCAAGTGGTGAGAAAGAATAAAGTTTAAGATATGGCCTTAATAGGTTGGACAAGTGGTTTGGAACCTTAGCACCCATATATTCTTAATAGATTGACTTAGAGTGGAAAAATGGTGAATCTTGAGACCAAACCACTCATGCTACTAGAGATAATAGGTTGGACAAGTGGGACCTTGAATGTAAACCCCCAAATGTACAAAATTTCATGGGTTGAGGTATTTCAATTGGAGGCCTGAATCTTGGAGACATGGTTGTAGCTTTGCTTCTCTTCATGTTTCAATGGAGTTTTGTTATATTGGACAAAATGGTGGAGGGGGGGGGCATCCTTCTCCCTTTATTTCCATGTTTAGTGGACCCTAGCCTTGGACAAGTGGTGGACCATTTTGATTCTCTCTATGTTTCATAGAGTTAGCTTGGACAAAGTGGTGGACCGTGAAACTAAAACCCCCATGTAAAACCTATGCTGGTCACTCCAAGTGGTGAGAAAGAATAACCCTTAAGATATAGCCTTATAGGTTGGACAAGTGGTGGACCTTAACACCCAAATATTCTTAATATAATGACAGAGTGAAAAAGTGGTGAATCTTGGAGACCATACACTCATGCTCCCACTAGCGTTAATAAGGCCTTCGTTTCTTTGAGACAATTAGTGGTGGACCTTTGAATGTGACTGATACCCCCCATGCTTTCATTAGAGTTAGCTTCGACAATTGGTAGAGGATCTTCTTCCTCCCATGTTTCAATGGATAGCTAGCTTGGACAAGTGGTGGACCTTTGTTTCTCTCTATGTTTCATAGAGTTAGCTCATGGAGATGGTGCGTGTTGGACCTTGGAGGGCCAAACCCCATGTAAACATTATCTTATGGAACAGTTTTTCAAGTGATTGAGAACCCACGAATACCCTTTAAAGATTTTAAGCGATATTACCCATTAGGTTGGACAAGTGGTCGACCTTAAAACAACCAGATTTCTTAACGTAATGAACATAGAGTGGGAAAAAAAAAGTGCAGTGAATCTTCAGACCAACCACTCATTGCTACTAGAGTTAATAGGTTTGGACAAGTGGTGGACCTTGAATGTAAACTCCCCATGTACAAAATATCATGGGTTTGAGGTTATTTCAATGGATTTAGCATCTTGGAGGACATGGTGCAGCTTTCTGTTCCTCTTCATGTTTCAATGGAGCTTATCCTTGGACAAATGGGTTGGAGGGAATCCTTCTCTCCATGTTTCAATGGACCCTAGCTCATTTGACAAGTGTGGGTGTCCTTTGCTTCTCTCTATGTTTCAATAGAGTTTTTAGCTTGGACATGTGGAAATAGGGAACTTGGAACCAAACCCCCATGTAAAACTATAATGGTCATTCCAAGTGGTGAGAAAGAATACCTTTAAGATATAGCCTTATAGGTTGGACAAGTGGTGGACCTTAACACCCAGATATTCTTTAATATAAAGTCATAGAGTAGAAAAGTGTGTGATTCTTGGCCATCAAAACCCACTTCATGCTAACTTGTGTAAATAGGTTGGACAAATGGTGGACCTTGAATGGTAAAACCCCCCATGTACGCAATGGAAGTACATGTAAACCCCCCATGTACGAAATATCATGGGTTTAAGATATTTCAATGGAAGCCTAGCATTTTGGAGGACATGGTGCAGCTTGCTTCTCTTTCATGTTTCAATCAAACCTGGCTTGGACAAAATGGTGGAGCATCCTTCTCTCCATGTTTCAATGGAGCCTAGCTTGGACAAGTGGTGGACCTTTGATTCTCTCTATGTTTCAATAGAGTTAGCTTGGACAAGTGGTGGACCTTGGAACCCCGTCCCCCTATGTAAAACCCATCATGTGCATTCCAAGTGGTGGTAATAATACCATTTAAGATATAGCCTTATAGGTTGGGACAAGTGGTGGACCTTAACACCCAGATCTTCTTAATATAATGACATAGAGTGGAAAAGTGGTGAATCTTGAGACCAAAACCACTCATGCTACTAGGGATAATAGGTTGGACAAGTGTGTGGTGGACCTTGAATTTAAACCCCACATATACAAAATTTCATGGGTTTAAGGTATTTCAATGGAGCCTAGCATCTCAAAGACATGGTGCATCTTGTTCTCTTCATGTTTCAATGGAGCCTATTTTGGACAAATGGGTGGAGCATCCTTCTCTCCATGTTTCAATGGACCCTAGATTGGACAAGTGGTGGACCTTTGCTTCTCTCTATGTTTCAATATAGTTAGCCTATATTAGACAATTAGTAGACCTCCAATCTCTCCATGTTGTCTAGAGCTAAGCTTGGACAAGTGGTGGACCTTACTTCTCCCTTCCCTTAGTTTACTAGCTTAAATGATCACTATGTATACTTGCTTAGATCTAGCTTGAACAAGTGGTGGAACTTGTATTCACACAAACTTAATCCATTACAAAAAAGTATATGTTAAAATAACATTTGGTTTTTTTTGTTTCAGGAAAGATGGCTCCAAAAAAACAGGTTGCAAGGGTTGCTGTCTCAGTTGACTATACTTGCAATGATCTTAGGAAATGGTATTTGGACATACATGGTATAGAGGGTGCACAATTTCATAAGGTGCATCTATTTATTGCCAAAAAGGATAATGACAGCTTGTTTGAAGATGTTGGACAAGTTGTGGAAGCATCTGTCTCTGTAGTTGATAGTCATCCAGAGGTGGAATGCATTGACATTCTAGTTCCAATGAATCTAGAATTTCAACTATCTCCAGGAGCATATGCATTGGAGCGCATGTCTAGAAACAAAGAAGAGACAATGTTTTCTCGAGGATGGAAGTTTGCAGAATCAAATCCAAATATCACAGCAGATCAACTTCAAAGCTCCATCATTGCCACACTACAACGAAAAAAGGTGAAAGCTTCACGACCACCATCCACAAAGAAGCAAGCAAAAGTGCAGAAAGTAGAAGCTAAGCGAACTAGCTCCATTTTGGATGTAGACAAGGCATCTTTGGCATCCTCATCAACAGAGGGTTCAATGTCAAAGATGAGAATTGTGGATCCAGATGTTTTAGAAGCTGAGGCCATGAAAGGACAAGAAAAAGATACAGGTGGAATGAATAAGTACATAAATTATTTTCCTTTCCAATATAGGGAATTTGATATCCCTATTCAAAATTGTTGGCTTGCTCCTGATCACTATAATGCACGTATTATGGATAAAAACACGCTGAAAGTGTGTTATTTGGATTTTCACGGAGTACGACCAAGCCTGCAGCATGTGCATATTTGATGCCTGTTCGAAATGCAAAATCAAAGAAGGGGACTCCTTTGGCAAGTAGAGAGGTAGAGGAGCAAAAAAATTAAAGATTATCATTATTGGATTCTTGATGGGCAGCATTCAATCTATGCTGCAAAAGTTTTGCTTCACAATGAACAAAACAACAAAGAGATCTTTGAAAGACTGATTAGCGTGTATAAATTTAGAAAGGCTCGCATTGTTGTGAATGCTCCTCCATTTGTTGCAACTGCTATATCTGCCATTGCAAATGAGGAGGCTCAGGCATTGTATGTCAAGCAACCTTACAGCCAAATATTGAGACATTTACGGAGTCAATGGATCTTCGCAGGACGACCACCAAAGGCAGCAAGTGGAATTGCAGAGGTGCAGAGGGACATGCATCTCGTGCCGGATGGATGTAATGTAGTTATTTTCTTTGTCTTTTTGATAGTGTGTTTAATTAACAAATCTTGCTCAATAGTTTAATTATTTCTCTATTTCTTTTCAGGGTTTTCTTCGATTGGCAAGAATGAGTGCAGCAGCAAGTTGGATTGCTAAACAGGCACACATGGTCACCTACTCTGATTTAGTTTATGATTGCTGGATAGAAATCATTGAAAATCTAGAAGAGGAGAATAAGAAACCCCCAACAACTGTATTTAGATATCTTTGTGGCCTTGAGGAATCAGAGGTAAAGACTATTCAAGAAGAGATTAGAGATGAGAAGATTTTACTGTCAAAGAGTGCAAAGGATGGTGATGCAACTGACATGTATGATCGAATCAAGCAGTTGATTGAAGCAAGACAAATTGATTCAAGATGCACTTCTTGAAGGCTTCAACAATTTGAATGAGTCTTCACCATGTAAAGACTGGGAGGAGGTGGTCAAAATGTATAACATCAATGATGTTTTTTTATAAAACAATTTTAATGCTATGCGAGGAATGGATCAGATCTAGTTTGACGCGTGGAACAAAGAAAATGGCTTTTCCAGATGGAGCAATAAAATACATGCAATGGGCAATTCACCTTCAAAAGGAGAAAACTGAGCCTAGAGATTTGCCATGGTCAATCTATGTGGTGAGCCTACAAATGGAAGGCAATCTCTACTTGATGCGCCACTTCAATAATAAAGTGCCTATTGGCTTATGTGTTTTAGATATGACAAAAAACGTTGGAGGCAATTTGAAGTGGAGTGAGGAGACATTTAACAATGCTTTGGATGGGATCTTGGCTATTGCTGGAGGGTCAACAGATCCTGGATTTGTCTTTCTTGCATTTGTGGATTTCACTAACTTCACAAAATTGCAATGTGCCTTTCACGCCATGGGAGATAATTTGAGCTACCATTGTTGTGGTGCATTGCATCACTTTCCATCAGCTCCTTGCAAAGGAGCAATTCAATTCCTAACAGTTATTGCCTTCTTGGGACAAGGCAATGCATTTGAAGACCTGAGAAGAAGATCAGAGGAACATCCCATGCCAATTGATTGTTCTCTTCTTCAAGTAGCAGATAACGATATGTCAGATTTGCAATATTTGGAGGCCAAAAAAAGAGCTTTGGTCAAGCACTACATTCGTACATATTGTTTTGAAGACCGCAAGCTTGTTGATGTTTTTGGTGATGGCTCCTTGGTTGCACAAGAAGGAATACAACAGAAAAAAGAAGTCATCTGCTTAATTGATAGTGTGGAGGAGGCAAAAAGCATGGAGACCATGCTGCTAGACTTTGTTAAGTCTCATGAAGATATAGAAAAATGGGCTGGACTTCAACAATCCACTTCGCAATCAGGCGACATTGTGCCTGTTACAGAGGAGTGCTCTCCACAAAGAGAAGAAGAACAACAACAACACCATCCTGTGTCAATGGAGGACTTTTTGGAAATGGAGACACGTATGTTTTGAGTTTCTTGTGCATGTTAGTGTTTCTTGTTACTGATTTGATACTCTTAATGTTAGATTTTGCTTTATATAGTATTGATTGAGCTTGTATTTTTTATCTCAAGCATTCAAGGTTTGAATGTAAATAGTAAATTACTTGAGTTTTTGAATGGTGGATCTGTAGACTAAAACTAAAACATTTAATACTCACAAGACTTAATTACTTAAGAGCTTGAACTCAATAAGTTTTGGACCTTTTATCAATACCCCCTGATGATATGATACATTAGATCGTAGCATGGTTAAATGGTGATGCTTCATAAATTGAACCTAGCTTAGACAGGTGCTGGAGCCTAAATTTAAACTAACCTTGCTAGAAGGGAGCTTATGTTTGGACTTTGAGAGAAATAGCATAAGTAATCAATTAGAGCATAGATTAGACATGTGGTGGTGGCCGGCCTTAGAGACCAAAATCTTAATGAGCTTGGAAAGGTATTTAAGTACTGCAATTTACTTAGTTTTAGTACTCATTAAATGCATAGCTTGACAAAAGGTGGACCTTACATGGATCCTAATTTCAAGAGGTGTGGTAGACCTTCAAAACAAGCTCATATAGCTTGGACATGTGTGTAGACCTTGCGCTTGCATGAAGACTAGTTTAGACAAGTGTGGTACACCTTGTAACCAACACCCATTTGTTATATTAGCTTGGACAAGTGGTGGACCTTGCTTTTATGTTTCAATGGAGCATATTTTGGACAGGTGGTAGACCTTGTTTCTCTCCATGCTTCAATGGAGAGAAACTTTAGCTTGGACAAGTGGTGGACCTTGTTTTTATGTTTTTTTAAAGGAGCATATTTCGGACAAGTGGTAGACATAGTTTCTCTCCATGGTTCAATGGAACCCACCTCAGACAAGTGAAGTACCTTGAAACCAAACCCCCATAATACAACCTACTAAATAGGTTGGAAAATTGGTAGGATATGAAACCATCCATGATAGAGCATAGTATAGGTGAAAACGTAGTGGTCCTTATATCAATTACCCATGCATAGCTTGGACAAGTGGTGGACCTTGATTCTCTCTATGTTTCAATGGATCCTATCTTGGACTAGAGATATATCTTACTTAGTTCCATGCTTCAATGGATTGTAGCTTGGATAAGGAGTGGAACTTCAAACAAAACTCCACAGCATAGCATATATTAACAATTCATGGGTTTTATAGAGATTGTCCTGCCTATTTTGGAGAGTTGGTACACCTTTATTCTCCATTCTTCAATGGATCTGAGGTTGGAAGCGGAGCTGGAGAAGTGGTCAACCTTAAAATGAAACCTCCCATGCTACAACCCATCATAGATCGTATATGTAGTGGACCTTGAAACTCTTTTATGTCCCTAGCTTAGAGAAGCATTGCACTCTTGATTATCTCCATACATGAAGGCAAGGTTGGACAAGTGGTGGACCTTCAAACCAGAATCTCTATGCAATAATAAGGCAAGTGGTGGAGCTTGTTTTCTCCTTGTTCCAATGGAGCCTAGCTTAGACAAACAATGGAGCTTGCTTCTCTCCATGTTTCAATGGATCCTAGCTTAGAAAAGTGGTGGAGCTTTGCTTCTCTCCATGTTCCAATGGACCATAGCTTAGACAAGTGGTAGACCTTGAAAAACACCCCTCGTATACAACATATTATGGGGTTTTCATGTTTCAATGGCTCCTAGCTTGGAAAAATGGTAGAGCTTGCTTCTCTTTATGTTTCAATGGATCCAATCTTAGCCAAGGGGTGGACCTTGAAACAAGAATCCCCATCCCCCAACCATGTACAACGTATTATGGGTTTTGAAAGCAAGGGAGAAAATAATAGCTTTGATAAGTGGTGGACCTTGCTTTCTCTCCATGCTTCAATGGAGCCGAGGTTGGACACATGTTGGAGAGAAGATGGTTGCCCATGAAATAAGACCATGCATGCTATAATCAATCATATGTTGTACACATGGTGGACCTTGCAATTGTTTTATATGCCTAACTTGGACAAGTGGAGGACCCTTGATTACCTCCAGATATCAACAACAAGCCAAGTTTGGACAAGTGTAGTACCACCAAACCAGAATCTATATGCTACAATAGAGTATAGGTAGGACACGCGATGAACCTTGATATCAAACCATCCATGCTACTAGAGATGATAGGTTTCACATGTGGTGGAACCTTGTATCAATGTTCTATGTGTAGTTTTTGACTAGTGATAGACCTTGAAACTAATCCCTCTAGGCTACAAAAAAAAGAGAGATGGATGAGGCTAGACTACTTTTGTTGCATCAATGCATCCCATGTTACCACATATACTATAGGGTTCTTGGATAAGTGCTGGATCTTGTGTCAATGCTCCATGTCTAGCTTGGACAAGTGGTGGACCTTGGTTCTCTCTATGCTTCAAATGGGCAATAGATTGGAGACACAGTGGCCTTTTTTTTCCAATGATTTTATTTTTTGGAAACCTTGGAGGACCTAGCACCATGTAAGAGGCACTCTAAGTCTTCCATACAATGGACCTATTGGACTATAAAATAATGATATCTTTCTTTGATATTGTCATTATTTTATGCATAATATTTTCTTCTTTTTGCAGACACAAAGGAGTTAAGTGATATAAATCTAGATGTATTTCACACTATGATTGGCATGAAGATCCTTTTGGGGACACCAACTTTTCCTATTCCCAAAGATGTAATTTTCCATATTAACGGTGTGGATTTTGAAGTGCGACTTTCATGTATTGAAGGAGCTGGTTATGGGCTATTTGTGCATACTACCCTGGAAAGTGGTTTGACTATTCTAAACTATGGAGGGCATAAGTATAGATTTCAAGACTGGAAAAAGATATGCAAAATATTTCCAAGAGCTTATAAAATATTCTCTTCTAGAGGATCCAAACATAGAAGAAGAGGAAGATCAATCATACATTATTGGTTGTGTAGAAGAAGGAAACGTGTCGGGCTATATAAATAGTTCTCACAGTACAAATGTCTGTCCCAACGTACGCTATACATTTGATCCAAATTTGCCACCTTGGCATAAATGCACCTCTTCACACATCAAGTCAGAAGAATATGGCCATGTATGCATTGAGACTATTTGTCAAGTTGAAGCAGGAGAAGAGGTTGTTTGCTGACTATAACTTTACTTGACATTGTAAAGTATTGTACATGGATGGAAATCTCAAGTACATGCATCATTTTCATTTTTCATGGATGAAATCTCAAGTGAATATAACATTTGATTATTGTTTAGTTTATGCTCAACGAGAATCTAGAGTGCTCTTATGCTTTGTGTGTTGTCTAACATATTTGACTACCTTGGCCATAGAATCTTGATTCTACTCTAGATTTGTGATAAATCTTACCAAAATTTAATCAATGTCTAGGTTGGACAAGTGGTGGGGCTTCAAACATTACTGTCTTAAACAAGTGGAGTTATCTTACTTGAATAAGTGGTGGCCTTTGAATCCAAATCTAAGCCAAATCTCTAATTATTTTCTTGTAGTCTAGGTTGGACATTTGGTGGACCTTGTATCCATGTTTCCTCAACAAGGGTGGCTTTTAGTTTTCACTTTAAGTACTCATCTTTAATAAAGTGTAGGATGGAAAATGTTGAGTTAGTAGATTGTATTTTAGACAAGTGGTGTTTGGTGTACGAATGCTGAAAATGGTTGCAAGGATTCTAACAACGACTTTACCTTAAATAAATTTCTTACTAGGAGTTCTACATATAAATATGGTGAATAAAATTCTAGTGGTTTTGAGATACCATTTGTGTGTGTGTTTTCTTAGATTCACAAACTGGGATGGATAACGCTCCTATGGTTCAGTCAACAACTATAGAATCCATAGATTCTATGGTTTCTAAAGTGCCCAAGATGGATGATATTTCTATACTAGAGTCTAGTGTTGTGCAACTTGAGCAAGCTTCCAATAATGAGAACCAAGAAATCGATGCTTCAAAAATGCAACATACATCAAAAGAGACTGAAAAGTCCACTCACGAGCTATTGCCAATTGGTACTACGTCATGTAGCGTAGATGTTGAGAAATCCATGCTTACAATTATATTGGATTTAAATGGTCTATTGTTGAAACGTTCCCCTCAACCATCCTCACACCACAACTCAGTGCAAATGGATTCAAAAAGATATATTATACTCAGGCCAGGTTGCATCCAATTCTTGAAGACTATTTTACAAAGGTTTAATGTTGCAATTTGGTCGACAGCTACTAGGAATAATGTGTATCAAATCCTTGCAGCACTAAACAACTTAGCTGAGGATACATTGCCTTTCTTTGCAATTTGGTCGCAGATGTTTGCTACACCGCTCAAACTCAAAAATTGTTTAGACCCGACAATCCAAACGTTGAGGCAATGTTCAAGCCTCTAGCCAAAATTGCCATGGGGTTTGAATGTGATCCACAAAGAACAGTGCTTATTGATGACTCTCCTTACAAGGGATGTATTTTTCACCAGCAAACAATTGCATTTTTCCACCACAATTTGATGCTGAGAAGATGGTTGACAATATGCTCTTGGAGGAGCTACTGCCATACTTGATTCAGCTTGATGAGAGAAGGGATGTGCGTGATTTAATTGCTTCTAATCGTTATGGACAACCTATAGTGACAAATGATAGTGAATACAAACAAATCATGGAGTATTGGAAGCAGAGAAAAATGATGTTTGGTCAGCTAAGGTGTTCTTTACAAGAAGAATACCACCTGCAAAAGGTGACAGAGATGAAACTATCATTGAAGATGCAAGTGACACAAGCCACCGCAATGAAATGAGAAGAGCCCAAATACAAGAGATCTTGGCAAAGGAGCGTACACCCATTGAAAGCATGAAGGCGTCACAATTGACCACTTTAGCTAGGCAATTGGGTTGTAACACAAAAGGAGTTTTGAAGGCAACCACAGCAAAGGCTTATATAAATAAGGTGAAAGCTGAGAACAATCTTCTAAGGCTGGATAGAAAGCAACCCTAAGGTACTAGTGACATGTCATATATTCTTGATACATGCTTGAACACTCATGTGCATGGTATCTAACAAATCTTTCTTTTTATTCCTTCTTGCAGGATCTTACAAAGGATACTACTAGATGGAGCTCAATCAATAGAGATTTTGATATTTTTGCTCAAAATAATGAAGCAGTCACCTACATTTTTTGTTTATCAATTTCTTGAGAGACTTTATTTTAGTTTGTAATCATCAAATGAAATGAAAAGTATCCTTCTTATTAAGATTGTTGATCTTTTTCTTGTTCAAACCTTTCAATTGTGATTTATAGTTTTGTTAGCATGAGATTGTGCTTTTTTAGTTTGAAAAAAACTGTCAAAGATCCAAGTCTTTTTGGCTTTACTTAAGTTATTAATTGTGAAAGATCCAAGTTTTTTTTTCTTTACTTAAGTTATTGATTGCCTATGTAATAGTCCTTAAAACAATATCGGATGGCTTTCTTGCTCCCATGTCTCACATTGGTCTTTAGGTAAGACAAGTGGTGACCTTGAAAGTATGGTCTCATATCTCGATCAAGTGAAGAGACATGAAGCTTAAATATCACTACTATGTATCTAGTGTTAAACTCCATCGAGACAAAGACTAGATAGCCAAATTGCAGTCGAGTTTAAAGTGAAAAATCCATTTGAGCTAAGGTAAAACTTATAGTGCCTCATTTTTCTAGGATTCTACCCATCAAGGAAGTTATAATCTAGCACAAACCAATTAAGACTCTTTTGGAGCCTAGATAGGACAATTCGTGGAACTTATGAAACTTATTATTGAGTTAGAGTCTAGTTTAGATAAGCAAAAGATCTTCAAACCAGCACTTGGTCTTACTATTCAATATTCAAAGTCCCTTGAAGCTAACAAATTACATACCCACTTGTAACCTAACTAATGAGTAATTATATAGATCTAAGCAAGTATATATAATGAGTCTTCAAACTAATAATCCAAGGGGAGAAGAGAGTAGCAAGGTCCACTACTTGTCCAAGCTCAGCTCTAGACAACATAGAAAGATGCTAGTTCTACTAATTGTCTAATTATAGGCATGGAGAAATGATAGAAGGTTGACCACTTGTCCAACCTATCATCTCTAGTAAGATGGGAGGTTTGGCCTTAAGATTCACCATGTAACCAACCTATACATCATTGTATTATGAAGAGTAAAAAAGCAAAGCTCCACCACTTGTCCAAGCTAGTTCTAAAATCCACATGGAGATAAGCAAGCTCCACCATTTGTCGAATCTCTCTTCCATTAAAACATGAAAAAACTCATCTATGTTGTACAGGGGGACTTTTTTCCAAGGTCCACCACTTGTCCAAGCTAGGATCCCTAGTAGCACGAGTGGTTTGGTCTCAAGATACACCACTTGTACACTCTATGTCATTATATTAAGAAGAACTATGTATTAAGGTCCACCACTTGTCCAACCTATAAGGTTATATCTTAAATGGTATCCTTTCTCACCACTTGAAATGCCCATGATATGTTTTACACGGGGGTTTCATTCCAAGGTCCACCACTTGTCCAAGCTAACTCTATTCAAACATAGAGAGAAGCAAAGGTCCACCACTTGTCCAAGCTAACTCTATTCAAACATAGAGAGAAGCAAAGGTTCACCACTTGTCAAAGCTAGGCTCCGTTGAAGTATGGAGAGAAGTAACCTCCATCATTTTTCCAAGATAGGTGCCATTCAAACATGGAAAGAATCAAGATCTACCATGTCTCCGAGATTCTAGGCTCCATTGAAACACCCTAAAACCATGATATTTTGTACATGGGGTGTTTGCATTCAAGGTCTACCACTTCTCTAACGTATTATACCTAGTAGCATGAGTGATTTGGTCTTAAGATTCACCACTTATCCACTCTATGTCATTATATTAAGAATAACTGGGTGTTAAGGTCCACCACTAGTCCAACCTATAAGGGTATATCTTAAATGGTATCCTTCACCACTTATCAAGGTCCATCACCACTTTTCCAACCTATAAGGTTATATCTTGAATGATATTTTTCCTCATCACTTGTAATGTCCATGCTATGTTTTACAAAGGGGTTTTGTTCCAAGACCCACCACTTGTCCAAGCTAACTCCATCCACCACTTACTTGTCCAAGATAGGCTCCATTGAAACATGGAGAGAAGGATGATCCACCATTTCTCCAAGATAGGTTCCATTGAAACATTGAGAGAAGCAATCTCCACCATGTCTCCAAGCTAGGCTCCATTGAAATACCCTAAACCCATAATTTTGTACATGAGGGGTTTACATTCAAGGTCCACCACTTGTCCAACCTATTATCCCTAGTAGCAAGAGTGGTTTGGTCTCAAGATTCACCACTTGTACACTCTATGTCATTATATTAAGAAGAAATATGTGTTTAAAGTCCACCACTTGTCCAGCCTATAAGGTTATATTTTAAATAGTATCCTTTCTCACCACTTGAAATGCCCATGATATGTTTTACATGGGGGTTTCATTCCAAGGTCCACCACTTGTCCAAGCTAACTCTATTAAAACATATAGAGAAAGAAAGGTCCACCACTTGTCCAAGCTAGGCTCATTGAAACATAGAGAGAAGGAAC
This sequence comes from Adiantum capillus-veneris, assembly GCF_014529385.1. Lineage (NCBI taxonomy): Eukaryota > Viridiplantae > Streptophyta > Polypodiopsida > Polypodiales > Pteridaceae > Adiantum > Adiantum capillus-veneris. Next base: position 102,787,475 of record NC_140942.1, on the reverse strand, counting down.
CTCCACTGTTTCTCCTAGATAGGCTCCATTGAAACATGGAGAGAAATAAGCTCCACCATGTCTCCAAGTTGCTAGGCTCCATTGAAATACCAATACCCATAATTTTTTGTACATGGGGGGTTTACATTCAAGGTTCACCACTTGTCCAACCTATTATCCCTAGTAGGTTTGGTCTCATGATTCACCACTTGTCCACTCTATGTCATTATATTAAGAGGAATTAGGTGTTAAGGTCCACCACTTGTCTAACCTATAATGTTATAGCTTGAATGGTATTTTTTCTCACCACTTGTAATGCCCATGACATGATTTACATGGGGGTTTTGTTCCAAGGTACACCACTTATCCAAGATAAATCTATTGAAACATAGAGAGAAACAAAGGTCCACCACTTTTCCAAGCTAGGCTGCATTGAAACATGGACCTTAATACCAAATTATTTCTAGTAGCATGAGTGATATTTTGTACATGGGGCGTTTACATTCAAGGTCCACCACTTGTCCAACCTATTCCCTAGTAGGTTTGGTCCCAATTTCACCACTTATCCACTCTATGTCATTATATTAAGAATAATTGGGTGTTAAGGTCCACCACTTGTCCAACCTATAAGGTTATATATTGAATGGTATTTTTTCTCACCACTTGTAATGTCCATGATATGTTTTACATGGGGATTTTGTTCCAAGGTCCACCACTTGTCCAAGCTAGATATGTTCAAACATAGAGAGAAACAAACATGCACCACTTGTCCAAGGTAGGCTCCATTGAAACATGGAGAGAATGATGCTCCACCATTTATCCAAGATAGACTCCATTGAAACATGGAGAGAAGTAAGCTCCACCATGTTTCTAAGATGCTAGAGTCCATTGAAATACCCAAAACCCCTGATACTTTGTACATGGGGGGTTTACATTCAAGGTCCACCACTTGTCCAACCTATTATCCCTAGTAGCATGAGTGGCTTGGTCTCAGGATTCACCACTTGTCCACTCTATATCATTATATTAAGAAAAATTGGGTTTCCATATCTAAATGGATCTTTGCTTGGATAAGTGGTAGACCTTGAGACCTAAATACCCATTCTACACTAGAGCATTGGTTAAGCCTTATACACTTCAAGCATACCTTTAACAACAAGTAGTAGTTATTAGTTGACTTAAATCTAGTTGAACTCCATGGTATTGAGACTAAGAGAGAGTGTAGCATAAAAAAGAGTCAGGATTTTAATTTGACTTTCTTTCTATTAATGAGTAGATCATAGATGGATTTTGGTATCTAATAAAACCTTAGGGTAGACAATGTAAAAATCATGTCTATTGTTGTGTTTGCATTAAGTGTTCTTGTTCTTTAATTTCAGAACCATTACAGAAAAATGGATTGGCTATATGCTGGCATAAATTGAAGAAAACTATTGAATTACCCATCCAACCTCCTCCAAGACCTTGTCCAAGGAATGAATCACCTCCTTATCACCTACCACTTGCTTTCAAGGACATCAAAAGAGTACTTATCTTGGATCTAGAGGGGTTACTTCTCAAGACAGTTGAAATGAAACATGGAGATTCTATGCCATCTTGGGCTCAACACATGCGACTTGTGGAGGACAAAGATGAAGTTTATCATGTGGTGCGACCAGACGCACAAAGTTTTTTGGATTTTTGTGCTGAATACTTTGAGCTATGGATATGGAGTTGCTATAACTTAACAAGGGTGCAACGCATCACACAAAAGTGTTTTCCTGAGCAGTATACCAAGTTCAAGGTGTTTATGAGTAACAAAAATTGCCAAAATCCAAATATCATGTTAGGATTTACAAGGGTTTATCACAAAAATCTGAGTGATATTTGGAAGATATTTGAGGATTTGGATGCAAACAATACCTTAATTTTTGATGACACTCCATATAGGGTGATGTGGAACATGCCAGGGACATATCTTATATTTCCAAAGATGTGGAGGCAAACTTCCGAACAACTTCAAAACTTCTTGCAGAGAACCATAATTCCATGGTTGGTAGGATGGTTGTATGCAAGAGATAAGAGAGTCTATACATATAACACAATTGTAAATCAGTATAGTGATTCTGAGACAAATTATGTCCTTGGTGTGTACTTGTCAACACGAAAGCATTGAATAAATATGGCTATAAGATGCTTTTTTTATTCTAGTGTGTATCTTTCAACATTTGTATAATTTGATATAGTCTTTTTTTTTTTTATAAAAGGTGTGTCAATTTTATGAACACTTGAATGGAGTGCACCCTACTCTAAGGGGACTTCAATGTACTATTGGAGTGCATCCTATTGTAAGGGGACTCTGATGTATTGCTAGAGTGCACCCAAATTTTTGGGGACTCATTTTTTATTTGATTGGGGCCTATGTTGGGTCATATAGTAAAAGAAATTCATTTTTTGTCAATTCATATCGAGGTTGCATTTATTTGGAACTATGAAAGAATTGATGTTTGATGTCAAAATAAAACTTGTAAGTGTGGATCAGAGAATTCATGGACTTTAAATATGTGAGAGGGATCTTTTTCTTGGGCACAAATGTTTGCTTCAAGAATTTTGTCATTACATACTTTATGTGAAAGAGTTTTAGAATCTAAAAGACTTTGAAAACAAAACTATGGAATCTAAGTGCATGTATTCTTGAATGGCTTGAAAGTTGATGTATACATGCATGTCGCCTTGATGAAGATTTAGATCTGACAAGATGGAAAGATATAATTCTTGGACGTTACCTTTGTCAATTTGGTAATAACATATTTAACTTTCTTTTAATATGGGTGGAAAATATATTATTATGTGCATTTGGAAAATATATTATTATTTGCATATTTAACTTTCTTTTAATATGGGTGGAAAATATATTATTATGTGCATTTGGAACCTAATTGCTTGACCTTCAAACCAAGATTCCTATGTTATTTTTTCATATACTTTTGTATACTGAATTAAGATTGTGGATGCAAGGTCCACCACTTGTTCAAGCTAGATCTAAGAAAGTATATATACTGAGTCTTCAAACTAGTAAACCAAGGGGAGAGAGAAGCAGGGTCCATCACTTGTCCAAGCTCATCTCTAGACAACATAGAGAGATGTTATGTCTACTAATTGTCCAATATAGTCATGGAGAAATGATAGAAGGTTGATCCACTTGTCCAACCTATCATCTCTAGTAAAATGGGAGGTTTGGCCTTAAGATTCACCATGTAACCAACATATACTTCATTGTATTATGAAGAGTAGAAAAGAAAAGCTCCACCACTTGTCTAAGGTAGTTCCAAAATCAACATGGAGAGAAGAAAGCTTCACCATTTGTCCAAGATAGGCTCCATTAAAACATGGAAAACCTCATATATGTTGTACATGGAAGCTTTTTTCCAAGGTCCACCACTTGTCCAAGCTAGGATCCATTAAAACATGGATAGAAACAAGGCTCCACAACTCGTCCAACCTTTATAGCTGCAAAGTGTACCGGTTGTCTAAACTAGGCATGGGAAAATAATAGAAGGTCCACCACTTATCCAATATATTATCTCTAATAGCATGGGAGGTTTGGTCTCAAGATTTAGGAATTGGCTGACCTGTATTTCATTGTATTATGATGAATTTGGTTTTAAAGTCAACTACTTATCCAAGCTATAAGTTTATATCTTGAATGGTATTCCTTCCCATCACTTAGAAAACCAATGATATGTTGTACATGGGAGGGTTTGTTACAAGGTCCACCACTTGTCCAAGCTAGTTTCATTGAAACATGGATGAAGACAAGCTCCACCATTTGTTAAAGCTAGACTCCATTGAAATCTAGAAAATCCATTCTATGTTGTACATGGGGTTTTTGTTTTAAGGTCCAACACTTGTCCAAGCTAAGATCCATTGAAACATGGAGTAGAGAAACACTCCACCACTTGTCCAAGCTAGGCAACATTGATAGTAGTTGGTTTATTTTGAAGATCCACCACGTGTCTAAGCTAACTCTATTGAAACATAGAGAGAAGCAAAGGTCCACCAACTGTTCAAGCTAGGCTCCATTGAAACATGGACAGAAGCAAGCTCCACCATTTCTCCAAGATAGACTCCATTGAAACATGGAGAGAATCAAAGGTCCACCATTTCTCCAAGCCAAGATCTAGTTGTCCAACCTATAAGGTTATATCTTAAATGGTAATCTTTCTAATCACTTGGAATACCCATGATATGTTTTACATGGGGGTTTTGTTCCAAGATCACCACTTGTCCAAGCTAACTCTATTGAAACATAGAGAGAAGCAAAGGTCCACCACTTGTCCAAGCTAGTCTCCATTGAAACAAGGAGAGAAGAAAGCTCCATCATTTCTCCAAGATAGGCTAGCATGGATAAGTGCACCTTGAAACCAACCTTCCTATGAGGCAATAGAGCATATGCTACATATTTTATGTATGCCCCATGCCTCAAATTAAGAAGTTATAGATTAGAAGTGGACCTTGCTTAAATGTCACATGCAATAAATTAAGGAAAAATAGCCAAGTGGATTGTATTCCTCAATGGATCCTTGCTTTCACAAGTTGTGAACCTTGAGTCACTTTTACATTAACTTGGACAAGTGGTGGACCTAGAAACCAAGCTCTCCATGTTGAGATAAGTTGTAGGTAGGACATTAGAACATAGACAACGATAATGGATGCAATATACTCCTCTCCTAATAATCCAATTGATTGAAACCATGATATTTTAGTTGTTTTCATTGTGTATTGTATGTGCATAAAGTGGAATGAGACCTTAAGAAAACTCAAATTTTTGACAAAATCTCTATATTTTATACATGATATATTGAAAGTTGTCCAACCTGGGAATTGGGATTTTCCCACTTTACCTAATATGGTCTTGTAAGCTGGGCTTCAAAGCTGCATAAAGTGGTTTCACTTTCTACCATGCACGGAAGCAGAGTATGTAGCGACGACGGAGGCAAGCAAAGAAATTCTGTGGCTTCACAGATTCTTAGAAGAGCTTGGATTCAAACAAGACAATTGTGAGCTTGTACAGTGATAGCGAAAGTGCTATCCATCTTGCGAAGAACTCAGCATTTCATTCAAGGACAAAGCACATTGAGGTGAGATATCACTTCATACGCACTCTTTTGGAAGAGGGACAGCTAAAGCTAGGAAAGGTGCATACAAGTGAAAATCTTGCAGACATGTTTACAAAGGTGGCCAACAAGAAGAAGTTGAGCTTTTGCTCATCTTCAATCGGAATTCAAGGATAAGAAGCCATAATGGAAAGCAGTCACAGGTTTGGTTTGGAGATCAGTCTCCAAGTGGGACATTGTTAAGTATGGAGCCTGATTTACCCTTGTAATTTTTTGTGGTAATAGCGCACATTTGTAAGTCCCCCATTATGAGGAGAAGCCATCGTGCGTGAAGGAAAATCACTCGCCGGAAACCAAAATTTTCACGGCCAAAAATCAAGGGCAACTTTAGGGGCATTGGGGACGGAAGCCCCTGAGACTTTTTTCCCTCGCCGGAATATTATGGCCGGACGGCGGCCAGAAAGTGGTTGGAAAACAACAGTCGGTTGGTCGATGGACTGTAGTCAATGGCCGGTGGCCGATGGTCAGAAGTCAATGGCCGGTGGCCAAATTCAAAAGCGGACTTGTCTTCTCAAGGACGGCCACACATGGGCGGATTGGAGGGTCCGACTTGGACTTATCTACACAAGGGCGGCTACACATGGCTGCCTCTCACATGAGAAAGGGCAACCCTTTTGGCCTATAAAAGGAGGCCATTTCTACACACATTTCAGAGTGTGAAGTTGATGCAACAAGGTGAGTGTGAGGTGGTGAGAGTGAAGCAAGGTGGGAGCTCCATTAAGGGTATAATCCCTTTGTAAACTACTTCTTGTTTTGAAGTACTAAAGGCATTGAGTGGCTGCTTTCCCGTGGACGTAGCCCACATTGGGTGAACCACGTATATCGTGCGTACTCTCTCTCTCTCTCTCTCTCTCTCTCTCTACTCTATAATCTTGTGTATGTAAATCTGTCTCTCTCCATTAAGTAATCTACTCAATTATCTATTTAGCTACGTCTTATTTCCTAACAAGAGCAACCTGCATGGAAGTGGTGGATGATGAATGGTGAAGAGCATTACTCTACCTTACATCCCCTTGCACTGGCACAATATGCAGCAAACTCAAGTTCATAGAGAAATTGGAGTATGTTCACAACACTATTCACAACAGACTATTAGCAGACAAAGCGGATAAATTAGTGTACATGTTTTGCAGCGAAAAGATATTGAATCACGTCGTAAGTGTTGGCTACGAGGAGGAAATGCCAACTTGGTTGTAGGATTGTCAAAACGAAGACAAAGAAGAATTAAACGTTGGTGTATCTCAGTGCACTATAGATGAAATAGAAGAGATTATGCTAATAGATGTGGAGGCTGAACTACAAAGAGATTCACAACACTCAGACTTAGAATCAGATAACAACTTCACAGATTCAATATAGCTTGAGAGTAGAATGAAGATCGTGTCGAAAATCATTGAAAAAGACCTTGAATTCAATGTGTTTTGATCATATACAATGCTTCATGTTCGTGATTATACATAGTTTGTCGATCTCAATTGTGTTACTTTGAAGCATCATCTTGGTCCCCAAATGGATTTCTAATTGTGCTAGGGGTATCTTGGCGGGCTTGCTTGAATTTATACTCATTTGCCATGCCAAACATAATACATATTCCTTGTGGAATATCTTGTGAAAAGATTGCACATCGGCTACTATATTGCATTAACAAATAAGACAGACAAAGTGATAATAATGACCACATGTCTGTATAATATCCACTCCATCCATCCAAATTCTTGCTGCAAACTAGACATTGGGAAGATGAGGATGCATCTGAAGTAGACGAGGGGACCAAATTTGGATGCAGGACAAGGTGGCTTATGTGTGTCCCTTGTAGAGGTGGAGGATTCACTCGCTCTACTGGATTCTGAACGTCCTGACTTAACAGGTGAATGCTTTTCTCCATCCGAACCTATGAGTGTTGGGGTGTCTGGGTGCCTATAGAAAGCCGTGTTATTTTTGCATATTTCTCTGCCATTCGTGTCGTGTAAATATCCTTGTCTCTCTTTAACTATAGGTCAGTGCCTTCCACTATCAATGCCAACTCATCTCGGGTGGAAGTGACACAACTCTCCGTGATATCATGAGTGACAACAGTTGTCTCCTTTGACGAAAAATCTAGTGGTCAATGTTGCACAAAGTGAACATATAACATTTTTGTAAAATATAACGCACAATCTGCATTGTGCAGTGGATGGACATAAACTTCCAAGTAGATCCTCTTAGCATTTTCTTCGATCGCATCTTGGAGGCACTTCGATACCTTCCATATTCCTTTCTTGATCTCTGTGTTCTCACATGGCCATATTATTTTGATCACGTCCTTCGTCACTTCTTTATTGATCTCTTTCCATTGAATGTGGTTTGGATTTGCCCATTTTGAGAGTCGTCGAACAGGGTGTGTCACTTGTTGTGCTAACATATCGTGTGCTAGAGACTTCATGCGTTGAAATGCATTTAACAGCCGCTTGTTGTTGATCATCATGTACTAATTGGGTGCCACAAACTTGTTCTTCATCGGCCATTTTCTCTTGGAACTGCAATGGACAAATAGAAAAATATTCAATACATTGGAAAATATATATTCTCACGATTCAACATTCTCACATATGCACAACATAGCAAATTCTCGTCCACTACCTAAGACGTTATAGCTGACTAAATCAAACCACAACTGATGCGACTAAACAAAATCACAATTGACGGACCCAATTGAACCACAAGACAAATTTGAAATACCCCGTATAGCATGACAAATTTGAAATGATAAAAGATAATTGACTCAAGGAGGTGAACCACTCAAAACTAGATAACACAGTTCAATAAAAATAGAATACCCTGCACAAGACAAATGTATATCATAAAAATGTTTAATCGGATAAAAGATGGTGCAAGTTCAACAAGGGGGTGTTGGACAGGGTTAGAGTCTGTCTTTAAATGTTCTTTGAAAAATATCAAAATGTCAGATGCAATTCTTCTTTGTTCCCACTCTTGTAACTTCATCCAACAATCTACTTTAATATGAATGGCCCTCATAACATCTTGATCCGGGTGGTAAAATACTTCTTTTAGAAAATCAACTTTTCTTTTTGCACTCCAAAAATCTATTAGCATTGTTGAATAGATAACCCTATGCATAAATGTCACTGGATTTTGTGTATGCATCTATGCAACATGGATCGTATAGTTCTGGAGCAATCCACGATCACTTATCCATCTCTGCATCCCCTGCTCTTTGTGCCTCTTCTGAGTATCATTCCCCAATCAATGATGCGGACATGGGATTTATTTGCGCGAGTAAAATCCAACACTATGTTGAATGGGTGTAGGTCACTATGCAATATCTCGGTCGAGTGGGCAGCCACAAAGCCATCGACCAGAGTTCGATATACGCGTCGGTATAGGCCTCGGAACAACTGCCGATATTAGATAAACTTTTCGGCACTAATAACTACATGTATACATGCATAGATAGCTGCGTGTATTTTGATGGTATTAAGTGCATGTATTCCGATGGTTGTTATGGTAGATATACCAACGCTACGGTAATGGCATTTATTGCGATGCTTATTCACTTTTAAAAGAAACGTTGTCTCGTCGATATTTGCACCGATTTTTGTGCGATGTATTATAGTGAGTGTCAATTATATATATATATATATTTAAAAAGAACTAAAAATTCAAAGAGAATAAAGTGCAATGAGTGCTTTTATTGTTTCAAAATAAGGTACAATCAGTACTGTTACTAAATGGTTTAATTTTGAATCGTAAATGATACAAAAAGATTAAGAAATGCATATAAAAACCATTTTAAAGTCCTATAAATAAAAGTACTCTAATTAAACAAGTACATGTTAGTATAAAATATTCATTAGGAAAAATTAAACAAAAGAAAAGGATCATTAAAAATATCAAAAGGCTAAAAATAACATTATGTCTATCTAACGGTAGAGGGGGGTGGTTTGTACCCCCCCCAGCTTAGGTTTGTATCCGTTTGAAAAGAGGTTACGCGGTAATAAACGCGACGCCATAATACTTGCGGTTATATCTGCAATAATAATTGGTGCCTAGAAAACAAACAAGGACAGAGTATGCTGTGTATTTGTAGGATACTCTACCCTCTTATTATTTTCCATCGCACTTGCCCCAAGCCTAACCCTCCCTACTCCACCTCCCACACCCTCTATCTCTCACTCCCTTGTCCATCTCTCCCCTCCTTCTCCCTCACACACACATTTGCGGTTCGTTTGCGAAGGAGTCTTTGAAGGGGGCTTACCCCGATCTTCATAGGACGCTCAACCTAACTGTCAACTATATCTACAACTTAAGGTAACCACAAAATCCCCCCCCCCCCCCCCCTCTTTCCCTAATGTATTCTACTCCACACACACACGCGTGCACACAGATTTACATGCATAAAGATAGAAACAATTGATTGACCGATTGATGCAATAGGGATTATTGTTAATAATCTTTTGATATAGGTTGCTTAGTGAAGTAGATGTAATCTTCTCGCACATCATTAATGTAAACTTGTTTGCTTTGTTTGCAAATGGATGTAAGAGTAGATTTGTTTGCAAATGAATTGTGAGAGAAATAGATAAAGAAATAGGTTGAAGCAGATAAAATAAGAAAAAATTTGAGAAATGAAAGAGGGAGATAGGAATAGAGAGAGAGAGAGAGAGAGAGAGAGAGAGAGAGAGAGAGAGAGAGAGAGAGAGATAGAGAGAGAGAGAGAGAGAGAGAGAGAGAGAGAGAGAGAGAGAGAGAGAGAGAATAGAGAGGGAGAGAGTGAGAGAGGAGGAGAGAGATAGATAGAGAGAGAGAGAGAGGGAGAGAGAGGGAGAGAGAAAGAGAGAGAGAGAATAGAGAAAGATAGATAGATAGATAGATAGGTAGATAGAGAGAGAGGGATATAGATAGAAAGAGACATGGAGAGAGAGAGAGTAGAGAAAAAGAGGGAGAGAGAGATAGAGATAGAGGGATAGGAAGATGGAGAGGGAAAGAGAGAGAGAGAGAGAGAGAGAGAGAGAGAGAGAGAGAGAGAGAGAGAATGCCGTTTGTGCATGTGAGCTTGCAAGTAAGTAAAGAGCAATGATTGTAAGCGAAGCCACAGTTTTGTGGGGTGGGTCATGCGACTGTGCAGAGGCTTCTATATACTGCATTGAAAAATATAATTTTTACGTGCCCAAGATGAAGTTTAAAAATTAGTTTCTATGCTCTTCCGTCTACCTTCTCTATCTTTCTCTCACTCTTTTTGTCTATTTGAGATACGGATGCAGCATTAGGTTGGAAAGCTTTCAAATGCACAGTACAATATAGAATCTCTTCTTCAAAGCACTCTACAGAGACAGAAGGACTCTCATACTGCACACAACACAAAATGATCGCGACATCTACAACACTAGCTCTTTTTCTCTACTCAAAACGATGGCTACATTTACATAACTGTATATAATTAAATTATAGGGGAGGGTGTACGTATATATTTGTCTATGCATGTATGTAGGCATTGAGTAGTACAAGAGCATAGCATCCAAAGGTTAGACGCTTCCTCTTGGTATAATATTTTTTTGATCGTGGTGTTGCGGTCATTGATCTACGCATGCATGGATTATCACAATGTACCCATGGTTTTACCATGGTTGAGATTGTGATGATATCTAAAGATGTTAGATGCTTCCTCTTGGGTATAGTACTTTTTTAATCGTGGTGTTGCGGTCATTGATCTACTCATGCATGGATTACCCAAGAGGAAAGTTAGACGCTTCCTCTGAGATATAGTCCTTTTTTAATCGTGGCATTGCGGTCATTGATCTACTCATGCATGGATTGCAATAATGTACCCATTGGTTTACCATGGTTGAGATTGTGATGATATGTAAAGAGGTGTCACTTGACCTTTGGCCCTACTAGCCCCTGCTTAGGTCTACTAGTATGTATATGTATCTACGTGCTTATGTGCATATATACTTGTGTGCATATATATAGATGAGAGAGTAGGGGGGAAAGATAAATCTCATATTGCTCTCAGTGATGTAGATGTCAAACGAGAGACCACTTGGTGGGGAGCAGCCATCTGGTTCTTCTTTTGGTTGGTTCACATGCTAGGTGGGCTCTCACCCGGGTTGGATATCACCTCCAGTGGACCCAACTCTTGAGGGTGTGAGACCAAGCAATGAAATTAAGCTTATTCTGGCTAGTTAACCCTAAACAATGAGTGCTATAGGCTTATTTTTGTTGATTGTAGGCATGGCCATTCTACGTCTACTCTACTCAAGTTCCTTCACCGGTGGTAGATCCAGACCTATAGTGGGCTATCTCTTTACAAGACCAGTATCTCCATTCAACGGATGCACTGTTTGGTGAGTACACTCCGCAGCAATCTACAACCTACGATCTTTCTCCGTAGTCCACACCATGGGGGAGTAAGGAAGGGACTCGTTACGTCCAGAGCCTCACATTAATGACACCTCAGTCTAGGGAACCTTCTTACCGTCCTCCTTCCCTGTAAGGTTTCCAGTTTCTAAAAACTTAGAAATTTTACAAAGCCTACGCAAATTCATATGTTTATTAAGAAAGAAATGTAGAAATTTCTAACCAAGCAAATATTGGTATTTTTGGAACCATAATCATGACTTTACTATGGTTAGAAATTTTCAGAACTAAAATCCGACAAAAATTGACGTAGTTATGGCCACTGGAAGTTTATATTGTTAACTAGATTAACTAAGTAAATTGTACATCCTTGGTAGGCATTGCTACAAAAGACTTTTATCATAGAAATCTCCAGATATCTACATATATTTATAGATATTTTACAAATTATGTTGTAATAGGTCTGCAAAATAGAAGAAATTGATTGGTGTATCTAGGGGTTGTGTGGGGCACTAATGAACTTGCCCCACAATGAACTTGATTATTTTAACTAGAAGTAGCAGGTCAACGTCTACTAATGAACTAGAAGAAGCAGGTCAACTTCTACTAATGAACTAGAAGTAGCAGGTCAACTTCTAGGGTAATTATTTTAACTTTGGTTAGTTAAAAAAATAGCTTAAGTTTTGAATAATTTTCATAACTAAACTATTAATTAAGAAGATTAAGCATTCCCTATTATTAACTACTCTCTAAATTATCATGAGACTGTTGATCAATAATTTCTTAACCTTGATCAGTAATCTAATTAATTAATTAGTGCATATTAAGCTGAAATGATTAATTTTCAGTGGATTTATGAAGAAAAATAGTTTTTAAGCCTATATATTTATAATGTAATTTTGAGAGCTTGGTTATACTGTCTAGAAGCCAGGGAAATTAGCTCTTAAGTTTTTGAGTAATCTACCTAATTAATTAGGTAGAAATTAACTATTTTTAATCATAAAATGAAGAGAAATTTAGTTTACAAACTTAGATAACTATACAATAATTATCAAAGCTAGCAAACCTTGTTAGGAAGCCAAGGTAGCTAGGCCATGCACATAAAATTAGTTTAGCTAGTAATTAGGCTAAAATTATATGTTTTCAAGAATAAATTGAATGGGGAAGCTACCTACATTACTTAAGCAATTAAATAGTAATTATCAGAGCTAGAAATTAATGTTAGGAAGCCAAAATAGTTAGGCCATCCACAGAAAATTAGTCTATCTAACTAATTAGTTCAAGGTTGTTTGTTTTTGAACAAAAATTGAAGGGGGATATTAGTTAAATCACTTAGATAATTGTATAGTAATTATGAGACATAGAAATCACTCTTAGAAACCTAATATAAACATGTCATGCTCAAATAGTTAGTTTAGCTAATTACTTTAGCTAATATTGCCTCATTTTGACTATAAATTGAGAAGGGAAATTAGTAAATTAGTTTACATAATTACATAATAATTACCAGAGATGAAAAATAGCATTACAAAGGTAAGATAATTACCTTAAGCATAGATAATTAGTTTACTTAATTATCCTAGCTAATATTATCTGATTTTGATTGTAACTGGAAAGAAAAATTAGTAGATTAGTTTATATAAATACATAGTAATTACCAAAGATGAAAAACAACATTAAAAAGTTAGGATAATTATCTTAACCACAGATAATCAGTTTGTTAATTATCTAGCTAATATTGTTTGATTTTGACTATAAATTAAGAAGGGAAATTAGTACATCAATTCATAAGTTATCGAGATAATTATGAGGGCTATAATACATCAAAATTCACCTAGGATAACATCCCACAGCAAGTAAGTAATTCATAAATTACTAAAGCCAAACTAAGATATTTTTAAAGAGAAATTATAAGAAAACTAGGAAAATAGCTTTGATAGTTATGGGATAATTATGGGAGCACAATAACACTACTAGAAAGTTAAGGAAAAAATATCTCACCCAGATATTTATCAAAGATATTTACTTAGTCCAAAAATCCCTATCTTTGCGTAAAAAGAAATAAGAGAGACTATTCAATTAATTCTCTAATCGATTAAGTATCCTTTCATAAGGCTACCACTATAGCTCCGAAGAGGACCTCGGGGAAACCTCAGTCCGATGAGGATGATACAACTCACAAGAGGGCTAGGGCATCCCATGACCATGAGGCTAGGCCTATGGAGGAGAGTCTTCAAACGCCAGTGCAGCAACAAATGGCTGATCAGTCTTAGGTGGGTTTCCATTTATTCAATTAAGTCTTTAAATAGTTTAAGTTCTTTTATAAGTTAACATTGCATACGTAAGGAGTAAGTAAGAATTAGAAAAGGACTAACTGGCCGAAAAATGAGGGTAACTTCCTAGAAACCAAGGAGCATTGTTTGTAATTAGAAAAGAATTGTTTGGGCTAAGCCAGGTTGACCTAGGACAGAATGCTTGATCATCCTTAAGACGGCTTGTCTCAAGACACCTCTGATTCCTTGGAATATTTTACTCCAGGTGATGAGTAATGATGGTGAGTCACCCATGGATGAGTCGGTTACCTCCGTGTATGTTGGAATTAGGATTGCAAGGAAAGGCACACAGCTTGGACAAGATGAAGGAAGATCAACGCAAACAACTGAGAGTGTATTACTTAGTGTGCAATGGAAAGATAGATAGCCCTAGAGTCATGGGCGTATATACAATGCACGGGGGAAAAAACCTCCTAAAGAGAAAAAAATGCCGTGGCGGTCCTAGTGTGTTCACACACATCACTACCACATGTATATGGTAAGAAATCCACCCCTGGAGTGATTTGATGAACGAGAGCTGGCACATGAGTAAAGGGAAGTTCCATGCCTTGAGGACGTGATCAATCCACAAAGGGAAGTAATCCCAAAGCTTTGCAGAACACTACAAGAGGTACTTCATATTATCGATACTCGCAGTGCAACGCTCAAAACTGAAAATCCACGGTGCCACTATCAGCATCTCTATTTTATTTGTTACATAGAGACGCCTATAGCGATGCTCATAACGACACCGACAGGGGTAAAATATAAATCGAGAGCGCCCAAAAAATCAGATCGCAGATTTGAGTTTTCGATGCTCACGCGAAGAGGTAACCCGCGCTCTCCCTCTCTCTCTGTTTCTCCCCCCCCCCCCCCCCCCCCACCACACACACACACACACACACACATACACGAGGAGAGGAAGGAGAGCCAAGTATGCTCCTTCCCTCTCCTCTCTCTCATGTTTCCTTTCCCTCTTTCTCTCTCTCTCCCTCTCTCTCTCTCTCTGTCACACACACACACATTGTGTCTTTGAAAGAAAGAAAGAGAGAGAGAGAGAGAGAGAGAGAGAGAGAGAGAGAGAGAGAGAGAGAGAGAGAGAGAGAGAGCACACATGCATTAAAAAAAAACATATACACACACATGCATAATGTCATGCCAAGGGTAGGACTAGACGGGCACGGCCCGGGCAATGTGCCGGACACACATGCAGTAAAGGGGTCTATATATGGAAGAGGGCCAGGGGCCTATATATATAGGATGGTTGGGAGGTTATTCGCATGTCTGTCTACCCTCTTGTCTCACACTGGTATCAGAGCTTAGGGGGAGGGAGGAGTCATGGAGGTGGGGGAGGATTGCATGAGGCATTCATGGTCTCTCTCTCTCTCTCTCTCTCTCTCTCTCTCTCTCTCTCTCTCTCTCTCTCTCTCTCTCTCTCTCTCTCTCTCTCTCTCTCTCTCTCTCTCTCTCTCTCTCTCTCTCTCTCTCTCTCGACGGGTTTGGGCCGTGAAGGAAGCTATGCAAGAGGAGCAGCCGAGGAGCAGGCGACCACGTGAAGGAGCTCTTGTGTCGAGGAGTCCTATGGCGGGATAGACAGAGCTCAGAGGACGCGGGAGTCAACCCTAAGCCGGGGGAAGGCGTATTTTCGGCCAGCACCAAATGGTGCGTTGGTGGAATCAGCGGGTGCGCCCCGGCGTCCTATGCAACTCCCGTCCCTGCTGCGAGCCCCAACAAAACCCGTGCAGGCCAGCGCGACGGGATTTCTCCCCTGCACAGTTGCCTGCGTCACCGCCATGGCCAACAGGTTTTGCTGGTTTATTTATTTTATTTTTTTTAACATTTTGTGGCTTGGCCGACTTGGGCAGCCTTGGGCGCCCAAGGGAAAAACCCTTAGGGCCCTTCTCTCCTAAGGGTTACGCTCCACGGCGAAGCGGACGAGCAGCATACAAAAGCGCAGCTCTTCAAGGAAGTAGTGGCCATGGTGTCGACTCACAAAGGCCACCATACTTGTGACATGCAGCCAGGGGCAAGCATGCGAGGCTATGGAAGCACACAAGGACATGTCCAGGATCCGAGATGGACAACAGGATGTTCGACCCTAGATTGTCAGATCCCCTCATGGCTAGGCATAGACGATCATGTTGATTGCCTCGAGGAACTTCGATGTGTTGATTGAGGGACTCGAGCATGGCTCGAGATTCAGCAGTGAACATTCATATGGATACGACAAGGTCGTATTTGCACTACACAAGGGGGATCGAAGTATACCTTTCCTCATGCTTGAAAGGGGAATCTTACCTTTCCTCATGCTTGAAAGGGGAATCCACAACATACCCGATGACAGAAACAATTGTGCGGGTAAGTTATGACGACATGGAAGCAAGAGGTCAAGGCACGCCATATCTTGGTATGCGTGTTCATGCATGCTGCCAGAGATCGACACCATGGTACTCCAAGTCGTCACGCAATTCATGAGGTATGCAGTTATTTTACATTTTTGATTCGGATGTGATTGCTTGCTATGGCAATGCCAAGGTCTAGAATCTCAAGGAGATTGGCACAACCTGTTGCTCGTTGACATAAAGGGAGCCAAGGTGCTCCGCAAGGCTTGCTCCTTATCGCCGCTTCTAGCAGACGGCGAAGAATACTTACCACGCAGTGGTATTCGCAATTTCAAGTACACCTTGCAACTGCAATCAAGTTACATATGGTACTTTCATGATTCTCCATACGATGTCATTTTCGACACGGTTGATTCGTTGTTGCCATGCTAGCTATATCATGGCAGGAACATACGTTGGCTATGAGCACAACAACGTGTTTGTGAAGCAAGGCTTCAATTTGTAGGGGGTTCGGCATGGCCGACTCCTTGTCACTGTGTCCAGAAGTGGACAGAGGACGTTTGCCACACATTACTAGCTAATTTCAGTTGAACTCACTCGACAAGGTTGACTCTTTTTGTCCTGATATCTGTATGTCAACAACTGCTTCAGTTGGCTATCAGCAAGGCTTCAATTTACGCATCTTGCATCGCAACTGCTCACGTTTGGTATAGGCTATGAGCATACAAACTTGGGAGGGATTTGACACTATGCTTGAAGGATCTTTCATGGTGTACATGATACAAGAGGGCGTACGATCATACGCGACAACTCTCTCTCGCATGGCAGATTTGGCTATGAGCCACCTTTACGCGAGCTTTTCCTTTGGAATTTCATGATGACTGGTTGCAGCAACAACTACCAGGTTAGCCAAGTTTAAGTTTTTCTGATTTACTGTCATTGTGCAAAGCAAAGTGATTTGGCAATTTTACATGAAGCACGGTTTCTCCCTTGTGCCGAGATACTGCCATTGATTTGGAATCAAGGGCTTTGGAACACAAGTTTGGGGAGATGGAAAAATAGAGACTGTCAGCTCACAGAATCCCTACCAATTTATTCTGTGCAAGGCACTTATGGTTTTGGTTCTCACGCTTAAGACCGTCATAGTAGCCAAGGGCTTACGTTTTCTCATGCAAGGCATGCTAAGCAAATAGCATGGATTCCACCACTTCATGCATTATGCTTCCGCTATCACACTCGCAACTCTGTCAAGGACAGACTAAGTGATGGATTGTTAAACCTGATGGCTGGTTGCTATCAACACCCACCAACACTAAAAGGCACCTAAATCTAGGACTTATTTCACAGGCAAAGTGCCAATGCTAAGTCATTTTCATACAATCACAACCCTGTAAGGTAGGAGATCAAGATGTGGTTGTGTTTTTCTGTTAACTCTCTCAATGAGAGAGTCATAGCAGAAACTTATTGCTTGCTTATAGGATACGCTGCACATTAGGCATAAGATGCACACGAGCATGGCAATCAACTATACACGTCATAGTCGTTCAAGGAAATTTCCGCAGCCCAACATGCTCTTCTTCTCTCTCATTCTCTCTCTTTAAGGGAATAATGAAAATTTTCTAAGAAGCTTTTGATATCTGTTTTGCTCGTAAGTTCACTTGAGCCAAGGTGCTCTAACTCTCAGCTAGCACATGGCTAAGATGCTACTCAAATTAGTCTTCATCGGTTCATCCATTGAGCACTAATTTGCACAAGGGCTACGAGCCACACAGGCTAAGAGCCATTGTCAGGCCAAGGGTAAGACCCAACTATTGGCATTCTTTGGGTGATTGTTTTCAAGAGTGAACAGATCTACCCAGGGAAGTATACATCGAGGTTAATGGACAAGCAACGGTCTTCTCATTCAGGATGTATACAATGTCATTTTTGCACTACATGTTTTCAGTGCGACACTCAAGTTGAGTTTTTGATAAATCTTCAACTCACAGCAGCTGATCTCTACAAGGAGGTATAGATGCAGCAATCAGTTGAGACAGCATGGCTGTCCACAAGATCTAGGCACTTCACTTGTGTGGATGTCTTGCTCTTTCTATAGCACTACGCAGTGTCTATGGACATATTGTTTGGGGTACGACCCGGAGGGTGACTGCTAAATCACCCCATAGGCATCGAGGATCTCAATTTGATCTCTCCCAGTTAAACTTTCAAGGAAAGCATTCCGCAATCTACCACACTGTAGTGGACGCATTCAACTTTTTGAGTTGATTCCAATCAGTATGTACACGGTTAACTATGTTGGTTACCGTTGCCTGCTGGTTGAGCAGTTTCTACAGAGGGTCTTACCAAGGGGTTTGACTACGTAGATGTTAACCAAAGGGGTTGGATTGCACAGGCAACACGCACGATTTCCAGTGCAAGTCGTATAAATATGCTTGAATGTTTCAAAGCCATGTCAAGGGCATGTTGGAAAAGGGTATTTTGGATCGTAGCGTCCAAAATACATTCTGTTGTTACGAACCTAGTGTAGGGTTCGATTTGGCACATGTTGTCACATGGGATACAACATGGTCTAGGAACTCAAGGAGTTCAGTTTAGCCAGTGTGGAGCATGATAATGAGGGTCCATCTCACTCTTGTCGCAGAGTGTTTGTAGTTACCTCCACACACAAGTACCAGCTTGTACTTGATGGATGTCTCTTTTCTTGATATCCTTGTTTGAGACATATTCCACACGTGGCGAATATGAGTCTCTGGGACTGACACTGGCGCCAAATATCTAACAATGTGTCGCGATGAAGTCCCTAGGTGCTAGTCACATCCATGGATTCGACCATTTTGAGCACATAGTATCAGGAGCAATTTCAGTGGCCAGAAATTGTCGGGTACTATGTACAAACTTGTTACGATTACAAGTGCTATGAAACCACCTTAACAGAGGGTTGTTTCTACATATAGCTAAGTATGCTATGTCCATGATAATGTCTCATGGTTGGTACCTAGAGGTGACCAGGTTGTCACATTTTGTTATGGTCCAAAGTCTCGTCATGGAATTGTGGTTCGGATATGTTTGTGTTAAATGCATGCACACTAGGTGTTATGGGCCCTAGTGTTTAACACAAATTTATTCGGACCGGCATGCAAATTCATCGACATTATTGTTTCTGCAATTTTTTGCACTGCCAGTGCAATCTCTCTTGCAAATTTAGTATGAGTTTACACCCTGCCATACAAGGTGATGGCTGAATATGGGTGTTCGTGATTGGCTGCTTGAAACTCCAATCTGTTTTCAACCTAGTTGGTTGTCTCCATTCCATATCAAGTATATGGCTAGATACTCAATGATTGAGTCATAGTTTGTCGTCAGTCGTGGGAGACTCTCTGTAAGTGGTTGAGGAAAACACCTCACTCTTATTGCTGCTATTCATCCTGTATAGGATGGGCAACTTACGAGCATTCTATTTAGTACTAAAGGATATGCAAAGTGCATACGTTAGTATACCATGCTAAAGGATATGCTAAGTGCATACGTTAGCAAGAAGTGAAACAACTGGATCCGTTACCTTTCTGGTTTGGAGTTTACTTCATATGATGAAAGGCATGTTACGGCTAGTTTTAGTCTCTGCCTATTATTCTCAAGTTATCAACCTTAATCATCAGTTTGGATGAGGTTGACTATTGGCAAGAAACCACAGCAAGTCAAGGACTTGGTTGTTGTTGATGAGTATGTCAGTATAGTACTTTCATGGAAAGATGAGCCGAGCTTATATTGCACATTCCAGTACCTTCAGAAAGTCTAAAACCTGGGTATGCATTTAAACACCTCTTAGTTGTGATAACTCGTTTAGCATTCTCAAGTGAGTTCTAGATGGATCCTTCACTCTCTTTTGATTATGCGTCGGTTAACCAAGACGGTTGCACACGGACAAGAATGTAGAAAATCAAGATGCTACTCTTGATTTCATTGAACCTCCCAATGAACCGGGTTCCGATTCAATGAACCGTTGGATCCATGCGGATGCCACGGCGGAAAACATTAGTGTTCTTATGAAGATACCACCACTTGTGTTTTCGAGGACGAAAACGCTTCTCCAAGGGGGGAGTAATGTCATGCCAAGGGTAGGACTAGACGGGCACGGCCCGGGCAATGTGCAGTAAAGGGGTCTATATATGGAAGAGGGCCAGGGGCCTATATATATAGGATGGTTGGGAGGTTATTCACATGTCTGTCTACCCGCTTGTCTCACACATAACCAAAGAATGCACACACACATTGAGAGAGGAAAAGAGAGAGAGAGAGAGAGAGAGAGAGAGAGATAAAGTAAGGAGAAATAAAGATATAAAACAAAGAGAAAGAGAGAGAGAGAGAGGAGAAAACAAAGAGAAAGAGAAAGAGGGAGAAAGAGAGAGAGAATAAAAAACCAAAGAGAGAGAGAGGGGGAGAAGACGAAAGAGAGAGGTAAGGGGAAAAAACAAAGAGAGAGAGAGAGAGAGAGAGAGAGAGAGAGATATTAGGTTAAGATTTAAACTAAACTAGGTTAGATTACATTTAGATTCATGTTTTTGTTGAGTTTAAGATTATGTTAGATTTAGATTTACGTTAGATTTAAAATTAGGGTAATATTAAAGATTAGCTAGCTATGTTAGATTTAAGTTAGATTACATTTAGGTTTAGGATTTAAGATTGGATTATATTTAGGTTTATGTTGAGTTTATTAATATTAGATTAGATTTAGGTTTAAGATTAAGACAATATTTAAGATTAACTGGATTAAATTTAGATTTAAGTTAGATAACATTTAGGTTTAGGTTAGATTTAAGATTAGATTAGATCTAGGTTTATTTTGAGTTTAAGATTAGATTAGATCTAGATTTATGTTCAATTTAATATTAGATTAGATTTAGGTTATATTTTAGTGCATGTCAATGAAGGCGCGTTTTGCCCAAAGAGCAAACACTAGTTATACAACAATACGTATATTCCCATCAGAATCTGACACATATTAACTCACACACTAACCATATCCAATTAGCCACAAATCACCACATGTTTATTCAGGTTAGATTTAAGATTAGATTTTAGATTGAGTTTTTATATTAGAGTCTACCTTCGGGATTACGGTAAAAAAATTAGAGTTAGACAAACGGTGATCCCTCTCTTCCTCTCTACGTTGCGACCTTAAGTTGGAAAGCTTTCAACGGCATGATACTCAGATCGGAGGCCAACATGTAATGTGCCAAGTAATCCCTCAAAAAACTACTATGAACATATGTTAAGATGCTGTGAAATGCTACAGCTAGAGAAGAGGCAAAGGGGTTTCTCCACTACATGCACTATCATGTAGACGT
Source organism: Adiantum capillus-veneris (assembly GCF_014529385.1). Taxonomy (NCBI): domain Eukaryota; kingdom Viridiplantae; phylum Streptophyta; class Polypodiopsida; order Polypodiales; family Pteridaceae; genus Adiantum; species Adiantum capillus-veneris. The sequence continues at coordinate 102,765,984 of NC_140942.1, read as the reverse complement.
GGGTTTGTAGATTTCTTGTACCCACAAATATAGGCATTTACCTTGATAAAGGCGAGATTATAACGCGGTCTTTCTGATCTCCGTGCACCTCTAGACCGAGGTGTGCGGGGATTGGACATGACTAGAGAATTTGAGGTAGTTTACAGTGTGAACAAAGAGAGCGAGTGAGAGAGAGAGAGAGAGAGAGAGAGAGAGAGAGAGAGAGAGAGTTTATTATCGTCCTCGGAGGTCAAATATGACCTATGGGACCAAAGTTACATGTGATGTAGTATGTGTATGGCTGATGAGAGTGACTCTCGATGCTCCAAATTGTGGTGATGAGAGTTGCAATGGAGAGCCCACACCTTGGTTGGGAGAGAAAAGTCTATAGGTCTAAGTTATGGGTGAAAATATGAGAGAAGAAAGTTCGGATGTGACCAAAAGCTGAGCACTCTAGTAGTGGGTGGTACTCAAACTCTTGAACTCGCAGTGAGCATAATGTACACAATCGATTTGACTCTTCTCCATTGCCCCAAAGCCCTATCTCGCATCCAAGAAAATGGGAGCTAAGCCAAATGGCTGCAATAGTGCGTATCGTCGACAAGGGGATAGGCTCAAGCATGTAACTGTGAGTACGGTTTCCTCTTTCAGGGAAGAACATGGTTTTGTAGTTTGGGACAATATAGGTGGTGTAATGTATGAAGCGTGACCCACCAGATTTCTCCCATGCCATAATACATTGGCGTTGTTGAAAAGCTTCATTCACTTGGGAGTCAATTCAAGCATTATGTATCAAGTGTAATGTATCCCATCTCCAAAACCACTTCTTTATGTCTTGCATCCATCCCGTGCTCAACATCTTGCTTTTATGCATCTTTTGAACTTTTTTGCTTGGTTCCCATGCAATTGTAGGAAGTCCATGTGAGGGGTTTTGACACATCTTTATCATGTACTCCACAATCGATTCCATGCCCATAACCTCAATTGGAAGACATCCCGACTCAAGAAGTAGGAGCATATATGGTGTTTGAGAGAGAGAGAGAGAGAGAGAGAGAGAGAGAGATAAAAGACGGAGGATGCCAATAGAAGATTAAATTTATGTCTAGGTTCTAAGGCTTTTACCTTCATTATGAGTAGTGATTAGGATGTGGGTTGTCCAACCAAAACACCTATCTCTCAACAAGGACCTTATGTCCTTGTAATCAATGCAAGCATGCCGTGTGATGGACAAGACGTGTTTCTTTGTAGTAGGTTTGCAAATTTGGCGAGTTAGATCCATCTATTATAGATTGAGTTGTTGCTAATTATAACTCGTCGGACTGATGTTAGCCAACAGGTAGCAATCTTGCAACCCAATAGACATATTCGCAGGCGCTTTGGTCAAGCAACATACGTGAGGCCACAAGATGTAGACTCTAACAGCTTAGAGGATGATCATGCAAACCACATTCCCAACGAGGCAATGTTTGAGCCCGAGGTCAATGAAATGAGCGATATGATCATGGATTCAGAAAGGCTTATCTATAATGATATGAAAAGTGAAGCCGATATGCCATTGTATAATGGCACGTGTGTCTAGATGGAAGGTGGTCCTGGTGCTTCTTAACATGCAGACAAAGTTTGGATGGAGTGACACTAAAGTCACAACGCTTTTCAGGTGATCTATCACAATGTTTTTACTTTAATAAAAAACTCTAGATGTATAATGATCTGATAGATTACTTACACAAGTGTACCACATTTTTTTTTGCTGTGTAGATGCTCAAAGAGCACATACTGCCAGCTAATAATGTGATGCTAGATTCCACAAAGGAAGCAAGAAAGATTTTGCAAAACTTGGGGATGGATTACAATGTGATTTATGCTTTTCCTAACGACTGTATTCTTTTTAGAGGGGAATACATAGACATGGAGAAGTGTCTGAAATGTGATTCCGAGAGATATCGAATAGATCTCCACAGAACAAAAATTACACAAAAGGTTTTTTGACATTTTCCTTTGCTTCCTTGCATCAAGAATTTCTTTGAATATAAGTCCATGGTTTCCCTAGTATCATGGCATGAGGAGAATAAATCTTCGGATGGTGTGCTACGGATTCCTGCAGATTGTGCAGCGTGGAAACATATAGATGAAACATGGCCAGATTTTTCTAGGGAAGCTCAACCTGGCTATGGATGGCCTAAATCCATTTGGTCAAAGATCAACATCTTACAGTGTATGGCCCGTTGTCCTCGTCAACTATAACATTCCCCCGTGGTTGACTACCAAGAAGGGGTACCTGTGGCTAAGCTTGATTGTGTCAAGGCGGTATAAAGTCAAGAATATGGATGTGTATCTTAGTCCACTATTGGAAGAAATACAACAATTGTGGATTGGCAATACTTTTATCAGAGACATTCTAATATGGACCATGCATGACTATATAAGACTAAAAGAATGCTCAAGTGATTTACACTCAAACTCAAACACTGTAAATCTTTGTTTTTCTCAAGCTTATTTATTGTCATTTGTATACATGCAGGGCTTCAAACAAGCAGATACAGAGCATGTGTCACATGTGGACCTAGACTGAATGCACGTCGTGCGTCCTCATTGAAGAAGCAAATCTACAAAGGTCATCAAGTCTATCTTCCTGAGAATCATGTGTTACGCGATAGATTTTTGGAAAGAGAGCCAGCAAGGATGTCTGCACAAGCATGGTTAGAGCAGAAGGGGATGTGTGATGATGGTTTGCCCCCTGGGATGAAGAGACTCTCTCTATGGTATGAGTTACCATATTGGCCCTGACTCATGATCAATCACTTGCTTGATCCAATGCACATATTCAAAAATGTGGGTAATCTGCTATGGGACCATCTGACCAGTAAGAAAGATACTTTGGGAGCCAGGGTTGACCTTAGAAATGTGGATCGTACGGAGCAATATTGGCCGCAGACAGCATCCGATGGATAGATAAAACTCCCTAAAGTGCCATGGATTTTCACAAGAGACCAAGAATGAAAAGTACAAGAGACCATTCTATCTGTGCAGACCTCCACTAGCGTAATGAACTCGCTCCAAACGTGTTTCACTAAAGAAGGAAAGATTACCGGTTTGAAGTCACATGACTGGCATAAAATGTGTCAGGTATGTTTGAGGTGGAATATATCATACTGGGAATTGTGTAACAAATTTGTGTGTGGACTTTAATATCATTGCTAGACGTGTTTCCAGTTTATTTTACCAATGGCCATTGATGGATGTTTGTCTCCTGACATCCGTAACACAATCTATAAACTTGCGAAGTTGGTGCAATGGATCTCACAAAAGGAGATCAATCTAGACTCCATACCATTTGCCAAAATAAATGCTGCGGAGGTTGTGTGCATGTTTGAGAAACACTTTCCTACTACCATGCTAACCATTCCCGTGCATCTTCTTGTTCACATAGTTGATGAGGTGAAAATAGTTGGCTTAGTACATTCCAGATGGATGTACTTCTTAGAACGTTTCATGAAAAAACTTAAAGGATATGTGCGTCAGAAGGCATGTCCGGAGGGTAGCATGGCAGAAGGTTGGCTGGTATCAGAGTTCCTAGTTTACGCTGGAGAGTGGCTAGATGGATTTGATAAAGCTCGGGACACGCTATGGAGAACCATAGATGATGAGCGCATATTTGGGATTGTCATGTGCAATCTCGGTGTTGAGAAGAAGATGACAAAAGATCTAGAGGCTAAAATCAATTGATTTTGCATGCTTCGCAATCCAGTGATGCAAAAGTGGATTTCACAATATGAAGATGCAAAGCAAGAGCGATAAAGGGCACGGATCGAGTGGATATGGGGAAAACGACCACCGATGCATTATCCAGCAGGTTTGGAGAGCCTACCAGCAATCATGAGTTTAAGAGGTTGCACAACCAATTGAAAAGCACACAACAATGCGGTGAAGAAGTGACTGAGGAGGAGTGGGAGTACTCTCGGGGTTGAGCAACCAAGCGTGTAAGTTTTCAATGTACAACTAGTGAATTTCTAGATGTTTGAATGGCCACTCATAATCTTTCTTGGTGGTAGTATAAGTCATACACAGCAGCATGATGTAAAGGTCGACATTTTAGGGTGGAACGAATCGACAAAAAATCATTTTACTCAAGATTGTGGAATCATGGCAAAATTTGAACAGTTTAGTCAACGACGGTCCTCCAATGCAGATCATGTGGTGGCGGAACTCACTTACTTCGGCACACGTCAAGAGATTTTGAGGATCGATTATAGAGGATTTTTTGTCGACTTGTTTGACATGCAATGGTTCAAGATAAACATGGAGGGTCGCAACACTACTGTGTGCAGAGGAGAGTCTGGTTTCCTTGAAGTGGATTCAACTAAAAAATGGACCAACCTAAGAGACACTTTTGTACTACCCGAGCATTTTGAACAAGTAAGGTATGTGCTTGGAAGCTCTCATGTAAGTTATGTGGCTCTGGTAGGTGATATTTTATCATACAAAGTCTACATCAAACTGGTGGTATGCCCCTCGTAGTGCAAGGACGTATGAGGGCTACCATGTGCCAATCACAGCGGCATCAATGGAGAAGATTGAAGAAGATGATCAGTCAAAAGTCGCTGAGGTGGTGCCAGACGATCATCAAGCTGCTACTCTCTATGAGGTGCATGCAGAGTATCTACAAAAAGCAACGGAGGACATCTGCCTAAATGAAGAGCTCTATATAGATATAGGGAGTTATATTGAGCTATGCGAGGATGAGAGAGAGATATTTTAAAGCCATAAACATTGTATTTGAACAATTTTTCTCTGTTTGATAATATATACTGTATTCACGTGGCTATACTTGAGAAATTTAAATTGTGTTTAGTTGTCATTGATTCCACTCCAAGTAGGCATTCTCCAAGTATGTTCTCACAAGCAGGGACACTCCTCGACGAGGAGCACTGCATTCTGAGTGCACAGTGACAGAGGCTGCAATCACGAAGGAGGTGATCCGTCACTGCTCATAGATGTTGCTCGTTCCTCCACTAGATCTAGTTGATCAGATGAAAGAGACGCTAAGAAGCACTAGTACTGCTTCTTAGTGTCTCTTTCACCCGATCAACTAGATCTAGTGTAGGGGCGAGAAGCATCTATGAGCAGAGATAGATACCTCCTTCCTGATTGAAGCCTCAATCTCCATCGCACTCGGAGTGCAGTGCTTTTACAAGATACGTAGAATGCACACGGGAGACAAATTCACAAGAACTTCACAGGAATATCTCTACACAGGAATCCCTCCCTCTTTATGAGTCCTCTCTCTCTCTCTCTCTCTCTCTCTCTCTCTCTCTCTCTCTCTCTCTCTCTCTCTCTCTCTCTCTCTCTCTCTCTCTCCCCTTGTCCATGTTTCCTTATCCATTTAATATTAAGATTAAATGTTCTTGTGTTTAATGCAGGTATGGATGATGATGAGTTTCTTTCTTCTTTGTCACCCCGACAGAGGTAGTGGTAGGAGGATCGTCATCACTCTGGAGCACCATCATGTCATTCTACTCCTTCAGCATCTCCCTCTGTTATGGAGCATTTAGCATGCTTCGAATCTTTGGTGTCGATGAAACAATCTTCACACTCGTCTAGGCACCGACGCTCTAGTGGTGGCGGTGGCCGTTGTTGTGGGGATGTTGCCGCTGATACCTAGACACCGCCTCGTATTTGATGAGGCTCTTACCTTCCTCTTCTTTGCCCCCCCCCCCCCCCCCCCCCCCCCCACCAGCCACAGCATCGCCATCTACGCTAGGTTTTGTGCGGCCAACGGCCGTTCCTGGCTACACACCACTACCTACTCCTCCGAGAGTCACCCTAGTCGACACTCCTCGCTTCAAGACCCAGACTCCAGTGGAGACACGTGACGCCTGTACCCCCATATACACGCCGCTAGAGACCCCTTTCGGGACACCCAGGTTCATGTATCACATGCAAGAGGGCTTGCCTTATTCCGTCGACTTCAGCGACGTCATCATCTTGGATGATGTAGGCAAGAAGGTGATCTTGGCATGCGCGGTCTTTGCTCTCATGTGTTTAGACACTACATACTAAACACCTAGAGTGAAGTACCAAGTGAGTTAAAAGACAGTGTCATCAGCATGCTGCATGACAAGTTTCTCGTCTCAACACGGGATGACGTGTTTCTCATCTCAACACGGGATGACCGCTTTAATGAAGACCTGATGAAGGTTCGAATGCGTAAATACTGCAAGCACAAGCATTTTGAAGTGCGAAAAGAAATAAAGCATGTGTGGAAGAGACCAGAGTGGCTGGCCAAAGAAGATTGGAAGAATACTAAGCGAGCAGCACACGAGAATCCTCACAAGTGGAAGCAACAAAAGGAGGTAGCCAAAGCGCGAGGTAGGGAGCTCGCACCATTTGGGGAGCGGCAGGTGGGCATCAGTTGAGGCCGATTTTGTAAGTGTTTTCTCATTGCTCTTTAGGTTTGATAGTTTAGATTTAGGGGTTTTTAGCTTCTAACATAATGGATTCTTTGTATGTTTTGAACAATGGTGGATGACAGGACGTGACCCCACACTATATGAGCACGAGTACGCAGGTAGAAAGAGCTTAAACGCCGTGATGTACATTCTGAGTTCTCGTGGCGGCATGGTTAGTATTAGGGTTTACTCTTTTCTATTTTTTGTATTGTTTTGTAAATTATATGTTTATACTTACAGAAAGCTGTCTTATTGTTTTTCTTTGCAAAATCCGACAGATACACCACTTGGATACGATGAGATGTCTGATTAGACGGCATCAATCTAGCTGTAGCTAGATAGCATTACTTTCCTTTTGTCATAGCATATGTATCATGAGATAACGTGTATATGTCTTTTTGTAAATATTGGAAAACCATGTATATTTTCTCAATAATGACGATGGTGTTGTAACTACTACATTTTCAAAGCTTAACAATCAAGTGATTTTGCCTATGATGTGTACAATTGTCATTGATTTACTTTCATCAATTTACTTAATTTTGTCAATTTTGTATCTTTATTCTCCAAGCAATACTATGGATAATGGAGTTAATGTCTATATTGTCTTGTGGATGACTACTTTGGGTCTATACCTAAGCTTGTACTTTCTTTCAAAGGTGAATCTGGGCTTATCTTGGATTCATTTAGGTTTACTCTATTATTGAAACATTCAATCTGGTTGATGGGTGGTAGGGCATTCAATGCCCTGCCACCAAAAAATTTTACTCTCGGACGTCACTATATAATTCTTTGCAACGTCCCTATAATCGTTGCTATAGGTAGCTTGTAAGCATCACTATTAGCGTCGCTATATAGCAACAGAGATAGTGACGTATATAGCGATGGCTATAGCGATGCTTATAGCTCATTCCCGTATCGATGCTATTAGAGATAGTCTTAGCAACTCCGGGGAGTATAAAACCCAATGTATTTATGTCGCTAAAAACATCAGAAGATCACACAACCTCTTGTAGTGGAAAGCTTCGAGCTTCTCACGAGACAATGCCTTTGTGAGAAGATTTGCAAGGTTGTCCTGTGTTGGCACATAAGCCAAGATCTCTCCTTTTGAGAGCCTCTCCCTGACATAGTGGTAATGCACCTCAATGTGATTTTTGCAAGCATGAAAAACTGGGTTCCTCACAACTACCAATGTGCTCTGACTGTCAGTGTAGATAGTGTAGGCAGTTTCTTGTCCAACACTCAAACCAGCCACCATAAGATGTCTGAGCCATACACACTCAACCGTAGCTGTGAAGATTGCCCTGTACTCAACCTCACAACTCAAAGTGGCCACAATAGATTGCTTCTTGCTCAACCATGATATACATGAACTTCCAAGAATGAAACAAAAACAACTTGTGGACAATCGTGTGTCAAAACAACCACCCCAATCTGAGTCCAAAAAAGCATGTAAGTCTGGTGGCAATGATCCCCCCTTGGGGTAGAACAAGCCAAGATGTAAAGTGCCACTAAGGTAGTGGAAAATCCTCTTAACAGCGTGCCAATGCTTAGACCCTAGGCTATGCATAAATCTGCTGACCTATGAGACTGCAAACTGAATATTTGGCCTTGTGTTGCATACACAAATGAGGCAGCTAACAGCAGTTTGGTAAAGAGTGACATCAGCAAGATCACCAGCATCATGTAGACTCAACTTCAAACCTATTTCCATGGGAGTGGCGATAGGTTTGCAATCCTCAAGTCCAAACTTACGTAGCAATGTCTCTATGTAACTTTTTTTGACACAAGGCAATACCACCATCACACTGCTTAAACTGTATACCCAAGTAATGATGCAACATCCCCAAATATTTCATCTTGAAAGTAGCATTCAAATCAGCCTTAAATTCAGCAATATGCCTCTCATTTGGTCCAGTGATCACCAAATCATCTACATAAAGAACCACAATGAGAAGTATATCACCCTCACGCTTTACATACAATGTGATTTCTGGTGGACTGTTACGAAAGCCTCGTTTGACCAAATGAGTGTCACCTTTCTCATACCAAGCAAGAGGGGATTACTTCAACCCATACAAAGCCTTCTTACATATGCACACTTTGTCCTCTTGTCCTTTTATGACAAAACCGTGAGGCTGCGTTACATTAACTTCCTCAAATATGTCACCATTCAAGAAAGTAGTAACAATGTCTGATTGATGTACATCTCAACCAAAATGAGTTGCCAATGCACACAAAAAATGCGCAGTAGTCCTACAACAAGTGGGAGAAAAAGTCTCTTCATAATCTATGCCTTTTTGCTGTGCATAACCCTTTTCAACAAGTCGAGCCTTATGGCAATCAATCTCACCATCCGGCTTGCATTTTAAATTGTAAACCCACTTTGTACCAATGGCCTTTTTGCTAGGAGGCAAATCACATAAAATCCATGTGTCATTTTCTATAAGTGCATCATATTCTAGTTACATGGAAGCCATCCAATTTGTTGAATTTTGTGCTTCATTAAAAGATTGAGGCTCTTCAACATCATGTAAGCTAGACACAGCCAAAGCATAAAAATCTGATGCATAAGATGCATGGAGAGAGCCTAAATGAGTACGGCTAGACAAAGGTGCATCCAATTTACTACCACGCAATGTATGCACCAGCCATTTTGGCATACTTCTAGCCTGCTAATTTTCAGACCTTCCTCATCAAGTACATCATGTACATCTGCATCAGTAATAGGCTGATCTGTATCATTTTTAAAAACTCCCATAGGTTGTGCATTTTCCTCATTGGAATTTACATCGAGCTTCCACCATTGAAAAGAGGCAACAAACTGTCATAAATGTCCTGTGAGCTTACATTATTGTCTCTAGTACATGACAACAAGGGCTGAACAGAATCTTCCACAAACACTACATCTCCTGAAACCAAAATACACTTTGTTTGTGGATGATACAACCTGTAACCTTTGCTTTCAGCACTATAACCAACAAAAATACATTTGACAGTCTTGTCATCCATTTTTCTGCGTTGCACTTGTGGCACTAAACCATAAGCCAAATAGCCAAAAATACGCATGTGCTCAATAGATGTCTTTCTATCGTGCCATGCTTCATATGGATTCATAGACTGCAACGCTTTCATAGGACACATGTTAAGTACATAAGTGGCACACATGATAGCCTCGAGCCAAAACGAATGTGATAAAGCTTGACTCTTGACCATACATCGTGCCATTTCCGTAAGTGATCTGTCTTTCCTCTCAGCTACACCATTTTTTTGAGGTGTACAAGGCACTGTACCTTGGTGTTTTATCCCACGACTAGCCAAAAATGCATTAAATTCATGAGACATACTATCGGAACGGAGGGTGCCCATAGTACATTTCGAGACATTTTCAGCTATAGCCAGAAATTGTTTGAAGCACATAAAAACTTTGGCCTTCTCTTTAAACAGAAATACCCATGCATGCCTGGAGTAATCATCAATGAAAGTCACAAAGTATAGGTAATTGCCCAAGGACGGAGTTTGCATGGGCCCACAAACATCACTATGCACAAGCTGCAACATGCATGTGGCCCTAACTGAACCACCCTTTGAAAAATTTGAACGTTGCATCTTACCCAAAATACAACCTTCACAAACATGTTTAACAGATGCTTTAAGAGGCGGTAAAGAATCAACCATACCAGATTTATGCAAACACAGCAAACTAGCAAAATTTAGATGACCAAAACTTGCATAACATAGTTTTGCATCTAAAACAACCCTTGAATCTGCAACTGCATTTGTAAGATTTTTTCCACGCTTGTCATACAAAGTGAGCTTATACAACCCACGACACAAAAGCCCAGATGCAATAATTTCATCACCAAAACTGAGATCATGAACTGTACATCTATCATCTATAAATTCAACTACAAGCCCAAGTCTAGCAAGTGTAGATATAGACAAAAGATTCTTCTTGATCCCAAGTACATAAAGTGCATCAACAAGTGTGAAATAAGTGCCATTTGCAACAATAAGCACAATCATTCCAAATCCCTAAACCTAATAAGAGGCATTGTTGGCACAAGTGACTCAATTTGCATGAGGGACAGACTCGAGACAGGAGGCGAACAATTCACGATGTGAGGTAATATGCTTTGTAGCACCACTGTCGAAATATCACACATGTGAATTTGCAACAACTAACAAGCATGCATCATGAACAACAGGATTGTAAGTGCACTCTGCGCTAATATCCCATTTTGCATCAGCAACAGCATTACAGTCTCCTTTCACAGAAGACTCAACAATGGATGCATTGGTAGTGGAACTACCCTCTTTCTTCTTAGCCTCTTTGGCCTTCAACTTAGGACACTGCTTGATCAAGCGATCATTAGCTTTACAATAATGGCAACGCATCTTCTTTTTGCCCTTATCACTAGAATTTCTAGACGATTTGATGCCAGCAGAAGCATTAGGAACATAAGTTTTGCCACTTGTAGTAGAACCATAAAAAGTGGTTGCATTGCTGTTACCACCCTTTCTTTGAGAAGAAATAAAAGCCTATTCAATTGCACGTTGTCTAAGCCCAAGCTAGAATATCCCAAGCCTGTTTTGCAAATTTTGTTGAACGAATGTGAGGAACAATGGTGCACTTCACAGACAACACAATCAATGCATGAGTCTGTGTATGCTTCATATCCCAACGAGCTTGTTCTGTAGTAGGCAAAACAACTCTAATAGCAGCGATCCTTCCAGCAAGACCTGCAGCATCCTCAACATCGCCTGCATTCTTAGAATCAGAACGTACATCAATGCCCTCCACAATATTCCAGATGCCATTTCACACAAGAACATGTTACATCATATAAGCCTACATAGAGTAATTGTCCCCATCCAACCTGTCCTCAGTAGAAAACATCTTGAACACATCTGTGTTGTTGTCAGACATGGTAAATGTTTCACCTGACATGAAACTGTCCAAAATGAGGAGAAACTGAGTGAGACCAACACGTGCTATACAACACAACCCGAAGTAGACTATATGGGACCTGTTATATAGTATTTGGCACTGACAACAATTTTGCACAAAAGGATGAAATAGCCTATGTAGTATTTTCTGTAGTGGAAACGGAGGTCGAAATGAGCCCAAATTAGAAACCTGAGTAGACTAAGCTCTACGAGCTCCCCTCAAATTTTTGTCAACCTGTGAAGCTTGTCAAAGCTCACAAAAATCACAGAAAGTGAGCAGGTGTGTGCTGGAGCTGCTGGCGACTGAGCCCGGGAGGACTCAACCTCCTCTGATACCAATTGTTGGAATTAGGATTACAAGGAAACACACACAACTTGGAGAAGATGAAGGAAGCTCAAGGCACACAACGCAATGGAAAGATAGATAGCCCTAGAGTGATGGGCGTATATACAATGCACGGGGGGAAAAACCTCCTAAAGAGGAAAAAAAAGCCCCGACAGTCCTAGTGTGTTCATACACATCACTACCACATGTATATGGTAACAGTGTATGTGAAGTCTTTACCCCATGCATGTCTTTGTTTCTAGATACTACTTAGGATATTGTTGTTATCCTAGAGGAACCACTTGGTTGTATGGGAAACTCGTTGACGTATGTGTTGAGATGTAGAGAGAAAGAGAGAGAGAGAGAGAGACGAGACAAGAGACACACCATATATGCTCCCAAAGACTGATTCATATTGAGGACAAGATACAAATATATAGGTGAGACCAAGTTCAGTAGAGTGAGCCATATATAGCTCCAACCTCCCCACTCAAACAAAGGTCTCTAGCTTTGGATGAAAAAACCCTTGGGGAGTTCAAGGGAAAAACCCAAGCCCCTATACAATGTGAAAATATGAACCAGCGGTGATGATGTGAAAGTGAATTGTGCATCTATGTACAAATATTCAAGTGACTTAGATATCACAATGTGCAAATGTGGAGTGTGCATAGTGCATGGTACCTAAAAGATTACAATGTCATATGTACAAATCTATTACAATAGCAAAGAAGCTAATCTAGAAAGAGTGAGGCCGAAGCAACTCCAAGCTCCTAGCGCAAGAGGATGAAACGTGACTCATTGAGGCCTTTAGTCAAAATGTCTGCAATCATCTGGTCACTTGGACAGTGTTCAACCATAATGGTTCCTTTGCGTACTTCATACCTGACATAATGATAATGGACAGCAATGTGCTTTGACTTATTATGTTGAACATAGTCTTTTGCAAGACTAATAGCACTTTGGTTGTCACACCGCAAGGGTGTGCTAGAAAGAGGAGAGTAACCAATATCAACCAGTATTTTTCGAAGCCAAATCAACTCACGAGCTGCAAGTGATGCCGCAACATATTCTGACTCAGTCGTAGAAACTGCAACACAACGTTTTTGTTTCTTGCTGGTCCAAGAAACAAGACAACCATTTATAAAGAAGAAATTTCCACTAGTAGATCGCATAGATAAATGTGAGCTTGCCCAGTCTGCATCTGTGTAACCCAAAAGAGAAAGAGATTGCATAGAATCCGATGTGAGTTGTCGTCGATAGACTAAACCAAAATCTGTAGTGCCTTTCAAGTATTTCAATACACGCTTTGCAGCAGACCAATGCTTAAGAGAAGGACATGCAAGATGTTGTCCAAGATAACTAGCAGCAAACAGAATATCAGGACGAGTGTTCATGCCAACAAACTAAAGACATCCAATCAAGTTAGCATAAGGTTGATTTGTGACAAGTTGACCGCCATTGTCAGAAGTGTTCTTCATAGAGCTCGCAAGACAAGGTGTGTTGGCTCAATGTGCAGATTCCATACCAAATTTTTGAATAGTATCTGCAATAAATTTTGACTGTCGAAGGAATAAAATACCTTTTGTATGGTTCCGTCGGATTTGAATGCCAAGACAAGAGTGAATCTCTCCAAGATCCACCATATCAAATGCAGAAGACAATAACTTTTTCACTTGCTGAAGAAATCCCAAATCATTGGAAACAAGGATCGTATCATCCACATAAAGAGCAAGAATCACAAAACTGCTACCTTGGCGTTTTATGTATAAGTTGGGGCCTCACGAGCAAGAGATGAATCCTTTAGAGGTGAGAAAAAGATCAAATTTTGTATACCAGGCTAGTGAAGCTTGTTTGAGACCATATAGTGCCTTATGGAGTTGAGGAACAAGGTCTTCTTTACCTGGAATAACAAACCCTTCTGGTTGTTCCATATAAATTTCCTCTTCCAAGTCACCATTAAGAAAAGCAGTTCGCACATCCATTTGATGAGCTTCTAAATCAAATTGAACAGCAAATGCCAATAAAACTGGAACACTTATAATGCAAACAACTGGTGAAAAAGTCTCTTGATAATCAACACCAGCTACTTGGGAGTAACCTTTTGCAACTAAACGCGCCTTGAACTTGTCAAAAGATCCATCTGCTTTTACTTTTGTCTTATACACCCACTTACATTTAATAGCTGTACGACCTGGAGGTAATTTAGTTAGTATCCATGTACCTTTAGAGATAAGAGAATCGTACTCTGCTTCCATAGCCTCTTGCCATTGATCCTTTTGTGGTGAAGAGATAGCTTCATCATAAGTAACGGGATCTTCAGAAGTAGAAAAAGCACTACAAGAGGTTGTGTGCACTTGTGACGCTGTTAGCGACGGAAATACACTGGGTTTCTATAACCCCCGGCGTCGCTAAAATCGTCGCTACGAGAGCGTCGCTATATGCATCGCTATAGGCATAGCGACGGTTATAACGACGTTTACACAGAAGTCTATAGCGACGCTCATAGTGACGCTACAGAGCCATAAATAGCGACGGTTATAGCAACGCCCGAGAGAAATTTTTTTCGGTGACAGGGCATTGAATGCCTTGCCACCCATCAACCATATTGTACTTGATTCACTTTTTAAAAAAAGTGCAAGGGTAGATAATAGACCCAAAATAGTCACCCACAAGATGCATTGTTTGCAAAATTGACAATTGTACACATCATAGGCAAAATGAATTGATTGGGAAGATGTTGGTGTTCGATTCATAATGTGTACTGTTGTATGAACTGCTTCAGCCCAATATGTTAATGGCATATTCATCTCATTCATCATGGCTCTTGCAATCTCTGCTATGACTCTATTTTTTCTCTCAGCAACTCCATTTTGTTGTGGTGTGTATCTGCAAGTAATCTGTCTTCTTATGCCTTGTTCATGTAAGTAATCATCAAAACTGTGTGACATGTACTCTCCCCCTCCATATGTACGTAGGCATTTAATTTGACAACCATTCTCTTTCTCAACCATAACTTTAAACTCCAAGAATACCTCAAATGCCTCTGACTTTGCCTTTAGAAAGTAAACCCATGTCATTCAGTTGTAATCATCCGTAAATGTGATAAAATATCGACAACCATTTGGTGTAGCATGATCACAAGGTCCCCAAATATCTGAATGAACAATTTCCAAAGGACTTTGGCTAATTCTCCCCCTCTTTGGAAATGGTAAACGAGATTGCTTTCCAAATTGACAAGCTTCACAAACATGATCAAAATTCAATCTGCCAAACTTTGGTAATCCACGTACAATTTGATTTGATTGCATATGCTTTAGTCTTCTAAAATTGACATGACCAATTCTCTTATGCCATAACTCTGCCCAATCATCTTGATCGAGTGGCTGATTTGTTTGCATACATACCACTGTGTAAACATGGATCTCCAGCTTCCAATGAGAACAAGCGACCTTTCTTTCTTCCACGTGCCAATATCTTGCCTGGTCTGCCTTTGTGAAACTCCTCTATGAAGCATCCATAACGATTAAAACGGACTTGCAACCCTTGATCTGTCATTTGTCCAACTGATGCTAAATTCTTTGTGATTGAAGGCACATATAGAACATCTCCCAATGTGTTGTATGTCCCGTCTTTTTCTAGCAATGGAACTGAACCAACATGTGTAATCCGATGCATAGTATCATCACCTGTAGCGACAAACTCATCCTCTTCTAACTTCTCTTTTCTGTCAAACCATTCACCATGATATGTCATATGATTTGTGGACCACTATCTAAATACCAATCATCTGTATGATGTGGCTCCACCATGCTTCCAACAACATGCTCCATAGGAAATAAATGTCCACTCGACCTATTGTCATAGATATTTTGATCATGAGGATTGTATCCAACAAAGTTTCCTCCATGTCTGCTATAACCTCGGCCTCTTCCACCACGATCACGATTTTTGATTTAGCCTTGTGTAACATTCTCTTTCAAAGTGACCATAAATGCCACATCTGTTACAATATCCATCTCTTTGAGGATGTACAAATCGTTCACGTCCACGTCCACAAGTTCGGGCTCTCCCCCTGCCTCTTTGGCTATAATCGTTGTAACTTTGACTTTGTTGGTTTTGCCATTGACCTCTTCCAACATTGTTTCCACGACCATAGTTTCCTCTTCCACCTGTATTGTTTCCACGACCTCTAGAGTAAAAAACCTGATCTCTGGAATTGTTATTTGATGTAGAAGGACCTGACTTGCCTAACTTCACCTCTTCTTGCAAACAAAGGTTTACTAACTCTTCAAAATAAGGCATGTGTCCTCGAACAGATATAGATGTATCCAATGACTTGTATTCCGGTCCCAAACCATTCAATGTCACTGAAACTAAGTCATCATCTGGAACTTCAACATTAATGCTCGCAAGATCTTCCTGTATTTGCTTTATCTCTGTCACATAATCTGATATGGATCTATTTCCTCGCCATACACAATGTAACCTTTGCTTCAAGTGAACTTTTCGTGGTTCTGTATTGGAGCTGTTCATTCTTGCTAGTATCTCCCATCCTTCCTTTGGAGATTGATCCTTCTTCACATGTGGTATAAAGACGTCACTAATGCATAGTGAAATCCAATGCATCACTCTCCTTGAATTCTCGATCCACTTCTTGTAAGCTTCTACTCCTGCTTGCCATGTTTTATGTGCTTCAACACTCTCTCTATTTGGTTCCAAACCAACCTCGGGACACTCTTGTTCACCTGTAATGTAATCCCATAAACCTTTGCCCATGATAAAGTTCTCCATCCTGTAAGACCATATGCTGTAGTTCTCTCTGGTCAGCTTCTCTCCAACAATCTGTGTGACTTGAGTTGAACTTTCTACCATCTTCACTCTCTCAATTTCTTTCAAAGGATTTTGACAAAATTTCGGCAGAGTTTCGTTTGTATTTGGACAATATCTCAAGTGACAATCTCAACTAAAGTGCTCATAAACACTGACAGAAAATCTCTCATTGCCAAGGGAAAATCCACTGACTCACTTTGCCACAGACTGACTCATTACTATGCATAAATACTCTAAAACAATGTCCACATGGACTTGTATGCAAATGCAATACATACGCTGTCCTGTACCACATATCCATACATCCACCTTCTTCCCATAGTCGTAAACGACATATGAGGTCTTTCGCGGGGCTAGTCGGGGGTTCGCTCCAGTACCTAATCCACCTTGCCAAGGTACCAAAGCTCCCAAGGCAAGGCTTCAAAAAACCTCACTCGACCCTCACAAAGGCTGCAGTTTTCCAAAATACATTGACCGCATAGCCATACATAACCACAAAGTACTCAATCTGACAATATAACCGCCTCAACTTCTTCCCACAACCTTTCTTACATAGGCGGCTGTCCATAACGGACCCACAACAACCAAACATAATCTTCGATAACACAATATCATGATGCAAAAGCTCTATGTCGCTCTCCAAAACATGTGTAAATGCTGAATTCTTCACCTGTAGCCTGTAAATCTACTGTCGAGTGCAAAACTGGACATCTCCTATGCTTGTGTGAGCTGGCTGTTTGCTGCAGAAAATTGTAGATTTTGGAAAATCTGAGTATGCCAATTCGTCCGGAACGCCCAAAAACATAAAGATAGACTCCTGGATCACTGTATTCCGAGTTCGGGTGAGAGAGTTATGACCAAAAAACCTCTCTTTTTTGGTGTTTTCTAGAGCTGCGGAAACCTGTGTATTGACTGTAGCTCCTCAAACTGAGCTCTGATACCACTTTGTAGAGTGCGCAGGTGATGGAGAAGGTAGGAAAGAAGACTACACACACACACCAATACACCTCGAGACACACACACACAATCGTTACCCTGCAGCAGCCATTCAACGAGCTACTCTTCTCTTCTTCTCTCTCTGAACTATTATCTAAAGTATATTTACAACATAGTATAGTCAGTGTCCAGCCGCCCATAGCATAATGGACATATTCTTTAACATCATATTCTTTAACAATATTTTATTTCTTTCATTTTGTTTTTGCAAACAAATGACATCGTTGAGTGTAGAAGTTTATTATTCTTTGTAGCATTTAAAATTATATGTGTCTTATTGTTTGCAAATCAAAGTGAACACATAAGTAATCATCACAATAATAATTGCATTGCGAAATTCATAGCATTGTTGTAGATATTATGCCATGCATAGAGTGTATTGCAATGTGTATATTTGCTCACAACGTACGTCATCGATATGTGGATTGACTAGAGTGCATTGAAAATATCATATTATTACTTTCATATAGTGAATGGCTTTTTAATATATATTGAAAATAATAAAACTTTTTTAAAAACTGAACATCTGGATCTTTTGTCTTCAGTTTTATTTTTACAGCAATGAAGCAAAATGTGGACACAAGTGGTAGAAGAAGCCAAAGAATAAAAAAGCTCCTGACAAAGAGTGGGATTATGATCACAACATATGCGGTTCATATATGGAGTGACAATGTAAATTTTGTCTCACACAAAAATCAGGCAGTGCACCACGTATTAGGGACCATTTTTTGGGTAGTGTTAAAAAGAGTTGTAAGAAATGTGAATATCCTTGCGCACCTGCAATTGAAAAGCGTTTGAGAGAAGAGCTCACCAAAAAGGGTGGAAAGAGACAACATATATATAGCTCTGTGACTCCAACTCAGGAGTTGTCAGAGCCAAATATTAACTCCGCAGATCCTGTGGTGATGCCAACTAACCTTGAAGAACAGCCTGCGCAGGGGGATAAAATTTCAAGCAGCGTTTCTTTTAAGCATCACAATGAAGGTGGACTTGGTCAAATGCGTCAAAAATCATTACATCAAAGCTTTCAAGTGCAGTAGAAGAAGCACAAACTGCACTCGCCAAAGCAATATTCTTCACCGGAAGTGCTTTGGTCATGGTAGACAACACTCATTAAAATTAGTGCAGTTGCAATGAAAGAAGATCCTTTTGCCAATAGTTTTGTACAGGTAATGAAAAAGGGCAACCTGCATGGAAGTGGTGGATGATGATTGGTGTGGAGCATTACTCTACCTTATGTCCCCTTGCAATAAATACTGACACAATGTGCAGCAAAATCAAGTTCAAAGACAAACTAGAGTATGTACAAGTATGTTCACAACACTATTCGCAACAGACTATTAGCATACAGAGCGGATAAATTAGTTTATGTGTTTTGCAACGAAAAGATATTCAATCACATCAAAAGTGTTGGCTACGAGGAGGAAATGCCAACCTGGTTGTATGATTGTCAAAACGAAGACAAAGAAGAGTTCAACGTTGGTGTATCTCAATGCACTATATATGAAATAGAAGAGAATCTGATAATAGATGTGGAGGCTGAACTACAAAGAGATTCACAACACTCAAACTTAGAACCAAATAACAACTTCACAGATTTAATATAGCTTGAGCGTAGAATGAAGATTGTGTCAAAAGACATTGTAAAAGACCTTGTATTCAATGTGTTTTGATCATATACAATGCTTCATATTTGCGATTATATATAGTTTGTCGATCTCAATTGTGTTGCTCTGAAGTAGCATCTTGGTTCCCAAACAGATTTCTAATTGTGCTAGGGGTATCTTGGTGGGCTTGCTTGAATTTATACTCATTTTCCATGCCAAACATAATCTATATTCCTTGTGGAATATCTTGTGAAGAGATTGGACATCGTCTACTATTTTACATTAAAAAAATAAGACAAGCAAAGTGATAATAATGACCACATGTCAATGTATAATATCCACTCCATCTATCAAAATTGTTGCAGCAAACTGGACATTGGGAAGATGAGGATGCATCTGATGTAGACACAAGGACCATATTTGGATGTAGGACAAGGTGGCTTATGTATGTCCCTTGTACAGGCGGACGATTCAATCACTGTGTCAGATTCTAAAAGTCTTCGCTTAAGAGGTGAATGCTTTTCTCCATCTCTGTTATTTTTGTATCTTTCTGTACCATTTGTGTCGTGTAAATATCCTTCTCTCTCTTTAACTATGGGTCGGTGCCTTCCACTATCAGTGCTAGCTCATCGTGGGTGAAAGTGACACAACTCTCCCTAATATCATGAGTGGCAACAGTTGTCTCCTTTGACAAAAACTCTACTGGTCATTGTTGTACAAAGTGAACATATAATATTTTTGCAAAATATAACGCACAATCTGCATTGTACAGTGGATGACCATAAACTTCCAAGTAGATCCTCTTAGTGTTTTCTTTGATTGCATCGTGGAGGCACTTTGATACCTTCCACCTTTCTTTCTTGATCTCTGCGTCCTCACATGGCCATATTGTTTTGATCATGTCCTTTGTCATTTATTTATTAACCTCTTTCCATTGTATGTGGTTTGGATTTGCCCATTTTGAGAGTCAAGCAGTGCGCCTTGCTTGCTATGCCAACATAGCATGTGACAGAGACTTCATGCACTGAAATGCATTAACAATCGCTTGTTGTTGATCATCATGCACTGGTTGGGTGCCACAAACTTGTTCTTTATCGGCCATTTTCTCTTGGAGTTGCAATGAACAAATAGACAAATATTCAATATCATTGGCAAATATATATTCTCGCGATTCAAAATTCTCACAGATGCACAAGGTAGCAACTTCTTGTCCACTACATCAGACGTCATAGCCGACTAAATCAAACCACAAGTGATGCGACTAAACAAAATCACAATGTCCGGACCCAATTGAATCACAAGACAAATTTGAAATACCCCTTATAACACAATAAATTTGAATCGATTAAAGATAATTGAATCAAGGAGGGGAACCACTCCAAACCAGATAATACACTTCAATAAAAATAGACTACCCTGGAAGACAGATGTGTATCATAAAAATGTTTAGATCGAATAAAAAGATGGTGCAAGTTCAACAAGGGGATGTTGGACAGGGTTAGGGTATGTCTTTAAATGTTATTTAAAAAATATCGAAACGTTAGATGCATTTCTTCTTTGTTCCCACTCTTTTAACTTCATCCAACAATCTACTTTAATCTGAATGGCCCTCATAACATCTTGGTCCGGGTGGTAAAAAATATCTTCTGGAAAATAAACGTTTCTAGTTGCACTCCAAAAACCTATTAGGATGTCGAATAGATAACCCAATGCATAAGTGTCGCTCGATTTTGTGTATGTTTATATGCACCATGGATCGTATAGTTCTAGAGCAATCCACGGTCGCTTATCCATCTCTGCATCCCCTGCTCTTTGTGCCTCCAAAACTGCAGATTTTGACTGTGCGCTTAGATGTAGATAATCAATTGATGCGTACTTAGCTGGTGTTCTGAGCATCATTCTTCAATCAATGATGCTGACACGGGGTTTATTTGCGCACGTAAAATCTAGCATTATGCTGAACGGGTACAGGTCACTGTGCACTATCCAGATTGAGTGGCAGCCGCAACGCCATCAATTAAGGCATGACAAATGGCTGGCATCTGCTCGATTCCTGCCTTGATGCGTACCATGTCTATCTCTTGTACATGAAGATTTTCAAGATTTTCCTTGATCCTTGGGTGAATGGTAAGCAGCACATAAGTCCCCCACGTTAACCCCAATGTAGTATGGGAATACTGCATGTGATCCAAGGAGCTTTGGTGGTAAATCCAATGCACCTTATAATGAAGGGGTGAAGCGTTTGCATTTCTTGCTTTTTTTGAAAGCTGTCAAATATCAGCTCACTTCCTCCTTTGTAGCATTTTCTGAAACATTCTTTTGAATATGATTAGCTAGTATATAAGTTCATAAGAACACTTAAAAACAACAAAATCAAACATTTGTATATGAAATACCCTTCACAGCCACGTTACCGACCAAGTATTTCATATACTTAATACTTAAAAAATTAATTGCACATGTACATACAAATTATTCAATGACGTTCGTACAGTCAAGTTAACGACCTGAACTACACATTGATGCAAAAACAGATGCTTCTAACAAATGGTACTCAATTAGCCGCGTTACTGATCGAGTGCCGCCCGAATCTAAGGAGAAATAATGGCTTTCATACGAGCATCATAAAGCCGCATTACTGATCGATGCCCATATGTTTTTTGGAAAGGGGGAAGGGAAGTTGACTTACCACTATAGAAAGTTGGATCCACTATAGGTATCAAAATATCCTTACACATGTGACTTCACAAGCAAAAACCTTAATGTGCTATACTCAAAGAGGTTTATCAGTTTGCAAGCTCAGCTAGACAATGAATACACAACTTAGCGCTTGGGGCAAAAGACTTTGACCTTTTCCATGTAGTGAAATGGTATGTTGTTCATCAAGCTCTTTCACCTCCTTAACTAGAGTCGTTTGTGTCTTGGACAAATACTTGTTCTTGTTCATTAATGGTTGAGATTGTTCGACAGTGTCTCTTACATCAAACATGATCTCCTTGTGTTATAGTAGTATCTTTTTCCTATTAGCTTCATTTTTTTGTTCCTTCATAAGAAATAGCTTAAGCCCATTTTGACCTTTATGGTGAACTTTGATCATCGTTGCACATAATAGGCATAAATGACACACAAATGATTGGGCACATACATATCCCACTAGCTCAAATGATTTTGAAATAGGCTCCCAAGCTAAATCATATCAGTCTTGAACCAGTGATAGTAATCCTCAAACTTAGATAATAAACTCCATAGAGTAGAGCGTATGACAGAGCTCTGTACGGATAGAGTTATATTCAAGTACCCAAGTCATAGAGAAACGTATAGACACAAGCCATCCCTAACCAAAATCCCTCCTAAAAATCAACTTACTTGATACATATCAACCATGGACAAATTCTCCTGAAAAAGCACAAATAAGACGCATTCAAGTGCAAATTCTATAACCAAACAAAGAAAGAATCAACAAGAAAAGCACTATTGAAATTAGTAGCCACACCCATAATTCAATAGCAAGAAACGCTAGTTAATTCAAGATCTAGCAAAACAATCCCATTTGAGATTAGCTAAACGTACTTAGCTTTGAACTTGATGCTACTACATAGTCCTAGCCTTGCGAGGATGGATACTAGGTCGCTCAAAATGAACAAAACTCACAAGAGCTAATGATGTAATAACCATCACTACTAGACACATAAAATTCAAACCCAATCCAAACAAGTCCTAAATAGCCTCGTAGAGAGCATCTCCCAATGTTGATAATAAGAGGCCTTTAAATTTTGCGCTCGTGACGAGCCGGCCCATCTCTCTAATTCAAGTCCTGCGGCAAGTTGAGCCATTGCGACACCACATCAGCTGGCTCCATCATCATCATCATCTCATCATTCTCAGAAGCTACATCGCTGTAGTTATTTGGGTGACTCCTATCATAGTAGTTAGCTTCTGCCTCAGCATCATTGGCCGGTGCTTCAGTCGAGATGTAATCATAATACGGCATTCTGAGCTGATCTCCACTTATAGTCATACCAGCCGAGACCTGCAGATACGTATAATTATCAGCGCCTAATTTGTCAAATAGCTGCTTTCAAGTGCACAATGTAGTACCTGGGCGTCCCCTTGCGCAGTCGACGCAGCCAATTCTTCCAAGGTGGCACCTGGCCGGATCGGCATTAAGTTAGAGTCGACGTTGGGCTCGTGCACAACAACCTGAGCTGCTACGCCGCCTGCTTGCCAAATCTGAGCTTCCGCGCCTGCAGGCGGCCATACGAGCTGCTGCCCGCCGTCATCTGCCGATATTGTTGTTGCCCATGCAGAGTACGCATGAGCAGCGCCATACTGGGGCTCAACATGCTCTGCAACATATTGATTATCATAAAAATAAGTAGCACTATCGCCAGTATTGTGGAAATTTACTGCATCGCCAGTATTACAATCCTCTGCTGCATAAAAATGAGTAAGATCTTGGGCCTGTTGCTGAAGTGCCAGAGGTACGCCTCCACCTGCGCTACTGTAATTATCTGCACTGTCGTTTACTTCACTAACAGCTGACTGCTGCATATTGTAATGATTCTCCGCAAAGGAGCTAGATGGTTCGGTTTCTCCGAAGATGCCCGCAGTAGCGCCTGCGTCTTCCTCGACATAATTAGGGCATCTTTTCTGCCGTAGCACTTCATTAAGTTGAAGCAACATCAGCTGATTGTGGAGGCCGAGAATGTGGTTGCTGATCTCTGCTTCTGGCAGCCGTAACATTGCACCATTCACGTCCAAACAATTACTGCTTGTCATCATTGTGGCGTCAGCATGGGTGTCCAGCTCGTTTGCAAAAGTACATTGTGAGACTGCAGTGAAATTCTGGAGCTCCTGCTTCGTGCCGATTTCCTGTGCGCTGATGTTGTGCCCATCATTGCTTGCGCTTACATTAATAATACAGCACCGTCTACTAACAGGCAATTTGACCGGTCGGCCATCTACCGGATCGAGTCCATCAATATGGCTCCGGCTATTCATTTGTTTACAGGGTTGTCTACTAACCTTGCATGGAATCTTGGCCGCCGGAGCTGCAGCTGATACTGCGAACCGGGAACTAGGAGGTGGTGTGAGTTTATCGTCGGGGTAGCGTCGGCGAGCTTGGCTCTTGGCAAAGGCCCTAACGACAGCTCGGCATATCAGAAAACCTTTTTGTTGGAGCTGACTATCCTTCAAAAGCTGCGCCGGCGAGGCTACCACCACAGGGGCTTCCGTCAGGTTGATCGGCCGCTTGAGGCCTTTAGGCTTTTTCTTGCACGCGATGACAAACTCCGGGTCCCGCTCAAGTAAAGCTTGGATGTTTAGCTTCATGACGGCAGCAGCCGCATTGTATGCGCTGCCATATTATTGTTTAAGAAAAATAATTGTAGTCTTAACTACTTGTGCTCCACCTTCCTCATTCCATGTAGTTTTTGCCCTTCAGAGCCCAATATTGACATTATGCACCGAAATTTGCAATATTATTTGATCTTGGGTCAAAGTGTAAATAGGTACATTCCTATGCAGGGCCTAGTATGTCATTGAATGCACTCAATGAATGATCTGAAGGCTAACCACTCTCAAAATGCAACACACTTCAACAAGAACAGGTACACAATTTATACTACGCAATGGTTTCCACGTCACAAATGTTACCCACGTTGTAGCTTGCCTTTCGGATTTGAATGATCCAATCTCCATTTTTCGTTTGGTGCCATATAAATTGTTTGCCCTCTCTTGTTTTTGTAGCGCTTCCAAGAAATGTTTTGGGCATATGCAGATTTCAACACACCACCTATTCGTAGGTTTTCCCTTCCATCTCACCCCAACTGCAGATGAAGAGACCCCTGTCGTCCTACTACTGGGCTGCACAGTACCATAGCACGATAAGCCCTAGTGAGTATGACGTAGCTCAATTATGATAATCAATATCGTAAAAATCATTCATGCGCCAAGTTTACAAAACACGTCTCATTAATTTATATAAAGAGGCTATCCTCGTGATTGCATACATGTTTCTGATCTCTAAAAACTACTCATGCTTTCAAGGTTGTGTAAGATGTGGAGCCTGCATAAGATATGAAGCATAATTTGAAGTAAAATAAGAATTTAAGCTCATTTTAGAATCAATTCTATATATTATATGCCATTATCATTATAGTTATTTATTCCAAGTTAAAATTTTACCAAAAAATTCAAGTAGGAACCCCCAAATTTTTTTTTCCTCAGGTATTCGACTCTGCTCACCCCAAATTTGTGCGTTTTTTTCTGAGAAAGAAACAGGAATAAAGGAAAGTACATTTAAATAAAACTATGCGTTTTTTGACGAGCAGACGAGAATGAGAATGTGGTGGTAAGGGTTCGACACTCTGCACCATTTTGTCGCGCAATTTTTATCAGTAAGTCCAGCGACCTAGCCGGTGGCGCTCCACTTCGTCCAACGAGCAAATCACCTTGACCTGCGACGTTCACCATTGGGCTCTCTCTCTCTCTCTCTCTCTCTCTCTCTCTCTCTCTCATACACACACACACTCAAGCAAACGCAAGAACCTGTAGCTTAATCGCTCTCTCAAGAGCGGTACAACTTAAGCCTCTTGTTGGGAAACGCAAGTACCTTCGGCAGCTTAATTATCTGCTTATGTAGTAGAGAACCCTGCTGTACGTGGCTTGTTTCAGTTGAGCACCCGCACGCGCGCGCAAAGTACACACCGCTCGTAACGCAAAGAGGAGTGCGGACTAGAGAAATGGTACGCGATCAGAACACACGATGAATAATGAGAGGATTATGAGCCTATATAGCGTCTGCGTGCTGAATATGGCGTCATTAATTAGAGAAAATATACCAAAATTCCACATATAAAAAAAGAATGATATATATTATTGCTATTTTTCATAAATTATTTTTAATAAGGTTCATCGACGATGAACATGTAATCTCAAGTGAGATATTATGCCTTTTAGAGGTTAAGAAAACAATATATCCCTATGATAAGCAACATGATTAGACCATTTGAGCAGTTGTCCCCAAAGAGTTGGTCTAATGGTAAGGCACAAACTCTTTACTACTTAGGTAGAAGGATACGCACATAGATAGATAGGTACTAGGTTGATAGGACACAAACACACACATTTTATTCATCTCTTGTATATTGACGGGGTTTTCTGGCTCAACAAATGAGTACGGGATGTAGTTCCTGAAGCATGTGGACTCTCCTAAACTCAAACAGGCATGGGATATAATTCGTTTAGTGTGTGGATTCTTCTAGATGCAAACGAGTATGGGATGTAATTGCTTTATTGTGTGGATTCTAGCTTACACAAAAAACATTTAATAAAGAAAAGCACCCACTCGATCACTTGTGCCCGCCTCGCGACCCAAATTCTAGGAGATAAAAATCTCTATTTAGCTACTCTATAATATCGTGAGTTCTCACATACATGTAAATAGATAAAGAAGGAGAGAGATTGATCTCTTGTAGCTGCACACACACACAACTATGAGAGAATG
This sequence comes from Adiantum capillus-veneris, assembly GCF_014529385.1. Taxonomy (NCBI): domain Eukaryota; kingdom Viridiplantae; phylum Streptophyta; class Polypodiopsida; order Polypodiales; family Pteridaceae; genus Adiantum; species Adiantum capillus-veneris. The sequence continues at coordinate 102,739,341 of NC_140942.1, read as the reverse complement.
CAATGGAGGTATAGGCCCAAATATACGTATTCCTTCTTTACTACTCAAATTTATTAGATTGCCCACAAAACATGTGTTCAAAATAGAAGATATTCAAATGAATATATACAGCAATTAATACGAATACACTAGGGAGTGAGCTAAGAAGATAAGGAGGTGCCATCACTCTTTATAGGTAGAACAAGCTAGTGAAGTGGAGGTCCAATACACACAAGTGATGATCCTTGAGTCAGCTACCTTGTGCGAGTGGCAACTATCATACTAAAGAAAGTATGGATGTACTTTATGAAAAACAAATACTTTAGTCACATTAAAAATTTGATGATTATGGCGGAAAAACAACTTTGAAGTATGTACAGCTCATGAGACTAGAAGGACGAGGAGAGTACTATATCTCAAGTACACCTTCTCTACTTTATATACTCATATGAAATTGTCTATGTCTATTCTGAATCAAAGCTATAGTTGGATCCTACTTTGGCATTTGGCTTTGATGACCATAGCTTGACCATAACACAAAATTGCACATAAGTAATGCAATTTCCATCAACACCTAACCACACTTCACCGTTAACTAGACGTAAAGAAGACCTAAAAACAAGTGCAAAGCCTTGTAGGTTGTTCTAGAAATATGATACATGAATCACGATCAATCATTTTTGGCTAAAATCAATTTCGAACATTGGGATTGTATCAGAAGATATACTACTAGGTGATAATGGTATAATAGTTTGTTATTTGAATATATCACTAGTTTTGGATGTGCGGATTGCTTTTCTCAATGATGATTGAATGAAGATATTTTTATGGAGCAACGAGAAGGATTTGTTATTCGAGGTAAAAAAGACCTTCTTACTCGGCTTCATAATGTTGAGCTTATATGTGAAGCTACGCAATATATGGCTTCTCTATATATGGCACCCAGGTCCCCTCTATATATACATCATCTCATGTGTGTATTCTACACACTTTGGGGTTCTACTTCTGTGTTCTCTCCTTCTCTCTCAACATGGTATCAGAGCAGTACGTTTTTGTTTTCGATTTTTCTCCTGATCAAAATCGATTTTGCAGAAAGTACCCGTTTGGGAGACCGGAATGGATGTGGTCTACAACTTTGCAGAAGGAAGTGTTTTCAAATTCTGCACCGATTTTGAGTTATCGTTCGCGGACTGCGTACATACATAAAAAATAATTTCCGTTTTTTTGTTTTTGATTTTTCTGCTTATTAGAAACGATTTTACAGAAACTACCCGCGTGAGAGACCGGAATCGATGTGTTCTACAACTTTGCAGAAAAAACTACCCGCTATGGGAGACCGGAATCGATGTGGTCTATAACTTTGCAGAAGGAAGTTTCTCTAAATTCTGCACCGATTTTGGGTTATCGTCTCGGACTGCGAATATATTTGAAAATCAAAATTTTACTTTTTGCTTTTGATTTTTCTCATAATTGAAAACTTCTCAATTATATTTTTCTTCATCAATCATATATTTGTTACTGACGTAACTTTGCTGCAGAAGCCAGTTACACATCGTTCCGATTCAGTCGAGCCGTTGATGATCGTCCAAATTCTATCGAGCTACTGTTGGTACATGATCTTTTGTTATATGATATACTCGTTCATTGATTCTCGTACAATTATTCTTTTAGAGATATAGTTTACGTCGTTTTATTGATAATTTCTCATTGATACCATAGTGATTTTGATGGTACCATGATGATGTTTTGTTAATACTTTGGTCATGGTGATTTTCGTTGATACCATGATGATATGTCATTGATACCATGGTTATTTTCGGTGGTACCATGATGATATTTCATTGATACCATGGTTATTCTCGGTGATGCCATGATGATGTTTCGTTGATACCATGGTTATTCTCGGTGATGCCATGATGTTGTTTCGTTGATTCCATGGTGATTTTTGTTGATACCATGATGATGTTTTGTTGATACCATGGTTATTCTCGGTGATACCATGATGTTGTTTCGTTGATACCATGGTTATTCTCGGTGATGCCATGATGATGTTTCGTTGATACCATGGTTATTCTCGGGGATGCCATAATGTTGTTTCGTTGATACAATGATTATTCTCGGTGATATCATGATGCTTTTCGTTGATACCATGGTCATTTATTCATTTTTATTGATATAATGATGATATTTTGTTAATACTTTGATGGTATTCATTGATCACGACATTGATAAATGTTGTTTTATGTAGTATATACACATATCATTTGTATCACGTAATCACACATTTTGTACTTTTACGTTTATACTTTATGTACCATATGTTGTCGTGCGTACATATGTCGTCAAAAGAGTGGCGTCGCGAACCATCTCTTATGGCATTGTGAACGTAATTATTTCATTAATGATGCTAATAATTTTCATGACATGTTCTTTTTGGAGTCTATGATCTATGTAGGATTGATCAAAAAATTGATTTTATGAAGACAAACTTGGTGACAATAAAATATTTATGAAGATATGTTTGGTGATGCCATATTGATGACAACATGAAGACATGTTTGGTGATGCGATATTGATGACAAGTTACACAGCAGATTCACGGAGACACTTTTGATTACAAGCTAATCGATAGCTTTTATACCTCTTTATTGAACCTTTGTATTCATTATTGTATTTGATAGGATAGGAGTAATGTAACTCCTCATAAAAAATTCATTGTAAAAGGAGTGATGTAGCTCCTCGTAAACATTTGTATATTTAATGATTTTTATAATATAACGATGGGTGTATATAGAGCTGTGGGTTTTTCCCTTGATCCCCCAAGGGTTTTTTCATCCACAGTTAGGGACCCTTATTTGAGCGGGGGTGTTGAGCTTATATGTGAAGCTACTCAATATATGGCTTCTCTATATATGGCACCCAGGTCCCCTCTATATATACATCATCTCATGTGTGTATTCTACACACTTTGGGGTTCTACTTCTGTGTTCTCTCCTTCTCTCTCAACACATAAAGCATATTATATGACGTCAAACAAGCTTCATAGGCCTAGTATATAATGTTTGATAAGATCATTCGAGCAATGGTCCCCAAAGAGTTGGTCTAATGGTAAGGCTTTGGCCTCTCAACCTACATGTTGTGGTTCAAATCCCCCGTTGGCTCACGTCTAATGGGGCACCTTGTGCTCACCTAAGTGTTCACATTTCTAGGGATCTTGCCCTTATACACTTAAGTGCATCCTTCTCCTAGGATAGGTCAATCAAGGAGAACGTTCCTAGGTGGTTGCTATTGTTGAGATGTAGAGAGAAAGAGAGAGAGACGAGACAAGAGACACACCATATACGCTCCCAAAGACTTATTCATATTGAGGACAAGATACAAATATATAGGTGAGACCAAGTTCAGTAGAGTGAGCCATATATAGCTCCAACACCCCCACTCAAACAAAGGTCTCTAGCTTTGGATGAAAAAACCCTTGGGGAGTTCAAGGGAAAAACCCAAGCCCCTATACAATGTGAAATATGAACCAGTGGTGATGATGTGAAAGTGAATTGTGCATCTATGTACAAATATTCAAGTGACTTAGATATCACAAGGTGCAAATGTGGAGTGTGCATAGTGCATGGTACCTAAAAGATTACAATGTCATATGTACAAAGCTACTACAATAGAAAAGAAGCTAATCTAGAAAGAGTGAGGCCGAAGCAACTCCAAGCTCCGAGCGCAAGAGGATGAAACGTGACTCATTGAGGCCTTTGGTCAAAATGTCTGCAATCATCTGGTCACTTGGACAGTGTTCAACCATATTGGTTCCCTTGCGTACTTCATACCTGACATAATGATAATGGACAGCAATGTGCTTTGACTTATGCGATTAGAACACACGATGAATAATGAGCGGATTATGTGCCTATATAGCGTCTGCGTGCTGAATATGGCGTCATTAATTAGAGAAAATATACCAAAATTCCACATAAAAAAAGAATGATATATATTGTTGCTATTTTTCACAAATTATTTTTAATAAGGTTCATCGATGATGAACATGTAATCTCAAGTGAGATATTATGCCTTTTAGAGGTTAAAAAAACAATATATCCCTATGATAAGCAACATGATTAGACCATTTGAGCAGTTGTCCCCAAAGAGTTGGTCTAATGGTAAGGCACAAACTCTTTACTACTTAGGTAGAAGGATACGCACATAGATAGATAGGTACTAGGTTGATAGGACACAAACACACACATTTTATTCATCTCTTGTATATTGACGGGGTTTTCTGGCTCAACAAATGAGTACGGGATATAGTTCCTGAAGCATGTGGACTCTCCTAAACTCAAACAGGCATGGGATATAATTCCTTTAGTGTGTGAATTCTCCTAGATGCAAACGAGTATGGGATGTAATTGCTTTATTGTGTGGATTCTAGCTTACACAAAAAACATTTAATAAAGAAAAGCACCCACTCGATCACTTGTGCCCGCCTCGCGACCCAAATTCTAGGAGATAAAAATGTCTATTTAGCTACTCTATAATATCGTGAGTTCTCACATATATGTAAATAGATAAAGAAGGAGAGAGATTGATCTCTTGTAGCTGCACACACACACAACTATGAGAGAATGCAATGGAGGTATAGGCCAAATTATACGTATTCCTTCTTTACTACTCAAATTTATTAGATTGCCCACAAAACATGTGTTCAAAATAGAAGATATTCAGATGAATATATACAGCAATTAATACGAATACACTAGTGAGTGAGCTAAGAAGATAAGGAGGTGCCATCACTCTTTATAGGTAGAACAAGCTAGTGAAGTGGAGGTCCAATACACACAAGTGATGATCCTTGAGTCAGCTACCTTGTGCGAGTGGCAACTATCATACTAAAGAAAGTATGGATGTACTTTATGAAAAACAAATACTTTAGTCACATTAAAAATTTGATGATTATGGCGGAAAAACAACTTTGAAGTATGTACAGCTCATGAGACTAGAAGGACGAGGAGAGTACTATATCTCAAGTACACCTTCTCTACTTTATATACTCATATGAAATTGTCTATGTCTATTCTGAATCAAAGCTATAGTTGGATCCTACTTTGGCATTTGGCTTTGATGACCATAGCTTGACCATAACACAAAATTGGACATAAGTAATGCAATTTCCATCAACACCTAACCACACTTCACCGTTAACTAGACGTAAAGAAGACCTAAAAACAAGTGCAAAGCCTTGTAGGTTGTTCTAGAAATATGATACATGAATCACGATCAATCATTTTTGGCAAAAATCAATTTCGAACATTGGGATTGTATAAGAAGATATACTACTAGGTGATAATGGTATAATAGTTTGTTATTTGAATATATCACTAGTTTTGGATGTGCGGATTGCTTTTCTCAATGATGATTGAATGAAGATATTTTTATGGAGCAACGAGAAGGATTTGTTATTCGAGGTAAAAAAGACCTTCTTACTCGGCTTCATAAAGCATATTATATGACGTCAAACAAGCTTCATAGGCCTAGTATATAATGTTTGATAAGATCATTAGAGCAATGGTCCCCAAAGAGTTGGTCTAATGGTAAGGCTTTGGCCTCTCAACCTACATGTTGTGGTTCAAATCCCCCGTTGGGTCACGTCTAATGGGACACCTTGTGCTCACCTTAGTGTTCACGTTGCTAGGGATCTTGCCCTTATACACTTAAGTGCATCCTTCTCCTGGGATAGGTCAATCAAGGAGAAGGTTCCTAGATGGTTTCTATGAGTTCTCTCCAAATTTCCCAGCACATGGTGCATCAATTAGGTGTCCATGGTGATACTACACGTTGCTCGATGCTCTATGATGACCACCCCTCTGCTCGCTTTCTCTCAAAATTCTATGTGAATATGGGAGCATGAGAGAGAGAGAGAGAGAGAGAGAGAGAGAGAGAGAGAGAGAGAGAGAGAGAGAGATAGATAGATAGAATTATCATCCACGGAGGTCAGATATGACCTATGGGACTAGAAACAAAGAATTACAAAGGATTCCTTCTGAGTGAGGGGGTTGTTGGATACATATCAGTTAAGGACCGAGGGTCCAATGAGGGGTGGAAAAGGGGGAGATAAAGTGAAATGAACAAAACCTAAGGAGGGGTAGGTGAGGAGGGTGCCGGTTTGGCAGTTCGGAACTCCTAGATAATGGCTTTACCTTCTCGATAGACTACCCATTTTCCTGCTATGCGCGCTTCACGCATCTTTTGGAGTTTTGCCTTCTTCTGCTTGAGTTGGGTGTGTGTGAGATCTTCAGAAAACCAAATTCTTGTGTCCTTGAAAAGCCTTGATTGCAAGCATACTAGCACTTCAGAAGTCCGGTGACCATCGAGGAGCCTTCCATGCAAAGAGGCCCATGAGCTTCCTACGACTTGTTGGAGCAAATTCAACACTACTCTCTGTTGTACGACACTACCACGATCTCCTTCATCCAGCAAGCAAGCCATTTACTACTCAAGGTTGGTCATAAGTGTGTGTGTGTGTGTGTGTGTGTGTGTGAGTGAGAGAGAGAGAGAGAGAGAGAGAGAGAGAGAGAGAGAGAGAGATGTTGCTTGATGGCTACCTAGGTTTCTTTGTGCATGCCTCTCTCCCTAGTCCTTGTGTGTGTGTGTGTGTGTGTGTGTGTGTGAGAGAGAGAGAGAGAGAGAGAGAGAGAGAAATGTTGCTTGTCAATTGCCCAATGCTGGGCCATATTTCTTTGTGTATGTGTGAAATGTTGCTTGATTGCTGCCCAGGTCTCTATGGGCATGCCTCTCTCCCTCCTTGTGTGTGTGTTTGAGAGAGAGAGAGAGAGAGAGAGAGAGAGAGAGAGAGAGAGAGAGAGAGAGAGAGAGAGAGAGAGAGAGAGAGAGAGAGAGAGAGAGTGAGTGAGAGAAGAAGAGAGTCGGGTTCTGCTACAGCTCTATGTGCTAGCCATGTAGGCATTGGATTCTGAAGAAATTAGAGCCACGAACAAATCTTTTTGATTGTGTTTTGTCTACAAATTCTCTCTATCACCATATGAAAGTGCTCAAGGAGAAAAACCAGTACTGCAAGGAACAGAGTGCTCAGAATGAAGAGGCAGAGACTGATCTAATCACAAATGTGAATGTGGCCACTGAGAATTTTGCTTCTACATAGGGAAACGATTGTCCAAGGATGCAATCAATCTTTGGTACTAATGCACATGTATAGGAGGATGGCAATGTATTTGGGTTCAAGAGGTTGCCAAGAACATTGTTGTTGCAACTTGACAATTGTGGTTCAGAAAATAAGAATCGATATGTGTTTGTATACCTATCATTGTTGGTTGCACGAGGAGTCTTTGACACTGTACAACTTGGATTTCTTATGGTTGGCCACACTCATGAAGACATTGATGCATTGTTCAGTCGCTTTTCTGAGAAGCTTAGAAAACAAGCCATTTTTACATTTCCACATTTGATGAAGATCTTCAGTGAGTGTGTTAGCATGCATCCATCACCTTTTCTCCTACAAAAGGTGGAAAACTTTAAAAGATTTGTAAAGGGGTTCTTACATGATGGAGCAGATAGCTTAGTGGGTCATTCAAAGCCATTGCAATTTAGGTTCTATATGAGTGATGGATACCTTTGATGCAATACAAAGTGCACCCTAAAAATGTGGATTGGTTACCCGAAAATGGTATAGAGTTATGGAAGAGAAATGACCAAGGATGAGCCAAGATTCCTGAGGTGTTCCAAAAGTATTACCACCCTTTGAGTATGTTAAAGATAGTGAGAAAGTTATGGAAGGAATAAAGAAGTATGCTAGTTGGTGGAAAGATCACTTGCAAGAGAAAGGAGATGAAAGTGAGTATGCTAGGTGGATTAACCCAGTTCTTATGTACTGGGAGAATCTCATGCAAGCTATGCAAAACCCTGGACAAAGTGAAAACACTTTATTTGATGACTTTTGGCCAAGGAGTATGCGTGAACAAGATCATCCTCTTGAAGTTCCATTGGAAGATGGTCTAGATGAAGCACTTGACATAATAGAGGGCCACTATTGTGGTCCAATGCGCAACAAACCTGCTGAGGAGTTCAACCCAACTCTTGATGTGGCAAAGGGAGACTTTGTACTTGTGCAACCTTGTGATGAAAATTACCCAATTTGGTTAGGAGTGGCAACAACAGATATTGATCAGAACAATGACTCGGCAACCTATCTTCAAGTGAAGATACAATGCTGGGCACCAATTTCAAAGATAAAGAATGCAAGTGATGTGGAGGTTTACAAGGATTGTTGGAACAAGTATTGGAGAGATAACATCAATGATACTCAATGTTGGGAAGACACTAGCTGCATCATTTGGGCATGGAAGCCCAAGGGTGGATGAATTCCTGAAAAAATCAAGATTCCAAAGGAAATAATCCTCAAGGCCAAAGAGAGTTAGTTGAAACTTGATGAACACGAGGCACCATCAAATGTCAATGCAAATGAAGAGGAATGATCGCTTAGCATTTGCCTTTCAACTTTGTAATCTTCTAGCAATGGGTCCAATTAGTCCACCCATAGCTATGGTCATTATCAACATTGATAATGGCATCCCACCTTTGTAATCTTCAAGAAATCTTATTCAATATGAATGGTGTTTTTTTTCACATTAGTCACCCAAGTTTTTCTTGCAACTTACATTTTAATTGTTTTATCAAATCAAGCATGTGTGGGAAGAAAATTTTCGGTGCATGAGCATGTGTGTGTGTGTGTGTGCACGTGCGTGTGTGTGTGTGTGTGTGTGTGTTTGTAAACTAACATGTGCAAAAACACTCTAGTGTATAGTATGGTTGTTGAAACGGACCATATTGGATCTTGCAGACTCATAAGCATCCACTAAACATTGTATCTCAGTTTTCATATGTGCAACAACCTAGTACAATACAACCTTACCTCAAGTCCATGAGACACAAAGAATCGTCCCAAATGTGTGAATTTTTCCCTATTTTCCTAAATAGGTGTTTAGGGCAAGTGCTAGGAGCTAGCCTATATAAGGGGCGGTAGGGAGGAGGATCCCAGGTTCAGTTACCCTAGGTCTTACATTGGTATCATAGCTCAGGGGGAGGGAGGAGCTATGGAGGAGGTGGAAGCTTATGGAGGAGGAGGAAGCCTTGCTTGGATGATTGCATGATCTATCTCTCTCTCTCTCTCTCTCTCTCTCTCTCTCTCTCTCTCTCTCTCTCTCTCTCTCTCTCTCTCTCTCTCGGGTCGTGGGCAAGCCCTCTGGCATGCAAAGGACCAAGGAAGAGGCATGGCCGTGGGCACTGTCCCCTGCAGAGCCAAACGGGGAAAGCTACAGGAACGCCAGCTTGCAAGGAGGCGGGGAGATCACGGCCAAATCTCTGTCGTGGGTAGACGCCCTTGCTAGGCGAGAAGGCCGAGGCCTCAAGGACGCGGGCAATCCCGCTTAACAGGAGGACGAGGAGTCGACCTCCACCATCTTGAGCGTGGATGGTGTCTCTGGCTTTGCGCGGAGCTGTTGAACAAAACCCGTAATGGGCGTGAGGCTCGGGGAGCACCACAGCAGGTGAGGCCAGACTTACCTGCTTAGCGCAGGCGGCTGCCATCGCTGCAGGTAAGATTTGTGTTTATTTTATTTTATTTTTTTAAAAGTTGGGATACATGCGGCCGCGTACAGGCGCCCTAGGGACACCCTTAGCGGGCCCTCCCATGGTTTGAAGCGGGAAGCCTTATCGCCATCATCGCATTAGCAGGTTGGGCATGATGCATAACTACGCAAGGCATGGGCATGTGCCTAGCTATGGTTGCAAAAAAGCCACATGGCCAAGGATAGCCGCAAGGGGGAGGATATCGTGCATGGAAAGCTTGTATGCTTGGTTTTTGGTGATTTTTGCTGACGTAATCTTATATCGGCAAAGATTGCATGAGTGCAATATGGCAAATGCGATCCAACCTCGAGACGAGAATTTGATAAGAGTCCCAAAGCGGGCTACCACATTGATAATACGGCTTCATCTATACACGAGACATTTCAATCATTGCTTCAAAGTAGTCTTGACAAGGACATGGTCCTCTACAGGAGAATTTTTCAAGGCTTCAATTTCTATTCGCAGAATATCGACATTACCATCATATTAGTGTTCGACAATAGATCTGCCTTCACGATGATTATGAATACTTCAAACTGTTGGCAAGGTAAGGCCTATGTACGAGTATAGAGCTACTCCGCATGGCCGCTTACCTTTGGAATTTGAACTTTGTATGGGGCAAGGCTCTTAGGCAAAGCCGATCTTGATGACCGGTTTCAAGATCAAGGCAACTCGACCACATCGATCAACAAGCTCAAAGCAACTCGAACACCTCGACCAATGGTCGAGATGGTTGATAATTGTTCATCATTGGGACAAAAAAAGCAAGGCTCCATTCAAACTTCGATTGTTCCGGGGGCAAGGCACACTACAAGACACATTGGCTACCGTACTTGACAAGGTACGCAATTGATTTTTTGTTTATTCAGCATGTGCTTCATATCTATGGTTTTCACGTTGTAATGGATGTTGTACACTACGTTGTACCATTCAACAAAGCACATTATTTGTGATTGCTTGACAAGGTCGATTTTCCTTTGCTACGACATCTCTCTGTTAGCAGGAGTCTCCGTTAGCTATGAGCACAAAAACTCCATAAGTACTTATGTGAAGCAAGGCTTCAATTTCTACATCTTTCATTGAAGCTGGCCACGTTTGGCATGTGCTATGAGCATACACAATGGGGAGGGAATAGGCAAGGTGTTTGCAAGTGGATTCAATTTTGCCGGTTATGGCCTTATGTACCATACGAGTGTATAGGACATACAAGGGCGTTTGTGCAGATATGGCTATGGGGCGTTTTGGACTGAGTTTTTCTCCCAACTTTCATGACAGCTGGTTGCAGCAACAACGACCAAGTAAGTCAAGTTTAAGTTTTTTCTGTTTCTTCCTGTTTACACTAGTGCTTTGGCACTTTTATGGGAAGCACGGCTTCCGGGAACTGGCAAAATAGGGGATTTCAGCTCACCGAATCCCTACCAGTTTAAATTGTGCAAGATACTTACATTTTTGGTTCTCACGGTTGAGGCCATCACTCTGCGCAACGGCTTACCATTCTTTATGCAAGGCATGCTAGTGACATGAATTCAATTCTGCCGCTTCATGCATTACGCTTCCGCTAACACACTCGCAACTCTGTCAAGGACAGAGTATGGATGGATTGTTGGTTGCCATCAACACTCAACACTAATAAAAAGAACCTAAAATTTCGTCTAGATTCATCGGCAAGCTTCCTCTTTCAAGTCATCCTCATACGGTCACGACCCTACATGGTAGATGGTCAAGATTTAACTTGTGTTTTCTGTTTCCTCTCTCGATGAGAGAGTCATACAGACAAATTGTGGAATGCTAATAGGATAAGCTGCAATTCAAGCATAAGATGTCTAAGAGCACACATTTTGGGCACACACTCTACAAATTTAAGGAAATTTCCTCAGCCCAGCATGCTCTTCTTTTCTCTCTTTTTCTTATTTCTTTCAAGAATAACGAAACTCTTCTATACATATTCTGCTTGTGAGTCATCTTTAGCCAAGGTGCTCTAACTCACAGCTAGCACGTGGCTAAGATGCTACTCAAATTAGTCTTCATCGGTTCGTCGATTGAACACTATTTTGCATAAGGGCTATAAGCATGTTTCAGGACAAGGGTAAGACCCAACTATTGGCATTCTTTGGGTGATTGTTTTCAAGATATACCCCAAGGAAGTACACATTGACGTTAATGGACACCCAAGAGTCTTGTCATTACGGATGTTTAGGGTGTCAGTTTTGCACTACATGTTTTCAGTGCGACACTCAAGTTGAGTTTTGATAATCTTCAACTCACAACAGCTGATCTCTACAAGAAAGTCTAGATGCAGCAATCAGTTGTAACAACATGGCTATCCATAAGAGCTCAGCAGTTCAATTGTGTGGGTATCCTGCTCTCTCTATAGCACTACAGAGTGTCTATGGCCATACTGTTTTGGGATACAATCCGACGGGGAATTGCTACATCATCCCATAGGCATTAAGGATCACAGTTTGATCTCCACTGAGGATCATAGTTGACCTCTCCCAATTATACCTTCAAGGAACGAATTCCGCAATCTACCAAACGCGGTAGTGCACGGACATACATTTCAAGTTGATTCCAATCATTTCGTACACGGTTGACTATGGGTTACCGTTACCTGCTAGTTGAGCAGTTTCTACAAAGGGTCTTACCAAGGAGTTTCCTACGTAGATTCTACCCAACGGGTTTGGATTGTGAAGGCAACACCCATGGTTTACAGTGCAATGTTTCTTGGTTTTTTCACAGGTGGGAGACGTGCTCCTCTGTCTTTCAATACGGGTAAGTGAACATTCAGTTCAATCTCTAGGTACGCATCTTTTGATTTGGTGTTATTCCAGTTTTTAGTCTGCATTACTTGGGTTTTTCAAGACGTTTAAATACGATTGAATATGTCAAGGCCATGCCAAGGGCATGTCGAAACTTGTATTTTGGGCGGTAATGTCCAATGTACATTATGCTGTTACGAATCCATTTGTAGGATTCAATTTGGCACATGTTGTCACATGGGATACAACATGGTCTAGGAACTCAAGGAGTTCGGTTTAGCCAGTGTGGAGCAAGATAATGAGGGTCCCTCTCACTCTTGTCGCGGAGTTTTTTGCAGTTCCTCCACACACAAGTACATCTTGTACTTGAAGGATGTTCTTTTTTACACATCCTTACATGAGACATATTCCACATGTGGCAAATATGAGTCTCTGGACTGACACTGACGCCATTATTTTGATTATGTGTCACGACAAAGTCCCTAGGTGCTGGTCACATCTGTTTTCTAGACCATTTTTAGCATGACGTATCAGGAGCAATTTCGTGGCCAGAAATTATCGGATACTAGAATGACTTGTTAAGGTACAAGTACTACTAAACAACATTACAGATGGTTGTTTATACATATAGCAATTCTATAAGTTGCTAATGAAAAAGTATCATTGTCTGTATCTCGAAGTGATCAATGTTTCACCTTCTATTGTGATTCAGACGTTTCAGCAAGGGTTGCAAAAGATTACAACTAAAAGTATTTAGTTTCTTTTCAGAACCATTCACATTCCTTTTATTGCATGCTAGGCGCATCACATTTGCCATAAGTATTGGCAAGCATCATTATGGATATATAGGTTCGGGTTAGTTTTTGTTAAATGCATGCACAATAGGTGTTATGGGCCCTAGTGTTTAGCAAAGGCTGATTTGGAACGGCATGTATATTCCTCAAGTTGTTGCTTATGAAGCATTTTGCACTCTATGTGCACTATCTCAGATTACAAAGAGTAATCTTGTGCTAAAGGATCTGCTAAGAGAATACGCTAACACAACGCATTTCTGAATATATGATTTTTGCCCTATTCTAGAATTTGCTTAAGTACGATTTTTGACTTCGAACACCTCTTGTGGTGGGGTTGGAAATTGTGTCAATACTTTCATACGTCAAGGACTTACCAGGTGTGCTGACAAAGTATGTTGGCAAGTAACCTTCATTAGGGAAGAACCTATAGTTCTATGTGTTCCAATATGTTCAAAAGTCTGCCATAAGGACACACCCTACTATACTTCTTCGTAGCTATGAAGTTTTTTAAGATACTCACACAAGTTGGAAATCTGGCTCTCAACTTTAGGGACAGTTGCACCAAGGTTTCCTTGAATTATTCCAGTACCTTCAGAAGATTTGAACACTGGTTATGCCTTTGGGAAACTCTTCGTTATGGTTTCTCCTTTACAGTTGTCAAGGGAGTTATAAATGGAGTTACCATTTTGACCCAAGTGGTTGCAAATGAACAAAAATGTTGAAAATCAAGATATTTCTCTTGGTTTCATTGAACCTCCTCACTGTAGCAATTATCGGTCATATAGACAACTGGCTCATTTATGGGCCGTCAATAAAGAGAACATTATTATTCTTAAGAAGATATTATGATGAAAAATATTCTTTAAGGGGGAAGTAATGTCAGGACAAGGGTCCTATGTGGCAAGGTCCAACCTAGGGGATCAGGGACCTAGGCCAAGGGCCGGCTGGACCAGTGCGGACTGGGGATCCGCTTAGGGAAAGTGCTAGGAGCTAGCCTATATAAGGGGCGGTAGGGAGGAGGATCCCAGGTTCAGTTACCCTAGGTCTTACACTATCTGGTTAGATTAGAGGGCATTTTGAGCACACTTTCAATAATTGACTGTCCTTGAGGCTACAATTAGACCACCCGTCGAGAATATCTCTCGAATGCATCTTCATGCTTGGGTGAAGGAAATGTAGGCAACCATATACACCCACTAATGAAACCAAGTTATTGTACCTGCATGATATCTGTAAACATAAAGATGGCAACCTGAATTATGTATTGCGGTTGTGAAGTCCTGTATATTGAACCTTGGAATCATTTGTGAATTATCTTGTGCGATGACAATACTTGGGACTATGGACCCTTGGCAATGCCACCCAAGCAAGGGCGGTATGGATGTGATTCCTTGAGGTATGACACTAAGTCGGAGTAGTTGGAGACTCTGAGGCTCAAGATTGAGCTAGTTAGGCTCTCCAAGCGAGTATGTGAATTAGATGTCTATCCCTTATGTTTTATGTGTGAGTGAGTAGATTATTTCATGTCACGAGTGCAAGATGGATCCTTTGGGGAGCAATAATCATTGATATATCGTTTATAATTATCGAGAGGCATTGTAACTTCATTAATCTATGTTTCTCACATCATTAATGAATGTTACCATCAGCATCGACATTTGTTTGCAAGCATTGACCCTTTAAATTCCATGAACATCGTAGCATCCAATAGCAATGTTGGTTGCTCTAGCTTGCATCTACATATAAAAAAAAAATTAAATAAGTTCTTTTCATGAACACTTCATTTTATTTACGTTATGATAGCATAAATGTTGAAATAATATGTCTCTCGTTCATCATACCCCACTGGTTTGATTACATAAGAGCATCATCATCACGGGGCCTTGTGCTATCCGGGTGCCTCAGATCTTGATTATATGGTTGCTAAGTCGTCATTTGTGGATTTTGTCACTTATGCTTGGTCAATTGATAATTCTAGATCATGACTTTACTAATGATTTTGATAATTCTACGTCACGACCTTACTAATACTTTTCTTGATGATGTAATATATTATCTCCCATTACCAATAAAGTTTATGTGTGCTTGGGAGCATGGTGTCGAGTTTGATGCTATGCTTGTTATCATCGTATTTCACCCTTCTAGTCGATACTAGGGCCTCATAATTTCATGGCGCTATGGTTGTTATCGTCTCATTTTCTCCCTCGTCGTCATGGTGCTATGGTTGATATTGTCATATTGCACCCTCATTGCCATGGTTCTATGGTTTTTATCTCCTATTTCACCCTCGTCATCATTGGTGCTATGGTTGTTATCGTCTCACTTCTCCCTCGTCATCATGGTGCTATGGTTGTTATTGCCATATTGCACCCTCGTCTCATCATGGTGCTATGTATTTTATCATCTCATTGCACCCTTGGCGTCATTGGTTCTATGGTTGTTATCTTCTTATTGCACCCTCGTTGTTATTGGCACTATGGTTGTTATCATCTTAATGAACCCTCGTCATCATTGGTGCTATGGTTCTCATCATCAGGGACTTGGCAGTTGTGACTAAGCACTACTAGTGTTTCATAGCTTTTATGTACCGACTTTGTGTATACATGTGTGCACATGTGATTGCATCGACATTACGTTTATTTCTCTATCCTCTCTAGAGCACTGTCGCGAACCGTCTCTAAGGACATATGACGTGATCATTTTTAACCTTCACGTCTCGATATGTTTCTTGAATTACTGTTGCTAACAGGATACAAACCACATCAAGCAGCATATATGAGGAATCAAAGACGCTAAAGCTCCTGCAATTCAAACCTTAACTTTGTGTTGATTAGAATTTTTATGAGCCTTTATGGCCATTCTTGTATAATATGGAGTGATATAGCTCCTTTGAACTTTGTAAATGTACATTTGAAATATTTTAATATAATGGTGGGTGTATATAGAGCTGTGGGTTTTTCCCTTGAGCCTCCTAGGGTTTTTTTATCCACAGGTAGGGACCTTCATTTGAGTGGGGCTGTTGAGATATATATAGTATTTCTATATATAGCACCCTGGTCCCCTCTATATAAAATCATCTTGTGTGATCAGTTGACACACTTTGGGGTTTGCATATCTGGAGTCGTCTTGCTCTCTCTCTTTCTCTCTCTCATCTCTTGTCTCAGTTTTCCTACCTCGTCAACAGTGGTTACTGAATTAAGAATCACTTTCAGCCCCAAAACTGGACCTATGACTCTGTAATCTTAGGTCAATTCACAAAGAGATGAGTATACCCGGCACTCAGATACACTCCCCAAGGAATTTCCTAGCTAAAGAACCGCGGTAAGCACACTGTTTACTATATATAATTACTCCCTCCGGGCTCTTTCATTTCCCCGACGGGCCCGCCGGGTATTTGCAGATACTTGATGGGTCCGTTGAGGAAATGAAAGAGCCTGGCGGGATCTGCAGGGAAAAGTGAAAATTCCAACGGGCTGACCAGCTGTATGGGTTTTTGCAAGTCATAATCAAAGTCACGTTAACAATTAACATGGTCATGTGATTTTCTTGTGTACATACTAGAGTTATTAACATAATCACACGCTTGTGATTAAGTCAATGAAATACCTGGAAATTACTCATGTACTTTAAAAGATGCAAACGGACTTCGGTTAGGTTAGGTCCGTTCAAGCAATTACTCGTAATTAATTGGTTTGGCAATCTATGATACAATGATTTGAATGCCATTCAACATGGGTTTGTCACTTTCTCGACGGCCATGGCCCTTTGCTCCGATTCCAAGAATTCCAATAGTAGGGGTGCCAATAATGCATACAAGGCATGTGAACGGACAACAGGGCATTTGACAGAAGTACTTAATGAGGTATGAAGTTTCCTTCTTGTTAAGCATGTGCATGTTCTCTATAGCATGCAAAAGTCGTGTGTATTGCCATACCAATTTCTTCTCTGATTGTGCAATTTAAGTGTTTGTAACGACAAGCACGGCTTGACTTTGCACAGATTTGCAAATTTGGGGTTCTACATGCACATATGCATTTTTATTTTTTAGTTTGTACAAAATTTACGGCAAGAAAGGCTTACATTGAGTTATGAGCATCGACCAAGGGGTATCATTGCCTGTTGGATTCCACAGCTATGAGTCAGATGGAGTCTAGTTGGGTGTTTTTGCCACAGTCAGCAACAACGAGCATGGATCTCTCACACGTTGATCCAGCCCATCACTAAGCACATTACAGTTTACAATTTTGAAGTAATCTTGCAGAGGTTTTTATCATGTTAGCTTGACAAGCAGTGGTTGCTTTGGTGCAATCCAATAGCTACCCTTCTTTAGCTATCTCTTTCAGTATTGGGTAGTCTCTGGATTTTCAATCAGATGTACATTTTGGCAAGGCTGCTTTTCTCTGAATGCTCAACAAGGTCGACTTTCGTTTGCTATCACATTGTACATTGGCAAGAGTATCTGTTTGCTATGAGCATTCAGTATCGATCCTATGTCATCTTATTGCTAGAGTTATAGGAAGCAAGGCTTCACTCAAAGACATATGACATAGGAGTTTTTTATATTCAGAATATACTATCAGCATATGAGATTGGGAGTCTTTGCAACATGTCTGCCTATTTTCTCACTAGAGATCGATTAAACCAAGCAAAGAAGGCATGTGTGGGACATCCGATAGCTCTCAAGTTATTCGCATATATGGCTATGAGCCGGATTCAAGCACACTACCAGAAACCTTCCCACAATTGGGTGACCAGGTTAGTCGATTCCAAGTTATGTTTGTTTTTGTTTATGTTTTACTTTTCATCCTAGAAAAGACCTCTCTTTTGTGCAAAGCAAAGTGCTTGGGCAGACTCCATAAGAAGCCATTGTACAAGGCAAAGTGCTTTGACTGTCTTCATGGGAAGTACGATTTCTCTTCTCTGCCAAGGTCTTATCGATTGACTTTAGATCAATGATAATGGCACACATCTTTAGCACTATGTGGATATAAGCGCACACTTTATGTAGTGTTGCACTGCGATGTATCCATGCCAGTGTAATGGTGCAAGGCACGTCTACCAGCAACTCACATGGTTGAGTTTGTTATTATAGCCAAGGAATTACCATTCTATTTTTTGATATGTATGCATGGCATACTAATATGAATGATGTAAAACACCCATCGTTGTATACGCTTTCGCTATCATACTAGCTACTCTATCAAGGACGAGGTAACTAACTGACATGTTAAAAAAATTGTTACTTATGTCACCTGCAAAGTGCCATACCTCAGTCACTCTGGTATAGTCATGACCACATATACGATAGGTGGGTCTAGATGTGAATTATGGTACCTCTCTCTCCAAGGGCGTGTAGTTGTACGCTTATAGGATAAAACATAGACATGGTCTAGAATACAATAGATTCGTAGAAGGGGTTTTCCTCATCCTAGCATTCTCTCTCTCTCTCTCTCTCTCTCTCTCTCTCTCTCTCTCTCTCTCTCTCTCTCTCTCTACAGTTTCTATGTGGGAAAGGTGAAACTAGGCATGATTTCCTTGAAATCTTTCTATGATAATACGGTAACAGGAAGGGTTAAGAGCCATCTATTGCTACCTATTTTGGAAAGGCTAAGAGCCATCTATTGATAATCCATAGTGATTGCTTTCAAGATCAAAAAATTCCATTAAGTAGAGTGACCATCGATTGTAATGTACAAGCAAGAGTCTTGCCATTAGTGATTTTTTGGACATTATTTTTGCACTCCACACATTAAGTGTGATAGTCAAGTTGAGTTTTTGGACATCTTAAACTCATAAGGGCTTATCTCTACCAAGGTGTATGGATGAAGCGAGCATTTCAGACCGCATGACTGCTCACAAAAACCTCAGATTATGGATGTTTGGGTGTGAAAAAGCTCTAGTTGTGCATACAAATCCAATTTTAATGGAGCTCCTTTTAGCACTAAGAGTGCCTATATGAGTACAATTTTGGGGTATACTAAATCACTTAGTAGGGTTGATGGTCAACTGTTGGACCCTTCACCCTTGCATTTTCAAGGAAAGAAGTCCACAAACTGCCAAGGGGTAGTGAAAAAGTTTCGACTTCCAACGAAATGTACTGCCACGGGCCAACCCAAGGGGGATCACGGACATAGGCCAAGGGCCAGCTACTAGTAGAGCAGTTTTCCTACAAAGTTTAACATCGGGGTTTGGATTGCAAAAGAAACCCCCGAGGTTACCTATGCAATATTACTTGCATTTAACATCGTGTTCCTAAGCCTTTGCAGACGGGAAAATTGGGCAGGTGCTCTTCACTCTAGATAAGTGAACACAATGTTTAACTTGCAGGGATGCTGCTCACAAAAACCTCCGAATATGGATGTTTGGGTGTGAAAAAGCTCTATTTGTGCATACAACTCCAATTTTAGTGGAGCTCCTATTAGAACTATGAGTGCATATGTGAGTACAGTTTTGGGGTAAGACCAGCTCGTGATTACTAAATCACTTAGTAGGGTTGATGGTCAATTGCTGGACCCTTCACCCCTGCATTGTCAAGGAAAGAAGTCCACACAGTACCAAGGGGTAGTGAAAAAGTTTCTACTTCCAACGAAATGTATTGCCACGTGCCAACCCAAGGGGGATCACGGACATAGACCAAGGGCCAGCTGCTACTAGAGTAGTTTTCCTACAAAGTTTAACCACGGGGTTGGGATTGCAAAATCAAGCCCCAAGGTTACCTATGCAATATTACTTGCATTTCACTTTGTGTTCCTAGACCTTTGCAGGCGGGAAAATTCGGCAGGTGCTCTTCAGTCCGGATAAGTGAACACAATGTTTAACCTATAGGGATCTATTTTGGTTTTGTTTCTTTTGGTTTGATTCTCCATGTAGAATGCATGAACTATGTTTTCATCCATTTTTGCTCTTAAGAAGATGACACGGTCATCTAAGAGCCAAGCACTTTGGGTTGTAGTGTCCAACATAAGTTCCTACATGATGCATTTATAGACCCATGCCGCTTGTAGGGTTTATTTGGCACTCGTTGTCACATGGGATGCAACATGGTCTCAAAAATCATGGAGTTTGGTTTAGCCAGTGCATAGGAAGGCTAATGAGGGTCCCTCTCACTCCTGCTGTAGAGTGTTTGCAGTTATCTCCACGCACAAGTACATTTTGTACTTGAAGGATGTTCTTTTTTCAGAAATTCTTACATGAGACATATTCCACATGTGGGAAATATGAGTCTCTAAGACTAGCACTGGCTCCCTTATTTCAAGTATGTGTCACGACAAAGTCCATCGGTGCTGGTCAAATGTGTTTCTTCAGCACGACGTATCAGGAGCAATTTTGGTGGCCCAAAATTGTTGGATACTTATAATGACTTATTCAGGTACAAGTACTGCAAAACAACATTACAGATGGTTGTTCATACATATAGCAAGGCTCTGAGTTGTTGATGAAAAGGTTTCATTGTTTGTCCTTAGAAGTATTTAGTTTCGTTTCAGAGCTATTTACATTTCTCTTTAATGTGTGCTCGGAGCATCACATTCGCTTAAAGTATTGGCAAGGACGATTATGGATATACAGGTTTGGATCTATTTTTTGCTAAATGCATGCACACTAGGTGTTATGGACCCTAGTGTTTAGCAAAAGATAATTTGGAATGGCATGCGTATTCATCAAGTTGTTGCTTATGAAGCATTTCGCACTCCATGTGCCGTATCTCTATGAGATTACTTTTTGGTCTACAAATCACCAATAGAGGTCATGCCTTGGTTTGGGTGGTTGTGGATCTTTCAAGTTAACCACGATGATTATTGAGGCAATTGTTGTTTCCTCAGCACTGTTGTACGATATTGTGTTCTTGTTTACCAGCCATCTGGGAAGACTGTCTCTAAACCATGGGGGAAACACACCTCCATACTGTCAGTTATCCAAGGGGATAGACAGATTACAAAGTGTAATCTTGTGCTAAAGGATATGAAAAGTGTGTACATTAGCACCAAGCAATCCAATTAATAAGCATTTATTGCTCTACTTGGAGTTTTCTTACCATCAGTTAAAGCATGTTTGCAACTAGGGTTAGTCTCTTCATGTATAAGTCACGTTCTCTACCTTGAACACTAATTATGGTGGGGTTGTTTATTGGTGAGGTACATCTTCGTGGTGATAACTCGTTTAGCATGCTCTTGTGCATTCTAAATGGAGTTTGCACACACTAGATGGTTGCAAATGGACAACAATGTGCAAAATCAAGATGTTATTCTTGATTTGATTGAACCTCCTACTGCACCGTGTTTTGATCAAACAAACAGCTGGATCCATGAGGGATACCACTGTGGAAAACGTTAGTGTTCTTATGAAGATCCAACCATGTTTGTTTTTGCGGATGAAAATGCTTCTCCAATGGGGAAGTAATGTCATGCCAAGGGTAGGACTATAAGAGGGCACGACCCTGTTGGCCAAGGGCCGATGGATACACATGTGGTACATGGGCTATATATAGCTAAGAGCCAGAAGGTCAAGGGCCTATATATAGGTATGGTTGGGTGGTTATTAGCATGTCTATCTCCCTACGGTCTTTCAGGACCTATCCTCATGGATCTGATCCTACCTAGGTATATAACTTTAGCTACCTAATCAAATACCCACTGGTATTGAGACACCTCTATCCCATCCATAGTAATGGTTTGATCCTATTCTTCAATCCCGCTGAAAAAGTAGACTTTGATGGTTCAAAGTGTTTCGGCCCATTTGAGTCTCTGCAAGTTTAGTGTCATGCCCTCTATCTATCCCACATCAATGAGGAAAATTCCGCCAAACTTTGACGAACTGACTCCCCACGTAGGAGGAGGAGAAAACATCCTGTCTTGTAATGGCATGATGCTCTTGTGAAATAGAAATTTTTGGGATTTACAAGCAGCTTCAAACATGACAATGAAGATCATAAACTTCTGGTAGGCCTCGCGGACATTTTCCTGTATTTATAGGGAAATTCTCATTTCCTCACTTTCAAAATATACTACAGTTATAATTGAAAAATTACAAATTAAGCCCTCATGTTGTTATCCTTTTCCCCTAGTTCAGGACCTTACTAACTCATGCTCTGATACCACTTGTAAGATCTCCAGCCCGCCGACACCAAAGTGGGATGGGATCCTTGATAGGTCTTTGGGGATAATAGAAGTCATAGTCTCTAAATAAGAAAAATCCAGGAAATAGACCTTTACCATTGACAATGGATTGGGTCTATAGCCCTAGATGAAGACCTAGTCCAGTCACACAGTGGAAACGGGACAACATTTTTGAAATTTCTAATACTATTTTGGCCCTATATATAACCTCCACAATTCAATGGGCTAAGGTATCCTCAACCAATGCTTCCCCCCCCCTAACATATCTGAGGGCAGAGCCGCTGGTGGACTACTCTTCCAAGTGGAGAATTTTTCTAGACGTTTTTAGTGCACGGGAATGGATAGTTACGTGACTAATCAGGTCCACCCGTCCATGATTGACAATCTTAGTCAATCCCCACTTACCACCCCCGCACTCACACATGATACTTTGTTATTTAATTACTACCACGTTCGTATCACAATTAAAATAATTATTCCTTTTATCTTTCATAATAGTAATTTATTAAAACAACCCTTGAAAGTAGTATTGAAAACATTCTTTTACAAACAAACATCTTTACATTTAAGACAAGGTACTATCAATCTAAAGTATCTCTGACCAGTACTAGCTTGTATCAAAATCAGGGGTGAAAAACGGTACCCATTCCTTATTTATAAGAACCGGGGTGGAAAGTCATCACCCAAAGTCCGGGAGTCCATACTATTGGAGCTATATATGGCTCACTCTAGTGAACTTGGTCTCACCTATATATTTGTATCTTGTTCTCAATATGAATCAGTCTTTGGGAGCGTATATGGTGTGTCTCTTGTCTCGTATCTCTCTCTTTCTCTCTACATCTTAGCATGGTATCAGAGCGGTAACGATCACGCGCCGATTCAATTCATGGTGACACAACAGTATGTGTATGCGATTCGCATGTAAGATTCAAAATTGCTACAAATTTTATTTTTGAGCGTTGATTCTTGTTAACTGTGATTGTTTTGTGTTAAGAAGAATATGATTAGTTTTTTATGTGGAGTTTATTTCTAATCAATCTAATCGTTGATTATGTTTTCTTGTTGATGACACCCTGAACTTCATCTCAATTTTTCTTGCTGCTCTGCTCAAAATTTGGAGAAACGAGAAAAGCACAATGGAGCGTAGCGCAATGGAACATTATCCAAAACTTGTTCGTCTCCTCGAGCTCTTCGATTTGAGTTCTAGGTTTGCGTCAATCGGAGTTTGCAGCAGAAAGTTATGTTGTTTTTACTACAATTGAGTTTGACGCAGCTTTCTTCGTCCTACTTCTTCGTGAAGCGTCCGCGATCGTTTTTCTTATTTTGGCGTTAACTTTTTTGAGAATATTTAGCTTTTTGCTATTCGTATTGTGGCCGTCAATCTTGCGTCTCACGCCACTCTATTTTGAGGACTCGTTTATTATTAACGTCTCCTTTACCCTGCCTTTTTTGGGTGACGTCTCTCACATCTTTGGACGTTCCTTGAGCATCCTTCTTATGTTTATCGTTGATAGAACGCAGTACTCATATCTCTCCCATTCTCAATTGCGACCTTCACCATATATGGTGTGCAGATTATGCGATCTTATCTTATACGTCTTTTCGCAACAAGATATGGCTATGAATATTCTCGTCAATGGCTTTCCTTCTGGCCAGTG
Source organism: Adiantum capillus-veneris (assembly GCF_014529385.1). Taxonomy (NCBI): domain Eukaryota; kingdom Viridiplantae; phylum Streptophyta; class Polypodiopsida; order Polypodiales; family Pteridaceae; genus Adiantum; species Adiantum capillus-veneris. Next base: position 102,715,399 of record NC_140942.1, on the reverse strand, counting down.
TTCTGTTCCTCCTTTCCAAGATCAAGGATTTCCAGGTTGGAAAGCAAAGATGTTGTTAATTCTTGAAGGCGATGAACTCTCCGATGTTGTTCTTGGAAATCGTGTTTGTCCACCTCAGCCTGTTGATACGGATAATGATAACGTGCTTATCACTGAAGGACCTGTATTTGAAGATTGGAATGTTGCCTATACGGATTGTCAACGACGTGATAAAATAGCTCGTCGGTATATTCTTTCTGCTCTTACTAATTCCCTTTTGCTTGATATGTATGAACTGCCTACTTCCCACGACGTATGGAATTACCTTATTGCAAACTTTCAGAAGAAATCTGTTACAGAAATACTTTATTTGAGAGGGTTGCTTAACAAGTTACAATATGAAGTTGGTACTGCCATGACGGGACATATTGAATCTTTCAAATCTATTATTAATCAACTTGCTCCTTCCGGTGATCCTGTTCCACAAAAGCAACTGATTACACTTCTGCTTGATACGGTGAAGGACTGTTCTTATGATAACATTGTTACTATTCTCTCTAATAAAGATGGTCTTGATTTCCACCAAGCCTGCATGTCTTTAATTGAATACTCTCAACGTCAAGAACGTCGGAATGTTGGTCACGATATAGCTATGATTTCACAAGAGGAGACTGAGTCACAACAGATGGAATGTGCTTTTTATGCTCGAAGGCGTCCATTTCAACGAGGAAGCCACAGAGGTGGTCGTTGCGGTAATATTTTCTCTCGTCTCAAATTTCCTAATAAATAATGTTCTTACTGCAACAGAAATGGCCACACTGAAGATGATTGCTGGGCACGTCAATATGATGAAGAACACAATATTACCACAAAACAACCACGTTTATCTAGAGACTCTTCTTCTTCTTCTTGTTGTGAATATTGTGGACGATCTAATCATCCCACTCATATGTGCTATAAGCGACGATTCGACACAGATCGGAATAGAGCATATGCTACTGAACATCGAAACAACATTGTACCAGAAACAAGCTGCGTCCTATGTTCAGTTGATCCAGACAGAATATTTCATGTACATGATGGATCACTTTTTATTGTCGATTCTGGTGCTACAAGAAATATGACATATTAGTCTAAGTGGCTCCATAACTATCATCCACTGCCAGTTCAACGTGTTGTTTATCTTGCTAATGATGCTACTTGTCAAGTAAAGGGTATTAGAGACTTATATCTTGGTACCTTATCTTCTTCCACTCGAATTTTGCGAGGAGTATTACATGTACCAAATCTTCAACGTAATCTTCTTTCAGTTGCTAGACTTGTTGATCTTGGTCTGTTTGTTGGATTTGATCATACCAAATGCCGAATTGAGAAAGATGGACAGACTATAGCCACTGCTCCTCGAAACGGCAATTTGTTTGAACTCTCTCTCAACAATGCTGTAGCAAATATTGTCACTGCTCGAGGTGATCATGATTGCAAAGTATGGCATCACCGTTTTGTTCATGTTGATTTCTCAAAACTCCTTGATCTTCAATATTGATATTTTTGTTGATCTGCCTATTGATTTTGAACATGGCTCATGTCATGTTTATGATGACGATATTGCTGATAATGCTTCACTACAAGAGGCTATTCATATTAGCGACGCTCACACAGCGACGCTCAAAAAAATAATAATACGGCGTCGCTATGAGCGTCGCAAATTTACAAGTAAATTTGCGACGCTCATAGCGACGCCAGCTAGGCTAAAAAAAATAACAGAGAGCGCCCAAAAACTCAGATCTCAGATCTGAGTTTTTCGGCGCCCTCAAGCAAGGAGCAGCTAACGCTCTCCCTCTCTCTCTCTCTCTCTCTTTCTTCTCCACACACACACACACACACACACACACACACGAGGAGAGGAAGGAGAGCTAGGTATGCTCCTTCCCTCTCATCACTCTCATGTTCCCTTCCCCTCTTTCTCTCTCCCTCTCTCTCTCTCTCTCTCTCTCACACACACACACACACATAGTGTTTTTGAGAGAGAGAGAGAGAGAGAGAGAGAGAGAGAGAGAGAGAGAGAGAAAGAGTACAAACATAAACAAAAACGCACACACACATACATAAACAAAGAATGCACACACACATTGAGAGAGGAAAAGAGAGAGAGAGCATGCATAAACAAAAAACGCACACATTGAGAGAGGAAAAGAGAGAGAGAACATGCATAAACAAAAAACGCACACATTGAGAGAGGAAAAGAGAGAGAAAACATGCATAAACAAAAAAACTCACACACGTTGAGAGAGAAAGAGAGAGAAACTAATTTAACGTCGTAGGAAACTAATTAAAATTAAAAGACCTAAAGATCTAGCCGACGAGGAGTTGAACTCAAGACCTATTATTCAAGAGGGAAATGGCATAACCAATCTATCATACTTGGCATGGGTGATAGAAAGGTTATACCATTTATCTCTTTTTATTGGCACACACATCCACACACGCGCACACACACAAGAAGAAGAGAGTTATAACGTCGTAGGAAACTATCCTAAAAGACGTTAAAGATTAGGTTAGATGTAGACTTACGTAAAATTAGATTTAGGTTTATTTAAGTTAAATTAGATTAGATTTAGGTTTATTTTTAGTTAGATTTACATTTATTTACGCTAGATTTAGATTTACGTTATATTAGATTAGATTTAGGTCTCCATAGACTGCGATGCCTGCATGAAGCGGGTGAAGAAAGCCCTCAATGGAATATAGGGTATTGCTGCCTTCACTCATGGTGGGCTCCGTCGATCCAAAAGTACTGGTGAAATGTCTTCAGAAGATAGGGAAGAAGGTGGATCTTCTGGGCGGCAAGAGTCACTACATCCCCGACAATGACCATCTAGACAACCTCTAGTCATTCAACAGCAACTTCAAAGTTAGTAACAAGAGCAAGAACGGTCCAAAGGGCCAATTGCTGTCGTCAGATGTGGATGGAGATGAGGTAGCGTCACCGTCGGAAGTTAACTCTCATATCTTTAGTGATGAGAATGCCAACTCTTGCCGAGTTATGTGAAAAATTATGTGTTAAATCAGTTTTAAGGTTCTTATAATCCCTGTTAGTTTAGTTCTTTGTTTTTAATATAACATAATTTACGTTAGATTTAGATTTATGTTATATTAGATTAGACTTAGGTTTATTTAGGTTTACCCACACACACACACACACACATATACACAAGAAGAAGATAGTTTTAACGTCGTAGGAAACTATCCCAAAAGACGTTAAAGATTAGGTTAGATGTAGACTTACGTTAAATTAGATTTAGGTTTATTTTTAGTTAGATTTACGTTTATTTAGATTTACGCTTATTTACGTTAGATCGAGTCCACGCAAGAATTACTTACGGTTTAGGGTTTAGAGTTAGACGAACAATGAAAAGATCTACTGTGAAAAGATGTTAAGATGTTGTGAAGTGCTACAGCTAGAGAAGAGGCAAAGGGGTTTTGTCTACTACATGCAGTATCATGTAGACGTGGGTCTGTAGATTTCTTGTACCCACAAATATAGGTATTGACCAATAAAGACGAGATTATAACCCGATGGTTCTGATCTCCGTGCACCTCTAGACCGAGGTGTGCGGGGATTGGACATGACTAGAGAATGTGAGGTAGAGAGAGAGAGAGAGAGAGAGAGAGAGAGAGAGAGAGAGAGAGAGAGATAAGATGAATAATGCCAATAGAATATTAAATTTTTTGTCCAGGCTATAAGATTTTTATCCTCATTATGAGTAGTGACGAGGATGTGGGACCGTCCAACCGAAACACCTATCTCTCAACATGCAGGGCTTCAAACAAGCGGATACAGAGCATGTGTCACATGTGGACCTAGACTGAATGCACATAGGGCGCCCTCACTGAAGAAGAAAATCTACGAAGGTCATCAAGCGTATCTTCCAGAGAATCATGTGTTACGCGACGGCTTTTTGGGAAGAGAGCCACCAAGGATGTCTGCACAAGCATGGTTAGAGCAGAAGGAGATGTGCGATGACGGATTGCCTCCAGGGATGAAGAGACTATCTCTATGGTATGAGTTACCATATTGGCCCCGACTCATGATCAATCACTTGCTCGATCCAATGCACATATTCAAGAATGTGGGTAATCTACTATGGGACCATCTGACTGGCAAGAAAGATACTTTTGGAGCCAGACTTGACCTTAGAAATGTGGATCGTATGGAGAAATATTGGCCACAAACAGCGTCTGATCGATCGATAAAACTCCCTAAAGCACCATGGATTTTCATAGGAGCCCAAGAACGCAAAGTAAAAGAGACCATTCGATCTTTGCGGACCCCCACTGGCGTAATGCACTCGCTCCGAACGCGTTTTACTAAAGAAGGAAAGCTTACCGGTTTGAAGTCACACGATTGGCATAAAATGTGTCAGGTACGTTCATAGTGGACTTTAATATCATTGCATAAAATGTGGACTTTAATATCATTGCTGCACATACTTTACAGTTTATTTTACCGGTTGCCATTGAGGGATGTTTGTCTCTCGACATCCGTAACACAATCTACAAACTTGCAAAGCTGGTGCAATGGATCTCACAAAAGGAGATCAACGTAGACTCCATACCATTCGCCAAACTAAATGCTGCGGAGCTTGTGTGCATGTTTGAGAAACATTTTCCTACTACCATGCTAACCATTCAGGTGCATCTTCTTGTTCACATAGTTGATGAGGTGGAAATAGCTAGCACAGTTCATTCCAGATGGATGTTCTTCTTAGAACGTTTCATGAAAACGCTTAAGGGATATGTGCGTCAAAAGGAACGTCCGGAGGGTAGCATGGCAGAAGGTTGGTTGGTATCAGAGTCCCTAGTGTACATTGGAGAGTGGCTACACGGATTTGATAAAGCCCGGGACACGCTATGGCGAACCATAGATGATGAGCGCATATCTGGGATTGTCATGTGCAATCTCGGTGTTGAGAAGAAGATGACGGAAGATCTAGAGGCTAAAATCAGCCGATTTTGCATGCTTCACAATCCAGTGATGCAAAAGTGGATTTCACAATATGAGGATGCAAAGCAAGAGCGACAAAGGGCACGAATCGAGTGGAGACGAGGAAGACAACCACCGATGCACTATCCGACGGGTCTGGAGAGCCTACCAACATTCATGAGCTTAAGATGGTTGCACAACCAATTGAAAAGCGCACAACAATTCGGTGACGAAGTGATTGAGGAAGAGTGGGAGTACTCTCGAGGTTGCACGACCAAGGTAAGTTTGCAATGTACGACTAGCTAGTGACTTTATTTCTAAACGTTTGAACGGCCACTCATAATCTTTGTTCATTGTAGTATAAGTCATACACAGCAGCATGGTGTAAAGGTCGACATTTTAGGGTGGAACGGATCGACAAAAAGCGTTTTACTCAAGATTGTGGAATCATGGCAAAATTTGAACAGTCTAGTCGACGACGTTCCTCTGATGCAGATCCCGTGGTGGCAGAACTCACTTACTTCGGCATGGTTAGTATTAGGGTTTACTCTTTTCTATTTTTCGTATTGTTTTATAAATGTCGTTATATGTTTATACTTACTGAAAGTTGTCTTATTGTCTTTTTTTGCAAAATCCGACAGATACGCCGCTTGGACGCGATGAGACGTCTGACTAGACGACGTCAGTTTAGCCATAACTAGATAGAATTAGTTTAGGGTTTCTCATAGCTTATGTATCATGAGACGGATTTTATACGTCTTTTTGAACCATGTATATTATTACATTTGTCACCGCAGTTCATTTTGCCAATCAATTCTTTATGCCTATGATGTTGTACAATTGTCATTATTACATATAATTTATTGCTTCTTCTCTGTCCAACTGCAGTCTTTCCAAGTTGATGATGTGATCTCTCAAATGCATGTTGGGCTCTTGAATCTGTCTTGCCATTACTCTGAGACTTTGTGGTTGCATTTCAATGGGCAAGATTGCTTCCTTACCAAATACTAGATGATACGGTGTGAATCCCAAGGATGTACGAAATGAAGTTCTGTAGGCCCATAAAGCTGGTAGTAGATACTTATCCCAGTCTCCAGGATGATTGTTTACCTGCTTGGTAATAATTTTAGAAACCATTCCATTTACCTTTTCAACTAGGCCATTACATTGAGGGTAATATGGTGAAGAGTGCCTCCTTGTAAGACCCAATTTCTGCATTAATTCTCCTACCAAGTCTACTCTGAAACCTGGCCCTCTATCAGAGATGATCTCTAAAGGTGTGCCAAACCTACAGCATATGTGCTCGTAGATAAATTTAGCTATCTCTACCGCTGTGATTCTAGTGGTGGCTGTAGCCTCTGCCCATCTAGTCATGTAGTCGACCCCCATGATAATGTAGAATTTTCTTGAGTTGGCCCTAGGTAATGGCCCAATGGCATCGATACCCCATTTTTCAAATGGGCCATATGAGAGAATAGGTGTCTGTGGTTCAGGCATAAGTGACCTAGTGCCGGCCTTTTGACACAACTTACACGTTTTGCACCAGTGGTGTATATCATGGTTGAGGCTAGGCCATATGAAGCCTGCCTGCAAGATTTTCCTACTTGTTATGTCTAGGGCAAAGTGACCACCACAAACCCCCTTGTGACAACTAGCAATTACTCCCGTGATTTCCTGAGAGAGAGGGACCTTCCTGAGTATTTGGTCCTTACCCTTACATTACAAACCATCATTGATGAGTCGATACCTTGTGGCCTTCCGCGTCAGCCATTGATTCTGTCCCTTTGTTAACTCTGATGGGCATTCCCCTGTTTCCAAAAAATGCATGATGTCAGGAAAGGCATCACTTCCTTGAAATAGAGAGAGCTTTAGTTTTATTGCTCCAACCACCACTTCCTGTAGTCTTTCACTTGCTAGGGCATCTCCTTCTTGGTTTTGAGCCCTTGGGATATGGTGTATTTGAACTTCTTCAAACTTACCCAACAAGGTTTTTACACCACTTAAGTGAGTCCTTAAACTAGGATTCTTGCATGTCCATGCTCCATTTACTTGCCTTACCAGAAGTAGAGCATCCCCAAATACATTAAGGCGTTGTACACCTTGAGAGACGCACCAATGTAGACCCTTGGTTAGTGCTGCATACTCAGCTTCACTGTTAGAATGTGAATCTAACAATTGGCCCAACGAAAATACCTTTGTCCCTTTGTCATCAAAGACCACTATGCCTGCAGCTGCTTTGTCGGACGCTCGCTTGTAGGCTCCATCAAAGTAGAGAGAGTATGCTCCTTCTACCATCGGTGGTACTGGAGGTAATCGGACTTCTCCTTCCTTAGATTGCTTCTCCTTCCTTTCAAAGACTTGGTAGGTCATGAGTCCCCCCAAACTTGCCCTTGTCGTGCTTTCTACTTGTACCGTGTAGTCAAACTCTTGCAGACGAACTAGCCATTTAGTAATTCTAGCAGACACATCCATGTGTTGTACAACATAGGGAAATATTTCATCCGTGGTTAGAATCACAAATTGCTTAGGCAGCAAAGATGAACTAAACTTTGTAGTTGCAAATCTAAGAGCTAGGCTAAGTGTTCCACATGGGTGAAACCTTTCTCTCCTGTTGTCATCATTCGACTAGAGAAGTAGATTGGCCTCATGAAAGATGTCGTCGTATCCTTTTGGAGTAGCACAGCCCCCAATGAGTCATCACCAACACTTGAGGTGAGATAGAATTTTTCATCCCACTTAGGTGGTGAGATAGTTGGCAGAGTGGCTAAGACCTCCTTTACCTTGTTGTAGTGATGTTCGCTTTCCTCGTCCCAAGTGAAAGTTGATCTTTGAGTGAGTTGTTGAAGTGGTAGAACAAGTTGTGATAGTAGATGTATGAATCTACTTAAGTACCTCACCTTTTGTAGAAAAGAGACCAGTTGACGTGCGGTCGTTGGTGAAGGTAGGGCTATGGGTGCGGACACCTTACTTGGGTCGGCGTTGATACCTTTTGCTGAAATTTCATGGCCTAGTAGAATGACTTTACTCTCCCCAATGTGGCATTTATCCACATTTAATTGCCCACCTAGGCTCTACAACCTGGCCAAACCTTTAGTTACCTTTTCTAAATGTGAAATACGGGAGCTATATATACAAAAATCATCAATGAACACTCTTATGGATGTTCCAAACAACGGTTGAAAAACATAAGTGACATATCTTTGGAATGTGGCAGGTGCATTTGTGAGACCAAATGGCATAACCTTGTATGCAAAACAACCCCATGGCGTGATAAAAGTGGTTTTTAGCTGATCTTCCAAGGCTATGCGTATTTGAAAGTATCCTGAATAACCATCACAGACGGTATAGCATTCAAAACCTGCTACTTCATTCAGAATTTCATCCGAGAAAGGGAGAGGAAAGTGGTCTCTCTTTGTAGCTGCATTTAGTGGTTAGTAGTCAACACAGACCCTCCAATTACCATTCTTTTTAGGCGTCACCACTACGAGTGACACCCATTCTGAGTTTTCTGCAGGATAGATGAATCCCGCCTCCAGTAGTTTCCTTACCTTGGCCAAGAGTGCCTTTTCTTGTATGACCCCCAGTCGTCGTAGCTTTTGCACAGCTAGTTTTACCCCTTCCTTCAGCTTAATATGATGTTCCACCACTGTAATGCCTGTGATTCTTTCATAGTTGTCAATGAACAGGTTAGGAAATCCCATCAACATTTGCAAAAAACTATCTTTCTCCTCAAGTGTTAATTCCGTAGACAACATACCCTTCAACCTACTTCCTCCTAGGCTAGGTGATTTGCTCTCCTCTTCATTGGGTTGCCCTTTTGGTGATGGATCACCAGTTGTGCTTACCCTTTGTGGATCCTTCATAATGATACCCATCACATTAATGGAACTGTCACTTTCGTCGGTGGATGTGGTATCCTCCTCAGAACTGGAAGATTCGCTAGTGGTTTCATCTGCCGATGTTTCCAGATTCATTTGCTTCTGCTTGCCAATCCTCATGTCGTAGTAGATTGTCTCCCCTTTCTTACCAGTCATGCGTAGAAGGCCAGTACCCCAGTCCTGTTTTGCGTTCATGGCCATCAACCATGGCCTTCCCAAAATTAGTGGATAGCCCTCCCCCTTAGTAGGCATTACAAAAACATCTACCTCTACCTCAGTGTTGAAAGCTTTGATTTTCACGGCACTTACCACACCCACACACTTTACTTTTGCGTTTTTTGCCATCTTTGCCTTGCATGGAGAAGGCCTGTCAACCTCGAGCCCTAACCGAAGCATCATAGCTTCGCTCATTACACAGATTTGTGCACCTCCACCAATGTAGGTGTTTCCAACCCTCTTTCCATTTATGTTTACGTCGACAATTGGAAGGATGTCATCCATGTTGCATCCCAAAATTGCTCCGGCTACCTTTGTTTTGGAGCGTCTTGTACTTACCATTTTAGACCATTGTCGCCTTACTTTTGGTACAAGATGTAGCAGCTGTGGCCATGTAATCTTCGGTCCTTGCTCTGCCACATCCAATGTTAGATCATAGGGCTTAGAACTTTCCCCTAGCTGGAAGTCGGTGATGCCCAATTTTCGTCGTGGCCTGGATGGCCTCTTCCTAGTTTCTCCTCTCATGCTTCTCTCATCATCTGATTGTGTAGCTTTCTCCCTACTAGCTCTTTTCACAGTCATGGCCTCAAGTGGTTCTAAAAAGGTTACCTTCTCCTTACCCTTGTCCCTCTCCTTTGCTCTGGGTGGATCCACTACTACGGCTTTTCCTTTATCTTCTAGCCTTATGATGTTTACAGGGCGATCAGGTGGTGGGGCTGGTGGAAGAGGTGGGATGGATACTTGTAGTGGTGCCTGGGGTGGACGTAGAATTTGTGCTGGTGAGGGTGGTGCTCGGGGTGGGGGTGTTCTTTCTCTAGGGGGTGACAATTGGTTCCTCCTACCTCCTCAATTATAGTTTTGTCATGGTTTGGGACAGTAGTACATACCGTGACCGTATTCTCCGCAGTTGTAGCAATGATACTCCCTGTTTTGTCATCGTGCTCTTCCAGGGTCTTGATCTCTTTCTTGACTCCTCCCTTGCTCTATTAAGTGGACAGACAAATTCTGCAGTTGGTCAGTATTAGGGACAACATATCTTGTTGGTCATCTCTTACCCCAAGAGCCGGTGGTGGTGGTATGGTGGTTGTCATAGTTGATGGTCGACGCGATGTTCCTGCTTCTGTTGACTCGGTTTCTTTGGCTTTCATTCGCAGCTTCTTGTTCTTAAGGCGAGCAATCTCAACAGCTAACTCATACGTAGCCGGGAATCTACCTTTCACCTTCTCATTGAGAAGCGGCCATAAGCCATGCGTGAACCGATCTTTACTTAGGAAATCGAGTGCGACTTTCCCCCTTGCCAGTGGCTCAACCCACCGTTTCCACAAATCCACAAATTTGGACTCATAGGTGGCATATTCTAAAAGACCCTCTTGCTTCAAGTATCTCAACTTGTCCCACAACTTTTCTGAAGTGGTACCTCCCCCAAAGCGCCTCTTAAAAGCGGTTTTTAAGGGTTCCCAGTCATCCTTGGTTGCTTGTGGAAGTGCATTGTACCATGATCTAGCTTCTAGCTTCATGACATGCTTAAAGATTCTAACCCGAGATTCATCCGTATCTTTGTTGCTCACTACACATGCTACTTCAAAGTCATCTAGGAAGTCTGTTACCAAATCCTCCCCCTTCTTTCCTTTAAATGTTGGAAATGCTACACTTGCCATGATTATTGAGAGAGAGCTAGAAAGACACACTGCTTAACTTGCAAAAGTTTTTTTCTTCTTTACAAGGAGGCGTGTATACCCTCTTATACTAGGACATAGATTAAAACTTCAAACGGTACATTGCCTTGTACCAAAGGTAAGACAAATGGTTGATCTGATGCCAGAACCTCAAAAAATTTCTCCCCACCCAGCATGGTGTCAATGATGTGCTGGTAGTGAGCCTTCAAATCCAGTATTACCTTGATTGAGCGTACACGTGTTGGTATGTGTGATCTGTCTTGAGGTAGGTTGTACTGATTCATGTGAAGCTTAGAGGTGCTTATTCACTGTCCAAGATTGTGGGAGAGGGTGGTGTTCTTTCCTGAAACAAACTCAGTAGATCCCTAGTTTCTCTAGTGAGAGTGTGATCCCTAGTTTCTCTAGTGAGAGTGTGAGCCAATGATTCCGTTATCTGTGCTGCAGCATCAGGTGCGACTTGAAAACTAACTGTGATAATTACCTCGGTGACTTGAGTTACCCGATTCTCAAAGTAGAATAGTGTTGATTCTCTATTGTGTAGAGCTCCTTCCATTTTGTTGTTGTGGGTTGGTTGTAGGTTGCGGACATGGTTTCGACCTTCTCCTTCTTCTTCTTGGCACTTGGCCTATGTATATCCACTAGGTTTGGCATGTTGGTTGACTCTCCCAATGCAAATCGATTATCGTTACGCCTGGCACTCCAGCTTCGATGGAGATGCGGAGTTCGTCTAGTTGTGCTTGGAGCTCTTCTTCTTCTGTCGTCCAATTAGCAAATCCTGCTAGCCATTCATCCATTCACAATAGTTTAGGGGTTTCAGTCTCGTAAACTGAAGGGTTTCATGAAAAGATCCTCAGTGGGGGCACCAAATGACGGGATCAAAGCGAACCCCGAACCCCCGACGGCCTCTAAAACATCAGAGACCGAATGGCGCGCCTCGAACCTATCATGGTAAAGCAAACAGGGGGCACCACCTAGCTTCAGCGGCTAGGACGCAAACAACACACCACCATAACAAAGTTTTCATCCAAGATTGATGGATGCTTGGGAGCAATGATGAAGAGGAAAGGGAATGAGATCAAGTGAGAGAGAGAGAGAGAAAGAGTGAGGGAGAGGGTATAGCGGCTTAGTACTTAGGCACCACAAAAGGATGGCGAATCCGCACACCCTTCACACATACACAAGCTCACTCCAAACACAAGACTAGGTGGCAATTCTGCACACCTCACATGGGCAAAACATTGCAAGAAAACATACTCACAAAACCTCAAGCTTTATTTAGAGAATAAGGCGATGAAATGGGGAGCATAGGGTAGGGGAATGAGAAGGGAGAGAGTGGTAGAGCACATGGCCGATAGGTGGGAGTTGATGGCGAAGACTCGCACGAGGGTTATGGCGATCATCCTTCATTTAGTTTCCCTTCATCTTCCATAGCCAAGGGTGTAGAGGTCATGCTCAAGACAAGCATGGTGATTGCGGTGATGGTGATGGTGATGGTGTGGGTGTGTGTGTGTGCACTAGGCACACACAGTGCATAGTGTACTCTTTGGTGATGGTGTGTGTGTGTTTAGTGTGATGGTGACCCCTCTTTATATAGGGGAGGAGGGGAGAGAAATTCTAGAATTTAGAAATGAAGAAATCATTATCTACATAGGCCATGTGACTGTGGGCCCCACTTGTCTGGCTGTGTGTATATGTGCCAGAACAGCAGTCTCATGAGAGAGAGACTAAGAGAGAGAGATGGGTGGATGAAAAAAAGTGAGGTGACATGGAGAATAAAGTAATTACAAGAGGGGAGAGAGGGGAGTGTGTTCAGAGGTGAATCTGTGTGTGAACACAAGAAAAATCAGGTAACCATCGGGTGGGGATGGGTCTGTGGGCACCTTTTTTAGTGAAACTGAGTGTGTGTGAGTGTGGGGGAGGTTATTTAGCTACAAGACAAGAGACATGGTGCCCTCTAGAGAGAGAGAGGGGGGTATTTGGGTCATGGGATATGATAGGAGAGAGAAAGAGGGGGTGCGGTATACTATTTTGGAAGATAGGGTAAGTTGCATGTGAGTTAGGGTGCATTATTGGTGAGAGGTGGGGTAGCTTGAGGGGAGAGAGAAAGGAGAAATGACAAAGGGAAGAGAGAGGGGGTTGACCTTTTGAGTGGAGGAGAGGAAAAGGGGCACACGACGGGGCAACAGTGAAGAAAAAAGGAGGCAAGGTGGGGATGGGCTACCCCGCAGGCATGAGGTGTCCTATTTTACCTTTCTTATATATTTACATAATCATACTTTATTTTTTTCTTACTTTTTCCAATGCCTTTTATCACTCCCTCCCTAAGAGGTGTTTTCATGGGGTGGGGACGAGAGAAGAGGGGTATGGGAGCTTGGCTTGTGAAAAGCCCCCATCAGTGTGTCACTCACCGCTCTATGCTCTTGCCGTGGAGGATTCCTCACCGGGAAGAAGAAGGAGACGCCGCTACGTCACGCTCAACCGCTTCACCGCCGTCGTGCCGCCGCAATGCTCAATAGCACTCTCTCTCTCTCTCTCTCTCTCTCTCTCTCTCTCTCTCTCTCTCTCTCTCTCTCTCTCTCTCACTCACATACACACACACACAAGGAGGTGAAGAAGAAGAAGATGGAGATGGAGATGGAGCAAGAGCACTCTTCTATTGCACAAATGAGAGAATGAGTGGATTTTAGGTTTAGTTGGCTTTTATACGAGCTCACTCCATTCACACTTGGGCGCCCATGCTTAGCCAACTAATCCCTTGAATGTCCCAGTTAGAGTGCGCCTCTCATCGGCGATCACTCTTACCCTTTTCCTATTGGACCGACAAGCCCGATACTTGACTCTATCAAATAAATAATACAATGTCCACCATAGGTTACAACGTCCGTCTCGTAGGTGATAGGGTGTCCGTGAGCCGTGAGGGTTAACACTCCACGAAGCAAGCGTAGAGCGGTAAGTGACACACCATCGCTTTCTTTGAGCTTACTAGTTTAGGCTTGTTGTGTGCTTGGAGCCATTTGTGGCTCGCACACGGTGTATCAGCAAGTTTCTTGCATTGACATGTGCGACATAAGCGCACATTTTTGGCGCCGCTGCCGGGGAGTGCCATACATGAAGCTCGAGTAGCACTCTGTGCTTCTCCGTGGTGCAATTTCTATTGTAGGAAAGGTAAGGAAGGAGTGTGTGTGTGTGTTGAGAAGAGGGATTTGGTGTTATTCAGTGTGTTTTTTTTTATAATGGAGTTTTCAAAGGTTCTGTGTTTATTCTCTATGTATTAAGGTAGTTAGTTTTCTTTGTTAATGGAGATTTCAAAGGTTCTGTGTTTATTCTCTTTGTATTAAGGTAGTTAGTTTTCTGTGTACAGTAAGTAGGAAGTAGATTAGTGAGAGTTAATAGAGTGTGTTAGTGTATAAGAGTAGGTGTATTAGTTAGAAGTAGGTAGATAGAGTGTGTGTGTGCTCTCGCGCAGGCCGCGGCGACCTTATCCTATTAAAAATAATAATAATATATATATATATTTTAAAAATTTAGAGGTAGGACGGGGATCAGGATTATCTCCCAGACCCAAGCCCAAGCTCACGCTCAGGCCTAGGCCCCAGTCGCCTTTTAAAAAAACGAATTTAGCTTCACACGTAGCTAAAAGTCGATTTTTGGAGGACTAATAGAACGTTAGATGCCCGAAAATTGTGCTGTAAAGCACACAGCGACCCTCTAAGTGATACGCTTGTTTTGAGCTATCACACACTTCAATCAAAAAAATCAAACATTAAAAAAATATTCAAAAAACATCAAAAACAAGAAAAAATCAAGTAGAAAACGGGGTACAAAACACCCACAAAACAAAGCAAGTAACCTTTGAGGGTACTTGCCGACACTTGTAGGGCACCCAAAGCACATGTATCTACGCTCTGGTCGTGTGCTAGAGTCCGAACAACTAGCTAGTGCTTCGATTTACGGGGGTACTCACTATCCTTCCACGCTAGGGTCTATGCCCTCGACGGGGACCCAAGATAGTGCAACCCAAGACCCAAATATAGCAGCTAGCTACTCTTCCTCTGACTACGATATTATGGAAGAGCATCTTACACAAATCCCCGAGGGAACAAATGAAACCGTACCTACCTAGGCCCAACAACCTAGAACTAGTGTTTTTGGCCGTTTGATGGAAACTTTTAGTAGAGCTACGCGCTCTGAACCTACAGCTAGTGAAGTAAACGAAGGGGGTGGGGAAGTAAAATCACCATTCACATCTCCTGTAGACCCCACACTCCCTCAGAGTGTCCACGTGGACATTCCACCTACCTCATTTAATGAGGGCCGTACCGAGCTACCACCTTCCAAAGTTGCCTCTAAGGTAGCGGTGACTAAAAGTCAAAACACGGGAAGCAACATTGCATCCACCTCATGGCAACCCTCTAGTACACAAAGTTTGGACGGGGTATTTCTCAATGAAACTTGGGAATATGACCTACACACGGAGACTTTGACCGACCTATACATGGGCTACACATACCATGTGGGTTGGTTAGAAGTTGTACAATCCACATCTAGTGCCACTAGTCTAGAGGAACAACAACACATGGTCTGCAATGTCATCCATAGGATTATCCAGTCCGAGAGGCAAAATCGAGGAATAAACATACCTTCGACGGGTCCTATGCGATTTTTAGACACGGTGTCGTGTTGTGACACGTACATAGTGGGAACGCATGCTACAAGATCTATCTTTTAATTTTTTAGATACATAATTATATTTCTTATAATGTACATATGCATATTTAAGTATAATAATAAGCCTTCTATCTCATCCTATTATTTTTCTCAAAGGTAACCTATTCTTACTTTACCATCAGAAAATAATATGGGAAAAGCATCAATAGCTCCGCCTCTTTAACTTGGGGCAAAAAGCATTGATTCTTTATTTCTACTATCTCATTATCATCTCACACCCTAGCTAGATCCTATATCTAGGGTAAAATCTAATATATATATATTCCATGTATTTTTCATATTTTTCTTATATTTCATTTTAAATAGCTACTAGGAGGGAATCAAATCCTAGTGGGACACTAGGTGGCATGATTTCAAAGATATACTTATTTTAATGCATTATTGCAAGCATGATTACAAAACTTTGTCAAGGAGAAATGTCATGCTTTCATATGGCATGAGGTGTCCTTTGGAATCAAATGAAAGTCTAGGCTAAAGGGACCACAGGAAGACTTTTGCTGCCAGAAATGGACCCTATTTTGATGAATTTTTTACACCAGGTTCCAATCCGAATTGGAAAACAATTTTAAAATGCTAATCGTAGCTAATGAGCTGAATTTTCTGCCCATATTTTTACTTTTTTATTTGGAGCCACGGTTGAGGAGATATGATCAAAATACTGGACCCTAGTCTGCCCACATCATGCAGGGACAGCTCATTTCCAACTTTTCCAATTCCTGTTCACACTGGCTCCTCTCTTCTTGTGTAAACCCTTGGGGGTTCCCTTCACCTATAAAAGGGGACCTCTTCTTCCTTGAAAAGAAAATCAAGCATTCAAGCCATTGATGAGAGGAATTCTTGAGGGAGTGAGTAGTAATGCCTAATTGTACTTAGCCATTTACATAAGCCTAAGCCTACACTTTCTCCTAGAAGAAGACTAGCCATTCTTGCAACAAGCTAACCTTGGAAGACCAAATCTAATCAAAGAAGTTCTGGCACTTGATGTATCAATCAAAGTGGAATTATCCACTCTTCTTCTCTATCCATCAATAATGGTGCCGAAGGGTTTGTCAACCATAAGCCCGGTGCTTTCCTGGCAAGACCGCAAATTTCTCGACATATTTTTGGTGAACTCGACGCAAAACTGCCAGGGTGAGAATTTGTAGGTAACCATGGGTGATCATGTTGAGCAACAGGGTATGCATTTTGACCCATCAACAATGCAAATGTTTCAAGCATTTGCAATGTTCATGCAACAACAACATGCCACTGAAAGAAGGGAGATTTCAGCAACAAAGGCCATACAAGCGGTCGTCAACAGAATGGATCAATTCAATGGCAAAGATGTAACCAAGTACTTACACGAGTATGTGAAGGAGATGGAGCTGCATCGCGTGTCAGAAGGTGAGATGATTCAAAGCTTTGAGCTAGTTGTTGCTTCAGAAATTAGGCAGCATGTTAGGGAAATTAAAGATGGGCATGGGAGAAATTGGGAATAACTCAAAGTAGCTTTAAAGGAGGAATATTTCATGGAGGACTCGGAGAGAGTGACCAAAAGGACATTCTTAGAATGGGTAGTCAAGCCAAAGCAAGGACTATCAATAACAGAGCTACTTAGGGAATTTGAGCGGCGCTATGCACAACTCACAAGGACAGAAAGGGCCACAATAGATGCAGAGAAGACAGATCTTTTCTTACAAGCTGCAGGTAAAGAATTTCAAGAAAATTTGGAGCTTCTTCTTGAAGATAAAGATGCTTAGCAAGGACTAAAGACCGACTGGAATGAGGTTGAAGGTGCTGTCTCACTGCTTGCCAAACGACAAAGAAGAAGGGACAAGATGGTAGTAAACACTACAAGTCCTTCCCTCAACTTCTGACAAAATGGTAAAGCCTACTTTTATCGCTCCTAAGTTTGATGAGTCCATGCTAGATGAGCTTGTGAAGGGAATGCGTGACTTGCAGGTGAAGCTTGCAAAGCTTGAAGAAAAAGGCCAACCATCAGGGCCACTTCCTAGGCAAAGACAACAGCCCAAAGAAGGGTTTGTTAATAGATGTATTTGGTGTGATAGTACAGACCATGTAAGAAGGGATTGTGATGATTTTAGTGATTCTTTGTCAAAAGATGTTGTCTTTTTTAAGGATGGTAAAATCCACTTAAGAGAGACATGTCTACCCTTGAGATCTAACTTTGGGAAGGGGGGAATGCAAACCTTAGTTGAAGATATGGAAACTAAGCATGCCACCTCTTCAGTTGAGGCAGCTACTTATGGAGTAAAAATTGAACATTTTTGTGATGAAGAGGTGAGTGACCATCATGGTCAAATTTGGCCAAATGTCATGCAATTAGCTAAAAAGGGAAAGCTTACAAAAGAGATTCTACATGAAGCAGGTGATTGCATACGTCTAGAAACAGGATGGAATGATCCAGTGGACTCATTGTCAGTGAATGCCTACATTACAAAATGCCAACAAAATGAGGCAATAGTAGAAGAGAAGCGCAGACGTGAGAATGCTGATGAAGGACCATCAAAAAGAGCTTCTATAAGTGGGGGAAGAAGCGACTCACTGCCTTCTCAAACCCCCTCAACACAAGGAGCATCTCCACCTGAAGTACTCATGGAGGAGTCTACAACAGGAAAGAAGAAAGATCCAACAAAAGGTAAGACAAAAGGCCCAACTTATAAACTACAATCTGATATTGAGGTTGCTACAGATTTAAAGAAAGTCTTGGAGGAAAGGATTTTGAATAGCAAGATTGAGTTTACTCTGGGAGAAGTTCTTGGCATTGCAAAGCGTGAATTCCATGAGGAGATCATTGACATCATCAAGAGGAAGAGGCAAACCCTTGCTGAAGTTTCTCGTCCACAGGTTGAAGGGGAAACCTCGAAGACACAAGGGATGCAACTGCAAAATAAGGAGAATGATGGAGCTGTGGTAGGATGCTACCAATCTAGTGGGAGAGTGAAGCAAGTGCATTTCTCAAATGATGATGAAGAAGTTGAAGATATTCCTAGGAGTTACTATTCACGAAGTCATTGGGCAAGGGCTACTATAGAAACTTTGGTCAAGGTAGGTGATCTTGAGGAGCCATTTGTTGCCTTGATTGACCATGGTTCAGAAATGAACATAATGTCAAAGACTCTCTACAACAAGTGCAAATGGCCGATGGACACAGATCATGGCTGGATGGTAAAAGTGGCAAACAATTCATTCGGTGAATTGTATGCACCATGTCCAGGTGTGAAGGTAACAATAGGTGATGTAAAGATTGACCAAAAATTCTTTGTACAGGATACATCTTCATATCATCTCATCCTTGGACAACCCTACATTGTGGGAGTTTGAATGGAAACAAAGGTAATGGATGATGGTTCAGCATATGGTAGGATACGTAGCAAAGATGGTAAACGAGCTGTCCAATTTCTCACAGTTTGTGTAACCCATGAAATAAATCGTGACAACCTTAGAGAACATCCTCTACCAAAGGTGAGCAAAGAGTTTCATGATCATAGAGAAATGATGGGTTTTGGCCAAGTACCATTGTAAAGCGGGATTACAGTGGTACATAAAGAAAAAGGGTCTCGCCTGATCCAAAAATAGGTGAATCTTTTTCAACGAGCTCCTTGGTAACAAAGAATGGATCAGTATGTTTTACAAAACTTGAAGATTTGAAGAGATGTGAGAGGCAATATGTGCGTAATGTACAAATAGGCATGAAAAAGAGTGGGTTGCTAGAGCCTACTGAAAATGTTTTTGGTTTGTGTGAACAAGTTTCTTTTGTAGATACTATGGGTGAGCTTGATGCTATAATGGGGTCTAGTTTGCATCTTGAAAATGAAGTTGTGGAAGTTTTCTCTATGGAAATGTATCAAGTAATAGAAGCCTTTAAAGAAAACCAAATAGTTGGCCCAGAAGTCCATGTTGAAACTAAATACAAGAGTGCAACAAAGAAGGTGAAACCAGTAGCTTCACCCTTACCACCCGACAATAGGGAAAAGATTGAGCAGGATTCTTTACAACCAAGTTTGAGGAATCCTAAAAAGATTGGGCATACCTTCACAAAGGAGGCTTTCCAAGAGTTGCAGATTGGTCGCGGGGAGTTTCTAACACAGGAGGAGACAAAGTGCTTGAAAGAAATGCTTTCAAAGCATGGTAAGGCTTTTGCATTTGAGCCACATGAGATAGGATGTGTTGATCCTTCTATTGTAGCTCCTATGGTAATTTTCACAATACATCATGTGCCTTGGAATCTACGGCCTATTCCGGTTCCAAAGGCTCAATTGCCAAAGTTAGTAGGGCTACTGAATGAAAAAATCAAAATGGGAATCTTGGAGCCTTCTTGTGCTCCATACTCAAACAGGTGGTTCACAATTCCGAAGAAGAATGGTTCTCTACGCTTCATCCAAGATATGCAACCAGTGAACAAGGTGACAATTAGAAATGTAGGTACAGGTCCAATTGTGGATGAGTTTGCAGAGGCGTTTGCAGGGAGGGCAATCTACTCAATGGGGGATCTCTACTCAGGGTATGATCAATTTCAGCTTGCCATCGAAAGCAGAGACTTGAAAACCATGAGAACACCTTTGGGTTTGGTAAGGATGTGTACCTTGCCACAGGGAGCAACCAACTCGGTTGCACATATGATGAATGGGATGAATAAGGTCTTACATGACTTTATTCCTCAAATCACAATGCCTTTCATTGATGATTTGCCTATGAAAGGATGTGAAGAAAGTGACAAAGATGAAGCTTTGGATCTCAAGGGATGTCGCAGGTTTGTGGTAAATCACATAAATGATTGTGATAAATTTTTGTCTAGGTTGGAAGAAGTTAATCTTACATTGTCAGGGAAAAATTCTATGTTTGGTGTCAATGAAGTGCTTATTGTGGGGCACATGTGCGGGCCATATGGTAGGAAACCTTGTCCATCAAAGGTAGATGCCATCCAAAGAATGAAAGAAACATGCACTAGCATCACTGAGGTTAGAAGGTTTCTGGGAGCATGTGTCTTCTATGTTATTTGGATTCCACATTATGCACATGTAGCTGATCCTCTTCATCAGCTGCTTAGAAAGAATCATAAGTTTAAATGGACAGAAGCACATGTAAAATCCATGAAAAAGCTAAAGGAGTTGCTCCAGTCAACAACAACTTTGAGAAAGGTAGACTATGCGTGTCAAAGGCCAGTAATTGTGACAGTAGACACCAGTCCTACAGGGATTGGATGGGAAATAGGGCAAGATGACAAAGAAGGACACAGGTATGTGGTAAGATTTGGAGCAAAGGTGCTAAGTGCTCGCCAAAGAAACTATCCACAGATAAAGACAGAGTTATGGGGTATGGTTACAGCCTTGAAAAGTGGGAAAGAGTACCTAATTGGTGCATGTGTGGTTGTAGAAACAGATTGTCTACCACTTCTTGGGATGATTACAAGCTGCTTAACACCAGACATTGCGATGTTGCGGTGGATTGCCTACATTAAGTCCTTAAATCCTGAGTTTAAGCACATTGCAGGTAAAGACAATACAGTGGCAGATATGCTATCAAGGGCAAGGTATGAAGATGAGTCACAAATGATTGACGAGGGAGATGATGTAGGCACAAAGTTCTATTCTATCTCTCATGTCAAAGGTAAGAATGTCTGCATGACTAATCTATTTGAATCATTCTTGAAAGAGCTTTATGAAGGTGATTGGCTTCTTATTGGAAGCTACTTGAGTACTCTAACAAAACAGGATGATTGGTCTGAACAAGAATTCAAGAGGATATGCAGGAAAGCATATGGGTACTTTTTGAGGGATGGTTACTTGTGGAAGCATCCTAAACAAAAGGGTGCTACACCACAGCGGGTTATAAGTAAAAAAGAGACTCAAGTAAAGCTCATGCAAGAGTTTCATGAGAGTCTATGGGCTGGACACAGGGGTGTGTGGGCAACCTTCTCGAAGTTGAAAGAAAATATTGGTGGAAGGGTATGTATAAAGATGTATATCAATTTGTAGAGTCATGTGTAACTTGTCAAATGTATTCAAATGTCTGACATCGTGATGGATTGAACCCTACATATCCACTAGCCATGCACTATAAATGGGTTGTGGATCTAGTCACAATGCCTTTAGGACTCTGGCAGATGAGATACTTGGTTCTTGCACGAGAAGACCTACTAATCAGGTTGAAGGAAGAGCATTAAGAGCTAAAACCATAGAAGCTTTGTGCAAATTCCTTCTTGATGAGGTGATTTGCCGTTATGGTTTTGTGGGAAAAATCACTGCAGATAGAGGTGGACTGGATGCCGAAGAAGCAAGGGAGTTCTTTTCTAGATTAGGAATCAAGATTTCTCTTACTATAGCTTACAACCCTGAAGGCAATGGAAAGAGTGAAAGAGGGCATCCTCCTATAATCGAAGCTTTGGCCAAGGCTTGTGAAGGAAGAGTTGGTGAGTGGCCAAAACTGTTACCATATGCTTTATGGGCTGATCGTACAACACATAACTCAGTAACTGGCTACATGCCTATGGAGCTAATGTATGGTCAAAAGCCAGTGATGCCGATTGAAGATACAATTCCCACATGGAATGTACTACCTTGTCAAGAGGGGCTTAGCAGGGACAATCTCCTTGCACTGCGTATAAGGCAGCTAGAGAGAAGACCTGGAGACATTGAAGCTGCAAAAGAACGACTCAAAAATGCAAGGTTGAAAAACAAGAACTACTTTGAAAAGCGACATCGACTCAGGAGCAAAACAATTGACAAAGGTGATTGGGTTTTGGTGTATGATAGTAGCCTTGATAACCAGCACACAGTCATGCGTAAGTTTTCAAAAAGATGGTTTGGACCGTATGTTGTAAAGCATGTGCATGAAAATGCTACTTACAGCTTTTCTGAACTAGATGGTACAGAAGTAAAGATTCCCATTGTAGGAAAAAGGATCAAAATGTTTAAGAGAAGAGGAGACAATGATCCACAAGGTGTTGATGAGGAGGAAGAGCAAACCACAGGTAAAGATCAAAGTGAAGATGAAGCTTTGGAATCATCCAGTGAAGAAGAAAGCAAGGAAGATGTACAAGAGGGCTGATCTTACAAAGAAATAATGTGGCACATACCGGAGGATGTGCAGGTTTAGAGGGGTGGATGTCGTGCTGTGACACGTACATAGTGGGAACGCATGCTACAAGATCTATCTTTTAATTTTTTAGATACATAATTATCTTTCTTATAATGTACATATGCATATTTAAGTATAATAATAAGCCTTCTATCTCATCCTATTATTTTTCTCAAGGGTAACCTATTCTTACTTTACCATCAGAAAATACTATGGGAAAAGCATCAATAGCTCCGCCTCTTTAACTTGGGGCAAAAAGCATTGATTCTTTATTTCTACTATCTCATTATCATCTCACACCCTAGCTAGATTCTATATCTAGGGTAAACTCCAATATATATATATTCTATGTATTTTTCATATTTTTCTTATATTTCTTTTTAAATAGCTACTAGGAGGGAATCAAATCCTAGTGGGACACTAGGTGGGATTTCAAAGATACACTTATTTTAATGCATTATTGAAAGCATGATTACAAAAATTTGTCAAGGAGCAATGCCATGCTTTCATATGGCACGAGGTGTCCTTTGGAATCAAATGAAAGTCTAGGCTAAGGGGACCACAGCAAGACTTTTGCTGCCAGAAATGGACCCTATTTTGATTAATTTGTTACACAAGATTCCAATCCGAATTGGAAAACGATTTTAAAATGAAAATCGTAGATAATGAGCTGAATGTTCTGCCCATATTTTTAATTTTTTATTTGGAGCCATGGTTGAGGAGATATGATCAAAATACTGGACCCCAGTCTGCCCACATCATGCAGGGACAGCTCATTTCAAACTTTTCTAATTCCTGTTCACACTAGCTCCTCTCTTGTTGTGTAAACCCTTGGGAGTTCCCTTCACCTATAAAAGGGGACCTCTTCTTCCTTGAAAAGGAACTCAAACATTCAAGCCATTGATGAGAGGAATTCTTGAGGGAGTGAGTAGTAATGCCTAATTGTACTTAGCCATTAACATAAGCCTAAGCCTACACTTTCTCCTAGAAGAAGACTAGCCATTCCTTCAACAAGCTAACCTTGGAAGATCAACTCTAATCAAAGAAGGTCTTGCACTTGATGTATCAATCAAAGTGGAATTATCCACTCTTCTTCTCTCTCCATCAATAATGGTGCCGAAGGGTTTGTCAAGTAAGATGTGTTCTACATTGATGTTTTCTTGATTTCTTGTTGTTTTCATTTTCATCTCTAATCCAAAATATATATATATGTATCTAATCTCATCTCCTTAACCAAACCTATCTCTCTCACTCTTAGTAATTCATCCTCTCTACAAATTTTAGGTTCTCCTTGCTACAGGTACATCTCTCCCCGTAGTATCCTTATTGCCTACGGGCAAGAATAGAGCTTGGAAGGGAAACTTCTCATCTCTTCACTTCTCTCATATCTATATTTTTCTCATATCTACTCACATACTATCCTAGATGAATAACCCACATGATGATCATTTCTATCGCTTTCACTCTGTACGATCTATTAGAATTAACGTATGGATTAGCCGTAAAATACACTTTCAACAATGTATAGTGTTTCTCTTCGGCCCTGAAAGGCTCAATGAAATACTTCTATCACCGGATCCCATCATACTACCTCTCATAGACTATAACTTTTCTTTTGATGTAAGCGTAATTATCTTGCTATGAACCAAGAGGATTTGTACACACAATTAATCCCAATCACTAGACAAAATATATATATTATGGTAAGCACAAAACTACAATTCCAAAGAACAATTCGTAGCCTATTTGGTCAGCCAAGATTGAATGCCATTAACTCATCTATTAACCCTTTCATACTACCCATGATACGATATGACCATAGCCTTGATGTTTTCATCTTTGTGTTGTTTTGACACTCTCTTTTGTGTTCTTTCTTTGTGTGTGTGAGTGCAAGAGAGAAAGAGTGTGTCTTATTTGATTGCACTTCTTTCCAAACCCTATTCTTCATGGCATCTATGGTTTAACTCCTTCATATATTTTTTGTTGAGTTCTCTCACAAACTCTCACAGCCATAAGCCCGGTGCTTTCCTGGCAAGACTGCAAATTTCTCGACAACGGGCAAAGGGAAACAACCCACTCTATTACAAATGGAGACTCTCCCAGTGAGTCCCATAGATCCCCCATATGTTGTTTCGCCAGGGGTCTCAATGCAATGTGAGCCCACAAGTGATAGCTTTACTTTTCCAAATCTAGCTCATCTTTCCCTTGATGACACCACGGCTACCATGCCTACCCCAATGATGGGCATGCCAAGAAACACGCCATGGAACTCATTTGTTGGTAAAGCACCACTACATGGTAGCTCAATGCCTGCAACAGTACCTACAAGTGTGTACCAATCGTATGCACCTATGGCTCACACTCATGTAGTCCCTACCCCTCGCATTGTTTCAACTACCTATACTCCACAACCCCAATACACAAGTTCTTATTTCCATGGGACTATACCAGCTAGCATTAGCATGTCACATCCGACGTCTGCTATGCCTAGGGCCACTCATATGAACTATGGACCACCACATGGCACAACATTGTACCCAACGTGGAACCCAAGGGCTTCCTATGCGCCAAGCCCAATGCCAATACCTACTCCACATGTAGTCTCTAGAGCACCTTCACCCACGGTGCCTGCTCACTTAGGTGACTTGGCAACATTTGCTCAAGCTATTGGTCGATCTATTGCTGAGAATATGCGTAACGCTCTTGATAGAGAGCCTAGAAGTAAGACAGTACAAATAGCCAAGCTCACACAAAAATTTAGTGGAGACGAGGATGTGAGAAAGCATATCGAAGTGTTTGAACAAATATGCGATTCTCTAGGAGAACACAATGACCTACATAAGAGCAATGCTGTAAGCCTAACCTTAAGTGGAAAGGCTGGGAATTGGTATAGAACCCTAAGGGTGGAAGAAAAAACGATTTACCCTACTCTTAGGAGACTGTTCTTAAAAGAATATATAAGAGAGGGAGTGCTTTGGGGTGTAGCCTCTCAGCTCCAGAAAGCCCAACGAGAGGAAGGAGAGTCGGTGAGAGACTTTATAAGTCGCTTGAAGCATTTGAATTCTTGTAATCCAAATGAGTGCTTCAAGAATGACCAATTGCTTGATAGATTCATTAGGGGGTTACAACATGAGGATATCTACAATGGCCTAGTCATTAGAGGTATCACCACTTGGGAAGCAGTCACCACCAATGCGATCCAATTGGAGGATAATTTAATGATTCAAGGAGAAAGAGTGTCTGTTGAGTCTAAATCTATTAGCTCGCAAGCATCAGGGCATCAGCCAATGACCCTAAAGCCTATTTCTAAGGAGCCAAAGATATCTGAGATGAGGTTAGCAGATCTCACCAAGGCTGTTCAAGAGAGTCTTAGAGACAATCGTGCTCCGCAGAACAATCATATGTATCCAAGAAGGGAGCAACAATGGTGCTCAGTATGCTATGGACCGCATAGTACCAGTGAATGCCCTACTTTTAGAGTAAAATTCAATGGGAACTGCAATGCATGTGGAAGGTATGGCCATCAAGCTAAGGATTGCATAGTATTTAAGCACGCGATGGCCAATAGACCAACCTTAGCATGGACATACACACCTCGACTGCCTGCATTGATGCCGACCCCACCTCTTGAACAAACATCACAACATATGGTCCCTAGGGCCCAAAATGTTGTTGAAACAACACCCTTACCACCTCCAGTTCTAGCACCGCAACCACCACATCCGAGAATCACTTCTGTGAATCAAGTGGGTTGTGAGTCATCTATTGCTTTTTTGGAAGGCTATGAGGAAGATATAGATCCTAATATTGCCTATGGGATGGATATGCTTGAAGAAAGTCCACAATACTACATGGAGGACTATTGGGGACAAGTCAAACCTATATATCAAGTAGCTGCTCTTGCGGCAAGAGGCCAAAATATCAATTACACTGCTAAGAGACCACCTCTTCAATGCTATGAGTGTGGAGGTCCACATCGTGTATCCAAGTGTCCTATTAGGATACAAAAGAACGCCACACTAGTGCAAACCAATCAAGCGAGCATGTCTACAATGCCGATACTCATGTGTAATCGATGTGGCATAGATCATTTGATGCCCAATGTCCAAATAATCCAAATGCACCGAAGATCACTTCATTAAACTTGATTGAAGTTATCGAGGAGCCATCACAAAGTACACCTGTGGTACCAGTAAATGTACTCACACGATGGATGCTCCAAAAACAAAATTATATTCTTTAGGAAAGAGACACGACATCAATGGCCCAATCTCAAAAAAAGAAGAAAACACGAAGAAACCGATCACAAAAAGCAATGAAGTCAGACCCCAGTTCAAAGACCAACATAGGGACTAGTGATGACCCCGTATATATGAACGACGTTGAAGAAGATTCTGATTCAGGTGAAACCATGGAGACCAAAATGACCACTAACATAGAAACCAACAAGGAATATCTTCATGAGCCACAATGGCCAGGATCCAAAAAGAAGATAGGAACTTACCCAAACCCTACAGAGGAGATTGAGCGAGTTAAGCAATTAAGGAGTTTGGTAGAAGATACCCAAAGGGATCTAGAACCAGCACCTAGGAAGATCCAGATTACAGATACCGTGTTCCCTATGCAACAACAACCTCACCAAGTACATAGACCCTTGGACATACCTAGTGTCATCCAAGAAGAAAGTGACTTAAAGTCATGGGAAAGTGGGCGTACTCACTTATTGATGGAAAGAATGTTTACAGGGGGACTACCTGATCCTATCGAAGAAATGGAGATCCCATCTTCCCCACGTCAAGGGACTCAAGGCCAAAAGGGGCCGTTAAACATTGCCAAACTGATGGATTTCATGTCTTCAGAAGTTAGAACCACCATCATGTCCAAACTATATAAAGACCCTGAGCTAGTCTCAGCTCTTCGAGCCTTCCTCAATGGAGAACTGAAGTTTGGGCTACCACAATTTGCACAAATAGATGGAGCTGGGGAGATGCCAATAGAGGAGGAATACATAGATCCACAACCCAACCTAGATGAGAACCTTGTTATAGAAATACCTGTTAACAAGTTGGGGCAATACTTTGAGGGTGATGAATCCAATGTGACTATACCAATCACTACTAAGGGATTAACTGTGAAGGGAATCCTTGATGGTGGCGCTGGGGTTAGCATTGTGACTAAAAATTGCTGGGAAACTATGCGAAGACCTCACCTTGCGACCACAACCATAGTAGTGAAGATGGCCAATGGGTCTATTGTTAAACCTATTGGGATGCTAGAAGATCTCAAGATCAAGGTCTTTGGACATAAAATACAAGTTACCTTCATTGTTATGGATTTCTCCAAACACACTATGGCATCGGAGATGATCTTAGGATTTCCTTTCATGAGGGAAGCAAAAATGGTACATGACTGGTCTAAAAACCATGTCTACTTGCAGTTCCAATATTCTGTCATTCAAGTGGATCTTGTGACGGGTCCAACACATCCTCTAGGAAACAGGTTTATAATTGATCATAGATATGACACCACAGTTCACTCGGCCCCATTGCAATATTGTTACACGTGTAAAGCGGACATTGATGTTGGGGAAGATTCTACTTATATGGATGTACTACCTGGGATGACTGAGTCGGACAATGTGGATTGGGTCCACCTAGCAGCAACCATAGACACTTGGGGGACGACCTGGGTAACACCTGAGGGGGATGAAATGCCCGTACCCTTAAATATTCTATAAGAAATGCATATAGCTTCTGACAAGACTCATCCTAATATAAGGAAGAAAACATACAAGTGGGTCCCTAAAGCTTCTTTAGCGACCATGGTTAGTACTAAAAAACAGAAGCCTTGTAAGAAACATACCACTCGCCCCAAGAAATGTAAGAGAATGTGGCGTTGGATCCCTAAACGATTATTGGAAGCCCAAGGCTACTATTGAGGAAAAGATCAAATTTGGGTGCCAAAACGTAAATTGTGTTCTTCCATATCACCTGATCCATATGTAGCTCCAAAACAAATCGACAACCGCGGAAAGAAAAAAATCACAGAATGCTACACACCCGCTCCAGAGCTAATTTGGGTACCAAAGAAAGAACGATTTGTTCCACCTAGCTCAACAAGGGGGGAGTCCCATGAAGCTTCTAGCTCCTCATGTAATGCATCCATAGAGGTAAAATCTTCTCCACATTGTCGACCTACAATAGTGGACCTCCATAAAGCTACAAAGGAATCCACACCTCTCAGTGTTCAAGAATCACCTGATGAACCACTTCAAGCTCGATCCTGGGAGAGTACCTTACCACCCTTGCAACTCGATGAGGCACCTAAGGTAATAGAAAACTACTGGCAAAAATCCTCACCTATTACCAACTGGAACAATTGGTTTCAAAGGGTAACAAGCTCATTTCAAACGGTATGATCTACCCAAGGAAGGGAGGAGTGTTTGCTGACAGTCATCATTCACTCATTCCCCTCTCAACCTTCCTCCCTGACCTCTCAATCTCCTAATCTTAGGGAATGTATATATAAAGGCTTATACTCACAAAAAACAAAAAATAATAAAGAGCAAGAGCAATTAGCAAACGAGTGCACAATAAAAGTCAAAACATTGACCCAAATCTACACATTCACATCCGGTACACTGAAACAGAAACCTATGCCATAAAACACCTACGATCCTCATCACTCAAGTGATGGAGGGTAGGTAGAATTAGTACGATAGGAGTGTTTCTGTTTTAGATTTGAGTGATTAGCAAAGTTCTCTTTTCCCACTGATGTGCCTCCTGGAGGTATTCTTTGTGTTTCCTTGTGTGTACAGGAACGTGTTGCTGTGGTTAGGATTTGGACCTTCATAGAATCTTTCTCTCATCCACTTTTCAAATCAAGAGTGACCATCAACACAAACAGGTGTTTCTTGTCTATTAGCATTGCCCCTTATCTTTTTTGCATATATGTTTGTCTGCTTTGATTGTGATTGGTAGCATAATATTCAGTGCATTTGCTTAGTATGAAGCATTAAATTCAATGTAATTTTTTGTCATAATCACTTGTCTAGGTTTAAAAATCATGCAGTCCGACTAAGCTAGTTTGACCAAGTTAGGTGTTAGAGATCTTCTCTTAATACCATGGGGAATGCCTTCCTAATAATCAATGGTTACTTAGGTTCTTAATCCGATTTAGGCAGCATTGTGTGAAATGTACTAGGGCTTTCTAGTGGGTTGTCCCTATTGACCTTTAGCTTAAGTATTATAAAGGGAGTTTACTAATGTGATGAGCCTGGGGAGGGTAACGGTGTTATATGACCCCCCAAAGTTACAAAATTAAAATGCTGAAACTGAACAAACAAAAAATCAAAGTGCCACATTGTAAAATCTTAAGCTGGAAGAGAAATCTCAGCTTGATTGGGTACTTCACTCACATGTATCGCCTATGGTACTAGAGCCCTAGAGGTTCCCAGTATGGGCGCTTTTCCTTGAAAAGCAAAACACCCAAGGCATACAAAATAAGCACACACATCAAAATTGAATCAGTGTGAAAAGACTTTGGGGGGTCAAAGAAAAGGTAATCAGTCAGGTGATGATTTCATGAGAAATTCCTTTTATCGTAGCTTAACTACAAGGTCTTCTAGGTATAGCCTCTAGTCAGCCCTCGAACATGAAATACTTGGCTCTCGCGATTAAACAAATTAATTGACCAGAGAAAATTAAGAAGCTTACCCATGGTATTAATAGTCGATCTCTAGTGCCTTTTGACCGTCAAATTAGCGACCCCAGACTTGTTTAATTTTTTACCTTAAATTTGTTTATGCATTTGATTACATTGCAATTTAATGTTTATTGCTGACAAATTGTTTAAAATTTTGTTACCAATCAATTTGTCTCCCTAAAACTATATATGCTTTTTAATCGCTTATGAGAATGCAATTACTGTGCCAATGTTGTTTGATTTGGCACTGACTGAAGAAGGTTAAGGACATTCATCTCAAATGCTCTTCCACCTCGACGAACGAGCTTCAACTAAATAGCTTCCGAGGACGGAATCTACATCAGGAAGGGGGGCATGTTAACCCTCACGGCTCACGGACACACTATCACCTACGACGGACGTTGTAACCTACGGCGGACATTGTATTATTTTTTTGGTAGAGTCAGGTACCGGGCTTGTTGGTCCAACAGGAAAAGGGTAAAAGTGATCGCCGATGAGAGGCGCACTCTAACTGGAACATTCAAGGGATTAGTTGGCTAAGCATGGGCGCCCAAGTGTGAATGGGGCGAGCTCATATAGAAGTCAACTAAACCTAAAACTCTCTCATTCTCTCATTTGTGCAATTGAAGAGTGCTCTTGCTCCATCTCCTTCTTCTTCTTCATCATCTCTTTGTGTGTGTGTGAGAGAGAGACATTGAGAGAGGGAGAGAGAGGGAGTGTGTGGGAGATCGAGCATTACGAAGGCATGATGGCCATGAAGAGGTTGAGCGCAGCATAGCGGTGTCTCCTTCTTCTTCGCGGCGAAGAATCCTCCACGAAGCACGCATAGAGCGGTGAGTGACACACCATCGCCTTCTTTGAGCTTACTAGTTTAGGCTTGTCGTGTGCTTGGAGCCATTTGTGGCTCGCACACGGTGTATCGGCAAGTTCCTTGCATTGACACGTGCGACATAAGCGCATAGTAGGTTTGGGAACATGCACCTCATCTTGTTTACTACTAGATCTGGTTGCTCTTTTTGATATTCCTACAATATCTTCATATCTTTTGTGCTTCTCTTCTACTATGTCTTCATTATCTTAAGACCTAGCAACAAATTCATATATTGAAAGTGAGTCTACTGGGTCAGCCCATCCTATAGTTTCTCTAATGCAATTTACAACTTGGTATAATTTGCTATGAGTCACCTTGCCTGCTTGCTCAGTATTCAATCCATAAGGCCACAAATCACCTTTAGCTCTTGCACCTTGATCATCTACATTATTGTATACTCAATGTTAGATTTTAGCTTATAGGAAGGTCCATTGGGCTTACCTTGCTTCTTATCTTTCGATGCCTCTTCTATTACCACTTCAGGAGTAGGTTTGGGAACATGCACCTCATCTTGTTTACTGCTAGATCTGGTTGCTCTTTTTGATGATCCTTACAATATATTCATATCTTTTGTGCTTCTCTTCTACTATGGCTTCATTATCTTGAGACCTAGCAACAAATGCATATACTGAAAGTGAGTCTACTTGGTCAGCCCATCCTATAGTTTCTCTAATGCAATTTCCAACTTGGTATAATTTACTATGAGTCACCTTGCCTGCTTCCTCAGTATTCAATCCATAAGGCCACAAATCACCTTTAGCTCTTGCACCTTCATCATCTACATTATTGTATACCTGCAACCCAAATTTAGCTACTTCTACCATAACAAAATTATGTTGTATTTCCTTCGCTAACTTCTTCATACCACCCCTTCCAAAATTCAAGCGAAGTGGCTTACCTCTTGCTTTGAGATGAATCTTCTTATATTTCCAAAAGATGACATTTTTCTTGTAAGCTTCATCAAAATCTTCATAGTCTTTGCGTTCATGATCTTGACTATCACACCACATGCAGTGGTCATCCCAGTTCTTGCGTGGAGGTTGTTGTCTGGGCTCTAAAGTGGAACCCTTGGTGCCTACCCCTTCAAGATTAATTGATTTCAAATTTAGATTTAATTCTTGTATACCTTTGATTAACTTGTCAAGAACATGCTCCTCTAATTTTTGTTTCCTAGAAGTTGACTTCTCCTTACTTTGCTCATCTGTTGTCTCCATGGGATCAACCACAATAAGCTTATCCACCCTCATCTACCGCTTTATAATCATGTTAACTACTTTAGCAAACTAGCTTCTAATCAAATGTTAAGCCCAATTCACCTGTTGAATCCTCAAGTAGCTTCACCAAGATGTTTTGAAGTCATGGGTCAGCAGTTGTGCAAATAACTCTACCCGTTTTGGTTTCAATGATCACTGGTCTCCTATAGATAGTTGTTCACATTTCTCTTCAAATTCTCATAGCAATTCTTGTGTAGATAAGTCCTTATTTTTCTGTTGGATCCACTTTAAAAAACTTTGCTTCGTTACTCTTTGAGAATATTCAAGGAAATACTCCTCCTGTAATGCCTTTTAAAACTTTGACAGCTTGGTCCTTGTGCACCCTGTATATCACCAATTGAGCTCGAAGATCTGGCATGAAAATCAAGTAAAAACCTTGATTGTCGTGATCATCAATTCCATTGTCCTCCATGGATTGCTCATAAACCTGACAAAATTTAGAAACATCTCGACCTTCGAAGCACTAAAATTTTTCTATTACTACTTGGTGATCTTTTCATATCCACTCATGCAAATTAAATTGATGTTGTGTAGTCTACTGTTGTTGCATATAGGCAGCAAATTGCTGCATCGCCGCCTCTTGCGGTGTAGTCATCTTTCTCTGCAAACTTTTCCCAGGGCCAACTCAGTTTTGCATCAGGTTCACCAAGATGTCGAGGATAATGGGTTTGCGAGGTGAACCGAGTAAGCACGGAGCTGCTCGCTGTGGAAAACAAGAGAGATAAGATGCATGACACCAAGAAAATTACTAAAAATGACTCTTGATTTAATAAAAATGGACACCCATAGTGCCTTAAACTGCTATTTGTTAGTAAAAGTGGGATTTAATTACAAATGTTGGGCGTTAACGGCACTGCTATGCAATCTCCAGCTTGTGAGAGCTTAATCCTCTCAAGAACCTGCTCAAGAGAGTCAAGATTTCCCTGGTGGCACCTGTGAAGCTTATCCCCTTTGGTATCTCTTCTCTTCAAGCTTAAAAAAACCGATATCCAATTTTCCTCCTTCACCTGCTAATTGCTCCTACTTGCTTTACCAAGTCAAGAGACTTAGAGAAAGTTCAAGAGAGTGCATCCTCTTTCCTTGTCAAAGTCGAGAGCGCTCGAGAGAGAGCACCTTCGATGAGAGCGAGAGAGATCCCTTGAGCTGGAAGCCAAGCTTCCATTTCCTCTTTCTTCTCCTGCTTCCTCACACGCATTCAACTTTGCCTTCCTCCTTCCTTGCTCGTTCTCTCACTTCATATCTCCTCAAGTTGCGAGAGTGCACACATACGAGAGATCCCTTTCCTCTCACAAACCCTAAACATTAGCTAAGGCCCCAAAATTCCCCTCCTTCCTTCTTCCTCTTCCCATGAAGAAAAGACTTTTCTTTTTCTTCGCTCTTTGGTGCCTCCCTTCCTTTCTTTTCTCCTTTCTCAAGCCTTTCCCTTTTTCCACACTTCCCCTGCTCATGTTTTTTATGCTTATCACTTGTTCTCTATCCTTTCATTGGAACAATTACAACGCTGTGAGACTGTTCCCTTGAAGGGAGTACATATTTTCATTAAAAAAAAAACTTATGTTTCCATCCATTTACATGGGCACCCTTATGGTCTTTTTGGACGGCCACCCCTTAGGAGCTTGGGTGGACACTTCTAGTGGACGGCCACCCTTCCTCATTTAGGCCTACAAGCTTAGGTGATAGCATTTGTAGAGAGGCCTTCCCTTCGCATCTGGTGAAAATAGCTCAGGGCTTCTTTGCTGAAGCCATTTTGGGCATATCTTGCAATCAATACAATCCAAGAGATAACCCCTAAGGAGGATGCTCATCAAAACCATTTAATGCCTTTGTGAGGGCACCACATTTCAAATACATATCGACCAAAGCAGCATTGCACCCATCTCCAAGAGCCTTGAATGGACGCTACGTGACCAGTTCAAATATAAAGCTCATCAAGAAATTTATGTACAGACACATCATTTGACATACATATCATCCAAGGTATTCCGAGATGAGTTCAATTATTACCTACCAGTCATCATTGTAGTTGTCCGTAGTTGCAAAGAGAATTAAATCGGTGAGCATTTACTACATGATTTGAGCTCTGTTAGGCACATGCAATAGTCCTTTTTGAGCTCTATTAACACTAGGTTGGTAACCTAATAGGACATAAAAGTGTCCTTTCAAGGTTTTGAAAAAAACCTCCAAAACCATAGTAGATCCACTCATTTTGTAAAATCCTTTCATGAGGTTATAGTTCAAGGCCTACTACACATGGAAAAAATAAGAAACTTGTAAAATGTCTCATCTTTTGATCACACCAAGCCTCCAAAGTTGATGGACCAGTGCATTTTCATCAAAACAGTCATTTCTTACGTTTTGTTGCATAAAAATAGGATTAGGGATTTTTGTAGGACTTGAGATAAATTCCTTGGTTAACTTTAATGGGTTGGTGATCATATGATTGCTTCTCACTCACTATTTTTTGTTTTTCCAAAATAAATAGGTACAAAAAAGTTGAATTTTTACCATTCTGCAGACCTATCATCAAA
The DNA here is from genome assembly GCF_014529385.1 of Adiantum capillus-veneris. Classification (NCBI taxonomy): domain Eukaryota; kingdom Viridiplantae; phylum Streptophyta; class Polypodiopsida; order Polypodiales; family Pteridaceae; genus Adiantum; species Adiantum capillus-veneris. Next base: position 102,680,481 of record NC_140942.1, on the reverse strand, counting down.
GTTTCTATAGCCACGCTCAATACAAATAATATATGCATCTTTTCTTAGTTTCCTATTGTTGTTTATATTCATAAGGATCCATGGAGCATGTCAAAAGAATAATACATCTCTTACCAAGGGGAATCTTGGGGACAAAGATGAAGTGTTAAATACAGCAAACATGAAAAAACTGGGTTCAACATTATGAGTTGTATAATCCCATAGAAACTATTCAATATCTAGCCAAATTTGATCCTTATGCTAGATATGGTTACTACCTACAAAATGCATGTAGTTGTCACAAGAAACTAACAACATTGAAAAGGCTATACTTGATATACTAGAATGTTTCGTTTTCTTCTATAATCGAAAAAATCAACCATCGTTGTGTACTATGAAAAATAGGGTATTAGGTACCCCAAAACTCAAGGAATATTAGCTTTATGTTACAATATGGGACTTAGAAAATAAAAAATGCATTTGGATATCATGAAATCCACCAAAAAAATCATAGAAGAGCTAAAATTGGCTAAAAAACAGGATTTGACAATTTTTGTAATTTGGTCATAACTCACAACTTTAATATTTATTTCTCCCTAAAAGCATCAGGACATGTTGAGGACTACTAAAGATAGTTCTCTAGCATTATACACCTCACAAAAATGAATTCTAGAGTGGTATAGTTGCAAAAAGTTGAGAAAAGCCAAAAACAGCACCTGTTTTTTCACACAGTTTAGGTTGTGAAATGTTGTGCAAGGACAAGGTTAAAGAATTGATATTCCAAAAAAATTTTGAGTCTTTTTCAGCTCACGAGACAACTTTCTAGATAGATAGAACCTCAACATCCATTTTGAAACTCTTGACATAATTCAAGGAAAATGGTCACTTAACAGGACATAAAAGTGTCCCAGGACATAAAAGTGTCCCATTACCAACCTAGTGTTAACCAAACCCCAACTAATCTAAATTCAACTCCCTTAGCACGCATATCAAGGTGGGTCCAAACACCAACATAACCGACCCCTCGGAATAATAAACTAGCCATAACTTCCCAATCTGGACTCCAATCACAGGGAGCCGTAAAGACAAGCATGAAAAACATTCCGAGTACTTATAGCATATCCACTTATAGCATCAAAAAATATAATCTATGGCCCCTTAAAGCCGCATCTGGCATACATTTAGCATCAAACCTTGCCTCCACTCAAGCCTTCGCCATTGCTCAATATATATATAGGCTTCAAAGCAGCTAAACTTGCATCCCCTAACCCTTTTTCCCATCATGAAAGTGGAGCGGCAAGACATCAGGCATCAATCCAGGAACCCGAGGTGAATCCGTCTAGGCCAAGGGTGGTCTATTCGCCATCACACGTTCAAACATTATACAATTATTAGCTTGGTGACCGTACCTACCACATGTATTGCAATTCCCATTGAATTTTACTCTAAATGTAGGCATTCACTAGTGCTATGTGGAACAAAGCAAACTGAGCACCATTGTTGTTCCCTTTTTGTAACATTTAATGGTCTAGTAACTTGTGTGTAACAAAAAACAGCATGGACATAGTGAGCATTTCATTAGAATAGATTCCTAATGAGCATAGCAAGAGTGGTTGGATGGAGAGATCCACAAAAAGCATAACACCTAGCTAGATAGGCATGCACAATACTTCAAAAAGAGAGAGAAATTAAGCTATTGACAATAGTTGAGGACCGGATTAACAAGGAGCTGGTCCCCCCTCCAAAAGGCTTTGTATTATAGGTTTCCCCATCAAGGGAGACATTTTACAATACAATACTTTGTGTTCCTTCAATAATTTGCTGGTGCAATGAAGGTGGAAGCTTCAAGCACCAAGCTAACACTTGCTAAACACAACATCAATCCCCTCATGGTCTCAGACCCAAGACCTCACACACCTTTGAAGATGGTGAGAGCTAGCGGGGTATGAGAGTATATTGAGAGGAAGAAAGAGTATTCTTATGAGAAAGAAGTATATCTCCTCACATAATCACTCATATAAGCTTAGCATAGCTTAGTAATCAGCATGGTAGAGGAGATGGGCATGCATTGGAGCTTGGCCCTTGGTTGGATTTGCATCACAAAGCTAAGAGTTATTGGTGTGGGCCTCCCTTCTCACAAGCTTGGAGTAGATGATGAGCTTTCCACTAAAGCTTGAGAAGGAGAGAGAGTCCTCTTTGCTTCACACATGAGATTGTGTGAGTGCGTGTGTGATAATGCCTTGCCAAAATCAGCCCCTCCTCTCTCTCTTGGTCGACCCCTCTTGCATTTTACTCATGCTGGCATCCTATTGGACCCTGCAAAGCTTAGCCATAAGTGATAGCCTTGTGACATGTGTCCCCCTTTCCCATTTTGTGAGAGCTTTAGGTAATTTATTAATGCAATTAAACTCTCACTAGACCCCTTAGTCTTCTGCCCCCCAATAGGAATCAGGTAAGCCATTGGGCTACTGAATGCTCATTGGACCCCTTGGGAGACTGTCCAATAGTCTTCTAGAGAGCTTAATTTCTATTGGTTCTTTTATCAAGTGTCTTAAAATGAATTAAGCTAAATGTACTCTAGCGTAATTCTCATTGGTCCACCTCTATGGCCATCCAATAATAGGAATTGAATCATCTTGGGGACAACTGGCCTAGGGAGCTAACATGTGTCCCCTATTCCCTTTGTGTAAAAAGGAGCCTGCTAGAGTGTGTGGGTGTTTCTCAATCATCCCCTACAAGAAAGGAGCCTGCTAGAGTGTGTGGGTGTTTCTCAATCATCCCCTACAAGAAAGGCTCGCCCCCTCCAAGGTAGGGAAGTGGGAAGAATCAAGTCTTGCCACAAGCATCCAATTTCCAATGGTTTTGACCATTGGACCTAACCTTTGAATTTTGGAACCTTAGCATTTTGGAAGTCCTAATGGGCTGAACCTTAGGGTCTTTGAAGCGCATTGGTTGCACATTGCTCTTTTGCAGATGCCCCCCATTTGGATCCCTATTTTCACTCCTTTGGATTCCTAATGTGGCCGGTGTGCCAGATTAACCAATATTCTAGCTTTTTCTCCCCTAGTACTTCCCCATATTATATGATCAATTTAACATGAGAAAATCATTTAGGAGAATTAGATATTGGTTATTATGACATTACCTCTCTCTTGAAATCATAGTCGTCCTCGACTCTGGGGTCAAGAAAATAAAGCCTATTCATTAGTGCTTTTTCTAGCGGGTAGAGGATCCCTATCTTACCCTTTGACATTGTTCCAGAATGGATGACAAATTCATTTGGCACTTGAGAGCCTAAGGTGCTACAAGCATGTTTGCGCATTAGTCCTATCAATCTTCCATAGTACAATGACAGGATCTACTTGGTGTTTGGAAGACATCGTCTCCGCAAACTTGATTCTAAGCATGCATACTTCTTAACATTTGTGCACAATAAAGAAAAAGAGAGTCTTATAAGACAAAAACTTTGTTCATTTTAAAAAATTGTACATTTGCTTACTCTAGGGAAGCATTGTAAGCATTGACAAGGTTTAGGTTATCCTTTAATTGTATGCCTTGCATCCATCTAGCATCTTCAAAAGAGGATAGTTCTTACACTTAATAAGATACCATCAGATAATTTGACTGCCTCTCAATACCTTGTCTTCATGTCGGAGAATGGACTTGGGCTGCATCACCTTTTCTTGGTCCTTGATCTCTGGCGGATCTTCAATAGTTGTTTCTTGAGGTGGCTCTCCTTTGTGTAAGGCTTTAGTAGGCCTCGGGGGGTTCACTATGTGTAAAACTACCATATCACGTGCGTTCAAGACATGTTTGTAAAACTCCTTATCTGTGAATTTTTTTAGGAATATAATATACCCTTTTCTCTTAAAATCTGTATGTTTTTTTCAAATTTGAAAAAATAATGCCCTTGTGTATATATATTTCTGTAAGTTTCAAGAACTTTAAATACCCTTCTGTTGAACTCACGTGATAGGTTACATTTTTATTAGGTGACCTCCCCGGGTAGTAGGCTCACATGAAAAGGATTGTGTATGAGCCAATGACTGGGAGACTTGAGTGACAGGCCATCTAATTGATTGGTATAAGAATCTGGAAGGGACCACAATACCTTTTTGCTAGCTTAGCATAGTACTTTTGGTGTCCCGTAGGATTCTTGCCCGTCGTGTGCCTTAATTGAGCCTTGGGAAATTTAAGCAAGACCCAATCATTTTCTTTAAAGTCTTGGGTTCTTTTGTGCTTATTAGTAGTAGCCTTTTGCCTTTGTTGTGAGATAGAGATAGCATCCTTAATCTTTTGGAAAGATTGTTGTAGGTCTCGGCTACACTCATCTGCAACAAAGATCTTCCCGTGTACCTTAAGTAGCAAGGAATTTTAGATCTTCCCTAAATTACCTCGAAAGGTGCTTTTCTCATGGAAGTATGTACAATGTTATTGTAGGCATACTCCACTAAGGGTAAGTACTTTTCCCATTGGGATCTTTGATCTACTTCCGTTACATAGGCTTTTAGTAGATAAAAAATTATTAGGTTAGCTATTTCACTTTGGCAAATCCGTTTGCGGGTGACAGGCCAAAGAGAAGTTTATCCTTGTTCCTAAATTGTCAAAGAGACCCTTCCAAAAAATACTAGTCATTCTAGGATCTCTATCTGACACTATGGAAATTGGCAAGCCATGGTACTTGAAAATTTGTGATATGAAGAGGGTTGCCATTTGATGGGCTTTGATAGTCTTTTGACAGGTATAAAATGAGCTTGTTTGTTGAACCTATCCACTATCGTCCATATTCCCATATTCCCATGGATAGACATGGGTAATGCAAACATAAAATCCATGGATATGCTCTCCCATGGTGAATTAGGGATTGGCAAAGGTTGAAGCAATCCAGGTTGCTTCCCTCCATCAAACTTTGTCTTTTGGCATACCACACATTTAGAAACATAATCTTGTATGCTTTCATTCATGGCAGGCCAATAGAAATATGTTTCAATCCCTTTTAGGGTAGACTGAATCCCTCTATGCCCCACATAGGGAGGAGCATGGGATTCATACATTACTTTCTCACATAGTGAGCTAGAAACACATAGTCTATTTCCATAGAGAAGATAACCATCTTGTATAGTAAATGGTTCCTCTTTCTTCCCTAGTGCAAGGGCTAAAATCACATCTCTAAAATTGGGATCAATAGCGTACTCATCTATCATAGAAGATAGATCATTATGAGTTTCTATGAAAACTGCACGTCCTCTCCACCGTCTTGAGAGTGCATCGGCTACTTGATTATGCTTTCCAGCAAAGTGAGCACTATGAAAACAAAATTGCGAAAGGAAAATTTCTCACCTCATTTGTGTGTCAGAGAGCTTGGTCTGTGTCATGAAGTACTTAAGTCTTTAGTGATCCGTCCGCAGAATGAAAGGAGTCCCCAATAAATAATGCTTCCACTAGTCTAAGGCATGTAGAACTGTGAGGAGTTCCTTTTCATATATGCCTGGAGCTTGCTCAACAGGGTGGAGCCTTCAACTTTCATAGGCTATGTCGTGCCCTTCTTGGAGAAAAACAAATCCAAGGCAATCACCACAAGTGTCACATTTGACCTCAAATGGCTTTGAGAGATCTGGTAGTGTAAGCTTTTCGAAAGCATTGTGCTCCTTGACAGACCATGTATACCTAACGTTTTTTTTTGTTAGGTCATGTAATGGTCCCGCAATTTGTGAGAACTTTTCTATGAAGCATCTATAGTATACACACATACCTATAAAGCTTCTTAGTTCATGAAGATTCCTTGGTTTAGGCCATCCTTTTATTACCTCTAGCTTTGATGGATCCATTTGGATGACATCTTGAGAAATAATGTGACCTAGATACTGAATCTCTTGTAGGAAAAAGTTTCTTTTCTTTCAATTAATATAAAGTTTATTCTCTCGTAACTTGAAATATTAACCTGAGGTGTTGCTTGTGTTCATCTAGTGAATTAGAGTAGATGATTATATAATCAAAGAACATTCTAGTAAAGGTTTGATGAGGCCTGAATAGCTTCTCCATCAAGCGGTTAAATGTGGTTGGTGCATTGGTCAAACCAAAAGGCATGACAATGTATTCATAAAGACCAAACGTAGTGCAAGCTGCGGTCTTTACAATGTCTTGATCAACTATCCATATTTGATGGTAGCCACTTTTTAGGTCAATCCTACTAAAGTAGGTTGACCCTTGCAGCTTATCAAATAGGTCTTCTACCCGTGGAACAAGAACCTATTTTTGATAGTGATCCTATTTAGTGCTTTATAGTCAGCACACATACAATATGCATCGTCTTTCTTTTGCACTAATAGCATGGGTGAAAAAAATGGAGATGAGCTAGCCCTAAGCATGCCCTTCTCAACTAAATCATGCACTTGCCGCATAATCTCCTCTTGTTGAGATTGAAAAACTCTATAAGGAGGTTTATTAGGTGGTGAACTTCTTGGAAGAAGTTCAATTGAACGGTCATCATTGCCTCGTTCAGGAGGTAGTTCACAAGGGATGTCTTCAATAAAAACATCTTGAAATCCCTTGAGGAAATTGGATAACTCTAATTCCTTTTGATTGTTTGAATTTTCTTTTGCTAAAGCATTAGGTTCAGTTTGAGAATCTTTAACAAAAATCATGTACATGAAAATAGAGCTCTTTATTGACTTATTGAAAGCTTGCATATGTACAATGTTTATTGTGTTACCCAACTCCTTAGCATCTATGTACCTATATTTTCCCCCTGAACCTAAACTAGATTATCCTTTCAAGGAATTTAACATTGGCAACCATGCGATCAAACCATGGTGCCCCTAGGATTACATCCTCATGCTTGAGAGGAGAGATAAAGAAGTCCTCTTTGTCCACATAGCTTTGGACATGGAGCCTCAATTTCCCAATTAAGGGAGTGACTGAAGCTTCTTGCCCCTTGAAAACACCATCGGCGGGTAGGACATCTCCCATCTCATAGGCTTGGATGCTTAGCTTGGTGGCCAATTCTATGGATATGAAATTGTGAGTAGAACCAGGGTCAAGGAGAATAAAAGCATCATGTTCTCTTAACTTTCCCCAAGTGTGGCATAGAGGAGATCCTTTGTGGTGAGCTTCCTCTTCTTGGATTTTGACCAAGGTACCTCTAGGAGGCTCGTTTTGTGTATTCTTATGTTGTTACCACATAGCAAAGAACCAGAAACGGTCTTGCGAATACCGTCAATATCTATGGGAGGATCTACGACGAAGGCGATGATGAATACAGAGGTTGCTGTTAGTAGCTTCAAACAATGGTTATACTTACAATAACGCTCAAGCTCTTCAGGAGATAGTTTATTTTTGCCTTTATAAACTTCCTTCTCCTTAGCTTTGTTGTTGTTGTTGTTTCCTTTAGGAGACTTTTGGACTGTGTCCTTCCCCTTAGGCTCATTATTACTGTTAAGTATGGAGCTTGATTTACCCTTGTAATTTTCTGTGGTAAAAGCGCACATTTGTAAGGCCCCCATTATGAGGAGAAGTCATCGCGCGTGAAGGAAAATCACTCACAGAAAACCAAAATTTTCACGGACAAGAATCAGGGGCAACTCGCTGGAATATTATGGCCGGACGGCGGCCGAAAAGTGGTCGGAAAACAACCGGTCGGTTGGCCGGTGGCCGGTAGTCAATGGCCAGTGGCCGGTGGTCGGAAGTCAATGGCCGGTGGTCGAATTCAAAAGCGGACTTGTCTTCTCAAGGGCGGCCACACATGGGCAGATTGGAGGGTTCGATTTGGACTTATTCGCACAAGGGCGGCTACACATGGCTGCCTCTCATAAGAGAGGGCAGCCCTTTTGGCCTATAAAACGAGGCCATTTTTACACACATTTCATAGTGTGAAGTTGATGCAACAAGGTGAGTGTGAGGTGGTGAGAGTGAAGCAAGGGAGCTCTATTAAGGGTTTAATCCCTTTGTAAACTACTTCTTCTTTTGAAGTGCTAAAGCCATTGAGTGGCTGCTTTCTCGTGGACGTAGCCCACATTGGGTGAACCACATATCGTGTGTACTCTCTCTCTCTCTCTCTACTCTATAATATCTTGTGTGTGAAATCTATCTCTCTCCATTAAGTAATCTACTCAAAATCTATTTAGCTACGTCTTATTTCCTAACAATTACGGTCCTTGTTCTTCATGGACTTAAGATTTCTCTTAGCCCCATTTTGAAAATTGATTTAGGAAGCCACTGTGGTATGGTGTATGACCACAGATATGGTGCGTGGCCTTTGGGAGTTAACATACTCTACCATATCTTTAGTTATACATGCACAAAATTGTTGTGTTTGCTCTCCAAAATCCATCTTTTTGAAGACACTGGCTTTGAGATGTAAGTCCCAAAACTTGTCTACATATTTGTGATTCTGTGAATAGATTCGTAGTAGGGAGTGTAAGGTCTCTGACCCCGACCAAAAAGAGCACCCTTGTACCCTGGAATAAACATAATGAAAAAAGTTACTATTTTTAGCAGTTTTCCAAATTCTGTCGGTGCCATGATGTTTAGAATGTTATAAAGCTTCCAAAAGTGAATTAAAATAATTTTATGGAAAATTTCCAAAAATAGTAAGTTTTTGGTCACTGGACCCGTCTAGTTTTGACGGTCTCGAAAAATTGCACCCGTACCCCGAATTTGAAAAAATGCATTTTCGAACCCCAGGGGCTGCTAAATATGGCAGGTACTCGGAACAGTACTCCTTAGTTAGAGCTAAATATAACAATTTACGGCATTAAATTCCAACTCGTATGGGCCGTTTTAGCCTAAAACCGATTTTTCCTAAAGCTGTGCGGGGAGGCACCGGGGCTCGAGGCTGTGTGGGAACAGGTTCTAGGCCACTCTGAGCCAGCTTTAGCAGCTAGGGGGCTCCCTCTTGTCTTGTGGGAGTTGTGGGAGAGTTTCCAAGCTTGAGAGTGAGTGTGAGAGCCAGTTGGACTAGCTAACTGGACACTTGGAAGGCACGAAACTAGACTTGCCATGCATGATGTGACAGCTCACTCAGATGAAAATAGCAAGGCTTGTCAATTTTCAGCTTGGAGTAACCTATTTAAAGGTGTGCTCACACACACACACACACACATGATCACACAGACACCTAGTACACACACACACACACACCTACACACACCTTGGGGAGGTGCTACCGGCACACACACTTTTTGAAGGAGAAGCAAAGGAGGGAAGTGCTGCCGGATTCTCGTCTTGAGAACTCATTGGGATCAGAAAATTAAGAGGACTTCAGCCCCTAATCACGGTAATCATGAGTTAATTTATGCTCGTCTGTAAACCTCTTCATCATTCTCTCAATTCTTCATCTACTATGCTTAATTCTAGCACTATAATTCCCAATAGCTGCTCTCTATCTTCACCATATCAATATTCTATTACATAATCATCATCCAATAGCTAATTTATGCAGCCATTCATCACTCTTAATCAATGATTAATACATGATTAGGAGAGATTTCTCTCTCTAGGCAGCATAGTAATTAATTGTCAGCAGCAACAGCCGGTAATAATGTAGATTTGATGAAATTCATTCTTTTACCACTCAATAGTGTTGTAATTAAGTTAGATTCAATTTTCTCACACATTAATATGTGATTAAGACAAAATTAATCCATCATTAGGCCACTAAGAAGAGAATTTTCTCTCACCTATTCATGCGGTAACTCTGCATCTTTCTAACTGCACTAGGAAAGTGATCGAGCTTGCTTAATTCATCTCTCTTGTAATTTAATTAGTAAAATTCTGAAATTCTTAATCATCTAAGCCAAGTGATTAACTTTAGAGCCGGTTCCCATAGGACAAGTAAAGTATTATCCATAAAATTACTATGTCTCAAAGGAAAAATCTAACCCTCTTGTATAAGAGGGATTGTTCAATGACTCTAATCTATCATTTGGATTGTTATGATGCTCTCGGACATTAACTCTTTTCTCCAAGTTTATCATTTAAAGTAGTGAGTATAAAATGGCCTTGGTTAACAGAACTCGTGGGAACGAGCAATGTGAATGGAAAAGGAAAAGCTCCCATGGACGAGCAAGCACCGGCCATCTCACGAGCCATTGATGAATAAATGGAAGAGGTAGGTCACAATTTTATTCAAGTTGTTTAATTTAACATTGCACACGTTAAACTAGGAAAGAATATACCCCCAAACATGTTGGAGAAATCCTACGGAAACCTCGGCATTCGAATTCATTTGTACATTAAGTCTAAAGTAGGAAAGAAATGATTGATGGATATACTGTTTGCAATAGAAAAGAATGTCTGCTAGGGAAAATTTAGCTCGACATGTTCATTCTATTTCCAATGTTGATACTAGTCCGAACCCCCTCCTGATCACAGGGGGCAGAGTTCATGGTTAAGGGCTCTTGAATCCACGTCTGTTGGTTAAGCGGTGGATACCCACGACAGCTGGTTAAGCGATGGGAACCCACGTCTGCTAGTTAAGCAGTGGGAATGTCCATGTCGTGCTTTCTATGCGGTGGACATACCTAGTTGTATGGGCAGCTAGGCGACAACGGGAGGAGTAAACTCTCGCTGGAGGGGGGATGTTGTACCTCCAGAACATTGGAATTTTAATGAATATGTTTGAGTAGAATTTTTACTAGGACTGTGCATTGGTGCCATTTGCAATACTGGTTGAAGGGCTATCTTAACAAACCTTGTGAATTGGAATCTAATTAAGGAACTTTTATGTTGAACAAGTTTTGTGGTAGTAAATAGGACACACAAGGAAGTGTGAGTGTGGGGGTGGAAAGTGGGGGTTTGGCTCAGGTTGCCAATGCCTATGAGAAGGGTGGTCTCGATTGGTCGGGAACTCTTTTTCCCCATAGTGTTTAAATTGATAGTAGTAATACTCATTGCCCCTAGAGCGGCAAAGTCTCAAGTGTACGTGCCTCCGGAACATGGAAAAAAAGGCACTCAGGATTTTTCTTCTCTTGGAAGGTGGGTCTTAGAATCGCTAGATAGGTTAAGTACGCTTCCCCTACGATGTGGAGCTAAATCTCATTGCTAGTAGACTCGAACTCGACTCACTTTGTGATGAGAGATCGTCCTCTAGTTGAACCCTGAAACACTTTTTTTGCTTTCGCTATAGATCTGATGGTGGTGAACCTGGTGGCCACTAAGTTAATTTATGCTCGTTCTTAAACCTCTTTATCCTTCTCTCAATTCTTCATCTACTATGCTTAATTCTAGCACTATAATTCCCAATAGCTGCTCTCTATCTTCACCATATCAATATTATATTATATAATCATCATCCAATAGCTAATTTATGCAGCCATTCATCACTCTTAATCAATGATTAATACATGATTAGGAGAGATTTCTCTCTCTAGGCAACATAGTAAATAATTGTCAGCATCAACAGCCGATAATAATGTAGATTTGATGAAATTCATTCTTTTACCACTCAATAGTGTTGTAATTAAGTTAGATTCAATTTTCTCACACATTAATATGTGATTAAGACAAAATTAATCCATCATTAGGCCACTAAGAAGAGAATTTTCTCTCACCTATTCATGCGGTAACTCTGCATCTTTCTAACTGCACTAGGAAAGTGATTGAGCTTGCTTAACTCATCTCTCTTGTAATTTAATTAGTAAAATTATGAAATTCTTAATGATCTAAGGCAAGTGATTAACTTTAGAGCCGGTTCCCATAGGACAAGTAAAGTATTATCCATAAAATTACTATGTCTCGAAGGAAAAATCTAACCCTCTTGTTCAATGACTCTAATCTATCATTTGGATTGTTATGATGCTCTCGGACATTAACTCTTTTCTCCAAGTTTATCATTTAAAGTACTGAGTATAAAATGGCCCCGGTTAAGATAACTCGCTTCGGTGGTGCCCACGACCGCGAGGCGGGAACGAGCAATGTGAATGGAAAAGGAAAAGCTCCCATGGACGAGCAAGCACCGGCCATCTCACGAGCCATTGACGAATAAATGGAAGAGGTAGGTCACAATTTTATTCAAGTTGTTTAATTTAACATTGCACGCGTTTAACTAGGAAAGAATATACCCCCAAACATGTTGGAGAAATCCGACGGAAACCTCGGCATTCGAATTCATTTGTACATTAAGTCTAAAGTAGGAAAGAAATGATTGATGGATATACTGTTTGCAATAGAAAAGAATGTCTGCTAGGGAAAATTTAGCTCGACATGTTCATTCTATTTCCAATGTTGATACTAGTCCGAACCCCCTCCTGATCACAGGGGGCAGAGTTCATGGTTAAGGGCTCTTGAATCCACGTCTGTTGGTTAAGCGGTGGATACCCACGACAGCTGGTTAAGCGATGGGAACCCACGTCTGCTAGTTAAGCAGTGGGAATGTCCATGTCGTGCTTTCTATGCGGTGGACATACCTAGTTGTATGGGCAGCTAGGCGACAACGGGAGGAGTAAACTCTCGCTGGAGGGGGGATGTTGTACCTCCAGAACATTGGAATTTTAATGAATATGTTTGAGTAGAATTTTTACTAGGACTGTGCCTGGGTGCCATTTGCAATATTGGTTGAAGGGCTATCTTAACAAACCTTGTGAATTGGAATCTAATTAAGGAACTTTTTTGTTGAAAAAGTTTTGTGGTAGTAAATAGGACACACAAGGAAGTGTGAGTATGGGGGTGGAAAGTGGGGGCGTGGCTCAGGTTGCCAATGCCTATGAGAAGGGTGGTCTCGATTGGTCGGGAACTCTCTGTCCCCGTAGTGTTTAAATTGATACTAGTAATACTCATTGCCCCTAGAGCGGCAAAGTCTCAAGTGTACGTGCCTCCGGAACATGGAAAAAAAGGCACTCGGGATTTCTCTTCTCTTGGAAGGTGGGTCTTAGAATCGCTAGATAGGTCAAGTACGCTTCCCCTACGATGTGGAGCTAGATCTCATTGCTAGTAGACTCGAAGTCGACTCACTTTGTGATGAGAGATCGTCCTCTAGTTGAACCCTGAAACACTTTTTTTGCTTTTGCTATAGATCTGATGGTGGTGAACCTGGTGGCCACTAAGTTAATTTATGCTCGTCTGTAAACCTCTTCATCATTCTCTCAATTCTTCATCTACTATGCTTAATTCTAGCACTATAATTCCCAATAGCTGCTCTCTAATTTCACCATATCAATATTCTATTACATAATCATCATCCAATAGCTAATTTATGCAGCCATTCATCACTCTTAATCAATGATTAATACATGATTAGGAGAGATTTCTCTCTCTAGGCAACATAGTAAATAATTGTCAGCATCAACAGCCGATAATAATGTAGATTTGATGAAATTCATTCTTTTACCACTCAATAGTGTTGTAATTGAGTTAGATTCAATTTTCTCACACATTAATATGTGATTAAGGCAAAATTAATCCATCATTAGGCCACTAAGAAGATAATTTTCTCTCACCTATTCATGCGGTAACTCTGCATCTTTCTAACTGCACTAGGAAAGTGATTGAGATTGCTTAATTTATCTCTCTTGTAATTTAATTAGTAAAATTCTGAAATTCTTAATCATCTAAGCCAAGTGATTAACTTTAGATCCGGTTCCCATAGGACAAGTAAAGTATTATCCATAAAATTACTATGTCTCGAAGGAAAAATCTAACCCTCTTGTATAAGAGGGATTGTTCAATGACTCTAATCTATCATTTGGATTGTTATGATGCTCTCGGACATTAACTCTTTTCTCCAAGTTTATCATTTAAAGTACTGAGTATAAAATGGCCCCGGTTAAGAGAACTCGCTTCGGTGGTGCCCATGACCGCGAGGCGGGAACGAGCAATGTGAATGGAAAAGGAAAAGCTCCCATGGACGAGCAAGCACCGGCCATCTCACGAGCCATTGACGAATAAATGGAAGAGGTAGGTCACAATTTTATTCAAGTTGTTTAATTTAACATTGCACATGTTTAACTAGGAAAGAATATACCCCCAAACATGTTGGAGAAATCCGACGGAAACCTCGGCATTCGAATTCATTTGTACATTAAGTCTAAAGTAGGAAAGAAATGATTGATGGATATACTGTTTGCAATAGAAAAGAATGTCTGCTAGGGAAAATTTAGCTCGACATGTTCATTCTATTTCCAATGTTGATACTAGTCCGAACCCCCTCCTGATCACAGGGGGCAGAGTTCCTGGTTAAGGGCTCTTGAATCCACGTATGTTCGTTAAGCGGTTGATACCCATGACTGCTGGTTAAGCGGTGGGAACCCACGTCTGCTGGTTAAGTGGTGGGAATGTCCATGTCGTGCTTTCTATGCGGTGGACATACCTAGTTGTATGGGCAGCTAGGCGACAACGGGAGGAGTAAACTCTCGCTGGAGGGGGAATGTTGTACCTCCAGAACATTGGAATTTTAATGAATATGTTTGAGTAGAATTTTTACTAGGATTGTGTCTTGGTGCCATTTGCAATACTGGTTGAACGGCTATCGTAACGAACCTTGTGAATTGGAATCTAATTAAGGAACTTTTATGTTGAACAAGTTTTGTGGTAGTAAATAGGACACACAAGGAAGTGTGAGTGTGGGGGTGGAAAGTGGGGGCTTGGCTCAGGTTGCCAATGCCTATGAGAAGGGTGGTCTCGATTGGTCGGGAACTCTCTGTCCCTATAGTGTTTAAATTGATACTAGTAATACTCATTGCCCCTAGAGCGGTAAAGTCTCAAGTGTACGTGCCTCTAGAACATGGAAAAAAAGGCACTCTGGATTTCTCTTCTCTTGGAAGGTGGGTCTTAGAATCTCTAGATAGGTCAAGTACGCTTCCCCTACGATGTGGAGCTAGATCTCCTTGCTAGTAGACTCGAACTCGACTCACTTTGTGATGAGAGATCGTCCTCTAGTTGAACCCTGAAACACTTTGTTTGCTTTCGCTATAGATTCAAAAGTTGCACCATCACTTTGTTCAGAGGAGGAAGAATTTGAGGAGGATGGATAAGAGGGTGACCTCTTTCTTGCCTTTTTCTTCCCTTGGTCCTCCCTTTCTACACCATCACTTTCTTCATAAGAGGAAGAGGATGAAGAAGATGGAGAAGAGGGTGACCTCTTTCTTGCCTTTTTCTTCTCTTGTTTTTTGTCATCCCTCTTTGAATTATGGTGAGGAGAAGTGTGCAATGGTATTCTCCATTTAGGAGGTGATGGAGAGCGTTTTGCCCACCGTCTTCATGGATCCATCTCCACCGAGGTGGCAAGAGACTCACTTCTTTCTCGTTCCTTTGGCGGGGGATCTATCATTGTAACTTGAGTCCTTCTTTGGGAAGGAGATTCATCGTCAAGTAGTATATTTTTGAGCCCTTCGTACGGATCCTCTTCTTCTTCCCTTATCGAAGAGAGACCTCTTTTGGAAGTCTTACAAGGAGGCTTCTTAGGTACTTCCTCTTCTTGGTGGGGAGTTTGGAGAATCCCATGAGCACTAGCTGTCGTTGCACTTCACTTTGGAGAGATGGATTACCCATGTCTTATTGAAGCCTAGAAACAAGGTAGTTAACAAGCATAGGGACATCATTAGTAGCCTGTTCATTAGCAAAATCAAAGCTATCAACATTAATTTCACTATTTTTAATATTGTCAGCCATTCTAACAACTTTTATGTGTGAAATTTTTTGCATACTTTGGCACTTCAAGCCCTAGTTGCTAATCCTCTTAACCCCTTTAGAAAAGTACTCAAGCTCCTGTACCCGTGGCTTGAATATCATTGATTTCAAGGAATAGAAGAGAGGGTCTTTAAGCACCAAAAGAGTACCGGCTCTTGTCAAGCTTCTAATAGCTCAATAGTGGTTAAGCTATAGGCAAGCCCCGTAGGACTCCACTATTAAGACCATAGCTCTTGACGGTGATGCCCTGTTATCTACATGAAGCAGGCGCCTATTGTACTTACTTAACTGCAATTAATAATACCCACCACTTATAGTTAGCTTAAGGACCTCCCTTCTTGAGCAAGAAAAGAGAAACCTTGTGCTCTGATACCGATGTAGCATTTAATAGTCTAGTAACTTGTGTGTTGTGGAAAATAGCATAGACATAGGGAGCATTTCATTAGAATAGATTCCTAATGAGCATAGCAAGAGTGCTTGGGATGGAGAGATCAACAAAAATCATAACACCTACTTAGATAGGCATGAAAAATACTCCAAAAAGAGAGAGAAATTAAGCTATTGACAACAGTTGAGAACCAGATCTACATGGAGCCGGTCCCCCCTCCAAAAGGCTTTGTATTATAGGTTTCCCCCATCAAGGAAGAAATTTTACAGTACAATACTTTGTGTTCCTTCAATAACTTTCTGGTGCAATGAAGATGGAAGCTTTAAGCACCAAGCTAACACTTGTTAAACACAACATCAATTACCTCATAGTCTCAGAACCAAGACCTCGCACACCTTCGAAGATGGTAAGAGCTAGCAAGGTATGAGAGTAGATTGAGATAAAGAAGGAGTATTCTTATGAGAAAAAAGTATATCTCCTCACATAATCACTCATAAAAGCTTAGCATAGCTTAGTAATTAGCATGGTAGACGAGATGAGCATGCATTGGAGCTTTGTTCTTCGTTGGATTTGCATCACAAAGCCAAGATTTGTTGGTGTAGACCTCTCTTCTCACAAGCTTGGAGTAGATGATCAGCTTTCCTTTAAATCTTGAGAAGGAGAGAGAGTCTCCTTTGCTTCACACATGACATTGTGTGAGTGTGTGTGTGTGTGATAATGCCTTGCCAAAATCAGCCCCCTCTCTCTCTTGGTCAACCCCTCTTGCATTTTACTCATCTGACACCCCATTGGACCCTACAAAGCTTAGCCAATGATAATTAAGAAGCATAAGTGATAGCCTTGTGACATGTGTCCCCCTTTCTCCTTTTGTGAGAGATTTAGGTAATTAATTAATACAATTAAACTCTCATTGGACCTTAGTCTTCTGGCTAGTAGGACTCAGGTAAGCCATTGGGCTGTTGAATGCTCATTGGACCCCTTGGAAGACTGTCCAATATTCTTCTAGAGAGCTTAATTTCTATTGGTTCTTTTATCAAGTGTTTTAAAATGAATTAAACTAAATGTACTCTAGCCTAATTCTCATTGGTCCACCTCTATGTCCATCCAATGGGAATTGAATGCATCTTTGGGGCAGCTGGCCTAGGGAGCTGACATGTGTCCCCTATTCTCTTTGTGTAAAGGAATCCTACTAGAGTGTGTGTATGTTTCTCTCTCATCCCCTACAAGAAAGGCTCGCCGCCTCCAAGATAGGGATGTGGGAAGACTTTTGAGTCTTCCCACAAGCATCCAATTTTCCCTAGGGTTTGACCATTGGACCTAACCTTTGAATTCAAAACCTTAGCATTTTGGAAGTCCTAATGGGCTGAACCTTAGGGTCTTTGAAGCCCATTGTTTGCACATTGCTCTTTTGCAGATGGACCCCCCTTTGGATCCCTAAGGTGGCCAGTCTGCCACCTTAACCAATATTGTAGCTTTTTCTCTCCTGGTACTTCCCAATATTAAATGATCAGTTTAACATGAGAAAATCATTTAGGAGAATTAGATATTAGTTATTATAACACTTTTTGGATACATATGATTGTTTTGTGAGGAACGATTATTTCTAAGACCTTCTTGAATGGCCTTGGTGAGATCTTCTAAAGTCTTTTCAGATATCTTTGGGTTTTTAACAATAGGCTTTATGGTCATTGGCTCATGTCTTGATGCTTGCGAGCTAGTAGATTTAGGCTCAACAGACACTCTTTCTCCTGGATCATTAAATTGTCCTCCAATTGGATTGCATTGGTGGTGACTGTTTCCCAAGTGTTAATACCTCTAATGACTAGGCCACTGTAGATATCCTCATGTCGTAGTTCCCTAATGAATCTATCAAGTTATTGGTTATTATTGAAGCACTCATTTGGATTACAACAAGAATTCAAATTCTTCAATTGACTAATAAAGTCTCTCCCCAACTCCCCTTCCTCTCGTTGGTCTTTTTGCAAGTTGAGATACTACACCCCAAAGCATATCAAAGTATCACCCAAGTGAGAAGGTATAGTGGGGACAGACGCTCTCGAGACTGCATGTGGAATAGGGATTGGCATTGGGGTTTGCGTATAGGAAGCCCTTAGGTTCCATGTTTGGTACGGTGTTGCACCTTGCAGTGGCCCGAGGTTCATATGTGTGGCCTTGGGCATATCAGACGTGGGATGTGACATGCTAATAATTGGTATGGTCTCATTGAAATAAGGTTTTTGGATGTTGTGGTCGTGGAGTATAGGTTGTTGAAACAATGGAAGGGGTAGGAGCTACATGAGCACGAGAGCCCATAGGTGCATATGATTGATACACAATTGTAGGTATTGTTGTAGGCATTGGGCCACCATGTAGTAGTGCTTTACTAATAAATGAGGTCCATGGCATTTTTTTGGTCATGCCCATCACTAGGGTAGGCATGGTAGCTTTGGTGCCATCAAGAGAAAGATGAGATAAACTTGGAAAGGTAAAGCTATCATTTGTGGGCTTATATTGTACTGAGACCCCTGGCAAAACAACATATAGAGGATCCATCGAGCTTACCGAAGGATTCTCCATTTGTGATAAAGCTGGTTGCTTAGCCTTCCCTATATCAAGAATCTCATGAGACCCGTTGAAGGCATGTGGATCCCTCTGTTCTGCCTCTCCAAGTCAATAACCCTATGGATGACATCACAAACTCTTTGTTGTTGCTCCTTTATGCTAGTAGCATTTGATGCGGATTGTAGGACATCTAACCAACCCATGTGATAGGTGTGACCTATGTATAGGTCGGTTAAAGTCTTTGTTTGTAGTTAATATTCCCAATTTTTATTTAGAAATGCTCCATCTAGGATTGAGGTGCTAGGGCCCAGGGGTGTCCATTGAACTAGATGCAATGTGGCTCTCTATGGTTTGACCCTTAGTGGTTGCCAATTCAGGAGCACTTGATTGCTCAACTAGCATGGATGTTGACATAGGGGCCTTCACCTTTAGTTCATTCTATCACTGTGTCTTGCGTAAGCTTTCGATTTACTTTTCCCTAGCTGCAAGGATATACCACTCAACCTCTTGCACTTTGGCAAGGCATCTACCATCAGGTAATATAACCTCGGAGGGGAATAGCTCGCTGAAGAGTCAGGGAGTGCACTGAATGGAATATTCGCATGCAGAATCTCCCCCGAGGCGGTCACTTTTTAAAATGTGTATGCTATCACGTGAGTTAACCGGAGAGGATTATTAAAAGATCAAAATGTATCAAAATGTATACATATAGAGGGGGGTGGGGGTTTTTTAAATAGGCACGTAGTGTAAATATAGTATGTATATTGAGGTATTATTAATAACCTCTTGAACGCATGTGATATAGGAAGATTTTGATAAGTGACCGCCCCGGGGAATCTCCAAGAGAATGGAGTCTAAATTGGTCATGAATGGTGAATTTACTTCCCCACCCCCTTCATTTACATCGCTAGCTCCATGTTTAGAGTGATTGGCTCTACTAAAAGTCTCTTTCAAGCGGCTAAAGATGCTTGGCCTAGACTGTGGGACCCATTACATGAATGTATTGGCTTGAACTATTGAAATTGGGTGTTGGGTAACCTTCCATAGAGTCATAGTTAGAGGAAGAGTCACTAGATGCAATATGTGGGTTCAAAGTGGTACTACCTTGGGTTCCCGCTGAGTGCTTAGAGCCTAATGTGGAGGAATAATGGGTGCCCACGTAAAATGGATACACTCTCTATACGATCTTCCTCTAGCACACACCCAGATTGTAGGTACATGTGAACTCAACACCCTAGAAGTGTTGGTGAGTGCCTGTGAAGGCCGCTCGCCTAGTTTTTGGGTGTTTTGCAACCCAAATTTACTTTTTTCTTTGGTTTTTTTTTCTGACCAAGCCATGGAATATGATGTGTGATAGCTCAAAATGAGCATTTTGGTTAGAGGGATATGCCGTGCTTTACAACCCCCGATTTGGTTACTTAAGGCCCTCGGAATCCTAAAAACAGTCTTTTTCTAGTCGAGAAGACGGCTTAAATTAGTATGTCCAAGGGGGTAAGTGTGAAGGGAAGGGTGGAGGACTTGAAGGACTTGTCCCACATAGCCTCCCTTCCTTGTGAGGGGGTAGTCTATATATATATATATATATATATATATATATATATATATATAGTAGTATCTATACTATATCATAAGACTAAGGACTAAGGCCTGGGCCTAGGGAATGATCCCAATCCCTTCTTTTATTAATATAAGCTTTTTTTTTCTTTTCTTTTTGACTTCAAAATTTTTGGGGGTTTTTTCTTATTATTGTATTTTATTTTTTGGAAAATTATTAATATTATTTTTTTCCCTTTTAAAAAATCTTTTTGTGGATAAGATTATGTTATGTGGGTGTTGAGCTCACGCATACAGAGCCTACCTAATGTGTACATCTACACTTTGCAGCTTTGTCAGAACTAGCTAGAGCTACACCCTCCATGTCTAGCATAACTAATTAGCACTGCACACTGCAACACTAACAGAACTAACAACCTGCTCAATACTGCCCACTATAAAAAACCTGCACATTACAGAGCTACTAACACTAACGGACATGCTCAAAACTGCATGTTATAGTGCTTCAAATAGATCTAACAAAACCTGCACAAAGCTGCACATTGCAGCACTAACAGATCAAATCATAATTCAAAAAAACCCAAAAAAAACAAAAATGAATAGCTTCATGAGGCAGTACATAGTGCTCCTCAAACTTGATGTAGAGCAATCACCGGTAGTGGTGCCAAAAATGTGCTCTTCTACCACATGTGTCGGAGGCTGGGGACTTGCCAAACATTGTATGCAAGCCAGGAATGGCTTCAAGCACATACCTAGACTATCCCTATTAAGCTCAAAGGGACCAATGGTGTGTCACTCACTGCTCTACACTTGTCGTTGTGAAGGATTTTGTGCCGCAAAGAAGAGGGGGCCTCTGCCACCATGCTCAACCGCCTCACCACCGTCGATGCCGTTGCAATGCTCGATCACGCACTCTCTCTCCCCCCACCCATCTCTCTCTCTCTCTCAAGCACACATGCGCGTGCAGACACACACACACACACACTTGTGAGCACACAATGGAGAAGAAGATAGAGGTAGAGCAAGAGCACTTCTTTAGTGTACACCTCCAGAATGAGGACTTTCGGTCAAAATGGACCTTTTATATGAATTTGACCGTTCACACATGGGCGCCCACAATGGTCGGTCATAGCAAAAAAAATGTAAAAATGAGAGAAGTGGTACGCCTTTCGTTGGCGATCACCTACACACCTATAGGACCGACAAACCCGATCCATGACTCAAATAAAGTGATAAGGCGTCCGTCAAAGTTGATAGGGTGTCCATAAGTGGTTAGCACAGTATTTTCTCAAATGATAGGTTGATCTATTGTGGAGAATATGCGCCACGTTCCTGAAAGAGAACCTAGGAGTAAAGCGATACAGATTGCAAAGCTTATGCAAAAATTCAAGGGGGATGAAGATGCTCGAAAGTACATTGAAGTATTTAAACAAATATGCGATTCCCTAAGAGAACACAATGAACTACATAAGAGCAATGCTTTAAGCTTGACTTTGAGTGAGAAGGTTAAGGACTGATATAGGACCTTAAGGATAGAAGAGAAAAAAATTTACCCTACTCTTGAAAGATTGTTCCTAAAGGAGTATATACGAGAAAGCGTGCTTTGCGGTATAGCATCTCAGCTAAAAAAATGTGAGGAAGGCGAGTCAGTGAGAGACTTTATCAGTCGTCTAAAGCACTTAAACTCTTGTTGTCTTGTAAATGAGCGTTTCAATAATAACCAATTGCTCAATAGATTCCTCCGAGGATTGCAACATGAAAATACCTATAATGGCCTACTCATTAGAGAGGTATTACTACCTAGGAGGCAGACACTACCAATGCAATCCAATTAGGAGACAATTTAATGATCATAGGTGAAAGAGTGTCCGCTGAATGGGGGGTTTCTAATCACCCAGCAAAAAAAACTGAGCAAATATAAATCCGAGCAAATTGATACAAGAGTAACAATGGTGAAAGAAAAAAATTATGCCATGCACATTATTTTCACTACCACAAATCTAACACTTAATTGACAGAAAATGAGATTTTATAACCATTAGAAGAATTTAGTAGGTGCTTATACAAGCAAGTTAAACTAATTGAGAGGTTAACATATCTATATATCATAGATTTTCCTAACCTTGTGGAACTGATTTTTGTATTTTGCATTTGTGAACATAACTGTTGACATGCATGAGGTCTTAGATAATATTTTCAAGTAGGAGTCCAAGACAAAAGCAAAGGGGCTAGGTATTTTGAGAAGAGGCGGTAAAAGGGTTGTGGCAAGCTCCAGTTTACTAATTACCTAAATTTCTCATCTCGCTTAAGTTCCCTGGAAGCCTCTTAATTATATGAGACCTCCTAATTGCAAATTCAAGGATAAAATAAAGCTTGAAGAGGTCCCTAGCTTGTAGGGACCTCCGAAAGGCTACTTGATCTGGTCATTTTGCTTCTGGGAACCACTTTGTGTGGGGAGAGTTTTTTGCCTAATGAGTGTATCGTGATAATTAAACAAAAGTGATCCAACCTAGAGCCAAGTGAAATCTCTTAGCATAGGGAAGGCCCAAGTCTAGGGTGCATTTGCCTGCAAGATGGAGAGGTAAAGTCATGAAGCATCAATTTCTTAAAAGCTCCTATGATGTGAATGCTTTCACTATTGAAAACACCCAAGGTCCTAGGATATTTAGAGTCCAGACGAAGATTGAAATAATATTTTTTTCCTAACTCACATAATGTAGATTTAAAGTTTCGAAAGCCTACCAGATCCTTTTCAGTAGCACGTAAACAAGAGCAACCATCATAGGAGCATAGTTGTTTCTTCTACATGAAAACGTCTTTGGTTGCAATCCAACGTCCTAATCATTTTAATCATGAAAAAAAATCCCTCTCATTGCTCGCCATCACATTGCAATCATTGTAATGTTGCCACCCTCAACACCTCAACATTATGACACTTCACCATTGTTTTCCCAAGAGGCATGCAATTGAATGATCTCTTGCCGTTAACCATCACCTACGTCACTTTATATGCATGTGGTGCTGCCTGCTGCAATAACTAGCTGGTCTGATCTTAAGGAAGTGACACTATCCGCATGACCCTACCTCTCCCTCGTTTGGTGTTGCAACCAGTCCACGCCGATGCGGACTGGTTACAGCAACACACCAAAGAGGCTAATTTGTTTTTAATAAAAACATCAAACTAGTAAGGGTGCAAGGATTTTTGAAAAGGGTTGTTGCACAAATTTGCTCCCTCTGATCAAAGTGGCAAGAGCATAAGAGATGATCATGACCAGAGCACTGCTTGTCGGCACTGATAGAGGGGAGCCATCCAATCTTCCCATCGACACTACAGAGCCTTCATATTGAAAAAATATCTCCCCCAATATTTGCCGTCTTATCCAACTAAGTGGCGGACTGGTTAACAGAGATTTGTAGTGTTCTTGAGCGGCCGAAGGTCGAATCATAGCCTCGTAGTTTTGCTTACTTCGTGTCGTTCTCGAAGAAGAGGCAGTGAAAAAATCTATTGAGATTTCATGTATTGAAATTGAACCAGCTACATGACACACCTCCTTCTCCTTCTCGACTTCTCACAGGCCTCGCTTTTGCTTGTCAGGCGAGCAAGCTATATGTAGAGAGAGAGAGAGAGAGAGAGAGAGAGAGAGAGAGAGAGAGAGAGAGAGAGAGAGAGAGAGAGAGAGAGAGAGAGAGAGAGAGAGAGAGAGAGAGAGAGAGAGAGAGAGAGAGAGAGAGAGAGAGGATCAAAGTAGGAACTCAGGAATAGCTTCATGCAATACAGGCTCACCTAGATGAGCTGTCGAAGCCAAAACGTGTCAAGCAGCTGATGAGCTATAAAGCTTGTGTTAAATGGATTGAAGGTGACACAACTGGACACAAACACTGTACTGGCCAATATTTTGATTATTGGGCTTGTATCAATAAGAATGTTTCACAAAGGCTCTTCACCTGGACCAAATGAAAAACCATTGGTGTGTAGGGAAAGGACCTGATAGAATGCATCTCATGTTGAATAAGGCTTCCCATATTGGGGGATTGTGGAGGAAGAACTTTTTTGTGATCAACCAGATCATTCTAAACATTGATTATAAAAGAAAAAATCATAATGGATTTTGGATGTATGATGAGAGCTCTTCTGCAAGGGAACAATTCTTCTACTACTTGGAGCTAGGTTGATTATGGTCTTCATGGTGGTACATTTTTGGAGGAGTCAAAAAAATACATTGAAGCAATTTTATGACTGCTTTGCCGTCTGGACGTACTGTTTTTTGCCATGTTTGTTTCAAAATTGCTAGAGCAGTTCTCTAATGGTACATACTACTATAGAACACTATGTGGTATGCACTTGGGAGTCAATTGACTAGTTGGGAAAGTTCCCTTGGACAAATTTTGGAGACTATAATGCAAATGTATTCCAAGTGGATAATACAGACATGTGGAAAGTTTTAGAACAACAGACATTAGGTGCCCTCAGCTTGTTGCAAGCACCGATGGATCTATCGTATAACAATCCCATGCTAGTTGCTATGTGCTTGGATATCTATGCTTGAGAGAGAAATCCATAGGGACTTGCTTGATTATTTTGTTGCTCAAAAATACTCGCTTGCCAATTTGTATAACCCTCTTAACCAAAGTCTAGTAGCTCGCAAGCATCGGGACATGTGCCAATGACCATAAACTCTATTGTTAAAGAGCAAAAGATATCTGAGATGACTTTAGAAGATCTGACCAAGACCATTCAAGAAAGTCTTAGGGATAATTGTGCTCCACAAAACAATCATATGTATCCAAGAAGGGAACAACAATGGTGCTCAATTTTCTTTGGTCCACATAGCACTAGTGAAGGCCCTACATTTAGAGTAAAATTCAACGGGAATTGCAATGCATGTGGTAAGTACGGTCATTAAGCTAAGCATTGTATGATCTTCAAAAGTGTGACGGTGAATAGACCACCCTTGGATTGGAAAGATTCACCTCGAGTTCCTGTATTGATTCCTGCACCACCTGCTAAAACAACTATCACAACACATGGTTCCTAGAGCCTAAAATGTTTCTCAAGCTACACCGCTACCACGTCTAGTGCTAGCACCACACCCCCTCCATTCAAGAGTCACCCCTGTGAATCATATGGGTTGCAAGCCATCTAGTGCTTGTTTGGAAGGCTATGAGGAAGATATAGAACCTAATATTGCCTATGGGATGGATGCACTTGAAGAGTGTCCACAATACTACATGGAGGACTATTGGGGACAAGCCAAACCTGTTTATCAAGTATCTGATCTTACAAGAAGAGGCCAAAATATCAATCTCACTGCCAAGAGACCACCTCTTCAATGTTGTGGGTGTGGGGGTCCACATCATGTAGCTGAGTGTCCTATTAGACTACAAAAGAATGCCGCACGAGTGCATACCAATCAAGGAAGCACATCTACAATGCCAATACTCATGTGTAATCAATTGGCATAGATCATTTGATTGCTCAATATCCTAATAATCCAAATGCACCAAGGATCATGTCATTGCACTTAATTGAGATTACTGCGGTGCCATCACAAAGTACACCGGTGGTACCTGTAAATGTACTCACACGATCATATGCTCCAAAACCAAAATTATATTCTTGAAGAAAGAGACGTGGCATCAATCATCCAATACAAGAAGAAGAAGAAAACATGAAGAGATCACAAAAGGTACCCAAGTCAATCCCCTGTTCAAAGACTAACATATGGATTGGTGATGACCGTGTGTATATGAACAACACTAGAAATGATTTTGATATAGGTGAGACCATGGAGACTAAAACAACCATTAGAAGAGGAAAAAACAAGGAGGATCATGATGAGCCACAATAGACACAACCCATGGAACATAGGAAGAAGATCGGAACTTACCCAAACCCTATAGAGGAGATTGAGTGAGTCAAGCAATTAAGGGTTTTGGTAGATGAGAACCAAAGGGAGCTAGAACTACCACCTAGGAAGATCCAAATCACGTTTCCTACACAAAATTAACCTCACAAAGACCATAGACCACTAGCCATACCTAGTGTCATCCAAGAAGAAAATGACTGTAACACTAGGCCACTTTTGTGGCTTTTTGAGACTTTTGTAAATAATTTCTCAACACTATGTTAGTTACCTAAATAGAAAATGGTTTTAGGGAATTATGACCAACACTCAGTATGAGTTGATAAAAAATAGTATTGAGCTAAATGAAGGTCTAAAGGTGTCTTTCCATTGCCATCTTCTACAACTAATTTGTACTGATGGATAAAAATTTTCTATTTTCGTTTGAAAGTAAATCAAATCAGTATTAAGCAAGCCCAAACTTCTTTGAAAATCCCTCAATAGGTATGTGATAGATGTAACAAGCTTTTTTAACCTATATACAAAGACTGTCAACATTTTTTACTTCTCCAAGTTAAGTGTTGAAGTGCTGTTTTACGTAAAATGTATTAATTTTAGAAAAGTAATTTTTTAAAATTTTTGAGATTTTCATGTAAATTGTGTATTTAGAAACCTTTTTCATATCTTGAACCCATAGTTAAGAAGTTTCGTGAAATTTTGATGTCATATACAAAAGTTATGTTTCATTTGCTAGAATCTTGATGTGAGCCATTTTTGTGGCATCAACCAGTTTTGTGGCTCATTACAAGTCTAGTATTAAGTCCTTGGGAAGCGGACATACTCCTTTCTTGTTGGAGAGAATGTTCTGACCCTATTGAAGAAATGGAGATTCCATGTTCCCCATGTCAAGGAAACGAAGGCCAAAAAGTTTCGTTAAATATTACCAAATTGATGGATTTCATGACTTCCGAAGTTAGAGACACCATCATGTCTAAACTATATGGAGACCCCGAGCTATTCCTAGCGCTTTGAGCTTTCCTCAATGGAGAACTGAAAGTCAGGTTACCACAATTTGCACCAACAGCTAGGTCTAATGAAGTTCAAGTAGAGGAGGAACCCTTATATCCACAACCCAACTTGGATGAGAACTCTGCTGTTGAAATACCTATTTACAAGTTGGGACAATACTTTGAAGGTGATGAATGCAATGCACCCTTACCAATCACTACAAAGGATTAACCATGAAGGGAATCCTTGATGGGGGCACTGTGGTTAGCATTTAACTAATTTTTTTTTGGGAATCTATGGGGAGACCTCACCTTGGGACTACAAACATAGTGGTAAAGATGGCCAATGGGACCATCTTAAAACCTATTGAGATGCTAGAATATCTCAAGATCAAGGTTCTTGGACACAAGGTAAGGCACACCTTCATTGTTATGGATTTTTTCAAGCGCGCTATGTCATCTGAGATGATATTAGGACGTCCTTTGATGAGGGAAGCAAATATGGTGCATGACTGGTCTAAAACCATGTCTACTTATGGTTCCAAGACTCTGTTATTCAAGTTGATCTTGTGAATGGTCGAGCATACCCTCTAGGAAAAAAATTTATAATTGACCATTGATCTGACACCATGATTCACTCGACCCCATTGTAGTATTGTTACACATGTAAAAAGGACACTGATGATGGAGAACATTCCCCTTGTATGGATGTTCTACCTAGAATGGATGAGTCTAACAACGTGGACTTGGTCCACCTAGCGGCAATCATAGCCACTTGGGGAAATAAAGGGGGTAACACCTAAGGGGGATAAAGTGCTACAACTCATACCTTTAAATATGATAGGAGGAATGCATATAGCTTATGATGACCTACCAGATGAAGGCTTGACTGACATTGGAAGTAGTAGTGTCTCAAAAGACTATAGCCAACACAATTTGGAATCGCAATCATCACTTGAAATTGACTCTGAGGATGAAGAATATGAGATAGATATTGGTTCAAATGTGGGGACAAACCATTCAAGGCCCAATGGTATCCTAGATGATATTCTATCCTGGAGAGGAGAAGACACAAGTAGAAATTCATCTAGCGACTCTGCACTAGAGACTCACCATAATAAAAAGTTAAACAAGAGGAGTAAGAGATGTAAGAGGCGATCATATCAAGCCAATGTACGTGCTAGGATAAATGAAAAGAAATCTACCGTGGAATGGCGTAGTTATATGGGGACATGTGATGCTCTTCAGATTTTGGCAAATAATTGGGGTGAATACCTTCAAAGCATCATGTGGTGCAGCCCACAAGCCATTGACATTGCACAATTAGAGGCTGTAGAAAAGCCAAAGTTGAACCGTACTATAAGGAGATGCCAAAATCGAGAATTAGCTCAACAACTAAGGGAAGTGGAAGCAACATCATGGTCCACAACACAACAAGATCCCATGGACTTACCTCCTACACCTGATCATTACAAATCCTACACCATGGTTGGGCGTAAGGTTGTGTATACAAAGGCCCAAAGAACACCTACTAATGAAGTAAATGAGTCTATGATGGTCCACGATAGTTAAAGAAATAGAGTTAGCCGACCCAGGTGAGAAGTCCAAACCTTTTTTCAACTCCAAAGACCTGAGAGAGACTGAGGAATATGTACTTAAGGAGATCTTCAAGGAATTCAAGGATATATTTTATTGGACATATCATGACATGAAGGGCATTCCACCTTCCATAGTGAAACATACAATTCCAATGATTATCATTGCTAAACCAGTCCAATAAAGACCCTACCGAATGAATCCTAAGTATGCAAAGATTATCCAGGAAAAACTCAAAAGTCTTATCAAATGTGGATTCATATACCCTATTGAGCACTCACAATGGGTGTCTCCAATAGTTATTGTGCCAAAAAAGAATGGGAAACTCAGAGTGTGCGTGGATCTCAAGAAAGTTAATGCAGCCACTAGGAGAGATCACTATTCATTTCCATATTTAGAACATGTGCTTGAACATGTTGCAGGAAAGGAAACTTATAGCTTTTTAGTTGGGTACTTTGGCTACAATCAACATTAGGGAAAATGTGGACTCTCAAAGGGGCCTTATAAGGACTTTGACTTTCTCTCTCTTGTCCAAAATGGGTGCAACGTAAAATTTTCACAAACGAGATCAAAACTTATGAGACTTTCGGATTTAGAATATACTCATTAAGATCTATCCATTGATATATAGCATGCCATCAGATTCCTTATATTCTAGAAGATTCCATTTTTTGATGTGACAACTTCGTCTGATAAATGTAATCTCTCCCCACATTTGAGCTTTAGTGTGGAAGCCATAATTCTACAAATCAGCTCCAAATTTGTTGGAGTTTTGGAATTTAGAACCTACTTTCTTAGATCTTTCCAATGGTATGTTGATTGATAGGGCTTTGACAAAGCGTTTATGTACTTCACTGGCTTGCCCACTTTGGACAAGAGAGGCATAGTCAAACCTCCTTATAGGGCTTCTTTGAGAGTCCAAATTTTCCCTAATGATCATGATTATGCTAGAGGATCAAGCTAAAACCACTTTTATAAGCTAACTAAATTCTGAGTCTTTGCATTTCATGTTATGGCTTTTGGCCTTACCAATGCCCTTGCTACATTCCAAAGATTAATAAACACTGCTTTTAGGGAATATTTAAGGGAGTTATGCAAAGCTTTTTAAGATGACCTTTGTGTTTATTCTTCGTGGAAAGAAAATCTAGTATGTTTACAAAAAGTGTTTGAAAAGGTGCAGATTGTATCGCATCTCATTAAACCCTTTCAAATGCTAATTTTGGATTAGACATGGAGTCATTTTAGGACATATAGTGTCCAAGAATGGGATCTCCATAGATGAGAGAAAAATTAAAACATTTTCCACCACCTACAAACTATAAAGGAGTTCAAAGTTTCATGGGCCATGTTGATTATTATCGACGGTTTATTTTAAAATTTGTCGAGATAGCCCGCTCATTGTACAAGCTTCTTATTGAGTTTTATTGGATCGCGGAGTGTGACCATGCTTATGATTTATTAAAAAGAGCCTTGACAAGTACCCCAATCCTACGAGTTTCCGAATGGAATGTAAATTTTTATGTGCATATCGATGCATCAAACTTTTCTATTGGATGTGTTTTAGCTTGACCAGGAGAACATAAATTAGACTACCCCATTAGCTTTGTAAGTCGCCAACTGAACGATACTAAGACGAACTACACCACTACAGAGAGGAAACATTTAGCTATGATTTATGTAGTAAATAAATTTTTCTATTACCTTCTTGCCAACCAGTTTGTTATGTGGATCATTAAGCGTCGTTGTATCTAGTAAACAAACCATGTTCCACAAAAAGAATTACACGATGGTTACTAATTCCTCTTGACTTTGATTTTATCATCGTGGTGAGACCCGATAAAAGGCATGTCATGGCTAATCATTTGTCTCGCATACCCAATGGTGAAGCCCCTGTTGAAATCGATGATGAATTGCCTGATACTTCCCTATTCCTAGTCAAGACCATACTTGAATGGAGTGAGAAGATTGTAAACTTTCTAGTTAATGGTTTTCCACCCAAGGAGCTTTGTAAGGATATAGCTTGAAAGCTACTAAGGGAATGTGAACCTTATTTTCTAATTGCAACTACTCTCTACAAGTTAGGGAAGGTTGATATTCTTAGAGAATGTGCTTGTGAGGATGAGTATTTGTATATATTGCAAGAATCACACATGGGCATAGCCAAAGGACATTTTTTGAGAGAATTAACTACTAGGAAGGTGTTGCAATTAGGCTATTGGTGGCCTACTTTATTCAAGGATACATCACTTTTTGCAAAAGGATGTGATGAATGCCAACGTTACAAAACCACACAATAGAAGTATCGGATGCCCTTACATCCTATTAAAGTGGTCCAACCATTTTAAAAAATGGGGTTTAGACTTTGTAGGCCCAATTAGTCCGGCAGCCCATAGCACCCAATCCCGAAATATTATTGTTGCGACGACTGACTATGTGACAAAGGGGGCAGAAGCTCAAGAAACACACAAGATTGATGCCAGGTCAACCTCTAAGTTTCTCTTTGAGGACATTATTATGAGATTTGGTTGTCTCTTTGATATTGTGAGTGATACTAGCACTCATTTTATAAATGAATTAGTGATAAAGAAACTCGTGACAAGATTCATAATATCCCATCATAAGTTGACACCTTATTATCCTCAAGCAAATGGCCAAGCTAAGAGTACTAACAAGACTTTCATTTCTATATTGACCAAGATGGTAGAGGCTCATTGCACGGATTGGGATTTGGAGCTAACATCAACTGTATGGGCTTATCGTGTTTCATACAAAGTGGCTATTAATTGTACACCATCCAAGATGTTATATGGACAAGAAGTAGTTATGCCATGGGATTTTGTCATTCCTAGTCTTTGAGTAGCTTCACAAGAAGGTTGGGGTGGAAACCCTTTAGTTAAGCGTTTATATATCCTTGAGCGGTTAGATGAAGAGAGGTAATTGGCTATGAAAATTGAACTTGTTGAGAAGGATAGGAGAAGGAAAGAAATGGTTTTATCGTCATTTAAAGAACAAGGATATCAAGGTTGGGGATAAAGTTCTTATGTATGGAGTGCGCAATGAGAAGAAAAAGTTGAAATATACTAAAAAAGGACCATATAGAGTATGTGAAATGTGGGTTGTATTTATTCGACTGAATAATGAAATTTATATCTAATAAATTGTCATTATGCACATTATCTCGTATAATACGTGGTATTTTTGAATAATTTATAATCTATCGCGATCGATACTTTAGCAATCAATAGTCTTTCAATCGATAAACTATCGATTGATACTCTAGATTTATAATAAAAACGCACGTCACTGTTTGATACGTTTTCGATCAATTTTGGTTGTGGAACTCTTGAGCTGTCTACAACTCACACTCTCTAGCTCACACTCTCAAGCAGGTCAGCTTCATGTATTGGTAAGCATCTTTTCTCTTCACATTTGCGTTGTTGCGCGTATTTTGAAAACCCCATTTTTTGTAAATTTGTACATACGAACATGACGCTCGATGTCAAAAGTGTGTGTGGGATTTCTTTTTGTGGAATTTTTATCTTGCTTTAGGAAACACATGTACATGCACTGCAAGTTGCTAGTCTAGTGAAAACTGTCGGGCTACTGTAAGTGCTAGTGGGTTTTTGGAAGTGAGACTTGTATACAGCTAAAACTCATGTACAAACTACCACGTATTATACGAGATGTGTAAACAAGAGAGCTTCCACATCTACCATGTTTGAAAATGTAAATCAGTCTTGTGCTTCTTTATGGGTTTCATGTGAGAGGCCCTCTATCACTATTGATGATTGTAGCACTGATGATGAGGTTGAGTCAAATGTAGAAGATGACGCTTTGTCTCTTGATGATGTACATTTTAATGAGTTATCTGCAAGTGGTATTGTGAAAGAAAGAACCTTGGGGGGCATGTATGACAAAGAGAGAAATGACATGGCTAATTTGGTTTCCTATACAAATGCTTGTGAAGATTAGGTCTTTCATACTTCTATGTATTTAGATCACATGCTTATCGCTTCTCCTACTTGTGGTGCAAATGACATGCATGTTAAAATTCTGGGTGATGTTTTTGCTCCTCCATCTTATGCGTTGACATGGTATCATGATGACTTGTGGGCATGTGGACCCATTTGGGATACTGAGAATGATGTTTGTGATGTTGATGATGCTATTGGTGACACTAAGTTACCTGCTGGTTATGATTTTCATTGTGAGCAAGGGGATGGTTTGAGTGATGTGGTTTGTGATGGTAGTCTTGATTGGGGCTTTGATGACCCACAAGTTGAGATGAATGAGGAGATGCAAGTTAGTGTGTGCCATGCATTATCAAGAGTGAAAAAGATTAGGGAAACCTCACATGTATGTGTGGATGTTAAAGAGGATTGTAACTTGGAAAGTTGGGGCAGCCTTGATGACATGGATACAATGGATGTTTGGTCTTGTCTTGATATGAGTGATACATCTCATGATGGTGAGAATGCTGATCCATGGTATTTTGATTTGTATGACATGTACGTTGCTGGTTGGAGCTCACTAGTGATTGATGATCGTTCTTATGACTTTGAAGGATGCCATTATGTGTGCACGATGGATGCAAGGGATCATACTTTTTCATTTGATCGTGATAAGGGTAATGGTTCTGATTCCTTTGTACATGATTTATCTTTGTACATAAGATTTTGCATAGTTTATTGCTGAGCATAATTGCTCTAGCAAACTAGGGGTTTGGCAAACTATGTTGCACGTGTTTTGAAAACCCCATTTTTTGTAAATTTTTACATACGGACATGACGCTTGATGTCAAAAGTGTGTGTGGGATTTATTTTTGTGGATTTTTTATCTTGATTTAGTAGGACATTTACATGCACTGCAAGTTGCTAGTCTAGTGACAGTTGTCAGGCTACTGTAAGGGCCCGTAAGTGAGAATTTTACATAACTAAAACTCATGTACAAACTTAAAAAGTTCCAGTCCAATCTCAGAAATTTGCAGGTTTTGGGTCTTTCTGGCTTCTTGATGCTTTTGGATGAAAATTACTATGGCTTGTATGATTTTATATCTTACTTCCTATAATGGAATTTGCTTATTAACTTGAGAGTAGAGGAAATTAATGAGAGTAATTTTGAGAAATTACTTTGCGAGCATAGCGGGTGAACATAATTGAAGATAACAACATAGGCATAGAAATTAGTTAACTTGGCATGAACAATACTTTTACAAGAGAGATAATTTAGAGAACATGACAACAGTTGAGGACCGGATTCATGTGGAGCCGGTCCCCCCTCCAATAGGCATTTGTATTATGATTTATCCCATTAAGAGAGACTTGTTACAATACAATCTTTGTGTTCCTTATGACCTAGGCGATGAAATAAAGATCGAAAGTTTCATGCATCACAACCATAGCATAAACTTTAAAGAAAACTTTAAATATTCCAAGCCTTAGTCCCAAGACCTCAAACACATTCAAAGGTGGAGAGAGCTAGCAGGGAATATGGCAAGGGAAGAGGAAAAAGAAACTTTTCATAGGAGAAAGAATTAGCTCCTCACTTATCATAACTCTTCTTCCTAGCATACATAATAGCATAGTAATGAAGAAGGAGAAGATGTCAAGCTTAAGAATTGAAGCATGGCTCTTGGTTGGATTTGCACTCCATAGCGAAGAGTGTTGGTGTAGGCTCTCAACCTCTACTTGCTTGCAGAAGGAGAGGGAGCCCTTGTTGTTTGCACATTGCATAATGAGAGTGTGTGTGAGTGTCTGTGGGAGAGTATACCCCCCTAGCAACCCCCTAGCTTGCTTTGGTTGACCCCCCCTTGTAGCTCATGCTTGAAGCTCATTGGACCCCTCTAGGCCTAGCCAATCACAAGCAGGAGGCATTACAAGTAACAAGGGTAGCCTCGGGACAAGTGTCCCCCTTTCCCCTTTGAGAGATAGGACTTGATAAATGCAAAGAGAATTAACTAAATCTCCTAAATTATCATTGGACCCCTTGGGTGGCCAACCAATAGGCTTCAGGAACACCATGAGGGCAACATGAGAAGGAACTTGACAAGTGTCCCCTTTGATTTCTTTGTACAAATTAGGCCTTGTGTGAGTGTGTGGGTGTTCTCTCTCATTCCCCCTTATGTAGGGCATTTCCGCTCTTTGTAGGGATTATCCCCCTCTTTGTAGGGATTAGATCTTTGACTTTTAACACCTCAAGACCCTCAAGCTTAGGCCCAGTTCCCACCAAAAGCTTGGCACTTAAGCATTTCAACCTTGGGCTCGGTTCTCACCTCAAGTACACCCCTAGCATCTCAAGCACCTCAAGCATCTCAAGCATCTCAATCACCTCAATTATCAAGAACCACAAGCACCTTAGTCATCAAGCATGACAAGCACCTCAAGCACCTTAAGCTTGGGCTGGGTTCCCACCTCAAGCACAGCCCTGGCTTACCTAAGGTCAAAGGACGTTTACACTCATTATTGGAGGTCTTCTGTAAAGACTGGGGGAGACTAGTGCCTGGAATCCACCTCCCACTATACAAGCTAAGCTCCTAGCCCCTTTGCACTAGCTAGATTTCCTTTCCACATTGCCTAGTCTGGCCCTTGGCCCGTCCATGACTCCCTGGCCTTGCCATTGTCCTGACATTATTCCCCCCTTAAGGAAGAGTTTTCATCCTCAAAAAAAAAAGCGGGAAACGTCTTCTTAAGAACACTAATGTTTTCCCAAGGGGCATCTTCCTCAGGTTGATCTTTCCACTTGATTAAAGCTTGTCGACGTACATGATGATGTGTACGTAAATCATGATAGTCGAGAATTTGTTCAAGTTCATGCGTAAGGTAGGAGGTTCAATGAAATTGATCAGAATCTGTTGGTCAATGACGTTGTGGTCCGCATGTAACCGCTTATGTAAACGGCTTATATAAGCATCGGATGAATACGAGAATATGTAGGTAGCGATAATTTGTAGGCACGATCACCCACTCGCTTGAGTATTTTGAAAGGCCCACAATATCATGGAGATAATTTAGGTGTTGGCCCAGTTTTCAAACTTTTTGAATGCTCTGGCACACGTAAAAATACTTCCTCCCCTTCCTCAAAGATAACTTGCCGACGTTTCTCATCAGCGTACTTATACTGATCTTACGCTTGTCGGACATTCTGACGAGTGAGTTTCAGCATATCCATGTGGTCTTGGAGAAAATCCTTAACCTGTTGGAGTTTTTTGGTTGCCAACCCCACCGTAATATGTGACCTAGGATGAAAGCCATACATGAGCATGAAAGGACTAAATTGAGTCGTGACATGCCTAGCACTATTGTAAGCAAACTTGAGAATAGGTAAATATTCTTCCCAATCTGACTATTTCTTGCTAACATATGCACGTAGCCTATCCTCTAGCACTTGGTTAACTCGTTCAGTTTGACCATCCATTTCTAGATATTAGGCTGTACTGAGGTTCAGTTGTGTACCCAATCGTTTAAACACAGCCCTCTAAAAGTGACTGTTAAACTTGGGTCACGATCACTGACAATGTTACTTGGCAAACCATACAACTTGTATAGGTTGTCCAAAAATAACTTGGCTAATTCTGGAGTCTTAATCATTGATTTTGTTGGAATAAACTTACATAGTTTAATCAACCGGTCTACAACCACCCATACCGAGTCATGACCTCGTACAGTGGTTGGTAAACCTACAATAAAATCCATAGAGATACTTTCCCATTTACCATTGGGTATCTCCAAAGGATGTAAGAGTCCTCCTCCTTTTAGGTGCTCTGCTTTGTTAACTTGACATTTTTGGCAATGCAAGACATAATCTCAAACGAAGCCATGTAAACCTGGCCAGTAAAACTGTCGTCGTACGAGAGCATAAGTCTTTCTAATACCTGGGTTCCCTGCACACATTCATAAAGAATTTTGCGCCGAATGTCTGTGTCCATCAGTACACAAACTCTCCCCTTATGGAGTAGGTATCCATTGTTGATGGGCTTTCCGACCCTTCAAATCAGTTTTTTGTGTAAACCATTTGATGCTTTCATGGTCAAACAGAATCTCAAACTGAGCACCATACAAATAATGTCGCCATGTTTTTAAGGTAGACACTATTGCATAGAGTTCGCGTTCATAAACAGATTAGTTCTGTTGTACTGCATCAAGCTTCTTGCTTTCAAATGAATGGCCGCCCGCCTTGTAGCAGGACCTCTCCAATGGAACGGTCACTGGCATCCGTTTCCAAAAACAAATGGTTTTAAAGGATCTACAATAGCTAGTATTGGATCTGTAGCTAATGCATCCTTGAGTGTATCAAAACTATGTTGTTGAGTGGGTCTCCACTAAAACGCTTTCCCTTTGCCTTTCACTTGGTCCGTCATGGGAACATCAATATTAGCATAGTTTTTCACAAACCTTCGATAAAAACATGCAAATCCTAAAAAATATGTACCTCTTCTAGATATCTAGGAGAAGGACACTACCGGATTTTATCCACTTTGGATTGATCCATATGTAGGCCAGTATCTGAAATAACATGCCCAAGATAGTGAATTTCTTCTTTCAAAAAATCACACTTAGAATCCTTAGCATATAATTTATTTGTTCGTAACAATTCAAACACCTGCCTCAGATGTTGTAAGTGTTGTTCTTCAAAAGCACTGTATACTGAATGTCATCGAGAAAACCGATGACAAATTTGCCCAAGTACGGCTTCAAGACACTATCCATAAGTGTCATGAATGTTGCAGGCACATTGGTTAACCCAAAAGGCATAACTAAAAACTCCTAGTGTCCAAACCTTGTTCGGAATGCAGTTTTGGGTATATCAGCAAGTCGAATACGTACTTGGTGATAACCTGACCGCAAGTCTATTTTTGTAAAAATAAGAGCATGAGTGAGTTTGTTGAACAACTCATCCACGCCTAGCAATGGATACTTGTTCTTAACAGTAACCGCATTTAAGCCATGGTAGTCTACGCACATGTGCAT
Source organism: Adiantum capillus-veneris (assembly GCF_014529385.1). Taxonomy (NCBI): domain Eukaryota; kingdom Viridiplantae; phylum Streptophyta; class Polypodiopsida; order Polypodiales; family Pteridaceae; genus Adiantum; species Adiantum capillus-veneris. Next base: position 102,642,965 of record NC_140942.1, on the reverse strand, counting down.
ACTGTAGTCTTTTTTCTTCACTAATAGGATAGGAGAAGCCCATGGTAAAGAATTGGGTTGGATAAACTAGCTATCTCAAGAGATCAGCTCCAATTCCATTTTGGCGATCATGGTGGCTCGAGCTGACACTTGACTGAAATACTCTTCTCTCAGTTGGCAGTTTTCAGCAATGGCACCAAAACCCAGTCGTGGCCAGAAATCCACTATCCGTGTTGATCCTATTCTCGAGGTGTCGGGAAGAGAGTCTGACCCTAAGCAACAGGAGGTGACTGACATTGAGGCTTAGGAGGAGCATAGTCAGGCTGATGAGACGCACGACTCACAGCCTTCCAGTCATTCTCGACGCAGACGGGCAGAAAGTGAAGCACGGAAAGCCAAGAATTCTCGGTCCATGCTGGGGGAGGAGGGTACCAAGGGAAGGAAAGGCAGTCACTGCACTTCTAGTAGACAGGCCAAAGAGGACACTAACACAGAGACAGAGATAGAGATTGTTTGGGATGCTGACACTGACAATTGCAATAAGACTTCCAAGCACCGTTCTGAATCCAAGAAGAGAAGCGAAAGAATCAGTGGTAATCGGAATGATTACACAGCTTCCCTTAAAATTTCTTTTCCAATATTCAAGGGAGGTAAGAAGGATGATCCAGACGTTCACATACAGGCTTTTGAGAAGTATACTGAAATGAAAAATATTGATGAAGATGATTGGGGGGAATACTTTTCGTAAACCCTAAAGAGGGCAACGAGAAAGTGGTATTACCATTACCCCGCCTGTCAGCTCAGATCCTACAACAAACTGCTTAAAGCCTTCTGCTTGGAGTATTCCGACAATAGGGGTGATGAAGATATCCTCTGTGAAGTGGATAAGATCAAGCAGCAGAATCTATCAGTCCGAAGTTATGTGGAAAAACTCAAGGAGCTAACAAGGCAGTTACAGGAAGCGTCATCCGAGAAGAGGTTGCGTGCAGGGTTTCAGAAGAAAAAATCTTACGGAGCAGGAGGTACCATCTCCTACCAATAAATTCAATGATCTAGTCCAACGAGCACTGAAGCTGGAACAGCAGGCCAAGAAGGAAAAGAGCCACAAAAAGAGAAGTTCCAGTAGTAGTAGCTCTACTATTGAGAGTTCTTATTCCAGTGAGGTGTCTAGCAGCTCGAAAGCAGCTCTAATGAACTGTCTTCACTGTTGCCCTACCGTGTGCCCCTTTTCCTCTCCTCCACTCAAAAGGTCAACCCCCTCTCTCTTCCCCTTGTCCTTTCTCCTTTCTCTCTCCCCTCAAGCTACCCCACCTCTCACCAATAATGCACCCTAACTCACATGCACCTTACCCTATCTTCCAAAATAGTATACCCCACCCCCTCTTTCTCTCTCCTATCATATCCCATGACCCAAATACCCCCCCTCTCTCTCTAAAGGGCGCCATGTCTCTTGTCTTGTAGCTAAATAACCTCCCCCACACTCACACACACTCAGTTTCACTAAAAAAGGTGCCCACAAACCCATCCCCACCCGGTGGTTACCTGATTTTTCTTGTGTTCACACACATCTGCACACAGATTCACCTCTGAACACACTCCCCTCTCTCTCCTCTTGTAATTAGTTTATTCTCCATGTCACCTCTCACTTTTTTTCATCCACCCATCTCTCTCTCTTAGTCTCTCTCTCATGAGACTGCTGTTCTGGCACATATTCACACAACCAGACAAGTGGGGCCCACAGTCACATGGCCTCTGTAGATAATGATTTCTTCATTTCTAAATTCTAGAATTTCTCCCCCCTCCTCCCCTATATAAAGAGGGGTCACCATCACACTAAACACACACACACCATCACCAAAGAGTACACTATGCACTGTGTGTGCCTAGTGCACACACACACACACCCACACCATCACCATCACCATCACCATCACCGCAATCACCATGCTTGTCTTGAGCATGACCTCTACACCCTTGGCTATGGAAGATGAAGGGCAACTAAATGAGGGATGATGGCCATAACCCTCGTGCGAGTCTTCGCCATCAACTCCCACCTATCCGCCATGTGCTCTACCACTCTCTCCCTTCTCATTCCCCTACCCTATGCTTCCCATTTCATCGCCTTATTCTCTAAATAAATCTTGAGGTTTTGTGAGTATGTTTTCTTGCAATGTTTTGCCCATGTGAGGTGTGCGGAATCGCCACCTAGTCTTGTGTTTGGAGTGAGCTTGTGTATGTGTGAAGGGTGTGCGGATTCGCCATCCTTTTGTGGTGCCTAAGTACTAAGACGCTATACCCTCTCCCTCACTCTCTCTCTCTCTCTCTCTCTCTCTCTCTCTCTCTCTCTCACTTGATCTCATTCCCTTTACTCTTCATCATTGCTCCCAAGCATCCATCTCTCTTGGATGAAAACTTTGTTATGGTGGTGTGTTTTTTGCGTCCTAGCCGCTGAAGCTAGGTGGTGCCCCCTGTTTACTTTACCATGACAGGCTCGAGGCGCGCCATTCGGTCCCCGGTGTTTTAGAGGCCGTCGGGGGTTCGGGATTCGCTTTGCTCCCGTCATTTGGTGCCCCCACTGAGGATCTTTTCATGAAACCCTTCAGTTTACGAGAGTGAAACCCCTAAACTATTGTGAATAGATGAATGGCTAGCAGGATTTGCTAATTGGACGACAGAAGAAGAAGACCTCCAAGAACAACTAGACGAACTCTGAATCTCCATCGAAGCTCGAGTGCCAGGTGTAACGGTAATCGATTTGCAGTGGGAGAGTCAACCAACACGCCAAACCCAGTGGATATACATAGGCCAAGTGCCAAGAAGAAGAAGGAGAAGGTCGAAACCATGTCCGCAACCTTCAACCAACCCACAACAACAAAATGGAAGGAGCTCTACACAATACAGAATCAACACTATTCTACTTTGAGAATCGGGTAACTCAAGTCACCGAGGTAATTATCACAGTCAGTTTTCAAGTCGCACCTGATGCTGCAGCACAGAGAACGGAATCATTGGCTCACACTCTCACTAGAGAAACTAGGGATCTACTGAGTTTGTTTCAGGAAAGAACACCACCCTCTCCCACAAGCTTGGACAGTGAATAAGCACCTCTAAGCTTCACATGAATCAGTACAACCTACCTCAAGACAGATCACACATACCAACACGTGTACGCTCAATCAAGGTAATACTGGATTTGAAGGCTCACTACCAGCATGTCATTGACACCATGCTAGGTGGGGAGCGATTTTTTGAGGTTCTGGCATCAGATCAACCATTTGTCTTACCTTTGGTACAAGGCAATGTACCGTTTGAATTTTTAATCTATGTCCTAGTATAAGAGGGTATACACGCCTCCTTGTAAAGAAGAAAAAAACTTTTGCAAGTTAAGCAGTGTGTCTTTCTAGCTCTCTCTCAATAATCATGGCAAGTGTAGCATTTCCAACATTTAAAGGAAAGAAGGGGGAGGATTTGGTAACAGACTTCCTAGATGACTTTGAAGTAGCATGTGTAGTCAGCAACAAAGATACGGATGAATCCCGGGTTAGAATCTTTAAGCATCTCATGAAGCTAGAAGCTAGATCATGGTACAATGCACTTCCACAAGCAACCAAGGATGACTGGGAACCCTTAAAAACCGCTTTTAAGAGGCGCTTTGGGGGAGGTACCACTTCAGAAAAGTTGTGGGACAAGTTGAGAGACTTGAAGCAAGAGGGTCTTTTAGAATATGCCACCTATGAGTCCAAATTTGTGGATTTGTGGGAACGGTGGGTTGAGTCACTGGCAAGGGGGGAAGCCGCACCCGATTTCCTAAAAAAAGATCGGTTCACGCGTGGCTTATGGCCGCTTCTCAAGGAGAAGGTGAAAGGTAAATTCCCGGCTACGTATGAGTTAGCCGTTGAGATTGCTCGCCTTAAGGACAAGAAGCTGCGAATGAAAGCCAAAGAAAACGAGTCAACAGAAGCAGGAACATCACGTCGACCAGCAACTACGACAACCACCATACCACCACCACCGGCTCTTGGGGTAAGAGATGACCAACAAGATATGTTGTCCCATATTACTGACCAACTGCAGAAATTGTCTGTCCACTTAATACAGCAAGGGAGGAGTCAAGAAAGAGATCAAGACCCTGGAAGAGCACGACGACAAAACAGGGAGTATCATTGCTACAACTGCGGAGAAGACGGTCAGGTATGTACTACTGTCCCAAACCATGACAAAACTATAATAGAGGAGGTAGGAGGAACCAATTGTCACCCCCTAGAGAAAGAACACCCCCACCCCGAGCACCACCCCCACCAACGCAAATTCTACGTCTACCCTAGACACCACTACAAGCATCCATCCCACCTCTTCTACCAGCCCCACCACCTGATCGCCCTGTAAACATCATAAGGCTAGAAGAGAAAGGAAAAGCCGTAGTGGTGGATCCACCCAGAGCAAAGGAGAGGGACAAGGGTAAGGAGAAGGTAACCTTTTTAGAACCACTTGAGGCCATGACTGTGAAAAGAGCTAGGAGGGAGAAAGCTACAGAATTAGATGATGAGAGAAGCATGAGAGGAGAAACTAGCAAGAGGCCATCCAGGCCACGGCGGAAATTGGGCATCACCGACTTCCAGCTAGGGGAAAGTTATAAGCCCTATGATCTAACATTGAATGTGGCAGAGCAAGGACCGAAGATTACATGGCCACAGCTGCTACATCTTGTACCAAAAGTAAGGCGACAATGGTCTAAAATGGTAAGTACAAGACGCTCCAAAACAAAGGTAGCTAGAGCAATTTCGGGATGCAACATGGATGACATCCTTCCAATTGTCGACGTAAACATAAAAGGAAAGAGGGTTGGAAACACCTACATTGATGGAGGTGCAGAAATCTGTGTAATGAGCGAAGCTATGATGCTTCGATTAGGGCTCGAGGTTGACAGGCCTTCTCCATGCAAGGCAAAGATGGCAAACAATGCAAAAGTAAAGTGTGTAGGTGTGGTAAGTGCCGTGAAAATCAAAGCTTTCAACACTGAGGTAGAGGTAGATGTTTTTGTAATGCCTACTAAGGGGGAGGGCTATCCACTAATTTTGGGAAGGCCATGGTTGATGGCCATGAACGCAAAACATGACTGGGGTACTGGCCTTCTACGCATGACCGATAAGAAAGGGGAGACAATCTACTACGACATGAGGATTGGCAAGCAGAAGCAAATGAATCTGGAAACATCGGCAGATGAAACCACTAGCAAATCTTCTAGTTCTGAGGAGGAGACCACATCCACCGACGAAAGTGACAGTTCCATTGATGTGATGGGTATCATTATGAAGGATCCACAAAGGGTAAGCACAACTGGTGATCCATCACCAAAAGGGCAACCCAATGAAGAGGAGAGCAAATCACCTGGCCTAGGAGGAAGTAGGTTGAAGGGTATGTTGTCTACGGAATTAACACTTGAGGAGAAAGATAGTTTTTTGCAAATGTTGATGGGATTTCCTAACCTGTTCATTGACAACTATGAAAGAATCACAGGCATTACAGTGGTGGAACATCATATTAAGCTCAAGGAAGGGGTAAAACCAGTTGTGCAAAAGCTACGAGGACTGGGGGTCATACAAGAAAAGGAACTCTTGGCCGAGGTAAGGAAACTGCTGGAGGCGGGATTCATCTATCCTACAGAAAACTCAGAATGGATGTCACCCGTAGTTGTGACGCCTAAAAAAATGGTAAGTGGAGGGTCTGTGTTGACTACTAACCACTAAATGCAACTACAAAGAGAGACCACTTTCCTCTCCCTTTCTTGGATGAAATTCTGAATGAAGTAGCAGGTTTTGAATGCTATACCGTCTGTGATGGTTATTCTGGATACTTTCAAATACGCATAGCCTTGGAAGATCTTCTAAAACCCACTTTTATCACGCCATGGGGTTGTTTTGCATACAGGGTTATGCCATTTGATCTCACCAATGCACCTGCCACATTCCAAAGATATGTCACTTATGTTCTTCAACCGTTCTTTGGAACATCCATAAGAGTGTTCATTGATGATTTTTGTATATATAGCTCCCGTATTTCACATTTAGAAAAGGTAACTGAAGGTTTGGCCAGGTTGCAGAGCCTAGGTGGGCAATTAAATGTGGATAAATGCCACATTGGGGAGAGTAAAGTCATTCTACTAGGCCATGAAATTTCAGCAAAAGGTATCAATGCCGACCCAAGTAAGGTGTCCGCACTCATAGCCCTACCTTCACCAATGACCGCATGTCAACTGGTCTCTTTTCTACAGAAGGTGAGGTACTTAAGTAGATTCATACATCTACTATCACAACTTGTTCTACCACTGCAACAACTCACTCAAAGATCAACTTTCACTTGGGACGAGGAAAGCGAACATCACTACAACAAGGTAAAGGAGGTCTTAGCCACTCTGCCAACTATCTCACCACCTAAGTGGGATGAAAAATTCTATGTCACCTCAAGTGTTGGTGATGACTCATTGGGGGCTGTGCTACTCCAAAAGGATACGACGACATCTTTCATGAGGCCAATCTACTTCTCTAGTCGAATGATGACAGCAGGAGAGAAAGGTTTCACCCATGTGGAACACTTAGTCCTAGCTCTTAGATTTGCAACTACAAAGTTTAGGTCATATTTGCTGCCTAAGCAATTTGTGATTCTAACCACGGATGAAATATTTCCCTATGTTGTACAACACATGGATGTGTCTGCTAGAATTACTAAATGGCTAGTTCGTCTGCAAGAGTTTGACTACACGGTACAAGTAGAAAGCACGACAAGGGCAAGTTTGGGGGGACTCATGACCTACCAAGTCTTTGAAAGGAAGGAGAAGCAATCTAAGGAAGGAGAAGTCCGATTACCTCCAGTACCACCGATGGTAGAAGGAGCATACTCTCTCTACTTTGATGGAGCCTACAAGCGAGCGTCCAACAAAGCAGCTGCAAGCATAGTGGTCTTTGATGACAAAGGGACAAAGGTATTTTCGTTGGGCCAATTGTTAGATTCACATTCTAACAATGAAGATGAGTATGTAGCACTAACCAAGGGTCTACAATGGTGCGTCTCGCAAGGTGTACAACGTCTTAATGTATTTGGGGATGCTCTACTTCTGGTAAGGCAAGTAAATGGAGCATGGACATGCAAGAATCCTAGTTTAAGGACTCACTTAAGTGGTGTAAAAACCTTGATGGGTAAGTTTGAAGAAGTTCAAATACACCATATCCCAAGGGCTCAAAACCAAGAAGCAGATGCCCTAGCAAGTGAAAGACTACAGGAAGTGGTGGTTGGAGCAATAAAACTAAAGCTCCCTCTATTTCAAGCAAGTGATGCCTTTCCCGACATCATGCATTTTTTGGAAACAGGGGAATGCCCATTAGATTTAACAAAGGGACAGAAGCAATGGCTGACGCGGAAGGCCACAAGGTATCGACTCATCAATGATGGTTTGTACTGTAAGGGTAAGGACCAAATACTCAGGAAGGTCCCTCTCTCTCACGAAATCACGGGAGTAATTGCTAGCTGTCACGACGGGGTTTGTGGTGGTCACTTTGTCCTAGACATAACAAGTAGGAAAATCTTGCAGGCAGGCTTCAGATGGCCTAGCCTCAACCGTGATGTACACCATTGGTGCAAAAAATGTAAGTTCTGTCAAAAGGCTGGCACTAGGTCACTTATGCCTGAACCACAGACACCTATTCTCTCATATGGCCCATTTGAAAAATGGGGTATCGATGCCATTGGGCCATTACCTAGGGCCAACTCAGGAAAATTCTACATTATCATGGGGGTCGACTACATGACTACATGGGCAGAGGCTACAGCCACCACTAGAATCACAGCGGTAGAGGTAGCTAAATTTATCTACGAGCACATATGATGTAGGTTTGGCACACCTTTAGAGATCATCTCTGATAGAGGGCCAGGTTTCAGAGCAGACTTGGTAGGAGAATTAATGCAGAAACTGGGCATTACAAGGAGGCACTCTTCACCATATTACCCTCAATGTAATGGCCTAGTTGAAAAGGTAAATGGAATGGTTTCTAAAATTATTACCAAGCAGGTAAACAATCATCCTAGAGACTAGGATAAGTATCTACTACCAGCTTTATGGGCCTACAGAACTTCATTTCGTACATCCTTGGGATTCACACCGTATCATCTAGTATTTGGTAAGGAAGCAATCTTGCCCATTGAAGTGCAACTACAAAGTCTCAGAGTAATGGCAAGCCAGCTTCAACAGCCCAACATGCATTTGAGAGATCACATCATCAACTTGGAAAGACTGCAGCTGGACAGAGAAGAAGCGATAAATTATTATGCAGCACAAGCAGAGCATAGACGGCTTAGCTTTAACGAGCATCTCCGGAAAAAAGAATTGAAGAAAGGAATGTTGGTGCTCCGCTACGACAATCGCTTCGACACGCGCAAGGATAAGAAACTCCTACTCCGATGGGAAGGTCATTTCATCATCAGGAAAAAGTATGCCAATGGAAGCTACCAGCTTATGGAGGCTGATGGAAAACTTCATAAAACCAGGGTAAATGGTTGGCGACTTAAACCTTATTTTCTTCGATTTGACCAGGCTCCACCAATTGACATTCCAGATGAGGACACACCATCAGCCGCCACCTCCGACGATAATGATCAAACAGATGAGCTAGAGACATGAATGCCTCTAGCCAAAAGGGGAGGGCTAATGATGGGGGCTTTTCACAAGCCAAGCTCCCATACCCCTCTTCTTTCGTCCCCACCCCATGAAAACCCCCTCTTAGGGAGGGAGTGATAAAAGGCATTGGAAAAAGTAAGAAAAAAATAAAGTATGATTATGTAAATATATAAGAAAGGTAAAATAGGCCACCTCATTCCTGCGGGGTAGCCCATCCCCACCTTGCCTCCTTTTTTCTTCACTGTTGCCCTGTCGTGTGCCCCTTTTCCTCTCCTCCACTCAAAAGGTCAACCCTCTCTCTCTTCCCCTTGTCCTTTCTCCTTTCTCTCTCCCCTCAAGCTACCCCATCTCTCACCAATAATGCACCCTAACTCACATGCAACTTACCCTATCTTCCAAAATAGTATACCCCACCCCCTCTTTCTCTCTCCTATCATATCCCATGACCCAAATACCCCCCCTCTCTCTCTAAAGGGCGCCATGTCTCTTGTCTTGTAGCTAAATAACCTCCCCCACACTCACACACACTCAGTTTCACTAAAAAAGGTGCCCACAGACCCATCCCCACCCGGTGGTTACCTGATTTTTCTTGTGTTCACACACATCTGCACACAGATTCACCTCTGAACACACTCCCCTCTCTCTCCTCTTGTAATTACTTTATTCTCCATGTCACCTCTCACTTTTTTTCATCCACCCATCTCTCTCTCTTAGTCTCTCTCTCATGAGACTGCTGTTCTGGCACATATACACACAGCCAGACAAGTGGGGCCCACAGTCACATAGCCTATGTAGATAATGATTTCTTTATTTTAAATTCTAGAATTTCTCCCCCCTCCTCACCTATATAAAGAGGGGTCACCATCACACTAAACACACACACACCATCACCAAAGAGTACACTATGCACTGTGTGTGCCTAGTGCACACACACACACCCACACCATCACCATCACCATCACCATCACCGCAATCACCATGCTTGTCTTGAGCATGACCTCTACACCCTTGGCTATGGAAGATGAAGGGCAACTAAATGAAGGATGATGGCCATAACCCTCGTGCGAGTCTTCGCCATCAACTCCCACCTATCCGCCATGTGCTCTACCACTCTCTCCCTTCTCATTCCCCTACCCTATGCTCCCCATTTCATCGCCTTATTCTCTAAATAAAGCTTGAGGTTTTGTGAGTATGTTTTCTTGCAATGTTTTTCCCATGTGAGGTGTGCGGAATCCCCACCTAGTCTTGTGTTTGGAGTGAGCTTGTGTATGTGTGAAGGGTGTGCGGATTCGCCATCCTTTTGTGGTGCCTAAGTACTAAGCCGCTATACCCTCTCCCTCACTCTCTCTCTATTTCTCTCTCTCTCTCTCTCTCACTTGATCTCATTCCCTTTCCTCTTCATCATTGCTCCCAAGCATCCATCTCTCTTGGATGAAAACTTTGTTATGGTGGTGTGTTGTTTGCGTCCTAGGCGCTGAAGCTAGGTGGTGCCCCCTGTTTGCTTTACCATGACAGGCTCGAGGCGCGCCATTCGGTCCCCGGTGTTTTAGAGGCCGTCGGGGGTTCGGGGTTCGCTTTGCTCCCGTCAGCATCAAGTAAGTCTTCTTCTCCTTCGCCTGTTTCGTCGTCTTCACAGTGTATGGGTAGAAGGAAATGCTCAGACAAGATGTAGGAATTTCTTGGGGAAACCCAAGCCATCGTTACTGGTGCAAAGGCAAGCCTTTCCATCATTCCGTACAGTAAGATTCAGTGCTATGTATTCACCGCCCAAGCAATGGCTTTGCTGCAACTATGGGATCTACGAGTTGTTCTGCAAGCCACCAGAATCTCTTTTGACGCGGACATCATAAAGCAGATTCTTGATTCTTTTGATGCTCAAGATTGCAGTGCCATAGTATATGGTAAAAAGGTGTCTGCTGCACCAAAAGACATAGCTTTTGCATTCCGGATGTCCAATGAGCCCAAGCCGTCTGTGGCGACCTCACAATAGATAAGTATAGTCCTAAAGGAGGATGAAGCTGCTAAGCGCAAGCACAAGGCCAGTGGTCAAGGGATTCCAGTGGCAAGACTGGAAGCCTCTACTGCTTATAGGTTTGTGGCCAAAGCAGTAAGCCTTAAAAATAATCCAACATATGTATTTGAGAAAGTCTTATCTATGGTGTTGGCCAAGACACTGGATTCAAAGGTCTCTATCAACCTTCGTCAAATCCTGTCACACAACGTGCTTCAGCAAACTGCCAAGTTGAAATCCCAGAGTGTTTTTAAAGCTTGGTATGTTTAGCAATTCTTGTATTGGGCCACTACTCCAGATGCTCATGGCCAGGTAAAATCGACTTGGAGTGAGAAGCCAGTTTCAGAACCCAAGAATATTGATCTGTCCTCAGCTGACGAAGCGACGGACAGTTAGACCACTCCAACTGGTCTGAAAAGTAAAGCCATCAAATATCAGGCTGGCAGTTCGAAGAAGCCGAAGACTACACTGACGAAGAGCAGTGCTTTTCGAAGCAGATAGAGAGTCAGATCAAAACGGTGACTACTGAAAAGCCTATAGTTAGCCAAGCTGAGAAGCAACCTGCTCAGAATATTGTGCTTAACTAGTCACTAGGACATAGTACAATTGCTACTGGTTCTGGCAAAGATCAGGCAAAAGCAACAATTTCTGAGTAGGTAGCAGAGCAGTCGACTGTGGACAAAGTCAAAGGACAAGTGGACAAAGGCAAAGGTCCAGCTTCTTCAACTTTACTGGGTAGTGTCTCTATTCCAAATAATGAACAAAATTTGCACCTGGTAAAGAAGGACACGTTGCAGCAGATGTAGATCCATTCACTGAAGGGCGTCTTCTTCTATAGAAAGCTGATTATACAGCCTTACCCTATATGGCTCTAGTGACAGTATATGAGTCTACTAATTCTGACCCAGCTACAATAAAGGACGGATGTTCAATCCTCATCCAGTCTTCTTGGAATACTATTGTCCACTATTTGGGACAAATATTGGATGCTGCAGGGTCAGAAGATAAACTGAAAAAGGCTAAAGTTGACTTGAAGGAAGCTGAAGACTAGATTTAGAAGCTCAAGACAGCACGAGATGAGCAAAATATGCGCCATAGGCTACTTGAAGCTCATTCAGAGAGGGTTATTGAGCTATTAAACAAAAAGCTAGCTAAGGCGGAATCTGATATGCTGATCATCAAGGAAGAAAGTGTTAGGAAATAAGACGTAGCTAAATAGATGTGAAATTCCATCAACATGTCTACTTGCTCTTGTAGATCTTCGGGGAATAGGTTGAGGCTCCTCATTTGGTTGACGTTGTTGCACATTGTCACCGTTTGCAGTCCTTGAGTCTTCACCGTCCTCAAGCTCCATGTACTCATCACCTGTTTCTTTTGTTTGTTTTCTTTCCAAGTAATCTTTGTACATATTTTGTTCGTTAAAAATTACATCCCTACTCCTTAAGATTTTACCATCTTTAGGATTCCATAGGCGATACCCAAAGTCTCCTTCTCCATAGCCAATGAAGAAACACTTTTTGGACTTTGCATCTAACTTTGATCTTAGGCTTCTATCTATGTGCATGAAAGCCTCACACCCAAACACTTTGAGAAATGCATAATTCACCGGTTTACTTGTCCATGCCTCTTCTGGAACTCCCCCATCCAATGCCGTTGAGGGTGACCGATTGATTAAGTACAAAGACGTACTTACAGCTTCCGCCCAAAGCTCAAGCGGTAGGCCTGCATGTAGCTACATGCTTCGTGCTCGTTCCATGATTGTCCTGTTCATCCTTTCCGAAATCCCATTTTGTTGAGGTGTCCTTGGGGTTGTCCTTTGCCTCCGAATGCCATTGCTAGCACAAAAGCTTTCAAAAGCTTGGCTGCAATATTCGCCTCCATTGTCGGATCTGAGGCATTTAACCTTGGTACCTGTTTCATTCTCCACAAAGGCTTTCTACCTTTGAAATATGGAGAATACATCGGATTTATTCTTCATGACATAAACCCATGCTTTTCTAGTCGCATCGTCTATGAATGTTACATAGTACAATGAGCCACCAAGTGATGGTGTACTTGCAGGACCCCAAACATCAGAATGAACCAACTCAAGTTTTTTATTTTTTATTTCATTTCTTGATTTTTGAAATTTTACCCTCTTTTGTTTACCATAAACACAATCTTCACAGAACTCTAAGTCCACTTCTTTCAAACCTAGTAGAAGCTTCTTTGTTTGAAGGATTTGCATTCCTTTGGCACTCATATGCCCAAGTCGGTAGTGCCACACAGCACTGTCAACTTCTGTAGTTACTGCACAAGCTGAAGGTTGTGTGCTAACAGTACACAAGTGAAGTGTACCGACTTTTTCACCCTTGGCAACCACCAAAGATCCCTTTGAGATCTTCCACCGTTTGTTTCCGAATGCAATGTTGTGACCTTCATCATCCAATTGTCCTGTAGAGATCAAATTTTTGCAAACAGAAGGAACATACCTAGCATCTTTAAAAGCTTTCATTCATTTCCGTTAGCAGTTTTGACAGAAACTGTACCTTTGCCAACAATCTCACAAGCTTCATCATCTCCCAAGTATACATACCCAAAATTACCTTTGGTGTAGTCTTGGAAATGTTTCTTGTGTGGTGTCGCATGGAATGAAGCCCCGGAATCTACTATCCAGGAATTAGACACATTGTCTAATGAGAGAATTAGAGCATCTTGCTCTACTTTACCTGCCACATTGGCCTCCGATGTTGGCTTGTTGTCTTGAGACTCTGTCTCCTTCTTCTTCTTGGACCAGCAATCCTTCTTGACGTGGCCCTTCTTGCCACAGTTCCAACATTCAAGAACTGACTTTGTTCGTGACTTGCTCTGTCTTGAGCGATCACGACCCTTTTGTCTTTTGAACCTCTCCTTAGGCCTTCCTCTTGTTTCCACTAACAATGCAGCACTTGATGAGTCTCTTGTGCTTCTCCTTCATATTTCCTCGCTTAGGAGAACACCCACAACATCATCAAACTTAAGAGTATTTGTGCCAGAGATAGAATTACTTACAGCCATCACAAGGCTGTCCCAACTATCCGGTAGATATGATAGTATAACGAGAGCTCGCACTTCGTCATCGAAATTGATTTTCACTGATCGAAGTTGACTTATATTTGTGTTAAATTCATTTAGGTGTTCTGCAACTGAACCATTCTCTGCCATCTTTAGATTGAACAAGCGCTTCATAAGAAATACCTTATTGGATGCCAATGGTTTCTCGTAGAAGTCGTCAAGTGACTTCATCAAGTCCTCCGTGGTCTTCATCTCCGAAACATTGAAGGCCACCGTTGACGCCAAGCTTAACCGGATTGTTCCTAGTGCCTTTCGATCAAGGACAATCCATGCTTCATCTGCCATTGTTGCGGGCTTCTTCGCAAGACCGCCTAGTGGCAAATAGAGGTCCTCCTGGTAGAGATAGTCTTCAATCTGCATCTTCCAATGTTGGTAGTTTTTGCCATTGAACTTCTCAATCTTGAGCTTCCCTTCCTCCGCCATAACTCCTACTCAATTCAAGGAATCCTTTCCTTGAGATAATTTAGCTACGAGCAAACCTTGCTCTGATACCAGTTGTTAGGAAATAAGACGTAGCTAAATAGATAATTGAGTAGATTACTTAATGGAGAGAGACAAATTTATATACACGAGATTATAGAGTAGAGAGAGAGAGAGAGAGAGAGAGTACACACGATATACGTGGTTCACCCAATGTGGGTTACGTCCACGGGAAAGCAGCCGCTCAATGGCTTTAGTACTTCAAAAAAGAAGTAGTTTACAAAGGGATTATACCCTTAATGGAGCTCCCGCCTTGCTTCACTCTCACCACCTCACACTCACCTTGTTGCATCAACTTCACACTATGAAATGTGTGTAGAAATGGCCTCCTTTTATAGGCCAAAAGGGCTGCCCTCTCTTATGAGAGATAGCCATGTGTAGCCGCCCTTGTGCGAATAAGTCCAAATCGGACCCTCCAATCCGCCCATGTGTGGCCGCCCTTGAATTTTGAATTCGGCCACCGGCCACCGGCCATTGACTTTCGACCACCGGCCACTGCCATTGACTTCCGACCACCGGCCACCGGCCAACCGACCGGTTGTTTTCCGACCACTTTCCTGTAAACTACACTTAAAAACTGTTAGGAAATAAGACGTAGCTAAATAGATTTTTGAGTAGATTACTTAATGGAGAGAGATAGATTTCACACACAAGAGATTATAGAGTAGAGAGAGAGAGAGAGAGTACACACGATATACGTGGTTCACCCAATGTGGGCTACGTCCACAGGAAAGCAGCCACTCAATGGCTTTAGCACTTCAAAAGAAGAAGTAGTTTACAAAGGGATTAAACCCTTGATAGAGCTCCCGCCTTGCTTCACTCTCACCACCTCACACTCACCTTGTTGCATCAACTTCACACTATGAATTGTGTGTAGAAATGGCCTCCTTTTATAGGCCAAAAGGGTTGCCCTCTCTTATGAGAGACAGCCATGTGTAGCCGCCCTTGTGTGAATAAGTCCAAATCGGACCCTCCAATCCGCCCATGTGTGGCCGCCCTTGAGAAGACAAGTCCGCTTTTGAATTCGGCCACCGGCCACCGGCCATTGACTTCCGACCACTGGCCATCGGCCATTGACTACCAGCCACCGGCCAACCGACCGGTTGTTTTCCGACCACTTTCCGGCCGCCGTCCGGCCATAATATTCCGGCGAAAAAAAAAGTCTCGGGGGCCTCCGCCTCCGAGGCCTTTAAAGTTGCCCCTGATTCTTGTCCGTGAAAATTTTGGTTTCCGGTGAGTGATTTTCCTTCACGCACGATGGCTTCTCCTCATAATGGGGGCCTTACAAATGTGCGCTTTTACCACAGAAAATTACAGGGGTAAATCAGGCTCCATACTTAGCAGAAAGGAATGAAGTGCAGAGAGCTGCAGATCGAACTGAAACAATGCTAAAAATGAAGAGAGTTGACTTCAACTCCTTGTTTATTCGCCATACAACTCTGAAGTCTTCCCTCAGTGACAAATATATTTATAATAGCCTTTCTGAAATTTTAAATCCAGCAGGCAATGCTGTCTTTGATCTGGAAAATTTGAAGTCTCTAATGGAGACTATGCAGAGTGATTTGCAGGACAAAGTGGTTGAATATAATAATGCTATGATGAATCAAGAAATCCTAGATTATATTGAGTAGCAGAATTCCTTGGATGAAGCAAAAGAAGATAAGGAAGAAGAAGAGGATAAGGATGAAGGAGCTAATAAGGAGGAGGATGACCAAGAAGAAGGGCATACTAAGGATGATGACGATGCCCCACCTCCACCTCTAGGACCTAGTACTAGTGGCATAGGGCCAACTGAAGGAGGTCAGTCATAGCTATACCAATCAGACCAAAATGAAGGCCAGAATGAAGGACAGAAGTTGGGTAATCAACAACAGTCAGAAGAACAACAACCCAGTCACACTGGGAATCAGCCAACAAATCAGTCCCAGCTCAGTAGGGACGTGAAAGGGAAAAGAAAAGTTAGAGATGAGGAACTAGTAGCTGATCAGTAGCAGTCCTTACAGCTTATCACCCTGAACAGGCAATTGAGACATCAGAAGGCTTCCATAACTAGACACTATCTGGAGGATGATGATCTCCTTTCTGATCTGGAACTTTTTTAGAGATTGCATGTCGGGGCCAGGGAAATGGTGGAGCATTGGAAATCAGTGGCTTTTCATGATCAAGAAACTTTCCATTTACCTGCGCATCCCAGCACAGTCCAGCTACTGGAAAGGGTTCCAGAATGGATAATCACTACTGAAGAGAGAGTGACCAACCCACATCTGCAAAGACAGTCTACTGCAGATTGTCGCTCTCTCGCTCTTAAATTAGAACTTCTGTTGGGAAATAAACCGACCTATAAATGTATGAAGGATGTTAGGGAACAGTTGAAATAAGTTTTGGTGCAGATGCAAATTGCCAGAGGAGTCTTGGATCAAAGAGTAAGGGCGATTCTTGAAGATCAGACAACCACTAGTAAAGGACCTCAAACTAGAATGTCAGTCGGGAAACAGGCAACTGCTCTTCGCAAATTGTTTTAGCTAGTGAGAATCACCAGAAAGATGATGCAGCAAGAGAACCAAGTTGTCCTCAATTTTTTAGAATTTGTGTGGCTGATTCTCCAGTTCTCTTGTATGCCTTTCGAGCAAGAGAGACTGAACTGCCCAGATTTTTTTCTAGCACTTTATCCTCAACATCCAGAACCAGTTGATCGCCTTACATACTTCAAGATTATTGATGAGCTCCAGGATTGGTATGAGCGATCGACTGTGGAATGAAAAACTTGGCAAACCCTGTTCAATGATGCTCTTCAACTCAATGATATTCACAAGGTGAAAGAACAGATGCAGAGGATACGGGTATGTATGGGTCAGTGGAAGATTCAGATTAGGGGCCTGACCAAAATCACTAATCATTTGCTGCAACTTACTGTGGAGTCCTCTAAATTGCCTGAAAAGGATATTGCAGCTAAGGCGGGACTAGCACCACAGTATAGAGAGATGGCTGAGATTCTTTTTGAAGGTCGGGTCAAAACTAATCAGCCTCTTCCAGAAGGAGGGATCATACTGCTTCGCATTGTCACAAGCTGGCTAGAACCAGCATCACCAAAGGCAGACGTACGCTTTATGATCTTGACACCAAAACCTATCATTCCCTCACGCCTTATGAAGTAGAGATGACCAGTGAAAGGCGGGATCATCTTGAGCAGGAGGCCATTTACCGACTGATTCAGTAGGAGAATGCTGGTACTGGGACTTCTAAGATGCCATCCAGGTCAAAGGGCAAACGGAAGTTGGTTCAATGGAAGGATACTGGGTAGTTCCATCTCAGAATTCAGTGGCAACTTTTCTTCCTCAGCTGGAAGGTTGATATCAGTTTGTGTAGACAATGAGAGCTCTACCTTGGCCTTTTCAACTACCTCTCGCAATCTTTGTATGGCCACTCTATCATTGGCCAAGTCCAATCCCCAACATCAGAAGCAGACGGTGGATTTTTCAGCTTCAAATCAGAATCAGATATGGGAATTTTTCAAAAATTTTGGAATCTTTCCAAAATTCCAGAAAGAAGGGAAGGATGTAGACGGCTGAGACGGTTTCACTAAGTGGGAACGCTCTCTTAAGAGAAGGGCAGTGGACTAGTTAGTAATTACTATGGTAATTACCATGGTAAACCTGAGGCATATAAATAGGGCCCCTTACATTGTAATCGGGTTGGCATTTGGATTAGCATTTTGGTGGCATTTTTACTTGAGTTATCAATCATTGGCAGTAGTTGTCGATTGTACTCTATCTGTAAATCATATCATACTCACTGTAATCTTTTATCTCTAATTCCAATCATGGCAGATATTCCAGTTACACGTACTTTGTATTCAGTACTCTGAATCTAAATCTGAATATTATTCTTAGAACATAGTCAGGTTCTTATTCTAGTATCCAAATTCCAGTCCAGTTTCTGGTTTTTTGTCTAGTCTACTGTCTGAAATCTTTTAACACTAGCAGCTAAAATCTTCTAACACTGGAATTAGCTATCTCAAGAGATCAGCTCCAATTCCATAACTGATTTGGTAGGGTGGTTTACAGATAGGTTTACTACCTGCAACCACATCGATGTATGTTGCACCGTTCATGTCGGTGGTAATCCTGGTGACAAATCATTACGAAAAACATCATGCCATTCCTTTAATAAAAATTTTAACTCACTAGCAACTTTTGCTTGTTGGGAAGTAGCTATTGGTGGAAGAGATGAGAGAGAAGCATGCAGCGTTGAGGAATGTTCAACAGATTCAATGCAGATAGAAAATGAGACGATGAATAGCACAATACAACTTGATCTATCATTATCAGAAATGAGCTGCATCAGCTCAACTCTATATGTCAATGATGAAGAAGGTACATCCTTCTCTCCTAACAACAACACATGTGCGCCATGGGATTCAAACATCAAGATGTTGTGCTCATAGCTACGCTTCAGTGATGGTCCAAGGCTATGCAACCATTCCCTACCAAGGACCACGTCTGCCCTCTCCATGTTTATAACCTAAAAATCCAAGGATGTGGAGTAGCTTTGTATTTCCAATGGTACATTTCAAACTTGAGTATCCCATACTTTAGCATCATATCCGTTCATCATTGCTACCTTGTAGCGGTGGGTACCTAGAGTTTGAGGCAATTTGAGTTTTTTCACCAATCCATAATTGACAAAATTGTGAGTAGCACCATCATCTACCAAGATGCGCACCTTGTGCCCTTGAATAGATCCGTGCATACGTACTAACTCATGTGGTCTGAAGGTACATTTCCACATGGAGGCTGTGAGACAGCATTCATGCACCACCTCGGTGTGTGTTACTTCCACTGTAGAGAAGTGAGGAAGACTCAGGAGGAAGCAGTTACACCATGTGCACTGCTTTCTCCTTGCCATGAGCAGCAAATTTCCCCTTGGGACAATCCTTTTTGCCATGACCGCTTCCCAAGCATTAAAAACATAATTTCTCTTTCTTAGCCTTATCAAAGTCCTTAGGAGAGAGCGGACCTCTTGACCCCTTGGGTTTTTCTGATGCTTCAAAATTGGCTACTATAAATTTCCTTTTATTGTGCCCGTACTATGTGTGTGGATTACCATGTGTATTAGCAGGCACGTGATTATGATGTGATTTCTTTTCATCTGGATCATCATGAATATGTGCTTTCACTATGGATTCCTTAAGTGTTTTAGGGTATTGAGTCTTGACGTGCTTCTTAAGCTCTGGTGTCAGACCACGGATAAACCCACATACTTGCTGAAAGGTGTCTAGGCCTTCCAACTTGAGGATAACATCCCAATAGTGAGATATATATTCAAGTAATGATGGGTATTGGCAAATGGAACACGTGTCCCAAGCCATCCAATTCGGATCTGCCTCATTTGTAGACAAGAATTCTTTGCTAAACATAGTTTCAAAAGATGCCCAACTCTATGGTATGATATTCTTCTCCTTGACAGACATCCATCATTTGTAGGCCTTGCCTTCTAGAGTTAAGATTGTTTGTAGTGCTCTGACTGCGTTTGGAGTACGCTGTAAGGCGTGAATTCCATCCCACTTGCTAAGAAAGATATTCACTGCATCCTTATTGCGATCTCGGTCTTCTCCCTTAAAAGTCAGTGGTTTGGTGTTTTTCAACAACTCATCCACCTCTTTTGCCATGAGAGTGTGCAAAGCATCAGTAGATGGACCTTGTCCATGATCAGAACGGCCTTGCCCCTGTGTAGCAACGTGCTCATGCATGTGCGTGTCAGCAGGACCCTTGGACTGCTGTTGCATAAAATGTATCACTAACATGGATAATTTAGTGACGTTTTCATTTAAAGATGCAAAATTTCCTTCCATGAGTGGTATGCGTGTCTGAAGTGCACGAAATTCTTGAATATCAAGCAGTTCATAAGCGTTGTCACCCGTTGTAGCATCGCAGGCACTCTCCGTGAGAGCATGCGGCCGCGAGCCATCATGGGAAGGATCAAGTGTTTGATGCTCAAAAACAAAAGTCATATTAATATCTGAATCCATGGTAACACCGTGCAGTGGAAGGAACAAAAGAAAAAATACCTTGAGTCGAGGACAATTAATCTCGTAGTTGTAATTGGCACCACCAAGGGTAATTAGCCATGCTAATTACGTCGATTGTCCAAGTTGAAATCAATTCAAACTTCTAGTTGTGTAGGTACTCTACTTGGACACGTCGTAGCCGAATCGACTGTGATTGTTATTGCTTTCAAATGCAATTGACTTGATAAATACGATCGCCAATGAATCCCTTTGAAAAAGTTTACGGACGTAGCTAATTTTCTGCAACAAGAATGCAGGGAAAATATGTACTTGACGGCTCCTTTGCCGATCAAACCCGAATATGTGGTCAGGATGTCCGGGTTCGAAGCTACGAGCAATGTTTGTTGCTCGATGCGGTGTGTGTAATCACCCTTAGGTTAATTTAAGTCCTAAGGCCAAAGGCCTTAGATGTTTTGTATGTGAACACCAAGCTTCACAAGCTATGGCTGTCGATAGACAACGCAAGAGAAGCAAGCGAAGGTGAGGGGGAGCAATGCGAGGCGAGTCGGGTGCCGCAACTGTGTCGAGAGTTGCTCAGGGTCCCTGGGTGCTCACATTGAGCTAGCCCACGACCGCTTTGGTTCACCTTCACCCGGCGGCTCCCTTTGCCAAGCCCGCCTGCACACGATGTTTGACCTCGTTGTCCTCCCTTAGTAAGAGATAGGCCCCATGGCATTGACCTCGTCATCTTCCCTTAGCAAGAGAGAGTGTCCATGGCATGCAATCATGCAAAGGCCTTGTGCGGCTAGAAACACCACGCCCTCCTTTTTCGAGAAAAAGCAACTTGGCTCTTGATACCAGTGTAAACACTAGGGGAGACTAGTGCCTGGAATCCACCTCCTAGCCTCCCACTATATAGGCTAAGCTCCTAGCCCCTTTGCCCTAGCTAGATTCCCTTTCCACATTGCCTAGTCTGGCCCTTAGCCCGCCATCCATTACTCCCTGGCCTTGCCATTGTCCTGACATCTTCAATGAAGCTAACCCTAAGGTCTTATGCTCCATTGGCTAGCCTTGCTCTTTGATAGACCATCTCTCAACTGGGCCCCTTTACCATTGGCTCCGTGTTGAGATAGATCTATAAGCACATGTCTATATCTTAACCCTTGTTCCCATTTATTCTCCCACATTAAGTGATCAGTTTAATATGAGAAAATCATTTGGGTTGGTTAGATATTAGATTTTATGACATTACCTCTCTCTTGAAATCATAGTCGTCCTCGACTATGAGAAAGAGATAAAGCCTTAGTCATTAGTCAATTTTACTTAGCGGGTAGAGGATACATTTTTACCCTACGACATCTTTCCAAGATGGATGACTAAACCATTTGGTGCTTGGGAGACATAGCTGCCGCAAGCATGTCTGCTCTTTAGTCCATTTCATTCTCCCAAAGTAGAGTGACAAATTCTACTTGGTGTTTGAGAGACGTTGTCATCACAAACATGATTCTAAGCATGCATACTATTTAAATTTATGCACAATTAAAAAGAGAAGTAGTCTTATAAAACAAAAACATGGGTCATTTTGCAAAAAAAATTACATTTGCTTACTCTAATGTAGCATTGTAAGCATTAACAAGGTTCATACTATCCTTAAGCTGTATTCCTTGCATCGATCTAGAATCTTCAAAAGGATAGTTTTTGAACTTAATAAGATACCATCAGATAATCTTACCATGTCGTAGTACCTTGTCTTCATGCCAAAGGATAGCTTCGGGTTGTAGCACCTCTTCTTGGTCTTTAACATCCGGAGGGTCTTCAATAATTGGTTCACTTGGTGGATCTCCTTTGTAGGGCTTGAAAAGGCTCACATGAAAATCATTGTGTATGAGCCAATAGTTGGGCAATTCAAGTTGGTAGGCCATCTCATTGATACTCTTCAAAATTTGAAAAGGACCATAGTATCTTTTTGATAGCTTAGCATAATACTTTTGATGGCCCGTAGAATTTTTTCCTGTTGTTTGCCTTAATCAATCCTTAGGAAACTTAAATAAGAGCCAATCATTTTGTTTGAACCTTAAGGCACTTCTGAGCTTGTCAACAACACCTTTTTGCCTTTGTTGAGAATTGGATATAGCCTCCTTAACCTTTTGAAAAGATTCCTGTAGGTCACGGCTATACTCATTGGCGACAAAGATCTTCCCATGTACTTTGAGTAGCAAGGGACTTTTAGGTCTTCCCTAAATAATCTCAAAAGGTGATTTTCTCGTAGAAGTATGTACAGTATTAAAAGAGATAAGTATTTTTCCCATTGTGAGTGTTGATCTACTTTGGTAGCATAAGTCTTGAGTAGGTCAAGTATTGTAAGATTGGCTATCTCACTTTGCCCATCCATTTGTGGGTGATAGGTGGAAGAGAAATTCAATATTCCTAGATTTTCAAAGAGACCTTTCCAAAAATTAATGGTCATTCTAGGATCTCTATTTGACAAGATGGATGTTGGTAATCCATGGTGTTTAAAAATTTGTGATATGAAGAGAGTTGCCATTTGGTGTGCCTTAATAGTCTTTTTGACAGGAATAAAGTGTGTTTGCTTGCTAAACCTGTTGACTATTGTCCATATTCTCGTATTCCCATGGATAGACTTGGGTAATCCAAAGATGAAATCCATGGATATACTCTCCCATGGTGAATTTGGGATAGGCAATGACTGGAATAATCCAGGTTGCTTCCCTCTAGCATAATTAGTCTTTTGGCATACTACACATTTTGAAACATACTCTTGTATGTCCACTTTTATGGTAGGCCAATAGAAATACTCCTCTACTCCTTGAAGAGTAGGTTGAATACCTCTATTCCTTGCATAGGGAGGAGCATGAGATTCATACATAACTTTCTCACGAAGGGAATGCATAACACATAGCCTATTTCCGTGGAGAAGATAACCATCCTTCAAGGTGAATGGTTCCTCTTTCTTTCCCAAAGCAAGGGCTAACATTATGTCTCTAAAGTCAGGGTCAATAGCATACTCATCTATCATAGAGGATAGATCATTGTGAGTAGCTATAGACAACCCATTAAGTTTTGGTCATTGTGAAAGTGCATCGGCCACTTAATTGTGCTTACCAGCTATGTGAGCAATATCGAAATTAAATTGTGAAATAAAATTTTCCACCTCATTTGTTTGTCGGAAAGCTTGGTTTGCGTCATGAAATACTTGAGACTTTGGTGGTCGGTTCGTAGAATAAATGGGTCTTCAATAGGTAGTGTTTCCATGTGTCTAGGGCATGTAGAACAGCTAAAATCTCTTTCTCATAAATGCCCAAGACTCGTTCATCCGTATTGATCCTTCAGCTACTCTAAGGCAATCACAACAAGCATCACATTATTGGACCTCAAATGGTTTTGAAAGATCGGGAAGCATGAGGACTGGTTGAGAGGTAAGCTTCCCCTTGAGCTTGTCAAAAGCATTTTGCTCCTTAGCAGTTCATACATACTTAACGTTCTCCTTAGTTGAGTCATGTAGTGGCCCTGCTACTTGAGAGAATTTTGCTATGAAGCATCTATAGTATGCGCACATACCAATAAAGCTTCTTAGCTCATGTAGATTCCTTGGATTAGGACATGATTTTATTACCTCAAACTTTGATGGATCCATATGGATACCATCTTGAGAGATAATATGACCTAGTATTGAATCTCTTGAAGGAAAAATTATCTTTTCTTTTGGTTGAGAAAAAGCTTATTCTCCCTCAATGCTTGAAAAATCACTTGGAGATGTTGCTTATGTTCCTCCCAAGACTTGGAGTAGATGATGATATCATCAAAAAACACTCTTGTCAATAATGATAAAGCCGTAGGCAGGTGTCATAATAACTAATATTGAATTCTCCTAAATGATTTTTTCATCTTAAACTGATCATTTAATATGGGGAAGTGCCAGGGGAGAAAAAGCTAGAATATTTGTTAAGCTGGCAGACAGGCCACAATAGGATCCAAAGGATGGAAAATAAGGATGCAAGGGGAGGGCCATCTGCAAAAGAGCAATGTGCAACAATGGGCTTTAAAGACCCTAAGGTTCAGCCCATTAAGACTTCAAAAATGCTAAGGTTCCAAAAATCAAAGGTTGTGTCCAATGGTCAAGCTTAGTAAAAATGGATGCTTAGTGAGTGTGCCCAAAAGTCTTCAAGGCTCCTACATAGGAGGGGGCAAGACCAGTAAGTAGGGTATGAGAGAGAAACACACACACACACACACACTCATAGGCTCCCTTTACACAAAGGGAATAAGGGACACATGTCAGCTCTCTAGGCAAATTTCCCACAAGGTGCACTCAAATCCTATTGGATGGCCATGGAAGTGGACCAGTGAGAATTAGGCTAGAGTAAATCTAGTTTAATTCATTTAAAAACACTTAATGAAAGAACCAATAAGAACTAATCTCTCTAGAAGACTATTGGACAGTCTCCCAAGGGGTCCAATGAGCATTCAATAGCCCCATGGCTTGCCTGATTCCTAATGGCCAGAAGACAAAGGGGTCCAATGAGAGTTTAGTTGCATTATTTAATTACCTAAATCTCTCACAAAAGGGGAAAGGGGGACGCATGTCAAAAGGCTATCACTTATGCTACTTAATTCTTACTGGCTAAGCCTAGCATGTGCCAATGGGGTGCCTGCATGAGTAAAATGCAAGAGGGGTCGACCAAGAGAGAGAGGGGGGTGAATTTGTCAAGCCATTATCACTTGCACACGTATAGAAGCTCATGTGTGGAGCAATAAGACTCTCTCTCCCCTTCTCAAGATTTAATGGAAAGCTTATCACCTACTCCAAGCTTGGGAGGAGGGAGGCCAACACCAACAACTCTTGGATTTGTGATGCAAATCCAACCAAGAGCCAAGCTTCAATGCATTCTCATCTCCTCTACCATGCTAATTACTAAGCTATGCTATGCTAATATGAGTGACTATGTGAGCAGATGTATATCTTTCTCGTAAGACTACTCATTATTCCTCTTAATCTACTCTCATATCCCGCTAGCTCCCACCATCTTCAAAGGTGTGTGAGGTCTTGGGTCTAAAACCGTGAGGGAATTGATGTTGTGCTTTATACGTATTTTGCTTAGTGACCTAGGTGATGCAATGAAGATGGAAAGCTTCATGCATCAAAAGCATAACATAAACTTTGAAGAAATCTTTAACTATCCCAAGCCTCAGTCCCATGACCTCAAATTCCTTTGAAGATGCAGAGAGGTAGCAGGGAATGAGGGTAGGGAAGAGGAAGAAGAAACATTTCAGAGGAGAAAGAATTAGCTCCTCGCTTATCATAACTCTTCTTGCTAGCATACATAATAGCATAGTAATGAAGACGGATAAGATGGCAAGCTTAAGCATTGAAGCATGGCTCTTGGTTGGATGTTCACTCCATAGCAAGAGTGTTGGTGTAGGCTCTGAACATCTACTTACTTGGAGAAGGAGAGGAAGCTCTTGCAATTTTCACATTGCATAATGAGAGTGTGTACAAGTGTGTGTGAGAGAGTATACCCCCTAAGCAACCCCCTAGCTTGCTTTGGTTGACCCCCCTTTGTAGCTCATGCTTCAATCTCATTGGACTCCTCCAGACCTAGCCAATGACAAGCAGGAGGCATTACAAGCAACAAGGGTAGCCTTAGGACAAGCGTCCCCCTTTCCCCTTTGAGAGAGAGGACTTGATATATGCAAAGACAATAAATTAAATCTCCTAAATTATCATTGGACCCTCTGGGTGTCCAACCAATAGGCTTTAGGCACACCATGAAGGCAACATGAGGAGGAACTTGACAAGTGTCCCCTTTGCTTTCTTTGTACCAAGTTGGCCTTGTGTGAGTGTGTTGCTCTCATTCCCCCTCATGTAGGGCTATCCCCCTCTTTGTAGGGATTAGATCTTTAACACCTCAAGACCCTCAAACTTAGGCCCAATTCCCACCACAAGCTTGGCCCTTAAGTACTTCAAGCTTGGGCTGGGTTCTCACCTCAAGTACAACCCTAGCATCTCAAGCATGTCAAGCACCTCAAGCATCTCAATCATCAATCACCTCAAGCATCTCAACCACATCAATTATCAACAACCTTAAGCACCTTAGTCATCAAGCTGACAAGCACCTTAAGCTTGGGCTGGGTTTCCACCTCAAGCACAGCCTTGGCTTACCCAAGGTCAAAGGACTTTTACACTCATTATTGGAGATCTTCAATGAAGCTAACCATAAGGTCTTATGATCCATTGGTTAGCCTTGCTCTTTGATAGACCATATCTCAATTGGGCCTCTTTACCATTGGCCCAGTGTTGAGATAGATCTATAAGCACATGTCTATATCTTAACCCTTGTTCCTATTTATTTTCCCACATTAAGTGATTAGTTTAATATGAGAAAATCATTTGGGTTGGTTAGATATTAGATTTTATGACACTTTTATAGTAATCTAATTTTTTAAAAGAAAACATCGACCCTTGTTCTGATATGCTTTACAACACTCTTACTTGAGTTAATGTTTTAGGAATTTAGATAACACGGTACATTGTTTTGATATGCTTGTCAGCACTCATACTTTGTACGGTGTTTCAGGAGACCATTAGATAGCACGTGCATTTGTTTAATATGTCTCACGACACTCTTTCTTTGTACGATGCTTTAGGTAAAATAAACTCCAATGAAATGTGAGCTTTAAAAAAATCATACTCCTTCCTGCGTCTGAGCCTTGGTTCTTACAACAGAAGAAGTTACTCCTAGACACGATCTGTGCGAATAATTTTTTTATCTAGTGATTCTTTAAGCTATAAACTTTTCAATATACGTATTCATGGACCACATGATTCGTAGATCTACATTGTAGATCTGTATAATGAGAAAAGTGTAATCTTTAAAGTACTCCCCGCATCACGATCTTCGATTCTTCCAACGGGAGGAGTTTCTCTCACACACGATTTGTGAAAAAAAAAACCATTATCTGATGAGCTATTGATTTTTATAGTGTGATCATTCTCGGCATCTAGATCGAACGTTTATCCTTTGCTCTTACAATCAATGAGAATAAAACCCCTGCGTCTGGTTCTTAGGACTTGCTTAGATCCTTACAATAAGAGAGATACACACGTGAGACCACACTTTACGTTGATCTTTGTAATTTGTAAAATAATGTGTATTTGTATGACTTCGTCACATTCCTATTGATAACATCTCATACATGCGAGGTTTTTGATTTGAAAAATCATAACATATTTTTAATGGTATGAAAAATCATAATTAACATCATGCACATAATCGTGTGGACGTTCTTGTGTATGTTAATCATAAATTACATTTATGTGGACCTGTGGTTTAGGGTTTAGGATGATTGTTTCATGGTTGTGCTGCAAAGAATGACTAGAATGTGTTGCATTACACATAACTTATACTAATAATAAGTTATGATTTTTTGTTTTTTTGTTTTAGATTCTATGCACATCATGGGTACTATAGGGAAGATAACAAAATTTGAGCGCAAATATGTCAAAGAATTTGTATGCACTCATCTTTATGAATTACGAAGTGATCGCCTCCAGGAAGTCTTGCAAGACTCTTCATACAAATCATTTTTGGATGATTTATGTAGTGCTACATATGCAACACTAGTTGAAAAATTCTGTGGTGCTTCAAGTGGGATTGAAGTCCTTACAAGTGGCCAGTTCGGCCTACCATTGAGGTTGATGCCTACCATTGATATTTGACAAGAAATGGTAGCCCCATACAATGATGTTCAAACAATGGTGAGATCGACCACGAGGAGTCTCAACGCATCCTTAGAGAGGAGAGCTTGCGTTACGGGGCTCAAGAACTCTCCTTATTCTTTGTTGAGGCCGTGAACCCCGAGGGTTTGGAGGGAGAACCAATGAAATTGGAAGACGTACTCAAGTGCTCTTCCTCCTTTTTTGTGAAAGATGTAATGTTCAGGAGGTCACGTCGTGCCAAGGCAATGGAACCATTGAAAATGCCAGATTTTCAACACAAAGGGCTTGCACGTGTGTTGCTCCTATGCTTCTTCCAAAAGGAGTGCAGTCTACCTAACAATAATCAAATTGCCATGTACTTCATCTAGCAAGTCTTCGTACAAGATATAATGAAGAAGTGCTTCCTTTCAACGCTGGTGTTGGGCTTGGAAGAGCTAAAGAAAGGGCACAAGCGCGTTCTGGGGGGTAAATCCACCTGCACGAAGGAGGCTAGTTGTGATCCTACCATATGAGCATGAAGAAATTGTTAATATTGTGTCTCAGGGGGCTACACTAGCCAACCAAGGAGAGAGTGTTCTCTTGCTACAAGAGAAGTTGGAAGCCAAAGAAGCAGAAGTAGTTGTTTTAGAGAAAAAACTTGCCAGATACAAAGAGTGGTACAATCCTCTCTCTCCCTTGCCTGAGGAGTCACGAGGCAGATATTCAAGAACCGGTGGATATGCTTGAGGCAGCATTGAACGCAGATCTTGAAGAAGCGGAGGATATCACAATTTCTTAAAGACATTGTAGGCTGTAGTTGGAAATTTTAATGGAAAATTATCACGTCCTTTTTTGAGATGCATTGTATTCTCTCTATGTTTATGGAAATGAGTTTGTTTTGTTTTTAATTGATGACTTTGTTGAGAATTTGGTTTGTAGATGTCATTTTGTTCAGAATTTAAGAATGTTATTTTATTTGGTTGCCACATCATGTCCTCAATACTTATTTTTTATGCGATCTTTGTTTAATACTTGACTCTAAACTTAGAGGAGAAGACTTATACATTGTCCAAAGGTGTGCATGTTGCTCCTAATTCAAAAATGTGAGATATATAGCTCAATAGGGAGCTAAAGTGAAATAGAGTAGATACGTTATCATGAAAAGATGTTTACATTTCTCCATCTATCACAGGCACCAGGTCATCAACCTCTTCATTGTTTGAACATTCTGTATCCACTTCCCACTCCATCTCATCGTTGCTACATCTCTGTTCTGTCATCATTTCATGAGTTTGAAGCACTTCAAAGTGTACTTTGGTCACACGTGTGGCTATCTTCGTGGGTGCATGAATGAGATGCATGTTACAAAAGACATACACAAGGTCTACGGCATGAGCAGGACTTAAGCAATGTCTATGCTTTGAGTGCACAAAGTCATAAGAAGACCAATTGCACTCACAACTACCACTGGATTCCGGGACCAAAAGCACCCTGGTCGCCATGTGTTGTAACTCAACTACGTCTCCTCCATATTCTTTCCACCATACTAGGCCTGAAAACTTTTTTACACTATTAAGAACCCAACGAGCTCCGAAAGTTCCTTCCCTATTGGCATAATCCACCCTCTACTGGAATGCATCCATGCCATCGTCGCTTGGCAACAACTACGAGTAGACGTTTCTAAAGTCTGTCATCACCTCTTTGTTGGAAGCTTGTCCATTCATCTGAAACTTTGGATCCAAGACAAATGCAACAACATGCAATGGTGTGTGCATTTGAGCCCATTATTTTTCCATAAGATGCATGATCTGTGATCTCTGCCTTGCCCTGTAGTGGTTTTATTCTTTGTGTTTGACACAACGCATCAGACATGATCTAATAAACCTTACCAATGACAAAATTATTTGTTCTAAAAACCCTTAGTAGTTCCACATAGGGATTTTTAACCCCAATAAGTTTGTCAATGTCTTGCCCAAAGAGAGGAGATAGCACTAAGGACACACATTTTTGAGCTACTTTGTGGTGGCTTGGATACTTGCTGAGCCAAGCCTCCCAACAGTGATTTGCAACAGTTTCTGTAAGAGCCGCTTACACTTCAATGAGATTATTCAAAACATAGTATGCTGTAGCGAATCATGTGGCACAGAAAATTTGAAGTGCTTTTTTTAGAGACTTGGAGCGAAGTAAAGCATATGTAAACTGATGTTCCCGTATAAACTTGACTATGTGATTGGCGTCAATAGGAACCTGTATAATGAATGATAATATTTTTAGGAGTAAATTTAGGGTGTGTGTTGCACATCCAAGCCATGTAATTTCTGAGTAAATTTCCATAATGACTAAACCCGCTCCTTTGTAAGTGGAAGCATTATCTGTAACAATAGCTGTCACATTCTTTGGTCCATCCAGTCAAGCGATAGCTTGCTCATATACCTACTGTCAAGTAGAGAGATTTCTTCTCTTTCAATGAGGTATCAATGGCCTCCAAAAACATTGCACCTTTGGGACAAATCACCATGACATTAATCAATGGTTTTTTCTGACAGTTATGCCATTCGTCGAGCGCTATGGTACAGCAAAGCACTGGAACAAATTCAAGCACCGTCTTCTTGGAATTACTTCTCTACTGCTCTTGACTTTGTCCACATACTCTGTCTGCATTTTTTTATAATCAGGATAGATGGTACATCAAAACACTGGAACAAATTCAAGCACCGTCTTCTTGGAATTGCTATTGTACTGCTCTTGACTTTGTCCACATACTCTGTCCGCATTTTATTATAATCAGGATAGATGAATCCTCTTTTTGCATAAAAGGCATTGGAAAAAGTAAGAAAAAAATAAAGTATGATTATGTAAATATATAAGAAAGGTAAAATAGGCCACCTCATGCCTGCGGGGTAGCCCATCCCCACCTTGCCTCCTTTTTTCTTCACTGTTGCCCCGCCGTGTGCCCCTTTTTCTCTCCTCCACTCAAAAGGTCAACCCCCTCTCTCTACCCCTTGTCCTTCTCCTTTCTCTCTCCCCTCAAGCTACCCCACCTCTCACCAATAATGCACCCTAACTCACATGCAACTTACCCTATCTTCCAAAATAGTATACCCCACCCCTTCTTTCTCTCTCTTATCATATCCCATGACCCAAATACCCCCCCTCTCTCTCTAAACGGCGCCATGTCTCTTGTCTTGTAGCTAAATAACCTCCCCCACACTCAGTTTCACTAAAAAAGGTGCCCACAGACCCATCCCCACTCGGTGGTTACCTGATTTTTCTTGTGTTCACACACATCTGCACACAGATTCACCTCTGAACACACTCCCCTCTCTCCCCTCTTGTAATTACTTTATTCTCCATGTCACCTCTCACTTTTTTTCATCCACCCATCTCTCTCTCTTAGTCTCTCTCTCATGAGACTGCTGTTCTGGCACATATACACACAGCCAGACAAGTGGGGCCCACAGTCACATGGCCTATGTAGATAATGATTTCTTCATTTCTAAATTCGATAATTTCTCCCCCCTCCTCACCTATATAAAGAGGGGTCACCATCACACTAAACACACACACACCATCACCAAAGAGTACACTATGCACTGTGTGTGCCTAGTGCACACACACACACCCACACCATCACCGCAATCACCATGCTTGTCTTGAGCATGACCTCTACACGCTTGGCTATGGAAGATGAAGGGCAACTAAATGAAGGATGATGGCCATAACCCTCGTGCGAGTCTTCGCTATCAACTCCCACCTATCCGCCATGTGCTCTACCACTCTCTCCCTTCTCATTCCCCTACCCTATGCTCCCCATTTCATCGCTTTATTCTCTAAATAAAGCTTGAGGTTTTGTGAGTATGTTTTCTTGCAATGTTTTGCCCATGTGAGGTGTGCGGAATCCCCACCTAGTCTTGTGTTTGGAGTGAGCTTGTGTATGTGTGAAGGGTGTGCGGATTCGCCATCCTTTTGTGGTGCCTAAGTACTAAGCCGCTATACCCTCTCCCTCACTCTCTCTCTCTCTCTCTCTCTCTCTCTCTCTCTCTCTCTCACTTGATCTCATTCCCTTTCCTCTTCATCATTGCTCCCAAGCATCCATCTCTCTTGGATGAAAACTTTGTTATGGTGGTGTGTTGTTTGCGTCCTAGCCGCTGCAGCTAGGTGGTGCCCCCTGTTTGCTTTACCATGACAGGCTCGAGGCGCGCCATTCGGTCCCCGGTGTTTTAGAGGCCGTCGGGGGTTCGGGGTTCGCTTTGCTCCCGTCAACACCATTTCCCTCTTTTGAGCGTACTAATTAAGCTAGTTGTGTGCTTGGAGCCGTCTATGGCTCGCACACAGTGTTAGGCAAGTCCCTTGCTTCGACAGTGCAACAAGGAGCGCACATTTTTGGTGCCGCTGCCGGGGAATCTCCCTGCACTAAGCCCAAGAAGCACTTTGTGCTTCTTCTATGAGTTGTTTGTAGTAGGAAAGAAGAGGAAGAGGAAGAGGAAGAGGAATGAGTTATTTTTCTACAAGTTGTTAATTTCTGTATTGTCTGCAAGTTCTGTGATTTCTGCATAATCTTGTGTTTTCTGTTTGCACACAATATTTGCACAATTAGTAGTCGTTAGCTTGTTCGCAGTGAATGAATAAGAAGGTAGACAGTTAGCAATTTTTGTTTGCGCACAGTCTGTACACAGTTTTCTGCTAAGGTTTGCCTGCACACAGTCTTTGCACAGTAAGGTAGTGAGAGAGGAAGTAGGTGGACAGTTAGCTCACTGTCAGTAAGAAGTTAGCAGAGTGGTTAACAGATTAGTTAGTAGATTACTTAGTGGTTAGCAGCACTGTTAGTAAGTAGATAAGGTAGTGAGCTGTGAGCTGTTGACAGAGAGGTTAGGTAGGTGTTGACAGTGTGTGTGGCCAAGAAAGGGTCACCTAAACCGAGCGCGGTCGTCGCCTAAAATAAAAAATAATAATTATTATTATTATTAAAAAAAAAACCAAAAATATTTAAGCGTGAGTGACTAGGGGGCTACACTAAAATTTTGATCGGGATCGGGATCACAAGCCCAAGCCCAGGCCCAGGCCTCAGTCCTCAGTCTTATGATATATACTAGACTCACTCTTATATATATACCCTACCCCCTTAAGAGGGAATGAGAGCATGTGGGGCAAGTCCTCCACTCTCCTCCCTTCTCTTCCCACTTGCACCCTTAGACTTTCTAATTTGGGCCTAGTTCCCTACTAGAAATTGACGGTTTTAGGGATTCCGAAGGCATAAAGTGACCAAACGGAGGGCTGTAAAGCACAGCGCGTCCCTCTGACCGAGACGCTCGTTTTGAGCTATCATATGTTCTATTCTATAGTTGGGTCAGAAAAAAAGGACCAAAAAATCAAAAAAAATTTAAGAAAAGACTTGGGTTGCAAAACACCCAAAAATACTAGGTGAGCAGCCTTCACGGGCACTCACTGACACTTCTAAGGGATCCAAGTCATATGAACCTATGCTTTGGACGAGTGTTAGATCAGGAGCATATTGGTAGTGCCTCCATTTACGCGCGCACCCATTATTCATCCACCCTAGGTTCTCGACCTTCGGCCGGGACTCAAGGTAGCACGACCCAAGATCCTCATATCGCGTCTAGTGATTCTTCCTCTGACTACGAAGTCATGGAGGGGTATCCTACACCAAACCCTGATAGTTCAAGTCAAGACATGCATGCCATGGGCCCACGGCCCGGGTCCAGCGTGTTTAGCCGCTTAAAAGAGACCCTTAGTAGAGCTACTCGCTCCGAACATGCGGTTAATGAAATAAATGAAGGGAGTGGGGAAGTAAATTCTTCATTCATGCCTAAAATAGACCCTATGCTTCTTGAGAGTGTGCATGTGAATGTTCCATCCACTGCACCTCCTGATCCTTTAGGACTATCTCCCTCTGAGGTTCTACTACCGATGGTAGGAGTCTTGCAGAAGTACAAGAGATCGAACGCTATATGCAAGCAAGGGAGAGGGAAATTGAGAACCTACGAAGGCTAGAACAAAGTCGAGCCCTGAAAGCAAAGGCTCCTATGACAACAATCATGCCAGTCGAGCAACCGAGTGCTCTCAAGGTAGCAGCCACGGAGGGGCAAGCGATGGGGAGCAATAATACTTCCACTTCGAGGGAAACCTCCAGCATGCCAGGCCTAGCTGGGATATTCCTAAACGAAAATTGGGAGTATGACCTACAAGCAGAATCTTTAACTGATCGGTACACAGGACACACCTATCATGTGGGTTGGTTAGATATTCTACAATCCACATCGGGTGCTACTAGCATAGATGAGCAACAACAAAAAGTCTGTGATGTCCTCCATAGGATTGTCGTTAGAAAGACAGAACACAGGGATCAACATGCCTTCAACAGGCCTAATGAGATTCTTGGATACGGGAAAGGCCAACCAACCAACCCTATCACAAATGGAGACTCCCCCAGTGAGCCCCAAAGATCCTCCATATGTTGTTTCGCCAGGAGCCTCAGTACAATCTAAGCCCACAAGTGGCAGCTTTACCTTCCCAGTTCTAGCTAATCTTTCTCTTAATGACACTATGTCTACCATGCATATCCCAGTGGTGAGCATGACAAGAAGTACACCATGGAGTTCATTTGTTAATATTGCGCCGATGCCTACTAGCAAAGTGCCCCCAACTATACCTACATGTATGTATCAATCATGTGCACCTGTCGTACCTCAGCCTCATGTAGCTCCTACACCTCCGATTATTCCAAGAGCTTACAATCCACAATGTCATTATGCAAGCTCTTATACAAGTGGAGCCATGCCATTTAATAATAACATGCCATATCAGGCACCCCCTATGCCTAGGGCCACGCCTGTAAACTTTGGACCACCGTCTGGTACACTACCATACGAAATATGGGACCCAAGAGCCGCGCGTATGCCAAGGCCAAGGCCAACTCCCATCTCACATGTGGTTCCAGGAGCACATACACCCATTATACCTGCTCAAATAGGAGATTTGGCAGCATTTGCTCAAACTATTGGTCACTCTATTGCGGAAAACATGCGTAGTGCACCTGATAGAGAGCCTAGGAGCAAGGCAGTTCAAGTAGCTAAGCTCACACAGAAATTCAGTGGAGACGGAGATGCTAGAAAGCATATGGAAGTCTTTGAACATGTGTGCGATTCCTTGGAAGAGCACAATGAGCTACATAAGTGTAAGGCTTTGAGTTTGACCCTAACCGGAAAGGCTGGAGATTGGTATAGAACCTTAAGAGTAGAAGAGAAAACGATCTACTCTACTCTTAGGAGATTGTTCTTGAAAGAGCACATACGAGAGGGAGTACTTTGGGGTGTAGCCTCTCAGCTCCAGAAAGCCCAACGAGAAGAAGGTGAATCCGTGAGAGACTTCATTAGTCGCCTAAAGAATTTGAATTCTCGATGCAATCCAAACGAGCGATTCAACAACAACCAATTGCTCGATAGATTCATTAGGGGACTACGACATGAAAGTATCTATAATGGATTAGGCATTAGAGGTATCACTACTTGGGAAGCAGTCACCATGAATGCAATCCAATTGGAGGATAATTTAATGATTGCAGGAGAAAGAGTGTCTGCCGAGCCAAAGTCTAGTAGCTCGCAAGCGTCAGGACATGAGCCAATGAAGATAAAGCCAATCATGAAATAGAAAACGATATCTGAGATGACTTTGGCAGATCTCACCAAGGCCATCCAAGAAAGCCTTAGGGTAATCATGCTCCACAAAAAACTCATATGTATCCAAGAAGGGAGCAACAATGGTGCTCAATTTGGTTGGGCCCACATACTACGAGTGAATGCCCTACTTTCAGAGTAAAGTTTAACGGCACTTGTAACGTGTGTGGTAGGTATGGCCATCAAGCGAAGGAGCTTAAACGCATCATGGAAAATAGACCGCCTATAGCTTGGGCAGACTCACCTCAAGTTCCTGCATTGATGCCTACCCCACCCATGGAGCAACAGTTGCCATTACAGCATATGGTCCCTAGAACCCAAAATGTGGTCCAAACCACACCGTTGCCACCTCCAGTGCTAGGACCGCAACCCCCTCATCCAAGAGTTACACCTATGAACCAACTAGGTTGCGAGTCATCTAGTACTTATGTAGATTTCGAAGAGGACATAGACTCTAGTATCACCTATGGAGTCGACGTGCTTGAGGAGTGTCCCATGTACTATATGGAAGACCATTGGGGACAAATCAAACCGGTATATCAAGCTACTGCGCTAGCAGCAAGAGGCCAAAACATTAATAGTTTTTCCAGGAGACCACCTCTTCAGTGCTACGAATGTGGTGGACCACATTGAGTAGCTAAGTGCCCCATTAGAATGCAAAAGAATGCTGCACTAATGCAAACAAGTCAAGGGAGTGCATTGGCAATGTCATTACTCACTTGTAATCATTGTGGCATAGATCATTTGATCGCACAGTGTCCTAACAATCCAAACACACTGAAAATCACACCATTGAACTTAATAGAGACTGTTGATGGGACACCACCAACTATAAACATAGTACTAGTAAATGCACTCACACGATCGATGCTCCAAAAACAAAATTATATTCTTGAGGAAAGAGACACGGCATCAATTGCCCAATCTCAGAAAAAGAAGAAAACACGAAGAAAGAGATCGCAAAAAGCAGCGAAGTCAGACCCCAGCTCAAAGACCAACATAGGGACTGGTGATGACCTCGCATATATGAACGATGCTGAAGAAGATTCTGATTCAAGTGAAACCATGGAGACCAAAACGACCACTAACATAGAAACCAAAAAGGAAGATCTTCATGAGCCACAATGGCCAGGATCCGAAAAGAAGATAGGAACTTACCCAAACCCTACAGAGGAGATTGAGCGAGTCAAGCATTTAAGGAGTTTGGTAGAAGATACCCAAAGGGATCTAGAACCAGCACCTAGGAAGATCCAGATTACAGACACCGCGTTCCCTACACAACAACAACCTCACCAAGTCCATAGACCCTTGGACATACCTAGTGTCATCCAAGAAGAAAGTGACTTAAAGTCATGGGAAAGTGGGCGTACTCACTTCTTGATGGAAAGAATGTTTACAGAGGGACTACCTGATCCTATCAAAGAAATGGAGATCCCATCTTCCCCACGTAAAGGGACTCAAGGCCAAAAGGTGCCGTTAAACATTGCTAAATTGATGGATTTCATGTCTTCAGAAGTTAGAACCACCATCATGTCCAAACTATATAAAGACCCCGAGCTAGTCTCAGATCTTCGAGCCTTCCTCAATGGAGAATTACAGGCTGGATTACCACAGTTTGCACATATGAACAAACCTGACTCGGTAATGAATGATGAGGAACATTTAGCACCACCATCTGACCTAGCGGGACATGAATCTGTAATTGAAATACCCGTTAACAAGTTGGGGCAATACTTTGAAGGTGATGAATCTAATGCTACTCTACCAATCACTACTAAAGGATTAACTATAAAGGGGGTCCTTGACGGTGATGCGGGAGTCAGCATGGTGACAAAGAGTTGTTGGGATTCTATGGGGAGACCTCACCTTGAAGCCACAAGCGTAGTGGTAAAAATGGCTAATGGATCTATTGTTACGCCTATTGGAATGCTAAAGGATCTCACGATCAAGGTCTTGGGACACAAGGTAAGGCAGACTTTCATTGTTATGGATTTTTCCAAGCATCCTATGTCATTTGAGATGATATTAGGGCGTCCATTCATGAGGGAAGAAAAAATGGTGCATGACTGGTCCAAAAACCACGTCTACTTACAGTTCCAAGACTCTGTCATTCGAGTTGATCTTTTAAGTGGTAGAACGCATCCTCTAGGAAATAAATTCATCATTGATAATCGATCAGGCACAACAATTCACTCAGCCCCATTACAGTATTGTTACACGTGTAACGAAGACACGGATATTGGGGAGAACTCTCCTTATATAGATATCCTACCCGGAATGGCTGAGTCATACAATGTCGATTGGGTACACCTAGCGGCAACTATAGATACATGGGGAGCAAGAGGAACAACCTGGGTAACACCAGATGGGAAAGAGATACCACACATTGCACCAGTAAACATGTTAGGTGTAGCGCATGTAACATCCGATGATAAGAAAGAGGCACACCTACCTGAGAGTGAAACTGATGATTCCTCAAAGGCTTCAGGCCAATACACATCAGAAACGGAATCTCAGGGAGAAATGGATTCAAAACCTGAGGAAACATCGAGTGAACCAAGTATAGAAACTAAACACTCAAGGCCTAGTACGACCATCTATGGTAATTTATATGAGAGTGAAGAAAATACAAGCGAAGACCTATCAGGCGAGTCGAATTCAAACATTTACCAAAATCAAAACCTTAACTAAGAAACAAAGGTCATATAAGAGACGATGATATCGAGAAAATGTGAGAGCTAGGATAAACAAGGAAAGATCTACTACAGAATGGCTTAGCTATCTAGGGGCATGTGATGCTCATCAAAAGCTAGTAGACAATTGGGGTGAACATCTCCAGAGTGTTATGTGGTGTAACCCGTGACCCATTGACCTCGCTCAATTGGAGGTTACAGAGCCGAAATTGAGTCGAACTATAAGAAGACGTCAAAACCGAGAGTTAGCACAACAACAAAAGGAGGCAGAACTAAAAGAAAGGTCTCTGTCAGGACAAGAGCCTGCTAACTTACATACGGCTCCTGAACATTTTAAATCTTATACCACGGGGGAGCGAAAGGTTGTGTATGCCAAAGCCCAACGAATACCTACCAATGGAAGCAGTGGAGTCTATGATGGTCCAGCGGTAGTTAAAGAGATAGAATTAGAAAAACCAGGTGAGGAGTCTAAACCAGTCTTTATTGCTCAAGACCTTACCGAAACTGAAGAGGCTGTACTTAAGGAGCTCCTCAAGGAATACAAGGATATCTTTGCTTGGACATATCATGACATGAAGGGCGTTCCACCTTCTGTGGTGCAACATACAATTCCCATGATCAACATTGCTAAACCCGTCCAGCAACGACCTTATCCAATGAATCCTAAGTACGCCAAAATTGTACAAGAGGAGATTGAAAAACTTATCCAATGTGGATTCATATACCCTATTGAGCACTCAAAATGGGTTTCTCCAATAGTCATTGTGCCAAAACAGAATGGGAAACTAAGAGTGTGTGTGGACCTTAAGAAAGTTAATGCAACTACTAGGAGAGATCATTATCCCTTGCCATATTCAGAACATGTGCTTGAAAGAGTTGCGGGCAAGGAAGCTTATAGCTTTTTAGATGGGTACTCTGGTTACAATCAAATCACAATTGCATTAGAGGACCAAGCTAAAACTGCTTTTATCACAGAGTTTGGAGTGTTTGCA
This sequence comes from Adiantum capillus-veneris, assembly GCF_014529385.1. Taxonomy (NCBI): domain Eukaryota; kingdom Viridiplantae; phylum Streptophyta; class Polypodiopsida; order Polypodiales; family Pteridaceae; genus Adiantum; species Adiantum capillus-veneris. Next base: position 102,603,631 of record NC_140942.1, on the reverse strand, counting down.
TTTCGTGTTATGGCTTTTGGCTTAACAAATGCCCCTGCTACATTCCAACGCAGTGTTTAAATTCTTTAAACACTGCGTTTAAAGAATTTCTAAGGGAGTTTTGTGAAGCTTTCCTAGACGACCTTTGTGTTTATTCTTCTTGGGAGAAGCATTTGTTATATCTACGAAAAATATTTGAAAGTTGGAGATTTTATCGCATCTCATTGAATCCTTTCAAATGCCAATTTTGGGTTAAGCATGGAGTCATTCTAGGGCATATAGTGTCCAAGAACGGGATATCCACAAATGAGAGTAAGATTAAATCCATTGCCGATTTGCCACCACCTACGAACTATAAAGGAGTTCAAAGATTTATGGGCCATGTTGGTTATTATCGAAGGTTTATTTTAAACTTTTCCCAGATAGCGCGTCCATTGTACAAGCTTCTTATCGAGTTTCACTAGACTTTAGAATGTCATCAATCTTATGAGTTATTAAAGAAGGCCCTAACAAGTGCTCCAATCCTGCGAACACCTGATTGGAATGTACCTTTTCATGTGCATATTGATGCATCAAACTTTGCTATTGGGTGTGTTCTAACTCAACCAGGAGAACATAAATTGGACTACCCTATTAGCTTTGCAAGTCGCCAATTAAATGATGCCGAGATGAACTACACTACTACAGAGCGCGAAGGTCTAGCTATGATTTACGCAGTAAAGAAATTTCGCTATTACCTTCTTGCTACCAAGTTTGGGTTTTATGTTGATCATCAAGCATTGCAATATTTGGTAAACAAGCCATGTTCCACAGGTCTAATTATACGATGGTTGTTAATTATTCTTGATTTTGACTTCACCGTTGTTGTGAGGCCTGGGAGGAAACATGTCATGGCGGATCATTTATCTCGTATCCCTAATGGCGAAGCTCCTACGGGGGTTGATGATGAATTGCCTGATATTCCTTTGTTCATTGTTGAGACAATGCCTGAATGGAGTGAAAAGATTGTTAGCTTCTCAGTTAATGGTTTTCCACCCAAAGAGCTACAAAAAGATATAGCTCGAAAATTAATCAAGGAATGCGAACCCTATTGCTTACTGCCTGGAACTCTCTATAAGAGAGGAAAAGATGATGTTCTTAGACGTTGTGCCCGCGAGGATGAGTATTTATATATTCTACAAGAGGCACACATGGGCGTAGCTGGTGGTCACTTTTCAAGAAAGTTGACTTCCCGAAAGATCTTACAGTCAGGCTATTGGTGGCCCACTCTGTTTAAGGATGCATCACTTTTTGCAAAGGGATGTGATGAATGCCAATTCTTTAAGAAGCCACAAAGAAGGGATAGGATACCTCTACATCCCATCAAGGTAACCCAACCATTTGAAAAGTGGGGCTTAGACTTTGTAGGACCGATTAGTCCCGCTGCACGTAACACGCAATCACGATATATCATTGTGGCTACCGACTATGTAACCAAATGGACTGAAGCAAAAGCAACACGAAAGGCGGATGCAAAAACAACAGCTAAGTTCCTCTTTGAGAACATTATCACACGTTTTGGATGCCCCTTTGAACTTGTGAGTGACAATGGAACTCATTTTATAAATGAAGTAATAAAAGAACTCACATCAAACTTCATGATATCTCACCACAAGTCTACACCCTATTATCCCGAAGCAAATGGCGAAGCTGAGAGTACCAACACAACTCTCATCTCCATTTTGAGAAAGACAGTTGAGGCTCATCGCACTGATTGGGACCTAAAGCTTACATCAGCTTTATGGGCTTATCGTACTGCGTATAAAGTTGCTATTAATTGCATACCGTTTAAGATGGTGTATGGCCAAGAAGCAGTTATGCCATGGGAGTTTGTCATTCCCAGTCTTCGAGTAGCTTCTCAAGAAGGTTGGGATGGTAACCCCTTAGTGGAGAGATTATATATCCTGGAAAGGCTAGATGAAGAGAGGCAATTAGCTGTGCGAAATGCTCTAGTGGAGAAGGATAGGAGAAAGAAGTGGTTTGATAGCCATTTAAAGGATAAAGACATCAAGGTTGGTGATAAAGTTCTTATGTACGGGGTACGTAATGAAAAGAAGAAATTGAAATACGCTGGTAAGGTACCATATCGAGTGTGTGAAGTTACCCCGCAAGGTACCATTCGTGTGGAGACTCTAGATGGAGTTGAAACCATTGGATTCTTTAATGGGAGTAAATTCAAAAGATATTATGATCCTCTAATCCAGGAAGAGTTGCAAGCCATCCATCAAAAGAAGGCTGCCAAGGAACAAGCAGAGCTTAGAAAAATCCAAGCAAGAGTTGAGGCTCGAGAACGACAACAACGTCTTAGACGCCAACGAGAGGCTAATCTGGGAATCACGCAAGCATTTTTTGAGGACACAGATGAAGACTCATTAGAATCTGAGCCACCCCTATGATACCCAATTGAGCTAAATAGCCCCTATGGGAAAGTACTATACAATGCCTTATTAGATACGGGAGCTGAACACAATTTGTTATCCTATGGAGTTTGGTGTCAATTAGGGAAACCGACCCTATCCCCGAGTATGATGCAAGTCAAGGGCATTAATAAAAAGAAAACTGCTATTCTTGGAGTCCTTTAGACCCTTGTTGTCTATGACAATGGAAGCATAGTGCAGAGGTTTCTAGTCATGCCCGCAGGAGCTATGGAAGGCAACGTAAACCTGGGACGCACGTGGATGTTGGCAACCAAATGCACTATTGATTGGGATACTGGTAGTGTCACGACGCGACCACCGACTCTTACCCCTATCATTCAAGCCAAGTCACCTACGTTGCAAACTCTAGCAAATTTGAAGGATAGCCAACATTCACAAGCCAAGGTGGTTAACTCGTCTTTGCCGGCTACCCATGAACCTAGCACTTCAACACTTGTAGTTATAGCAAGCAGTAATATTGCAAGTACTCAACGTGCATGACCTAAGAGTACATATCAATGGGTCCCCAAGGCCTTACTTCCAACTACCTCAACCCTACCATCCATTTCAAGAAAAAATTTCCCTGGAAAACCAAGAGCGCGCTCTAGGAGAGTCAAAACCAAATCACGATGGATTCCAAAAAGACTATTAGAAGCCCAAGACTACTATGATGGAAATGAGAAAATTTGGGTACCTAAACGTAAAATGTGTCCTTCCCTATCGACAACAAACCCATATGAGTCAAACAGTGTAACGCTAAAGCCAATGGCAGACCGTGGGAAGGGAAAGATCATAGAATGCTACACACCTAGTCCAAAGCTAGTTTGGGCTCCAAGGCAAAACCAATTTATTCCACCTAGCTCAGGAAGGAGGGAGTTCCATGAAGCTTCTAGCTCCTCATGTAATACATCCATAGAGGTAAAAGCTTCTACACAGCCTCCACCTACAATAGTGGACCTCCATGAAGCTACAAAGGAATCCACACCTTCTAGTGTTCAAGAATCACCGGATGAACCACTTCAAGTTCGATCCTGGGAGAGTACCTTACCACCTTTGCAACTCGACGAGGCACCTAAGGTAATAGAAAACTACTGGCAAAAATCTTCACCTATAACAACTTGGAACAACTGGTTTCAAAGGGTGACGACATCATTTCAAACGGTATGATCTACCCAAGGAAGGGGGGAGTGTTTGTGGACATCCATTATTCACTTGCTTCCCTCTCAACCTCTCCCTGACCTCTTAATGTCCAATCTTAGGGAATGTATATATAAAGCCTTATACTCACAAAAACAAGATAAAAAATTAAAAGAGCAAGAGCCATAACACAAAATCATAAAAACAAATTATGCACAAGAACACGATCCTTGTAATATTTGCAAACTAACCATCATCTGTTTGCGTGTACAGATATGGCTAGTACGCTAGAGTCATCCACTCCTGCCTTGGGTGAGAGGTACCCTCGTTACTTTTCACCAATATTTCACATGGTCTTTCCAGTGCTTGCATGTGAACGGGATTTGATAGGTACGCTAGCATGTAAGAGGAATTTTGAGGAGTTAGAATGGCTGATACGTCTCTTGACCACGTTTGATTCATACTTAGTAGAGAGAGTTTCTCCCATTGTACAAGCCTACCCTTTTGACCAAGATGACTATAGGCGTCTAGTGACCTTCTTAGTAAACATGGGCACCTATGATGAAGAAGAAAATTTACAGGACTACACGGATGGCATATATGGTCTCATGGATGATGACTTTGTTTATCTCGACGACGAGGATAGGGGTTTAGCCTTAGGGTTTCCCCCCAACCTCTACAATATCCTATTCCCTTGACTCTCTAGGGGGAGTGCAAATAATTAGGTTAGGGTTCCTTATGTTTTTTGTTGTGTTCAATAAGTGTTGGTACCTTTTCCCACTAATGTGCCTCCTGGAGGTATTCCTTTTGTTTCGTAGTGTGTACAAGAGCGTGTTGCTATTGATAGGATTTGGAACTTCATGGAACCTTTCTCTCGTTCACACTTCAGATCAAGCGCGACCATCAACACAAACAGGTGTTTTTTGTCCATTAGCATTGCCCTTATCTTTTTTGCATCTATGATTGTCTGCTTTGATTGTGATTGGTAGGATAATATCCAGCACATTTTCTTAGTAACAAACATTTTATTCAATGTAATTTTTTGTCATAATCACTTGTCTAGGTTTAAAATCAACCAATTCGACTAAGCTAGTTTGACCAAGTTAGGTGTTAGAGATCTTCTCTTAATACCATGGGGAATGCCTTCCTAATAATCAATGGTTACTTAGGTTCTTAATCCGATTTAGGCAGCATTGTGTGAAATGTACTAGGGCTTTCTAGTGGGCTTGACCCTATTGACCTTTAGCTTAAGTATTATAAAGGGAGTTTACTAGTGTGATGAGCCTGGGGAGGTGTATCAGTGTTATATGACCCCCCAAAGTTACAAAATTAAAATGCTGAAAATAAACAAACAAAAAATCAAAGTGCCACAATGTAAAATCTTAAGCTGGAAGAGAAATCTCAGCTTGATTTGGTACTTCACTCACATGTATTGCCTATGGTACTAGAGCCCTAGAGGTTCCCAGTGTGGGCGCGTTTCCTTGAAAAGCAAAAAACCCAAGGCATACAAAATAAGCACACACATCAAAATTGAATCAATGGGAAAAGACTTTGGGGGGTCAAAGCAAAGGTAATCAGTCAGGCGATGATTTCATGAGAAATTCTTTTTATCGTAGCTTAACTACAAGGTCCTCTAGGTATAGCCTCTAGTCAGCCCTCGAACATGAAATACTTGGCTCTCGCGATTAAACAACTTAATTAACCAGAAAAAATTAAGAAGCTTACCCATGGTATTAATAGTTGATCTCTAGTGCCTTTCGACCGTTAAATTAGCGACCCCATACTTGTTTAATTTTTTACCTTTACATCTATTTATGCATTTGATTACATTGCAATTTAATACTTATTGCTGACAAATTGTTTAAAATTCTGTTACCAATCAATTGTCTTCCTAAAATTGCATATGCTTTTTAATCGCTTATGAGAATGCAATTACTGTGCAATGTTGTTTGATTTTGCAGTGATTGAAGAAGGCTAATGAAATTCATCTCAAATGCTCTTCCACCTCGACCAACGAGCTTCAACTCAATAGCTTCCGAGGATGGAATCTACATCAGGAAGGGGGGCATGTTAACCCTCACGGCTCACGGACACCCTATCACCTACGAGACGGACGTTGTAACCTACGGTGGACATTGTATTATTTATTTGATAGAGTCAGGTACCGGGCTTGTAGGTCCAATAGGAAAAGGGTAAGAGTGATCGCCGATGAGAGGCGCACTCTAACTAGGACATTCAAGGGATTAGTTGGCTAAGCATGGGTGCCCAAGTGTGAATGGAGTGAGCTCATATAAAAGCCAACTAAACCTAAAATCCACTCATTCTCTCATTTGTGCAATAGAAGAGTTCTCTTGCTCCATCTCCATCTCCATCTTCTTCTTCTTCACCTCCTTGTGTGTGTGTGTATGTGAGAGAGAGAGAGAGAGAGAGAGAGAGAGAGTGCGATCAAGCATTGCGGTGGCACGACGGCGGTGAAGTGGTTGAGCGCGACGTAGCGGCGTCTCCTTCTTCTTCGTGGCAAGGAATCCTGCACGGTAGGAGCATAGAGCGGTGAGTGACAAACCATTGCCCTCTTTTGAGCTTACTAGTTAAGCTAGTTGTGTGCTTGGATCCGTCTGTGGCTCGCACACAGTGTTAGGCAAGTCTCTTGCTTCGACAATGCGGCAAGGAGCGCACATGGAGGATTCCTCGCCGCGAAGAAGAAGGAGACGCCGCTACGCCGCGCTCAACCGCTTCACTGCTGTTGTGCCTTCGTAATGCTCGATCGCCCACACACTCCCTCTCTCTCCCTTTCTCAATCTCTCTCTCTCTCTCTCTCTCTCTCACACACACACACACACACACAAAGAGATGAAGAAGAAGAAGAAGGAGATGGAGCAAGAGCACTCTTAAATTGCAAAAATGAGAGAATGAGTGCATTTTAGGTTTAGTTGACTTTTATATGAGCTCGCCCCATTCACACTTGGGCGCCCATGCTTAGCCAACTAATCCCTTGAATGTTCCAGTTAGAGTGTGCCTCTCATCGGCGATCACTCTTACCCTTTTCCTATTGGACCGACAAGCCCGGTACCTAACTCTACCAAATAAATAATACAATGTCCGCCGTAGGTTACAAAGTCCGTCGTAGGTGATAAGGTGTCCGTGAGCCGTGAGGGTTAACACCTACTCCTGAAGTGGTAATAGAAGAGGCATCGAAAGATAAGACGCAAGGTAAGCCCAAGGGACCTTCCTATAAGCTGAAATCTGACATTGAGTTGGCTACGGATCTAAAGAAGGTTTTTGAAGAGAGCATTCTCAATATCAAAGTGGAGCTCACTTTGGGTGAAATCTTGGGAAGAGATACCAAGTGAGAAGGAACCTGATGCGGTTAAAATCAAAATGATTCATCTCATTGAGTCTCTTCTGGATTCTTATGAAGAAGCATTTGAAGATGATAAGTCAAAGGCTGTGGCTGGTTTTAAATCCAATCATATCTAAGGTAAGGCATGTTCATTTTAATGATGATGGAGATGAGGAAGTTGTGCCCAAGAGTCACTTTTCTAGGATCATTGGGCCAAAGCAACGATAGAAACCATTGCGAAGCTTGGGGACATTGAAGAGCAGTTTTACCACTTGTGGACCATGGGTTGGAAATCAATCTTATGGCAAAGAGCTTGCACAAGAAAGGGAAATGGCCTATTGATGTTGATCACGGTTGGCGAAATTGAGCTGCCAATATGCTTCCAGGGGATCTTTATGGTGCATATGAAAATGTTAAGGTAACTATTGGGGATGTTGGTGATGCACAAAAAAAATTTATACAGGAGAATTTGTCATATCCACTCATACTAGGATAACCCTACTTTATGGGTGTGCGCATGGAAACAAAGGTGTTATGTGGTGGGTCAGCCTATGCAAGGATTTGGAGTAGGGATAGTAAAAGGGCTGTTCAGTTTTTTACTGTGTGTAGATCATGCCAGAAACAAAGTTAGCCTATGTGATCATCCATTGCCGAAGATACACAAAGAGTTCAAAGAGCACAGGTTTTCACAGGATTTTCTTGGGGTGCCACTATAAAGCGGGACTATGGTGGTACGGAGGGGGGAAATCTCTCGCAAAGAGAGACTTTCTCTTTGAGGTTTCTGGGATTAACATATGAGGGTTCGGTGTCATACAAAAATTTTAATGAGATACCTAAATGGGAAAAGCAATATGTGTGAGGTATTCAAAGTGAACTATAGGCATGTGATGTGCTTGAACTAGATAATGTGATTTTAGGGATCTTTGAAGAGGTCTCTTATGTGGATACTGTGTCAGAGCTAGAGGAAATCATGCAATACAGGTTGCAAAGTGGAACTAACATTGTTAAAGTGTATTCAATGGACATGTATGAAGAACTACAGTTATATGAAGCACTTACACATATAAAGGAGGATTTGGGTGAACCAGTTTAAGTCCACATAGATACAAAAAATATAGATATGTTGCAAAGAAGGTGAGGTCGGTTGCTACACCTTTACCGAAAGGAAGTGGTGGAGTAATGGAGAAAGATTCTTGCCAGCCTATACTGAGATATCCAAAGAACATTGGGCATAAGTTCACAGAAGGTACGTTGAAGCAGTTGAAGATTGGAGAGAAGGATTTGCTTACTAAAGAGGAGATCAAATGCTTTCAAGACATTCTTGGAAAACATGGTAAATCCTTTGCTTTTGAGCCAGGTGAGATTGGATGTGCAGATCCAAATGTTGTTTCTCCTATGGTTATATTTACTATTCCTCATATGCCATGGAGTTTACATCTTATTCCAGTACCCAAAGCTCATTGAATTGCTAAATGAGAAGATAAGGATGGGCATTTTGGAACCATCATGCACACCATACTCTAATTGGTGGTTTATTGTTCCAAAGAAGAATGGTACCCTAAGGTTCATTTAGGATATGCAACCAATCAATAATGTAACAATCCTCAATGTGGGTACAAGTCCAATAGTGGACGATTTGTTGAAGCCTTTGTAGGAAGATCTATCTACTCTATCGGTGATCTTTACTCATGATTTGATCAGTTTCATCTTGCTTTGAAGAGCAAGGATCTTACTAAAATGCGTACACCTCTTGGTTGGGTAAGGATGTGCACTCTACCACAGGGTGCTACTAGCTCTGTAGCTCATATGATGAATGGTATGAATAAGGTGCTAAGGGATTTTATTCCTCATGTTACTATGTCTTTCATCGATGATCTATCGATCAAGGGATGTGAAAAAGGTTTCAAAGATGAGATAAAAGACCAGACGGTTGCCAAAAATTTATTGCCCAGCATATTGCTGACTATGTTGCCATTTTATCTAGGCTTGAAGAAGTTTACTTGACACTTTCAAAGGAAAAATCTATTTTTGGTGTTGAGGCGGTCCAGGGCGGGCAATAAGAGAGGCGACCTCTAAACACCCCTCAAGGCTCCCGTGCTGCTCAATTGGGGCTGGGGCAACCACAAGCACAACACAACAACAAAACCATAGCCAAACCCAAACAATATAGGGGCACCACCTAGTTATGGTACGCGAACTAGGACGCAAGAGAGATTTTGTCACAACCAAGAAGATGCGCCACAAAACACACACAAGCAACCTAACTCAATGCAGAGTGAATGCTAAACATTGCCAACACACACACACATTGTCTTAGAGTGTGGGAGACCTTTCACCACAATACCCTCTTACAATGGATACAAAATTGGTGAAAACACAATAAAAAACTTTCTAAAACAAGATCAAACGATAGAAACTCAAAATAAATAAGTCACCTTGAATTCACCAAACCGTATTGCACAAGTAGAAGGATGAAGGTTTGAACATTGAATCACGCCTATGATGCACCAAACATCAATTTATTGATGATGGAGGAACATATATAATAGTGGTTTTGAGATTTTTGAACTCGCGTTCTCTCACTTGCAATATGTAGCTTGAAAGCTTCTCTCACACCAAAAGTGAAGCTCACAAAGTGGTTGCTATGCCTAAGTCTCTCCTCATGCATAGAGTGTTGGGGTGCTATATGAGATATTGCAAATTGTTTTACAAGAAGGAGAGGGGCCTATTTATAGGTTGGAGACCCTCATTAAGGTTATTTGGAAATCCTAGTTTACAAGCTAGCAAATCAGGATTATGATATTTTTTTAGTATCAAAACATTGCAGGCCTTCTTTGTCTGCTTGAGTCATGGATGTGGGCTCAAAATGGAGCATTATTGATGGTAGATAAGGTGAAAGTAGAGTTTTAAGAAATGAAGGAGAGAGAGAGACACACACACACACACAGACACACACACACACAGAGTTTTACTATGCACATGTCTTGAGATAATGTGTCTTTTGTGGTTAGATCAAAGGCTATTTTGTGTTAGTATGTTAGTGGTTAGTGATCAGTAGAAAGTTAATGATATATTTACAATGGGTAGAATGAGGTGAATGGTTGAATTAAGTGAGGAAATCCTTGTGATGGTGAATTTTGAAGAAGTTTTGGACTTACTTGCGTAGGTTCCCAAAATGACTATCGATCCTCTTCTTTTTCTTTTCTTCTTTATGCCACCACCGCCAAGGGCTATTATCGTAATGAAAATGGCAATTTGGTTGATGAGATCTCTCAATTTTCAGAGGTTAAGCATGGTTTACATGTTGATTTTTATGTATATAGAGAAGGGGAAATATAGAATTGTACTTTGGAAGTAATAGAGAGAGGCATAGAGATGGTGTATGTACATGTAGAGCTCATATGAGAGCTATGGAAGTAAGAGGGGAGGTTAATTGTGAAGAAGGTGAGAGAAACCATGGAAGGTGCAGGTTTGAGTGAGGGATTGAGAGGAAGTGTGTATGTGTGTGTAGAAGTGTGAAAAGAGGTGAGAGAAGACTATGGCCTACTTGTGAGAAAAGTGGGCAGACTGGGGTCCAATCAAAAAATCATATCTCACCGATGGTAGCTCCAAAAATTGAGGTGAGTATTCAGTTGTTGGTCCACATTTTGTCTTCTAACCACAACTTCAAATTTGGAGTGGAGATGAATATAAAAAATCCCACCAAAATGCCTCTTTGTCTTCACAAAAAAGTCTTCAGTGGCCCCCCTTTTGTTGAATTTTCATATGGCTCCAAAGGTGAGACCCTCCTTGCATTAGAGCATACCTAATTGATTCTTAGGGTTTTGATAATGTGCATTGTTTTGGATTATGCATAAATATAATATATGGATATGATGGAAAAAAAACAGGATAGTATATATAAACAATTCATGGAATCTAGAATAGTGTGGGTTATATATATAAAAATTAAATATATAAAAATATAGAGAATCAAATGAGGAGGGCCCTCATTTATTTATATTGATGTATATTTATATAAAAGAGGTAAGAAGAAATACCCGTAGAAAATAGAAATTTAGTAAAAGGCAATAGCTGATGGTGGAAGGTATTTTTTGAGGTTTTTTCTTAGAGTGGATTCACACCAAAAATAAAAGAAGCTTGCATGAAATGAATTTTTATAGAATACATTCGTAAGAAAGATTCTGATAAGCGTGAGTAGATGTACATAGGATACTTAGGAAAATAGTGCACACCTAGGTAGAAATATTTAAATAAATACCAAAAAAATTATAAAGATTCTCTATTTTTAGTTCCTAAATAAACAATGAAATATTTACACACCAATGGACCATAATATACTTTGGCGTTTGTTTTTGTTTATTTTTTTGGCTCAACTAGCCTGGTGACTAGCTAACTGAGGGTTTTAAGAAGATATGGGAAAATCCCCCTAACTCACACACGCTGTGACCGTGCAAACAAGAAGTAAAATGAGAACCCCTATAGCCTTGAACACACCACACTGTCGGAAAGAAACACCACAAAGCTGCGGAAAACACCTATGTAGAACACCTGTAGAGTCAGGTAAAAAACAGACCTAACCCAAACCATGATTAAAATTGATGAAAACCAAGACCATAAAGATGAATCTCGTGTTGTGTAGACCTCTGTAGAGTATCCATATGCTTAATTCCAACACCCGACGAGAGAGTTACAAGCTTTCGAAGATGGGGTCTCTCTCAAAAGCTCCAAAAAAGCTAGTCTCTGTTAGGAAAAAAAGGTGTGCAAGGAATTGCAGCTATTAAAAGGGGATTTTTTTTTTCTCTTATCCCAAGGTATTTCCTCTCTCTTCTTAGCCGACATGGTTCTCTCCTTGGGCACCTTTTAATTGGTCCAATTTTGGTCTTTTTTGGGTCAAAAATGAGCTGCCGGTCACTTTTTGACCAAGGCAAGTGGGGAAAGGGGATGTCCAGTGAACCAAAAAAGTGTCCAGGCGCCTGGGCAGCTGGTGTGGACTGAAAATGGCACCCCCTCTCTCCCCCAAAGTCCACGAGCCCTCACAAGCAAGGCCAAGAAGCTCCATTAGCTCCTTTGATACACCCTTAGGGGGTACCCACTCCACCCTTAAACCCTCCAATTTCCACTTTCTCCCCCCCATGTGGGATTACTCCATTTCCACTTGGCACCATCCTCCCACCTTCCCAACTTCTCAAACATTTCCAGCTTCTCCCAAAGCATGAGGGGACTTCTTGGACAATTTTCCTCGAGACATACCTTACTGCTTCGGTCACCGAATGACGCACCGTAACACACGGCTCGAAGCCCATCACCTCGGTCGGCTATCTTCAAGAATATAAAACTTCAGCATTTATAATCTTAGGACCCCAAGTTGGCCTAGTTGCCCTTCTCGCATGCACCCGCAATCACCTTCTAAGTTGAGACCGCCCGCTTCGGATGCTCATAATTCATGACGTACAAGTCCGATTCACAAGTTGTTAAGAATGGCTGAAAACCCTTATTAAAAACCATATTTTGGAGTCTTGAACAACCCAAAACATCAGCATTCAAGCTTGACCAAAACCAAGCCTTTGTATAGGGTTTTTTACACGGACACTTTCAAAGCTGGAAGCACTATGTACATGTATATACATGGGGGTGGTCAGCAAGTTTTTCTTGCATTATTTAAGGCCTTTGTACTCATCCAGAAAATTCTTGACATAACTTGTAACCCCCCCTAGCCTGCTTGATCATTCATGACAAGCAGAGGTCCCCAGGGTGAACAATTGCTGCAGGTCATCCCCAGAAACCTCATCCACCTTTTGTGGCGCATTCACACTCTTTGTTTCCATTGATAGCATCTCATTTGTCACAATAGTCATCAACCGTGCTAAATACTTCTTAAGTCTACAACCATTAACACGTAGCTATGTAGTGTACCATCTAAATCAGCCAGCTGATATGTCCCATTATCAAACTTTTTTACAACAGTAAAAGGACCCTCCCACTTGATCTGAAACTTCTTTTGGAAAGTGTGGTCCAATTTACTATTGTATCGCAAAACAAGATCTCTTTTCTCAATTCCCTTATCTTTCATGCATTCATTAGCTCTTTTCTGGGCTTTTTTACATGTTTCTTGATAGTAATCCAAGGCCAAAAGCCTGCCTAGCTGCAAACATTGTAAATCCAATAACCTTTGTTGCCAAGCATCTTGTTGCTCTTCATCTTGCAATGACAAAAACTTGGGTGCAGGGATTTCTACCTCAATAGGCATCAAGGCTTCTTTGCCATAAACCAAGTGATATGGTGAGAATCTCGTGCTAGTTTTTATTGCCATTCTATATGCCCATAACGCACAAGGCAACTCGGAGTCCCAAGTTTTGGCATGTGTTAAAGTCATTTTTGTCAGAATCTTCACCAATTCTCCATTAAACCTCTCATTAAGTCCATTGCACTGCGGATAATAAGGGGTGTTGTATTTATGCTCTATGTCAAGCTTATTGCATAAGAAATCGAACATTTCACCTCTAAACCCTGGCGCTCTGTCAGACAGCAACTCCAATGGCACCCCGAACTTGCAGCATATGCGCTCATACACAAATTTTCCCATTTCCTTGCTGGTAATTTGTTTCACAGCCTTGGCCTCTGCCCAATGTGATAAATAATCCACCGCTGTCAAAATATACACATTCCTCTTACTTGAAGTGGGTAATGGCCCAATAGCATCGAGGCCCCATTTTTCAAACACCTCATTAGCCAGGATTGTCTTTCGCAGCTCGGGTTTAAGAACCCTTTTTTCCATTTTTTGACAAGCCAAGCAAGATTTATGTTACCATATACATGTGGTAGTCATGTGTGTGAACACACTAGGACTGCCGGGGCATTTTTTCCCTCTTTAGGAGGTTTTTTCCCCCGTGCATTGTATATACGCCCATCACTCTAGGGCTATCTTCTTTTCCATTGCACACTAAGTAATACACTCTCTATTGTGTGCCTTGATCTTCCTTCGTCTTCTCCAAGCTGTGTGTGTTTCTCTGCAACCTTAATTCCAACAATTGGTATCAGAGCAGGTCACGTCCTCCCGGGCTTAGTTGCCAGCTGCTCCAGCACACGCCTGCTCACTTTCTTCGATTTCAGTGAGCTTTCGCGAGCGTTCGCAGGTCGACAAAAATTTTGGGACAGCTCGAAGAGCTAGGTTTGCTCAGATTTTTGATTTGGGCTCATTTCGGCCACCGTTTCCACTACAGGCAGTACTGCACATGCTATTTCGTCATTTTGTGCAGAATTTTTGTCAGTGCTATTTTCTGCATAACAGGTGCCTTATAGTCTTCTACGGTTTGTGCTATATAGCACAGGTTGTTCCCTCTCCATTTCTCCTATTTTCGGGCAGTTTTCACATCAGGTGCAGCATTTACCATGGCTGACAACAACAACACAGATGTGTTCAAGATGTTTGTTGCTGAGGATAGGTTGGATGGGGACAACTACCCTATGTGGGCTTATATGATGCAACATGTTCTTATGTCAAACGGTGTCTGGAACATTGTGTAGGGCATTGATGTACGTCTTGGTTCTGAGGATGTAGGCAATGTTGAGGATGTTGCAGGTCTTGCTGCAAGGATTGCAGCCGTTAGAGTTGTTTTGCCTACTGCAGAACAAGCTCGTTGGGATGTTAAGGATGCGTAGGCTCATGCATTGATTGCGTTGTCTGTGAAGCGCACCATTGTTCCTCACATCCGTTTAGCAAAATCAGCAAAACAGTCTTGGGATATTTTAGTAGGTCTTTATCCAAGCCGCAATGAGGCTAAAATTGCGTTGCTCCGTAAAGAGCTGGAGTCGAAGATTATGCATGAGGAAGATGATATGGACACTTTCCTTGCTAGTGTCAAGGATATCAATGAGCAGCTTATTTCTGCAGGTGAAGTCATTTCAGACAGTTCCCTTGTGCAGACTGTTCTTGATGACTTACCAGATTCCTACCAGACTTTTGCTAGTACTTGGATACTGATGACCCAAGGAAATCCAGAAGTTGTCAAGGTTGATGCATTATGCACATTGCTGTTGCAAGAGTCACTGTCCAAGAAAAACAGGACTAGACAGTGTGCAGTTGAACAGGCTTTTATTGCTTCTCAAAGAAAGGGTGGTAACAACAATGCAGCCACTTCTTATGGTTCTACTGCGAGTGGCAAAAATTATGTTCCTAATGCTTCTGCTGGCAGTACTTCGTCTGGCAATTTTGGTGATAAGGGCAAAAAGAAGATGCATTGCCATTATTGTAAAGCCAATGATCACTTGATCAAGTCATGTCCTAAGTTGAAGGCCAAAGAGGCTAAGAAGAAAGAGGGTGGTTCCAATGCAAATGCTGGTTCCACTACAAATGCAGCCATTGTTGAGTCTTCTGTGAAAGGAGACTGTGTTGTTGATGTTGATGCCGAATGGGCTTTTAGTGCAGAGTGCACTTACAATCCTGTTGTCCATGATGCATGCTTGTCAGTTGCTGCAGATTCACATGTGTGGTATTTCGACAGTGGTGCTACAAAGCACATTACCTCACATCGTGAATTGTTTACCTCTCTCGAGTCTGTCCCTCATGGAAATTGAGTCACTTGTGCCAACAACGCCTCTTATCCAGTTCAGGGAGTTGGAAAGATTGTCCTTACTTCTGCTAATGGCAGTTCTTTCACACTTGATGATGCACTTTCTGTACCTGGGATCAAGAAGAATCTCTTGTATGTATCCGCACTTGCTAGATTTGGACTTGTAGTCAAATTTGTGGATGACAGATGTACAGTTCATGATCTCAATTTTGGTGATGAAATTGTTGCATGTGGGCTTTTGTGCCGTGGGCTGTATAAGCTCACTTTGTATGACAAGTGTGGACAAAATTTTGCAAATGATGTTGCAAATTCAAGGGCTATTTCAGATGCAAAACTTTGGCATGCACATTTTGGTCATCTGAATTTTTCCAGTTTGCTGCGTTTGCAGAAATCTGACATGGTTGCTTCTTTGCCACCTCTTGAAGCACCTGTCAAACATGTTTGTGAAGGCTGTATTTTGGGTAAGATGCAGCGTTCTAAGTTTCCAAAGGATGGTTCTGTTCGGGCCACATGCAGGTTGCAGCTTGTGCATAGTGATGTTTGTGAGCCCATGCAAACTCCGTCCTTGGGAAATTACCTGTATTTCGTGACTTTCATTGATGATTACTCCAGGCATGCATGGGTATTTCCGCTTAAAGCGAAGTCCGAAGTTTTTATGTGCTTCAAACAATTTCTGGCTATCGCTGAAAATGTCTCGAAATGTACTATTGGCACCCTCCGTTCCGATTGAGGGGGGGAGTATATGTCTCATGAATTTAATGCATTTCTGGCTAGTTGTGGGATAAAACACCAATGTACAGTGCCTTATACGCCTCATCAACATGGTGTTTCTGAGAGGAAAAACAAGTCACTGACGGAAATGGCACGATGTATGGTCCAAAGTCAAGCTTTACCGCATTCTTTTTGGCTTGAGGCCATCATGTGTGCCACTTATGTACTAAACAGGTGTCCTACGAAAGCTTTGCAGTCTATTACTCCATATGAAGCATGGCATGATAGAAAGCCTTCTATTGAGCACATGCGTGTTTTTGGCTATTTGGCATATGCTTTGGTGCCACAAGTGCAACGCAGAAAATTGGATGATAAGGCTGTCAAATGTATTTTTGTTGGTTATAGTGCTGAAAGCAAAGGTTACAGGTTGTATCATCCGCAAACAAAACGTATTCTGGTTTCTCGGGATGTAGTGTTTGTGGAAGATTCTATTCAACCCTTGTTGTCATGTACTAGAGACAATAATGTAAGCTCATAGGACATTTATGACACTTTGTTGCCTCTTTTCAGTGGTGGAAATACGAATGTAAGTTCCAATGAGGCAAATGTACAGCCTATGGGGGTTTCTGAAAATGTTTTAGATCAGCCTATTACTGATGCAGATATACATGATGTACTTGATGAGGAAAGGGCTGAAAATGAGCAGGCTAGAGGTATGCCAAAATGGCTGGTGCACACTTTGCGTGACAGTAAATTGGATGCACCAGCTTTGTCTAGTCGTAATCGTTCAGGCTCTCGCCATGCATCTTATGCATCAGATTGTTATTCTTTGGCTGTGTCTAGCTTACATGTTGTTGAGGAGCCTCTGACTTTTGATGAAGCACAGAATTCAGAAAATTGGATGGCTGCCATGCAATCAGAATATGATGCACTTATAGAGAATGACACATGGACTTTATGTGATTTGCCTCCTGGAAAAAAGGCCATTGGTATGAAGTGGGTTTACAAGTTGAAACGCAAGCCGCATGGTGAGATTGATCGCCATAAGGCTCAACTTGTTGCAAAGGGTTATGCAGAGCAAAAAGGAATAGATTATGAAGAGACTTTTGCTCCCACTTGTCGTATGACTACTGTGCGTTTTCTATGTGCATTGGTAGCTCATTTTGGTTGGGATGTACATCAATCAGACATTGTTACTGCTTTCTTGAATGGTGACATATTTGAGGAAGTTTATGTAACGCAGCCTCGCGGTTTTGTCATAAAAGGACAAGAGGACAAAGTGTGAAAATGTAACAAGGCTTTGTATGGGTTGAAGCAATCTTCTCGTGCTTGGTATGAGAAAGCTGACACTCATTTCGTCAAACAAGGCTTTCGTAACAGTCCAACAGAAAGCACATTGTATGTAAAGCGTGAGGGTGATGTATTTCTCATTGTGGTTCTTTATGTTGATGATTTCCTGATCACTGGACCAAATGAGAGACATATTGCTGAATTTAAGGCTGATTTGAATGCTACTTTCAAGATGAAAGATTTGGGGCTGTTGCATCATTACTTGGGTATACAGTTTAAGCAGTGTGATGGTGGTATTGCCTTGTGTCAGAAAAGTTACATAGAGACATTGCTATGTAAGTTTGGACTTGAGGATTGCAAACCTATTGCCACTCCCATGGAAACAGGTTTGAAGTTGAGTCTACATGATGCTGGCGATCCTACTGATGTCACTCTTTACCAAACTGCTGTTGGCTGCCTCATTTATGTATGCAACACGAGGCCAGATATTCAATTTGCAGTCTCACAGGTCAGCAGATTTATGCATAGCCCAGGGTCTAAGCATTGGCAGGCTATCAAGAGGATTTTCCGCTACCTTAGTGGCACTTTACATCTTGGCTTGTTTTATCCCAAGGGGGGATCATTGCCGCCAGACTTACATGCTTTTTCGGACTCAGATTGGGCTGGTTGTTTTGACACGCGAATGTCCACATCAGGTTTTTGTTTCATGCTTGGAAGTTCATGTATATCATGGTTGAGCAAGAAGCAACCTATTGTGGCCACTTCGAGTTGTGAGGCTGAGTACAGGGTAGTCTTCACAGCTACGGTTGAGTGTGTATGGCTTAGACGCCTTATGGCTGATTTGGGTGTTGGACAGGACACTGCCAACACTATCTACACTGACAGTCAGAGCGCATTGGCAATTGCGAGGAACCCAGTTTTTCATGCTCGCACAAAGCACATTGAGGTGCATTACCACTATGTCAGGGAGAGGCTCTCAGCAGGAGAGATCAACTTGGCTTATGTGCCAACACAGGAAAACCTTGCAGATCTTTTCACAAAGGCATTGTCTCGTGAGAAGCTTGAAGCTTTCCGCAAAGCTTTGGGCTTACTCCCCTTTGTGGACTGATCCTGTCCTCAGGGCATGGCACTTCCCTTTACTCATGTGCCAGCTCTCGTTCACCGCATCACTCCACGGGGGATTTGTTACCATATACATGTGGTAGTGATGTGTGTGAACACACTAGGACCGCCGGGGCATTTTTTCCCTCTTTAGGAGGTTTTTCCCCCCGTGCATTGTATATACGCCCATCACTCTAGGGCTATCTTCTTTTCCATTGCACACTAAGTAATACACTCTCTATTGTGTGCCTTGAGATTCCTTCGTCTTCTCCAAGCTGTGTGTGTTTCTCTGCAACCCTAATTCCAACAATTTACACCAGTGATTGACATCCTGCTGAATACTAGGCCAAACATAGCCTTCTTGCAAGATCTTGTGAAGCAAAATCTTCATAGCAAAATGACCTCCGCAAGACCCTTCATGGTTTTCTTCTAAAATTTTATAAATCTCCTCCTTCCAAGGCACATGACGCAACACTAGATCACTTCCTTTCATGTAAAGCATATCACCAATCATTTTGTACTTTCTTGCTCTTCTCATAAAAGCATACTTTTTAGATCAAGGAAAATCTTTAGGCAAGAGACCGGCCAATAAGAAATCCACCTCTTTTGACAGCACCTCTCTTCCATGATACAAAGGGGCATCCGCTTTTAACACAAACACACAAGTAATCATTGCTTGCGCGGCCTCATGCGCTTCTTCATTTTGAGTCCTTTGAGATTTCACTTTGAAGCATAGATTCTTGAGTCTAGGATTCTTATTCTTCCATACTCACAACACCTGCTTTACCACTAACAACGCATCACCTTTGATTTGCAAGAATTTGATTCCCAATTGTAGACAAATGTGTAACCCGCCTTCAAGAGCCATATACTCCACTTCATTATTACTCTTTGCATTGAGTTTTAACCCTTGCTTCCTCACAAGATTTCCCTGCGCATCATAAATAACAACCCCATCAAAAGCAGCATCATGACTTCTTCGATAAGAGCCAAAAACTGTTGCAGTGAAGCATTTGATATAGCAAGGGTTTCTACTTTTTTCCTTTGGACCACCTCCTCTTTAACCAAAACAGGAGTCTCTTTATAAGTAAGTGTGCCAAAGTAGCCTGAGTACTCTCTTCCACTAGGAAAGTGAATTGAAACTCTTGAAGCTCAATAACCCACTTCATCACTGCCTTTGATATATTTGAGTTATGGAAAAATTGAGGAAGCAATGAAAAACTGGTGAGAAAGGTGAACGATTTCTGCAACAAGTAATGTCTAAATCGTCTACACGCATAGACCATGCTAATCATCACCAATTAAACCTCTGAGTACTCTCTTTCATGAGGAGTTTTCACCCTGCTAGCATAATAAACAGGCTTCATATACTGAGACTCTTTCCCTCTTTGCAACAACATAGCCCCAATAGCATCTTCTCCAACTCACGGGTTAACATACAACTCCTTCTCCCAATCAGGGCCTTGCATAACAGGTAAGGTGCTCAACACTTCTTTAACTTTGTCAAAAACATCCTCACAGTCACGTGTCCACTTCGAAGGATCATTTTTTACCACTTGCTTCAAAGGATACAACAGCTGTGCCAAAGGTATGAAACGAGATAGATATTTGACCTTTTGAATGAAAGTATCCAATTGTCTTGTATCCTTTGGGGACGACAACAATAGCAAAGCTTCTACTTTCCCTAGATCTACTTCAATTCCATTTTCAAAGATCATATGCCCAAGAAGCTTCACCCTTGGCTATGCCAAATGACATTTTTTAGGGTTTAACTGACCCCCACATTCATCATACCTTGCAAAAGTCATCTCAAGCTTTTGAACATGCTCCTTGCATGAGTTGTACACACAAAAATCATCTATGAACCCTTTGACAAACTTCCCAAGGATGGGGTAAGAACCCAATCTACCTTTCTCTCAAAATCCCCAGGCCCATTTGTCAACCCAAAGGGAAGGCAAAGAAAGTAAAAACAACCCCATGGAGTGATAAAAGTAGTCTTCTTCTTATCTTCAGGAGCAAGAATAAGCTGAAAGTATCCCGAATAACCATCACAGACGCTATAACTTTCAAAACCAACCACTGTATCCAAGAGTTGATCAATGAAAGGCAACGGGTAAGGATCCTTTTTGGTCACTGCATTCTACAGATTATAATCAACACAAACTCTCCAACACCCATCCTTCTTGGGAGTGACCACTACAGGGCTGACCCACTCAGCATTATCTACTGGAACAATAAACCCTGCATTCAAAATCTTATCCACTTCTTCTTTTAAAGCATTCATTTGCTCCTTACCCATTCTTCTTAGTTTTTGTGTCACTGGCTTTTCTCCTTCTATCAACTCAATCTTCACTGGGTCCCCAACAAAACCCCTTATTTCTTGATATGATGTAATGAAAAGATTTGGAAACTTGTCCAGCATCTTCAAGTATTCTGCCCTTTCTTTTTGTGACAAATCTGTACTTAGCATATTTTGAACAAGTCCTTTCTTCACTGATAGCTCCTGCTTGGGCTGCATTAACTCTTCGAGCTACTCCAATCGGCTTGACGCATTTATATCCTTTGAAATCTACAGCACTTCACCATCTTCTTTCTCCTCTTCATTTAGTAACAAAAAGGACACTTCACCCTGGTCATTAGAACTTGAAGTAGCACTACTATCTGAATCCTCTGAACTTCCCTCACTGGTGATTTCAAATCATCATCTTCAGACACCTCTTCTAATGCCAGAGGCTGTTTTGTAATCATATCAAACATCCTCTTCTCTCCCTTTTTTCTATACACAACGATTGTGCCCTTGCCCCAATCTTGTACAGCACCAACAGCTCTTAACCAAGGTCGTCCCAATATGAGAGGAAAAGCTCCCAAACCTGTCGGCATAACGTGAAAGTTCACCATGACTTTCACATTAAAAACCTCAATCTCCAAACCTTTGGCATGGTTTGCTAGTCGAATCCTAAACTCAGAGCTTCCAGACATGACCAAGCCAAGTCTCTCGACACAACTGTGTGATCACACAAAATTGCGCACCTCCATCAATGTAGGCCTCTCCCATGCCCACACCTTTGTGCCAAGCGTTCACCACACGAGAGATGTCGGGTAGCTCTTCTAGAGACAACACTCTGACATGACCACACTTTGGCTCTTTTTCAATAGGATCACTAACGACTTCCACTACCTCTTAAATTTGGGTACCATGTTCATCAACTATCCAAAAGTACAATTTACTTTCCTCCCAATCAAATCCTCCTTGAGACTATAAACTGTTTGACCTTCTCCAAATGGCAAATCCGCTACTTCAAACTTCCTACGAGGTCTCCTGTTCTTCTTGGTCTTTGCATCTTCACCCTTTTTCTCCTTCCCTTTCTTCTTGCTAGGGCCAACATCATTTGGTGTCCTTTCCTGCTTCCCCAATGGCATCATATCTGCCTCTTTATTCTCAACTTGCACAATACCCACATGACCACCTGATGTTGAAGCTTGATTCTCTTGTTCAGCACCACGATCCTCTCGTATATCCAAGGCATAATCATTAGACCTGTCACAAACCTGCTGGGGAAGTGGGTACATATCACCTCCCATTCTCTTTGGCTTTGTACAATGAGTGCTGATATGTACCACTTCACCACAATTTTAACAAGTAGGGATAAACCTTCTTTTGTTGGCTGAGGAGCACCTTGTCCATGACCCGCATTGGCATGAGGTTGAGCTTCATATGGCTGGGCCATGCCTCTACCATAGCCACGACCACGACCACCACCAAGGACATTGAGCCGTAACTCCTGCATATTACGCTTCAATTGCTCAGTGTCTACAGCCCTTCGCATAGGTTGAACTCCAGCCTCTACCTGGCTCTCCTCATTTTGGCCACCATTAACCTGTCCATGGACCACTCTCCCATATTCGTTAAGTCTTTGAGCTTTCCATTCTTTCCCCCTGGCAATTTCAACTGCTTCTTCAAAAGTGGTAGGCCGCTTCAACTCAACTTCAAACTTCAAACTCTCCTTCAAGGTTGCCACAAAACGGTCCTTTTTTAACATGACGGGAGGGGTTTCATTTCCCAATGCTCGGGCCCATTTATCCCCAAGGCGGGCACTACAAGAGGCTATTCATATTAGCGACGCTCACACAGGACGCTCAAAAAAAAATTCCCGGCGTTGCTATGAGCGTCGCAAATTTCTTTGTAAATTTGCGACGCTCATAGCGACGCCGGCTGGGCTAAAAAAATAACCGAGCGCGCCCAAAAACTCAGATCTCATATCTGAGTTTTTCGACGCCCTCAAGCAAGGAGCAGGTAACGCTCTCCCTCTCCACTCTCTCTCTCTCTCTCTCTCTCTCTCTCTCTCTCTCTTTTTCTTCTCCACACACACACACACACACACACACACACACACGAGGAAAGGAAGGACAGCCAGGTATGCTCCTTCCCTCTCCTCATTCTTATGTTCCCTTCCCCTCTTTCTCACTCCCTCTCTCTCTCTCACACACACACATACACACACACACATAGTGTTTTTGAGAGAGAGAGAGAGAGAGAGAGAGAGAGAGAGAGAGAGAGTACAAACATAAACAAAAACGCACACACACATACATAAACAAAGAATGCACACACACATTGAGAGAGGAAAAGAGAGAGAGAGCATGCATAAACAAAAAACGCACGCATTGAGAGAGGAAAAGAGAGAGAGAACATGCATAAACAAAAAACGCACACATTGAGAGAGGAAAAGAGAGAGAAAACATGCATACGATCCAAAAAAACTCACACATTGAGAGAGAAACTAATTTAACGTCGTAGGAAACTAATTAAAATTAAAAGACCTAAAGATCTAGCCGACGAGGAGTTGAACTCAAGACCTATTATTCAAGAGGGAAATGGCATAATCAATCTATCATACTTGGCATGGGTGATAGAAAGGTTATACCATTTATCTCTTTTTATTGGCACACACATCCACACACGCGCACACACACAAGAAGAAGAGAGTTATAACGTCGTAGGAAACTATCTTAAAAGACGTTAAAGATTAGGTTAGATGTAGACTTACGTTAAATTAGATTTAGGTTTATTTAAGTTAAATTAGATTAGATTTAGGTTTATTTTTAACTAGATTTACGTTTATTTACGCTAGATTTAGATTTACGTTATATTAGATTAGATTTAGGTCTCCATAGACTGCGATGCCTGCATGAAGCGGGTGAAGAAAGCCCTCAATGGAATATAGGGTATTGCTGCCTTCACTCATGGTGGGCTCCGTTGATCCAAAAGTACTGGTGAAATGTCTGTGAAAAATTATGTGTTAAATCAGTTTTAAGGTTCTTATAATCCCTCTTAGTTTAGTTCTTTGTTTTTAATATAACATAATTTACGTTAGATTTAGATTTATGTTATATTAGATTAGACTTAGGTTTATTTAGGTTTACCCACACACACACACACACACACACAAGAAGAAGAGAGTTTTAACGTCGTAGGAAACTATCCCAAAAGACGTTAAAGATTAGGTTAGATGTAGACTTACGTTAAATTAGATTTAGGTTTATTTTTAGTTAGATTTACGTTTAGTTAGATTTACGCTTATTTACGTTAGATCGAGTCCACGCAAGAATTACTTACGGTTTAGGGTTTAGAGTTAGACGAACAGTGAAAAGATCTACTGTGAAAAGATGTTAAGATGCTGTGAAGTGCTACAGCTAGAGAAGAGGCAAAGGGGTTTTTTCCACTACATGCAGTATCATGTAGACGTGGGTCTGTAGATTTCTTGTACCCACAAATACAGGTATTGACCAATAAAGACGAGATTATAACCCGGTGGTTCTGATCTCCGTGCACCTCTAGACCGAGGTGTGCGGGGATTGGACATGACTAGAGAATGTGAGGTAAAGAGAGAGAGAGAGAGAGAGAGAGAGAGAGAGAGAGAGAGAGAGAGAGAGAGAGAGAGAGAGAGAGAGAGAGAGAGAGAGAGAGAGAGAGAGATAAGACTAAGAATTCCAATAGAATATTAAATTTGTTGTCCAGGTTATAAGATTTTTATCCTCATTATGAGTAGTGACGAGGATGTGGGACCGTCCAACAGAAACACCTATCTCTCAACGAGGGTCTTATGTCTTTGTAATCAATTCAAGCATGTTGTGCGACGGACAAGACGTGTTTCTTTGCACCACGTTCGCGAATTTGGCGAGTTCGATCCATCTATTATAGATCGAGTTGTTGCCAATTATAACTCGTCGGACTCTGACGCTGGCCAACAAGCAACAATCTTGCAACCCAATAGACGTGTTCGCAGGCGCTTTGGTCAAGCAGCATATGTGAGGCCACAAGATGTAGCCTCTGACAGCTCAGGGGATGATCATGCAGAGCACATTCCCAACGAGGCAATGTTTGAGCGCGAGATTGATAAAATGATCGAGACGATCATGGATTCAGAAAGGCTTATCTATGATGATATGAAAAGTGAAGCCGATACGCCATTGTATAATGGAGCACGTATGTCTAGATTGAAAGCACTCCTGGTTCTTCTCAACATGCAGGCAAAGTTTGGATGGAGTGACACTAGCATCACAGCGCTTTTCAGGTGATCTATTACAATTAGTTTACTTTAAGAAAACTCTAAATGTATAATGATCTGATAGATTTTTACACGACTGTATCGTATTTTTATGTTGTGTAGATTGCTGAAAGAGCACATACTACCAGCTGACAATGTGATGCCAGATTCCCGAGATGAAGCAAGAAAGATTTTGCGAAACTTGGGGATAGATTACAATTCTATCCACGCTTGTCGTAATGACTGCATTCTTTTCAGAGGGGAATACATAGACATGGAGAAGTGTCCGAAATGTGATTCCGAAAGATATTGAGTAGATCTCCACGGGACAAAAATTCCACAAAAGGTTTTGCGACATTTTCCTCTGCTTCCTCGCATCAAGCATTTCTTCGAATGTAAGTCCATGGCCGCCCTAGCATCATGGCATGAGGAGAATAAATCTTCGGATGGTGTGCTACGAATTCCTGCAGATTGCGCAGCCTGGAAACATATAGATGGAACATGGTCGGATTTTTCCAGGGAAGCTCGAAATTTGCGCTTAGGCCTGGCTATGGATGGCGTAAATCCATTTGGTCAAAGATCAACATCTTACAGTGTATGGCCCGTTGTCATCGTCAACTACAACATTCCCCCGTGGTTGACTATGAAGAAGGGGCACCTATGGCTAAGCTTGATTGTGCCAGGGTGATATAAAGTGGGGAATATGGATGTGTATCTTCGTCCACTATTGGAAGAGCTACAACAATTGTGGATTGGCATAGAGGTGGTGGATATGAGCCGACACACAGGACGACGGAATGCTTTGATTAGAGGCATTCTAATGTGGACCATGCATGACTATCCCGGGCTAACAGAATGCTCAGGTGATCTATTGACACTCCTCACTCAGACACTGTAAATCTTGTTTTTTCCCATAGTTGATCTATTATCATGTGTATACATGCAGGGCTTCAAACAAGCGGATACAGAGCATGTGTCACATGTGGACCTAGACTGAATGCACGTAGGGCACCCTCACTGAAGAAGAAAATCTACGAAGGTCATCAAGCGTATCTTCCAGAGAATCATGTGTTACGCGACGGCTTTTTGGGAAGAGAGCCACCAAGGATGTCTGCACAAGCATGGTTAGAGCAGAAGGAGATGTGCGATGACGGATTGCCTCCAAGGATGAAGAGACTATCTCTATGGTATGAGTTACCATATTGGCCCCGACTCATGATCAATCACTTGCTCGATCCAATGCACATATTCAAGAATGTGGGTAATCTACTATGGGACCATCTGACTGGCAAGAAAGATACTTTTGGAGCCAGAGTTGACCTTAGAAATGTGGATCGTATGGAGCAATATTGGCCGCAAACAGCGTCTGATGGATCGATAAAACTCCCTAAAGCACCATGGATTTTCACAGGAGCCCAAGAACGCAAAGTAAAAGAGACCATTCGATCTTTGCGGACCCCCACTGGCGTAATGCACTGGCTCCGAACGTGTTTTACTAAAGAAGGAAAGCTTACCGGTTTGAAGTCACACGATTGGCATAAAATGTGTCAGGTACGTTCATAGTGGACTTTAATATCATTGCATAAAATGTGGACTTTAATATCATTGCTGCACATACTTTACAATTTATTTTACCGGTTGCCATTGAGGGATGTTTGTCTCTCGACATCCGTAACACAATCTACAAACTTGCAAAGCTGGTGCAATGGATCTCACAAAAGGAGATCAACGTAGACTCCATACCATTCGCCAAACTAAATGCTGCGGAGCTTGTGTGCATGTTTGAGAAACATTTTCCTACTACCATGCTAACCATTCAGGTGCATCTTCTTGTTCACATAGTTGATGAGGTGGAAATAGCTAGCACAGTTCATTCCAGATGGATGTTCTTCTTAGAATGTTTCATGAAAACTCTTAAGGGATATGTGCATCAAAAGGTACGTCCGGAGGGTAGCATGGCAGAAGGTTGGTTGGTATCAGAGTCCCTAGTGTACATTGGAGAGTGGCTAGACGGATTTGATAAAGCCCGGGACACGCTATGGCGAACCATAGATGATGAGCGCATATCTGGGATTGTCATGTGCAATCTCGGTGTTGAGAAGAAGATGACGGAAGATCTAGAGGCTAAAATCAACCGATTTTGCATGCTTCACAATCCAGTGATGCAAAAGTGGATTTCACAATATGAGGATGCAAAGCAAGAGCGACAAAGGGCACGAATCGAGTGGAGACGGGGAAGACGACCACCGATGCACTATCCAGCGGTTTTGGAGAGCCTACCAACCTTCATGAGCTTAAGATGGTTGCACAACCAATTGAAAAGCACACAACAATGCGGTGACGAAGTGACTGAGGAAGAGTGGGAGTACTCTCGGGGTTGGGCGACCAAGGTAAGTTTGCAATGTACGACTAGCAAGTGACTTTATTTATAAACGTTTGAACGGCCACTCATAATCTTTGTTCGTTGTAGTATAAGTCATACACAGCAGCATGGTGTAAAGGTCAACATTTTAGGGTGGAACGAATCGACAAAAAGCGTTTTACTCAAGATTGTGGAATCATGGCAAAATTTGAACAGTCTAGTCGACAACGTTCCTCTGATGCAGATCCTGTGGTGGCGGAACTCACTTACTTCGGCACGCTGCAAGAGATTTTGAGGATCGATTACAGAGGATTTTTTGTCAACTTGTTCGACCTGCAATGGTTCAAGATAATCATGCAATGGTTTTCTTGAGGTGGATTCTACTAAGAAATGGACTGACCTAAGAGACACTTTCGTACTACCCGAGCATTGTGCCCCCTTTTACAAGTTATGTGCTTGAAAGCTCTCATGTAAGTTATGTGGCTCTGGCAGGTAATATTTCATCCTACAAAGTCTACATCAAACTGGTGGTGTGTCATAGAGGTAGCCCCTCGTAGTGCAAGGACGTATGAAGGCTACCATGTGCCAATCCCAACGGCATCAATGGAGGAGATCAGAGAAGATACTCAATCAGAAGCCGCTGCGGTGGTGTCAGACGAGCATCAAGATGCTACTACTCTATATGGGGTGCATGTAGAGGAGCTACAAAATGAAACAGAGGATATGTGTTTAAACGGAGAGCTCTATATAGATATAGGAAGTTATGCTGAGTTATGCGAGGATGAGAGAGAGATCTCTTAAAGCCACAAATATTGTATTTGAACAATTTTGCTCCGTGTTGTAAAAGCTCTGGCTCTCTAAGTACCTTCCATGGTGTATAACGCTCTTTTCTACTCGTGCTCACATCTTTTGATTGAAAATTCTGAGTTTTCGACTTGCCTCTTCTATCACTCAATTCATTGCGTCATTGTATTTATATGCGTCATTACATCATTGTATTTAATGGTCTTTGCGTCATTGTCTACTCTATTCATTCAATATTAAGTTTAAATATTCGTGTGTTTAATGCAGGTATGGATGATGAGGAGTTTCTTTCTTCTTTGTCACCGCAGCAGAGACAGTGGAACGTGGAGCGTCATCGCTCTGGTGCATCATCGCGCGTTCCTACTCCATCCGCATCTCCCTCTCTTTCGGAGCATTCAGCGCGCTCCGAAGCTTCGGCGTCGACGAGACGAGCTTCACACTCGTCTAGACACCGGCGCTCTAGTGGTGGCGGTGACGGTTGTTGTGGGGATTCCGCCACTGATGCCTCCACACCGCCTCATGTTTGACGAGGCTCTTTACCCTCCCCTTCTTTGCCCGCCCCCACACCAGCCACAGCATTGCCATCTATGCCAGGTTTTGCACGGCTGACTGTTCCTAGAAGCTACACACCTCTACCTACTCCGCCAGGAGCCACCCCACTCTACACTCCTCGCTTCGGGGCCCAGACGCCGGTGGAGACACCTGACGTCCGTACCCCCATCGACACGCCGCTAGAGACCCCTGCCGGGACACCCAGGTTCACGCGTCACCGGCCAGAGGGCTTGTCCTACTCCGTCGACTTCAACGGCGGCATCATCATGGATGATGACGGCAAGAAGGTGATCTCGCGCATGTGTGGTCTTTGCTCTCATCTGTTTAGACACTACATACTAAACAAATGGAGTGAAGTACCAAGTGATTTAAAAAACAGAGTCATCAGCATACTTCATGATGAGTTTCCCGTTCCAACACGGGATCAGCGCTTCAATGAAGACTTGATGAAGATTCGAATGCGCGAATACTGCAAACACAAGCGTTCCGAAGAGCAAAAAGCAATCAAGAATGGGTGGAACAGGCCAGATTGGCTGGCCAAAGAAGATTGGAAGAATGCGAAGAAAGCAGCGCGCGAGAATCCCGACAAGTGGAAGCAACAAAAGGATGCAGCCAGAGCGCGAGTAGAGGCAGGGAGCTCGCACCACTTGGGGAGCGGTGGATGGGCATCATTTGAGGCCGATTTTGTAAGTGTTTTCGCATTGCTCTTTATGTTCGATAGTTTAGGGTTTATGAGTTTTTTAATTCTAACATAATGAAATCTTTGTATGTTTTGACAGTGGTCGATGACAGGACGTGATCCCACACCGTACGAGCGTGAGTACGCAGGCAGGAAGGGCTTAAACGCCCTGATGGACATTCTCAGTTCGGCGGCATGGTTAGTATTAGGGTTTACTCTTTTCTATTTTTTGTATTGTTTTTTAAATGTCGTTATATGTTTATACTTACTGAAAGCTGTCTTATTGTCTTTTTTTGCAGAATCCGACAGATACGCCACTTGGACGCGATGAGACGTCTGACTAGACGACGTCAGTTTAGCCGTAGCTAGATAGCATTAGTTTAGGGTTTCTCATAGCTTATGTATCATGAGACGGATTTTATACGTCTTTTTGAACCATGTATATTATTACATTTGTCACCACAGTTCCTTTTGCCAATCAATTCTTTATGCCTATGATGTTGTACAATTGTCATTATTACATTTGCCAATCAATTCATTTTGCCTATGATGTGTACAATTGTCAATTTTGCAAACAATGCGTCTTGTGGGTGACTATTTTGGGTCTATTATCTATCCTTGCACTTTTTTAAAAAAGTGAATCAAGTAAAATATGGTTGATGGGTGACAGGGCATTCAATGCCCTACCACCAAAAAAAAATTCTCTCGGGCGTCGCTATAACCGTCGTTATTTATGGCTCTGTAGTGTCGCTATGAGCGTCGCTATAGTCTTCTGTGTAAACATCGCTATAACCGTCGCTATGAGTGTCTCTATATAGCGACGCATATAGCGACGGTTTTAGCGACGCCGGGAGTTATAAAAACCCAGTGTATTTCCGTCGCTAACAGCGTCACAAGAGCACACAACCTCTTGTAGTGGGGTAAAATGCATGACAAAATCATCCACACTCTGATTAGCCCTCTGACTGTAGCCCAAAATCTCATGCCAAACTTCATCAGGTGCTTTGCATTTCTGTATTGTGCCAAAAATGCTAGCTTCACATGATTATAGTCCAACACAATCCCTCGCATTTGTGCCTGTACCGCCTCTCCATAATTTTGTAGCCAAGCTTTTGCTTCATCCTGTAAACTGTATTGCAGCAGCCGTAACAGTATAGCCGGATCCTGTATGCCCGGAAGCAAGCAAGTAACTTCCAATTTCTCAATAAAAGAGTGTGCATTTTCCCTAGGCAATCCATGAAACTTAGGAAACTCGTCTGCCATGTTTGATTGCCACACAAACAATTACATGTGACTTCGAAACTGCAAGGGATATCGATGGATCGCTCCAGTACCTAATCCACCTCACACTCGGTAACCTGGCCCCCAGTGCTCGGCTTCACAAAACCTCATGACCCTCACAAAGGCTACAATCCAAATTAAACGACCGCCTCACTTGCTATCCACAAATAGCACATACATAGGCGGTTGTCCATAAGGACCCACATCCCATTTACATTTTCTGTCTGCATGGTATACGAATTTCATAAAAATTAGAGCACACAAGGATTTCTCCTCAGCGGGTGCACCAAAACAATGTCAGCGTGCAAAAGAATGAAAATGAGAACCCCTATACCCTTGCACACACCACACCGTCGGAAAGAAACACCACAAAGCTGCGGAAAACACCTATGTCGAACACCTGTAGAGTCGGGTAAAAAACAGTCCTAACCCAAACCATGATTAAAATTGATGAAAACCAAGACCATAAAGATGAATCTCCTGTCATGTAGACCTTCGTAGAGTATCCATATGCTTAATTACGACACCAGACGAGAGAGTTACAAGCTTTCGAAGATGGGGTCTCTCTCAAAAGCTCCAAAAAAGCTAGTCTCTGTTAGGAAAAAAACGTGTGCAAGGAATTGCAGCTATTAAAAGGGGATTTTTTTTGGATCTTATCCCAAGGGATTTTCTCTCTCTTCTTAGCCGACATGGTTCTCTCCTTGGGCACCTTTTAATTGGTCCAATTTGGACCTTTTTTGGGTCAAAAATGAGCTATCGGCCACTTTTTGACCAAGGCAAGTGGGGAAAGGGGATGTCCAGTGGACCAAAAAAGTGTCCAGGAACCTGGGCAGCCCCTCTCTCCCTCAAAGTCCACGAGCCCTCACAAGCAAGGCCAAGAAGCTCCATTAGCTCCATTGATAGACCCTTAGGGGGTACCCACTCCCCCCCTTAAACCCTCCAATTTCCACTTTCTCCCCCCCATGTGGGATTACTCCATTGCCACTTGGCACCATCCTCCCACCTTCCCAACTTCTCAAAAATTTCCAGCTTCTCCCAAAGCATGAGGGGACTTCTCGTATATTTTCCCCGAGACATACCTTACTGCTTCGGTCACCGAATGACGCACCGTAACGCACGGCTGGAATCCCATCACCTCGGCTATCTCCAGAAATGTAAAACTTCAGCATTTCTAATCTTAGACCCCCAAGTTTTCCTAGTTTCCCTTCTCGCATGCACCCGTAATCACCTTCTAAGTTGAGACCGCCCGCTTCGGATGCTCATAATTCATGACGTACAATTGCGATTCACAAGCTGTTAAGCACGGCTGAAAACCCTTATTAAAAACCATATTTTGGAGTCTCGAACAACCCAAAACATCAGCATTCAAGCTTGACCTAAACCAAGCCTTTGTACAGGGTTTTTTACACGGACACTTTCAAAGTTGGAAGCACTATGTACATGTATATACATGGGGGTGGTCAGCAAGTTTTTTTGGCATTATTTACGGCCTTTGTACTCATCCAAAAAATGCCTGACAATGCCTATGTACAATGAAAAGGTAAGAATAGCCACAGTGCTTAGGTGATTTTGAGTAGGGTGAGGTATCTCACTATGGCAAATATGGAGAGCCGAAAAAAGTTTATTATTAGCCCTTCCCCAGGATGATGGTATATTTATGTACCATCATAAAGCATCTTTTTCAAAGAGATTTCTTTTGAGTCCTCTATGATATTTGGTCCCTTGAGAGGAGTTTTATTGTGTGTATTTTTGTTACACTCATGCTTCATGCAACAAAACTTACATGAGATAGTCGCTCTTTGACAATTCTTTGGTAGATCCTTTGGTAGAAGGCGACTCAAATAGGGTTTCAGGTGATATCCGTTTACCTTCCTGGAGTGCTCTTTACCATTCAAGTCCATAAGTTGATAGTAACTTGAATTGAAATCCTTCTTGACTATGGCCACTGCCATCTAGTTTCAAACTTGGCATCAAAACGATTATCAAGTCAATTGTCATACCTTAGCACAAGATCTCCTTCCTTGATGCCTTTGTCCTTCAGTTTCTTGTCGAGATTTTCTTTTGCTTGTTTATCTTTCCTCTTGTAGCATTCGTAAGCTGCTTCTCTTTTCCACTCAAGCTCTACTAGTGTAAGAAGTCGATCCAACATACTTCTTGATCATCTTGTGCACCTCTGCCAGGAAGCCGTATTGTTGGGATGTTGAGCTCGATAGGCTGAAAAGCGTACACCAAGTGAAATGGAATGAATTGTGCTGCCTCCCTATATGTGGTTCAATATGCCCACAAGGCACCATCCAAGAAGTCATCCCATAACTTTGTTTTGTTTTGCACTATCTTTCTAATGATGCCTGCAATGACACCATTAGCCTTCTCCACCAAACCATTTGACTATGGGTAGTAGGGTGTGCTGTGACGATGTAGAATGTGAAGTTTCTGTGAGTAAACCCTTCTTGAACCCTGGACCATTATCCAAAACAATCTCTAGAGGTGTGCCACATCTACAACAAATATTAGTGTAGACAAACTTGCTCACTGTTTTCCCATTTACCCTTGCCACACTTTGAGCCTCTACCCACCTAGTCATGTAGTCTACAGCCACTAGAATGTAGAGTTTACCATTCTTTGTTCTATGAAGAGGACCCATAGCATCAATGTCCCACTTTTCAAAGGGTCCATTTACAAGCACTATTTGCCTCGGACCATGCGCAAGCCTTCTATTTCCATTTACCTGATAGTTGTGACAGATTTTATATGAATGTTGTACATCCACATGCAAGCTTAGCCAAACATGTCCCGCAAGAAAAATCTTCTTCACGGTTAATTCTTTGGCAAAATGACCACCACATGCCTCTTCATGCAAACCTTTTAGAATGACTGTAATTTCTTCAATAGTTGGTACTCTTCTACACACTTGATCCTTCCCTCTTTGATAGAGGGAGCCTTCTAGGAAGAGATAGAAACTTTCCTTCTTCATGAGTCTCCTCTTTTGAGCTTTTGTGAAGTCTTGTGGCAACTCACCCTCCAAAATGTAGCCAATAATGGGAGCCAATGACTCCAATCCCTGGTATCTCGGTTGCTTGACAGTTGCTGCCACCATGATGACATGCACTTCTTTGTAAACACATGTAACTGCTTGTTGTGCAAGTAAATCAGCATCTTCATTTTTTTTCCTAGGAATATGATATAGTTGCATTTTTTCAAACTGATTAAACAACCTATGAATGGCATGAACTTTTGTCCTTAAGCTTTCATTCTTGCATGCCCAAATGCCTAAAATCTGCTTCACAATGAGAAGTGCATCCCCCTTTACCATGAGACGTTGTATACCTTGGCCAATGCACATCTTTAAACCATGAAGTAGTGTGTTGTATTCTGCTTCATTGTTGCTAGTTGAACCTGGTAGATTGACCTTCTCTTTCATGACCACTTCTCCACTTGGGTTCAGCAACACTAGCCCTCCCCCTACTTTTTCTGTGGCTCATCAAAAAGCTCCATCAAAGGACAAGGTAAAAGCATTAGGAAATACTTTTAGGTGGTGGCAATCGTAGGGCTTTTACTTCAGGTACCTTAATCTCCTTCTCATGTACCCTATAAGTGAAAATCCCTGCCAATTGTGCATACACACTATCTTCTACCTTGAAAGATTATTGGAACTCTTGCAACCCCATAACCCAATTTGAGATCCTAG
This sequence comes from Adiantum capillus-veneris, assembly GCF_014529385.1. Lineage (NCBI taxonomy): Eukaryota > Viridiplantae > Streptophyta > Polypodiopsida > Polypodiales > Pteridaceae > Adiantum > Adiantum capillus-veneris. Next base: position 102,569,130 of record NC_140942.1, on the reverse strand, counting down.
TACTAAGATTCATTTGAGATAACACCCAAGGGAACAAATTTTATGCAGTGAGAATTACAAAAGGTTTTGGTAGCAAGCAGGACCTAAACTTTCTCACCCGCAAACATGAGAGAAATCATCGTGAGTTCTGCTTCTGTGTAGCCTCTCTCCAAAGTATTCATGACCCTACTAGAAAAGTAGATGGGTTGCATCATGATATTGTGGGGATCTTGCTGTAGCAAAACAACACCCATTATTTTTTTCCCAACACTAGAGCCAACAAAGAATGTGTACTCCTAACAAGGAGGCATGAGTGTTGGTAGCTCTGATAGAATGACTTTGATGTTACAAAAATATTCTTCAAGCTCATCAGACCAAACAAATTTGACTTGCTATGTCAATTTTTGCAAGGGGTGAAGTAACTCTGAGGCTAAGTGAATGAAGCGTGACATATACTTCACCGTTTGAATGAATGAGATGACCTCCTTAAGAGTCTTGGGTGATGGTAGCTCAATAAGAGCCTTTGCCTTTGAAGGATCCACTTTGATGCCTTTGTAAGAAACTTTATGACCAAGCAAGATCACTTCATCCTCACCTATGTGGCACTTATTGGGGTTGAGTTGACCTCCCATGTCATAGAGTTTCTTCAAACCCTCTTCTACCTTTTGTAGATGCAATGATTTTGAGCTATAAATGCAAAAATCATCAATAAAAACCATAATGGACTTTCCAAAGAATGCTTGAAACACCATGTTCATGAAGCGTTTGAAAAGTGTATTCATGACCCTACTAGAAAAGTAGATGGGTTGCATCATGATATTGTGGGGATCTTGCTGTAGCAAAACAACACCCATTATTTTTTTCCCAACACTAGAGCCAACAAAGAATGTGTACTCCTAACAAGGAGGCATGAGTGTTGGTAGCTCTGATAGAATGACTTTGATGTTACAAAATATTCTTCAAGCTCATCAGACCAAACAAATTTGACTTGCTATGTCAATTTCTGCAAGGGGTGAAGTAACTCTGAGGCTAAGTGAATGAAGCGTGACATATACTTCAACGTTTGAATGAATGAGATGACCTCCTTAAGAGTCTTGGGTGATGGTAGCTCAATAAGAGCCTTTGCCTTTGAAGGATCCACTTTGATGCCTTTGTAAGAAACTTTATGACCAAGCAAGATCACTTCATCCTCACCTATGTGGCACTTATTGGGGTTGAGTTGACCTCCCATGTCATAGAGTTTCTTCAAACCCTCTTCTACCTTTTGTAGATGCAATGATTTTGAGCTATAAATGCAAAAATCATCAATAAAAACCGTAATGGACTTTCCAAAGAATGCTTGAAACACCATGTTCATGAAGCGTTTGAAAAGTTGCAGGGGCATTTGTCAGGCCAAATGGCATGACTTTGAAAGCATAACAACCCGAGGGAGTGATGAAGTTTGTTTTCAAAACTGATCCTCCAATGTGATACCTATTTGAAAGTAACATGAATAGCCATCATGCACAATGTACTTCTCGTGACCATCTACCTCATTTAGTATCTCATCCTAAAATGGGAGGGGAAAGTGATCTCTTTTTGTTGCCTCATTTAGTGGACGGTAATCCACACACACCCTCCACTTTCCGTTTTTCTTGGGAGTGACGACAAAGGGAGAGACCCACTCTGAATTCTCCACTGGATAAATGAAACTTATTGCTAGAAGCTTTCTTACCTCCTTGAGTAAATCCTTCTGCTTGATGACTCCGAGACTTTGTAGCTTTTGATCCTTAGGTGTGGCCTCTGGCTTGATCTTGTGTTGAACAGCATCTACTCCACGCACGTCGGTGTAGTCTTTAGCAAAAAGCTTAGGAAACTTCCTTAGCACACATTTGAACTCCTCTCTTTCATCCTTTGTAAGTGGGGTAGACAACATACCTTCTAACATTCCTTCATCTTCCAAATTTTGGTTCTCTTGAGGACCTACCTCCTCCAAGCCTAGGCAAGAGGTTTTTTGGTTGCTTGGCTTAAACCTTAGCCCCATGACTTCAATGGAAGACTCCTCTTCCTTACTGCTACCACTACCTTCTTCTTCTGAAGTGCTATCAGTCCAGTCTTCCTCCATCTTGCTTTGCGATGATTCTTCACGGAGCTCCTCTTGATTTTTCTCCTTCATGTCAAAGACAACCTTCTTATGATTGTCATTCCTACAAATAAACTTTTCACTTTCCCAATCCTGCAAAACTTGCATTTTCATTAGCCATGGTCTTCCTAGGATAAATGGATAGCCACTTCCCTTGGTTGACATAGCATAAAAATCCACCGCTTCTTAATGCCAAAGGCCTCCACAAAGACATTTCTACAAATGCCTACACACCTAGCCTTGCTATTGTTTTCCATTTTCACTTTGATTTTAGGTGTCTCATGGATGTGCATGCCTAGTCTTTGCATGAGTCCCTCTGTCATGATGTAAATTTTTGCACCTCCATCCACTAGACCTTTCCTAACCAATCTTCCTTTGATGTAACAATCTAGCACAAGTGTAATATCCTCATTCATTTCAGCTTGTGCAATTTTTACAATAGGCACACTCTCTTTTACCTTTCTCCTAGTGGTAACTGCCCTTGTTGAATCCCTCCTAACTTGTGGACATAATGCAAGAAATTGAGGCCATGAGATATCAGGACCCTTACCTCTCATGCTTCCAACAAGTTTTACGGAGCCATACCATGTCCAAGAGGGAATTCTTGAAGGTTGATACAATGTCGAGTCCTCTTTTCTCGTCCATGGTCACTTTGTGACGTAACTACTTCTTTCTCCTTACCTTTTCCTCTGCCATGCTTAATGCCATTTGCTTCTATGTCAACCTCTTTTGAATCTGTCACCTCTACCACATGCACATTTGGGTCTGGAAAAGGTGGAACTCCTTCTACTCCTCGTGGAGGTGGTATTGCTCCATTTGGCCTTTGTAGAGGCCTTGGTTGTTGACTAGTTCCTTCACCTGCATTCATCATCACTTGGTAATTCAAGTTAGGTCTCCCTGGCTCCCCACAGGGCCGTGGAAAATTATACATCCCATGTCCAGACTCCCCGAAATTCCAACATTGCAAGACTCTCCTAGGTCATGGTGGCTCTCACTCTTTTGACTTCTTTGCTTGTCCCTTTGGACCTATAGCTTGTGCAAGGTGAATTGGCAGGTTTCTTAAAGATTCATTTAACTTCTCAATCACTTCAGATGCTACCTCAAGAATCTTTTGGATCTTGATGCTTGCAATTTTCCCTTAGGCCTAGGACCCTCTAATGGAACCTCTCCTCTTAGACACTTGAGTTTCCTATACTTCTCAACAGCCCTAGTTTCAGCTACATCAAAGGTAGCAGGTGCACGCACCTCAACTGTTATCTTGAGTGTGGAAAAGAGACCGGCTATGAACCTCTCCTTCTTTAAGAACTCTACACCATCACCAGGGTTAGCAACATTTCTCACCCATACAGCCCAAAGACATAGAAACGCTTGTTTATACATGTAGTAGTCATCTAAGTCTTTTTGCTTGTGTGAAATTATCCACGACTTCATTATAGCTTTCCTTAACCTCCTGAGATAGAGAGTCAAATCAAGTGCTAGCATCCTTCCTCAGAACTACCTCAAACATTTCTAAGAGTTCCTCATCTCTTATCACTCTTTTTATGTGGCAAGTCATTTTGAAATTTTCTAGAAATAGCCCGGCATCCTTGCCAGGATCTCCAAAAAAGAGAGGATATCCTGACATTTGGCGTTGGGCCTCTATGGAATCAATTTCAAAGTGACAAGACATTTTTGTTTTTCTTTCTTAAAGAGATTTACACAATAATGTTTTCTAAATTGCAATCTATTCTACAACAAAATAAAAATATGCACATCAAATGACCTGTCATAGTCAACAAGAGGCAGGATGATAGGGTTTGGTGACGAAAGAATTTCTCCTACTCTTTGGGCACCAAACATGAACACCATACGTTTTTGAAAATGGATCTTTCTACTAATAGCAACGTTTATTCTAATGTGTGGAGTGAAATGGAAGCGGAAAACCTCTATTCCTAGGCCATTATCCATGGTCTATGCATTACCTAATGAGAGGCAAAATTAAAGGATTTACTGAAGCGTTTATCTCGGCCAACCTAAGAGGGCATAAAATTCTACTAATTACTCATTGAAATTTTAATTTTGTGCTTACAATGATATGCACCCTTTGCCTTGCAATAGGAACAAACGGGTCATGCAAATTTTTGTGATTTATGCACGCTACTTGATTACTCTAAAATCTGAGTATTCACAACAACATACACAAGCCCTCCTCAGTGGGGGTACCAAAATTGAGGTGGTCCGGGGCGGGCAACAAGAGAGGCGACCTCTAAACACCCCTCAAGGCTCTCGTGTTGCTCAATTGGGGCTGGGGCAACCAGAATCACAACACAACAACAAAACCATAGCCAAACCCAAACAAGATAGGGGCAACACCTAGATATGGTATGCAAATTAGGATGCAAGAGAGATTTTGTCACAACCAAGAAGATACACCACAAAACACACACAAGCAACCTCACACCAAGACACACACAAAATGGACCAAAGATAGCTAGAGCAAAGTGAAGAGAGAGAGAAATGGATCTTGTATAATACCTTCTTTGTAACTTGCAAATGGAGATGGTTCGTTATGATGCTATCGTAGAGCTTGTACAAAACTAACTTAATTCTTAGTGAATGCTAAACATTGCAAACACACACACACAAACTGTCTTAGGGTGTGGGAGACCTCTCACCACAATACCGTCTTACAATGGATACAAAATTGGCAATGAAAACACACTAAAACACTTTCTAAAACAAGATCAAATGATATAAATGCAAAATACACAAGTCACCTTGAATTCACCAAACCGTATTGCACAAGTGGAAGGACGAATATTTGAACGTCTAATCACGCCTATGATGCACCAAACCTCAATTTATTAATGATGGAGGAACGTACACAATAGTGGTTTTGAGATTTTTGAACTCATGCTCTCTCACTTGCAATGTGTAGCTTGAAAACTTCTCTCACACCAAAAGTGAAGCTCACAAAGTGGTTGCTATGCCTAAGTCTCTCCTCACGCATAGAGTGTTGGGGGTGCTATGTGAGATATTGCAGGTTGTTTTACAAGAAGGAGAGGGGCCTATTTATAGGTTGGAGACCATCATTAACATTATTTGGAAATCCTAATTTACAAGCTAATAAATCAAGATTATGATTGTTTCTGAATATCAAAACATTGCGGACCTTCTTTGTATGCTTGAGTCATGGATGTGGGCTCAAAAGAGAGCATTATTGATGGTAGATAAGGTGAAAGTAGAGTTTTAAGAAAGGAGAGAGAGAGAGAGAGAGAGAGAGAGAGCGAGAGAGAGAGAGAGAGAGAGAGAGAAAGAGTTTGACTATGCACATGTCTTGAGGTGAGGTGTCTTTTATGGTTAGGTCAATGGCTATTTTGAGTTAGTATGTTAGTGGTTAGTGATCACTAGAAAGTTAATGATATATTTACAATGGGTAGAATGAGGTGGATGGTTGAAGTAAGATGGTTGAATGAAGTGAGGAAATCCTTGTGATGGTGAAGCTTGAAGAATTTTTTGACTTACTTGCGTAGGTTCTCAAAATGACTAGCGATCCTCTTCTTCTTCTTCTCTTCTCTAAGCCATCGCCGCCAAGGTTGATTGTCGCAATGAAAATGGAAGTTCGATTTATGAGATCTCTCAATTTTCAAAGGTTAATCATGGTTTACATCCTGAATTTTATGTATATAGAGAAGGGGTAATATGGAATTGTACTCTGGAAGTAATAGAGAGGCGCATAGAGATGGTGTATGTACATGTAGAGCTCATATAAGAGCTATGGAAGTAAGAGGGGAGGTTAATGGTGAATAAGGTGAGAGAAACCATGGAAGGTGCAGTGTGTGTGTGTGTGTGTGTGTGTGTGTGTGTGTGTGTGTGTGTAGAAGTGTGGAAAGAGGTGAGAGAAGACTATGGGCTACTTGTGAGAAAAGTGGGCAAACTAGGGCCCACCAATCAAAAAATCATACCTCCAGTGGTAGCTTGAAAAATTATAAAAAATTTTGAGGTGAGTATTCAGTTGTTGGTCCATATTGTGTCTTCTAACCACCGCTTCAAATTAGGAGTGGAAAATCCCATCCAAATGCCTATGTTTCTTCACAAAAAAAGTCTTCAATGGCCCCCCTTTTGTTGAATTTGCATATGGCTCCAAAGGTGAGACCCTCCTTGCATTAGAGCAAGACCTAATTGATTCTTAGGGGTTTGAAGTCGTGCATGGTTGTGGATTATGCATAAATATAATGTATGGATATGATGGAAAAAAACAGGCTAGTATTTATAAACAATTCATGGAATCTAGAATAGTGTGGGCTATATATATAAAAAATAAATATATAAAAATATAGAGAATCAAATGAGGAGGGCCCTCATTTATGTTTATTGATGTATATTTATTCACAAGAGGTAAAAAGAAATACCCGTAGAAAATAGAAATTTAGTGAAAGGCAATGACTGATGGTGGAAGGTATTTTTTGAGGTTTTTCCTTGGAGTGGATTCACACAAAAAATAAGAGAAACTTGTATTAAATTATTTTTTATAAATACATAGGTAAGAAAGATTATGATAATGGTGAGTAAATGAACATAGCATACTTAGGAAAATAATGCACACCTAGGTAAATAAATACCAAAATAATTATAAAAATTCCCTATTCTTAGGCCCTATATACAATGAAATATTTACACACCAATGGGCCATAATATACTTTGCCTTTTGTTTTTGTTTATTTTTTTGGCTCAACTAGCCTAGTGACTAGTTAGCTGAGGGTTTTAAGAAGATATGGGAAAAGTCCCCCAACTCACACATGCGTACGTACAATGAAAAGGTAAGAATAGCCACAGTGTTTAGGTGATTTTGGTAGGGTGAGGTAGCTCACTATGGCAATTACGGAGAGCCAAAAAAATGGCTATCAGTGCTAAAGAGGGTTTAAATGTGGGACATATGTGTGGCCCAGATGGAAGTTCACTAAGTCCAGCTAAAGTTGAAGCCATACAAAAGATAAAAGAAACATACACAATGGTTACTAACGTTTGGAGGTTTTTGGGTGCATTTGTATTTTATCGTATTTGGTTGCCACACTTTTCTCATGTTGCAGAGGTGCTTTATCAATTGCTATAAGGAAGGGTAAAAGGTTTTTATGTGAAGAAGATTATGCAATGGCCATCAAAAGAGTGAAGATGATGTTTCTTGAGGCTCCTACCTTGAGAAAGGTTGACTATAAGTGTGAAAGTCCAGTGATCTTAACAGTTGACACTTGCCCGACAGGTATTGGGTGGGCTATAGGTCAAGATGATGAAGATGGTCACATATATGAAGTCCGGTTTGGAGCAAAAGTGCTTAATGCTTGTCAAAGAGGTTACCCATAGGTTAAGAGAGAACTTTGGGGTGTTGCTATTGCCTTGAGTTTTGACAATGAATATTTAATTGGTGCTTCAGTTGTGGTAGAGACAGATTGTTTACCATCGATAGGGTGATTGCAAACTGCACTAATTTAGACATTGCAATGTTGCAATGGATAGTCTTTATTAAGTATCTTAACCTGAGTTTTCTCACATTGCAGATAGAGATAACCCTATAGCAAGGGCCAGGTATGAAGATGAAGAGGAGATGCTTACCACTAATGATGATGTGGGCTTAATGTTCTATACCTCTTCTCACTTACATGAAAGCTCTGGTACTCATGCTCATGGTTTTGAAGTCTTTTTTGAATATATGTAAGATGGAGAATGGATTTTGATAGGCCGTTACCTCAGTATTCTTACTAGGCAAGAGTGATGGAGTGATCAAGAGACAAGAGGATCAGGAAAAAGGCTTATAGCTCTATTTTAAAGGATGGTCATTTGTGGAAGCAACCAAAGCATTTGAGAGGGGTACCACAATGGGTTGTTAGTGATAAAGCAACTCAACAACAGGTAATTAAAGAGTTTCATGAAAGACTATGGGCTAGACATGGAGGAGTATGGGCAACTTTTGTCAAAATCAAGGATCGTTATTGGTGGAAGGGAATGTACAAAGATGTTGCTCAATTTGTGGAAAATTTCTTAGTATGCAAGCAGTATTCTAATGTACGGCATCGAGATGGATTGCATCCTACTTATGCACTAGCTATGCATTACAAGTGGGTAGTAGATTTGATTACAATGCCAATGGGTGTTTGGAAGATGAGGTATATTGTTCTTGCTAGAGAAGATGTCACTAATCAGGTTGAAGGAAGAGTACAAAGGCTACAAATGATGTATGAAAATTTTTACTTGAAGATTTGATTTCCATGTATGGTTGTGTTGGTAAAATCACTAGTGATAGAGGAGAGTTGGATGCATATGAAGCTCGTGAGTTCTTTTCTCGTTTCGGCATCAAAGTGGCTCTTACTAAATTTGCATACAATCTAGAAGGTAATGGGAAAAGTGAAAGAGGGCATTTGCCTATTGTTAAGGCTTTAGCAAAAGCATGCCGAGGACATATTGGTGATTGGCCTAAGCTACTACCTTCTGCTTTATGGGCTGATCACACTACACATAGTTCAATTACAGGTTATATGCCATTTGAATTGATGCATGGATAGAAGCATTATGCCTACAGAGGAGGTAGTTATGTCTTGGACTATAATGCCATGGGAAGTGGATATGTCTACAGAAGATTTGCTTGCTTTACATATTTGCCGACTTGAGAGGTGTCAAGAAGATATTGAAAGCAGCATTTAACGAGAAGCATAGAGGCTACGGCCGCATGCTGTCAAAGATGCAGATTGGGTACTCGTTTATGAGAGTAGCTTGGAAAACCAATACTCTTCTATGCGAAAGATGTTCAAGCGGTGGTTTGGACCATATGTTGTACTGCATGTTTATGACAATGCAACATATAAGTTATGTGAGCTTGATGGCAGTAGTGAGCTTAGAGTGCCTATTGTAGGGAAAAGGATCAACCTGTTCAAGAAACGAGAAGGTGAGTTTAGTTTTGAGGATCAAATATTAGATTGGCATTCAAGGGATGATGATGATATGTATACATCACATGATGTGTTTGATGAATCTTTGGTTGAAAGGGAACATGGTTGTCACATCCCGGAGGATGTGCAGGTTCAGAGGGGGTAGATGTCATGCCGCTCTGCTTCCATGATGGGAAAAAGGGTCAAGATATGAAAGTTTAGATTCTTTGAATCCTATATGTATATCAAGCAGTGGCCAAGGCTCGATAGTATGCAAGGTTTGATGTTAAATGTTATGCCAGATGCAACTTTAAGGGGCCATAACCTATATTTTTTGTGCTATAAGTGGATATTCTCCAAGCTGACAAAATGGGAGTTTATGGGTTGGAAATGTAGTACTCGGAACACTGTTCATGCTTGTCTTTATGGCTCGCTGATTCGAGTCCAAATGGAGAAGTTATGGCCAGTTTATTATTCCCGGGGCTCGGTTAAGTTGGTGTTTGGACCCGCCTCGAGATGTGTGCCGAGGAAGTTGAATTGAGCTTAGCTAGGGTTTGATTAATAAAGCTCAGAAAGGGTTGTTGCATGTGTTAACAGAGCTCAAATCAGGCAATAAATGGTCACCGATTTAAATTTTTTTGCAGTTATGGACAACTACGACAATGCTTGGTTGGTAATAATTAAACTCTTCGCAATACCTTGGATGAGATGTATGCAAAATGCGGTGTCTATACATCAAATTCTTGATGATCTTTCTATTCAAAGTGGTCACTTAGGGTGCATTCAAGGCTCTTAGAGATGGGTGCAGTGATGCTTTGGTCCGTATGTAATTACAATGTGGTGCCCTCACAAATGCATAAAAGGTTTTTGATGGGCATCCTCCTTAGGGGTTATCTCTTGGAGTGTATTGATTGTGAGATATGCCCAAAATGGCTACGGCAAAGAAGCTCTAAGCTATTTTCACCGTATGCGAAGGGAAGGCCTCTCTACAAATGCTATCACCTAAGCTTATAGGCCCAAATGAGGAAGGGTGGTTGTCCACTACGTGCCCGCCCAAGCTCCTAAGGGGTGGCCGCCAAAAAAGACCATACGGGCGCCCATGTAAAGGGATGGAAACAAAAGTTCTTTTTTAATGAAAATATGTTCACCCTTCAAGGGAGCAGTCACGGTCGGTGTGACTGTTTCAATCAAAGGATAGAGAACAAGTGATAGGCATAAAAAATGTAAGTAGGGGAAGTGTGGAAAAAGAGAAAGGCTTGCAAAAGGGAAAAAGAAAGGAAGGGAGGCGCCAACGAGCGGAGAAAAAGAAAAGGATTTTCTTTATGGGAAGAGGAAGAAGGAAGGAGGGGAATTTTGGGGCTTTAACTAATGTTTAGGTTTTGTGAGAGGAAATGGATCTCTCATGCACGTGCGCTTGCAACTTGAGGAGATACGAAGTGAGGGAAAGAGCAAGGAAGGAGAGAGGCGAAGTTGAACGCGTGTGAGGAAGCAGAAGAAGAAGGAGGAAATGGAAGCTTGGCTTCGAGCTCGAGGGATCTCTCTTGGTCTCATCGAAGGTGCTCTCTCTTGAGCTCTCTCAACTTCAACAAGGAAAGAGGATGCACTCTCTTGAACTTTCTCTGAGTCTCTTGACTTGGTAAAAGCAAGTAGGAGCAATTAGCATGTGAAGGAGGAAAATTGGATACCGGTTTTCCTTTAAGCTTGAAGAGAAGAGATACCAAAGGGGACAAGCTTTCCAGATGCCACCAGGGTAATCTTGACTCTCTTGGGCAGGTTCTTGAGAGGATTGAGCTCTGACAAGCTCGACATTGCATAACAGTTCTTTTAATGTCCAACATTTGAAATTAAATCCCACTTTGGCTAACCAATAGCAAGTTAAGGAATTATTAGTGTCTATTTTAATTAATTCAAGAGTCATTTTCAGTAATTTTTTTGGTGTCGTGCATCTTGTCTCTTGTTTCCCACAGCGAGCAGCCCCATGCTGACCTGGTTCACCTCGCGAACCCATTATCCCCAATGCTGCCCAACCCGATGAACAACTATCTTAGAGCCCAAAATGTTGCTCAAGCTACACCACTACCACCTCCAATGCTATTCACAACCCCCACATCCGAGAATCACCCCTATGAATCATATGGGTTGTGAGCCATCTAGTGCTTGTTTGGAAGGTTGTGAGGAAGATATAGACCCTACCATTGCCTATGGAATGGATGCATTTGAAGAGTGCCTACAATACTACATGGAGAACTATTGGGGACAAGCCAAACCACTCTATCAAGTAGCTTCTCTTGCGGCAAGAGGCCAAAATATCAATTTCACTACTACTAAGAGACCACATCTTCAATGCTACAAGTGTGGGGTCCCACATCGTGTAGCCAAGTGTCCTATTAGAGTACAAAAGAATGCCACACTAATGCAAATTATGTTCGCATTTTATTATAATCAGGATAGATGAATCCTTTTTTGGAGTTTACATTAGTGCATCTTTGAAAGTCGGATTTCTTATGACATTAAATGGGATTCCACAAGCCATGAAGGCTTGTGTCCACTTTAGATGCAATTTGAGCATATCCTCATGAGTGAATACTCCAGGTAGAGTCCCATGTGTAGTGGCTCTGCAGGATGTCTCGAGACTTGCATCCATCCCTCCATTGGCACCATTTGGAAAAGTGTAAGGACTTTGAGGTGTTCGGGTTGTTCCCATTGAAGGTCCTTGGCTAGCTTGCACGTCCTCTTGATCAATCAAGCAACTACAACTACAATGCCGATACTCATGTGTAATCGATGTGGCATATATCATTTGATTGCCCAATGTGCGGGACGGGTGTCTAACCTCACTTCTATCTTATTGTAGACATAGCGAGAACCACGAATATAATTGTCAATCCATGGGACGAAGTTGACTTGACTAGTCAATAGAGGCTATAAGAGTTTGTCAATCTCTTGCAAACAACAAACAACTTGCAGCTTACTCAAGCTACACTCAAATGACAGAAATCACCAAAAGCTAGTCGCTCATTGGCAAACAAATTGCAACCATTACAGCATCAAATGACATCCAAACGTTATGAAACTTCTAGGACATGTTTATAATAACTAAGCACACATGCTTATGGTCTCATATCTCACTTTAGGTCAAGTGCAAAAATTGTTATTATTAACAGCAGTGAGTTTTTGACATAGTCGTTTTCGACCCAGAATGCATCTAAATGCTTAGCAATGATGCCCCAATACTCCGCCTATACTTATTTTATGATTTTGAAGCATAAATTCCTACTTATGATGAAATTAGTCCACGGGTCGACAACGCCAAAACCTACAGATTACCATGAAATGCTTAGTTCGATGTGTAGATCTCTTACCTACGGTTGTAACGCAATAGACGGCACTGCAATGTGACAATCGCGAAGGGAGTAGGAAGCGCGAGAAGGATATAAGTGAGTGTTGTTAGCTCACACTGTGTTTCTATTATCCAAAAACTTCTAAAATAATTACAACAATTGGCTTTTATACCTTAGCCAAGGTTTTTGTGGTCAAAACTAATAATTTGGGAGCTCTAACTAAAGACAGGTGGATACAATCTAGAAGCTTGTAGCACCGGCTCATCAATTACATTGTTTATCTGGAAAGTAGGAGTTACAACATTCTCGATTCATCAAAATAATAAGTGTTTTTACAATAAAAGCTTTGAAAAATAATAAGTGTTATCCGAGTTAGCTTGCTGCTGCTAACATTCCCCCCCTCCTCGACTGTGTCATCCCTTGACACAGCTTCATGGACTAAAGTAGTCTTTGGGTTGACGGCTGGCAAGGTGGTCTTTAAGTGCATGTAGTGCTTTTCGATATCTTAGTCGTCTTTCTTTGTCAAGAACTTGCAAGAACTACATGGTGACTCTGTTTTTAAGTTCAATGGCTGAATAGACAACAAACCTGGATGTAAGGTTACTTATCACTGGCCCAAATATCTTCATTTTCCAAGTGAAGAGACCTGGATGGAACTCTTTCTCAAATGCCAACATATTGCTAGAGGGTAAAAACATACATCGGGCGTAGAAGCCATCACGGACTTCTTATGAAGGTTGTCCACTTAAGTCATAATAGAGACCTTTATTGCCTTCGAGGAAGACATCCATGGTGCTCCGGCTTGCTCAGGCTCATGAAAAGCTTGAGTGCAGGTGAGAAACATTCTACAAATTTTATATCGCATGGCACATGAGAGGTCAAGGAGGCTCTTGAGGAAAGTCATGGCACCCGTTAGGGTTTTCACCATGTATTCTTCCGTTGGTTTTCCCTACTCTAGAGCTGGTGCACGTGGGTAATTTAGCCATGTAGGCCTCTTCTTTTTTGGTGATTCCTATGCCTGCCAAGTCCTTACCCTTGGTACAGGATAGAATGTGGGTCTTTTTGGAGGGCTGCAAGTTCTCTTATGAATAGAATTAGATATCTAACACCATATTAGAGAGTTTGAAACTTTAGAACCAGTTTGGGAATCTTCAATGTCTTAAAGATTTGGCCATATGGACAAATCTCAAAAAAAAATTAAAGGCCAAATCCTTCCACAAGGTAGTACTTGAAAAGCTCATTTAAGCCATGCTCTCAAAACTTTGGCTAAGATTTATCCATGTGGTCCAATCTTAAGCTTATATTGAAAGTGGGAATTGGAAAATTCCCAAATTCACTAATATGGTGTTATCTCGAATTCTTGTTCAATCGGCTCTTTCTCCACTTGGGGTGGATATCCTCTGAGCCTTCTGCATGCATATCTTTGTATAGTCTTTCTTTAACCTCTAATAGCTCCACTTTGATCAAGGGGTATGGCAGTGATTTTTGATGCCACTGAGCATTGATTTGGTTGGGAATGAATTGAGTTACATTTATCGAGTGGAGAACTCTCAACTCCCAATCCATTGTTGCTTTCCATTCAGCATTTGTTTCTTGGGAAATCTGCTCTTTTAGTGCATTTTCCTCAACTTTAGAAAGCTGGACCATGGGCACTTGCTCATCTTCAGTGAGTGGTACTTGAAAGTCTGACTCCGACTCTCCTACTAGCCCTTCTGATGGTTTCCATCTCAGAAAATGAGACTGAGGGTATGTCACCTGTTGGTGTTCAAATGTTCCCGCTTCTTCTTGATTTTTAGGTTGTCCCTCTCTCAGCAGAGCTGATTGACTCTTTTTAATTCTTCTATGTCTTTCTTCTCGTTGGACCCGCATCAAGGCAAGGTCTCATCTTTGTGATTCATCTATCTTTAGCTCTAGCTTGAGATCCTTATTTCTCTTTTCCAAAGTCTTATAGACTTCATTTGTACCTTTGACGAAGCAACAGTAGGGTTCTCTCTTATTTGTCTCAAAAATTCTACTAATCATTGATCCTTTGTTTGGAGTACAGCAAAGAAGCATTTGCTACATCAAGCTACACTTGGATCTTTTGTACTGATAGAGAGTGGTTAGAAGTTCATTGGTTACTTCTATCAGCTGTTGATTTTTGCTTTTGTAGACATTGGATAATTTAGGTAGAAGCTCTCCCAGCTCTTCCATTTCTTTCTGCTGCTTCTCTTTGGAAAACTGGTGTTGTTCGGCTTCATCCTTCAGCTCTTTGATCTGTATTTCAAGATTTTAAATGATGTTCATCCTATCATCTAGCTCTCCTTGTAGAGCATCAATGACGAGTTCAAGTTCCGAGTTCAAGCTCCCTAGATTTAGCATTGAGGCTAAGTGCTGCTGTTCGCATTTTATCTGTCATCAGTTGCATCTACTTGCCATATTCATTGACCTGCATGATGACTTCGTCATTTGTTTGCCATTCTTCAGGCTCTACCTAAGGTTGTCTAGAGGTTTTAGCCATTTTGGTTTGTGGCTCTTTGGGTTGTGTTGTGGTTGCTGCTTGATGTTGTGGCGGGGGTTCTACTTCTCCTCCTTGAGGCGTTGCGGTTGCCTCGGCTGATTCTACTACTTGAGGCTTCATGGATGCCTCAACTATTTCTGGTTGGGTTGTTGTAGAAGGTCCTGCTGCAGTCGTTCCTACTTCTTTTGGCTGTTCAAATCTGGTCTCTTCCTGCTGCTCATGCTCTTTTTCCTTGGTTTCCTCACCCTCATTGGGTTTAGCTGTTGGTGAAGGGTTTGGGCGCATTGGTTGGTCTTCTTGCTCTGTAGTGGGTGAAGTGGGTTTTGGAGACACATCCCCCTGGTCGTGATGTGACTCACCTTGTTCAGTAGCCTCTACTTGTCTTTGTTGCTCGGCTACTTATTCCTTTGCTTTCCTTTCAACTTCTTGAGCTTCCTTCAGATTCAAGGCTTCTGCTTCTGCATACATGCGCATAAGAAAATCCTTGGGATCCTCTTCTCCTTTCCTTGCAGGGTTCTTGGTTTTGGGTCCTCTTATATCTCTTGGAACCCATCTTTCAGGGTCCTCACGTGCTTGGTGGCTCCTTTTAAGTTTTCTTTTCTCTTTCAAATCTTGCCTTTTTTTGTTGAGGTTCTTCTTGGTGTGTGGCTACTGCTTTCTTTTTCATTTCTTCAATTCAATCTTTTACTACTATGAGCTTCATGCCCGAGCTTTTTGCAGATTCTTCGTCTGACTTATACACTCTCTTTGTTGAACATGTGGTTCTTGGAGAAGTTGAGCGTATGCAATCCAGGTGTTTTGATCTAGGTCTGGCAGCAAACTGTCGGCCATTCCAATAGCATGATATTCTATTCTCATTAGCACTTCAGGGGTGCCTAGATATGTGATTTTTCCTTCTTTCTTTGTACTTTCAGTGTCGTCAGCACATATTGTGCATGATCAATTTCCTGCCTGGTTGTCGACTTCAATACTTGGGTCAAGGTGGTGACAACCATGTGGTTTGGGGTGGTGTATCGTGGCAGTCTCTTTGATAAGAAGTGGAAGTGTTGATAGTATAGGTGAGCTGGTTCTTTCACTTGCCTTTGGATGAGATCGGAAAATGTGGTAGCAGTTGTATCTTTGGTAAAGGTGCCTGTTGTCTTTCTATCTCTGGCCCGCATCATCATTTCTTCAGTTGGCAACTTCAGTGCCTCAGCCACTATCCCTTTAGTGATTACCACTTCTACTTTTTTCCCTTGTTGGTCGGTGATTTGGGCTGACCCTTTCTTCTTTGATTGTGGATAGTAATTCATATGCCTTCTGGAAATCCACTGGCTTTGCAACTACATCATATATCTCCTTTGGCAGCATTTGCAGTTCTACTTGGTGTCCTTCTTCGCTCTTGAATCTGTAAGTGAAAACGGTTGTTTTGTTTTCCTCAAGCTGTTCTTTTGACAAGTAAGTTTCCTTTGAAGTCTTCATTGAACTTGGATATAATTAATAAGGCGGAAAATCCTGCAACTTTTCTTTCTGGGACACCCTTCTTTTTGCCTTCTTGGCAGCTTGCATTGCTCCTATTAAGGGAATACAGTGTCAAAGTTAGAAAATTCTGCAAATTCCACTCTAAAATGCCCTGAGTTTGAATTGCTGACAAATGATGTCCATTTTGCTTCAAATCAGTTTTGGATCATGCAGAGATGTATAAAAATATGTAAAGATCAAAATCATACAAATTAAGGAAAAAATTGCAACAAAAGTGAATATTCACAATTATTTACAGCTGGGGATTTTTTAAACTTTTTGCATTTTTGACATGATAGGCTTAAAACATATGGCATTTAGGTGCATTGAGTGAAGTGTGGGCTCATTTAAGTGCACTTGATTGAAATGGTGCTAGATTTAGGCTTTCAGACTCTGAAACAGTAGATATAAAGATCAATGGACTTGGGACATTATGTTCTTTGGTCCCAGAAGGTCAAAGTTGCAGATTTCACCCATTTTGGCAAGAAAGTAAATAATTGTGATTATTAACTTTTTCATCAAAATGCTTTTTTTTTTTTGCAATTTGGTTCTAGGCATGATGTAGACTCTGTATATGAGATATGGGGTGATTTGGATAAAAAAATGTGACAAATAACTCAAAATTTAGATTGGAAAGACTTTTATGCTTTTTTGGACAATTTTTGAGTTTTTCTTGATCATTTTGGCTCATACTTGAAATGTGGCATGTAATAGATGTGTATAAGTGATAGGTGAAGTGAAGAATCATTTTCAAGCCAAACAAGCACAAAAGTAAATAGTCGTGATTATTTACAGTCGTCAATTTTTTAACAAGACTTGACCATTTGATGACCTAGACAAATTCAATACATCTAGAACAAGTCCTAAAATGAATTTGATAAATTTTTGTCGTGTCGGTATCACTTCATGCTCTTTTTTACTCTAAAATCATAGATTTTTCTGGCTATATGGCATGTGGAGTTGGTTAGTCACTTTTGAAGCTATGGACTTGTCCGCTACATAATCATGATGCTACCCATCCAGTTTTGATCCATTTTGAGACAAATTGACTTCATATGTCAAATTTGACGCTTTGTAGCCTTCGAGATGGTTTCTACTATTTGAGAACTTTCCTTGACTGTTTTCATGAAATCGTCCAGGTACATTGTGTATAGACCCATTCTATAAGCTATCTGTGGAGTCAGAATCCAATTCTGGCATCTGGCCAAAAAAACCTAGATTATTTACTTGGGACCCCCTCGACCCCTGCCAAATGGTCATTTGGTGATATAGAAGTGTTCTATTATATAGGGGCATGCTACAGTTCAAGTCTCGTCCAATTCGGTTGAGCTGACAGGCTACTATGGTCAATTTTGGGTCATAGGACTTCGTACACTGTTGGGTTTCTAGGGTTTTTTGTTGTGCCTAGACTTGCTACATGGCCATTATTGATAAGCTTAGAACTTACCCCTCACGTCTCGTGTGAGACGGCGCTGTAAATAGGCGACTGTGGACTCCGAAAATTGCACGCGAAGAAGGTCAAGAGCTCTCTCCTCCAAGAGTGACTAGTGGAAATGAGGTGATTTTGGGTTACCTTGGATATCTATACTCGGACTTCCCAAACTATTTTTCCCCAAATTCCCTTGTTAGTCCTACTAGGCCGTGAAATTTATGTTAGACTCAAAAATTTCTTCAATCGGATTCCGTTAGCTCATTCTGCAAGAATTTGTGAAAGTAGGCATTGGCAACCTAATTTAGGTTTCCCGCTTCCATCTGTCGATTTGATTGAATTTTTTTGTGCCTATCCACCTTGTCCTTCTAATCATCATCGTATCTTCAGTTTCTCCATCTGGGCTCATTTGCTATTTATTATTAATTTTGACCTGTTTATTGAATAAATTAAAGAAAATAATAAGATACATTAACAATCAAAGTGAAAAATCAATAATTAAGAAAATCCATTACTATTTTTTGGTGGATTTTTCTATTTTTAAGTCCCAATGTTAAGAATATATGATGAAAATAACCAAAAAAGACCATTTTTTATGATTTTTTGATAGTACTTACACTTATTCGGGAGATGTTATCAATTAAATTTCCCTTGTTGATGATATTATAAGGGCATTCTTAGGTAATTTTGTAAAAATTCACACATTAATATCTAATTTTTTCCTCTCTCTTCAAACATTGCCCTTAATTACTTAGTTCCCTTCCACCCCTCCCAGATGGCATACTCCAGGACGATTGTGTGCATGGGTTCAACAATCGTGTCTATGCATAGCCTTGGTTGGCTCTACCATGGTTTGAAGATTAGTAAAATTTAAACTATTATGTTGTGCAAGAGTTGGGTCTTGAGTAATTAACTCAAGGGTTTCTGAGGTCAAGGTTTTCTATTGCAGTTTCCCAAAGAGAAAATCTTGTAGCTTGTGTGCTCTTTGCTTTATTGTACCGTCAGGATTCTTTGGCATGCTGATTTCGTGAGTTGTCGGTATCAATAACGATGGTTGTTGAGCTTTAATGCGCCATTGGTATCTTGGTTTTTCTTCAATGAAATGTTGTGGTGGAGTGTTTTGAGACTTAACTCTCCATTGCTTCATTGGTTTTACAGTCTACGGAGAAGATAAGTGCTCCTTTTTCCTTCAAATCCATCTTGTTTTAGGTTCCCTGCTCAAAGATTCTCTTCTTTGTGTTTTGAACCTCGTAATCGTCTTTGGTACAGTAGATGATGTTTTGGGAATCCAAATTTGAATCGGCTTGTCCTTAAGTTGTGCTTTTGGTTTCCTTGCATTCTACTTGTAGCATTTTATTGTCTATAGGATGGAGAAAATTGATTGCTTCGTGGGTTGTCCTACTGGTACCCTCCTTTCCATTCCTCTTTGCTTGGTGCAATTGGAACAATGAGTTGTCCGTCTTTAGTGCTAGCTTGAGTTGATTGGTATCCCAATCTGGTACTGCCTTGTACGTTTGCATCCATGAGATTCCAAGAATCATTGTTTCATTCATGTGTTCATCTCGTAAGCATACAAATTGATGAGGGAATGAACATCCATGTACTATCACATTTAAGTTGACCACTCCTGTGTCGGTGTTGGGTTCTTATTGCATCCTTTAATAGCCGATATTCCCGATGTCAAATACTAACTCGTTGCTTTCTCGTACGTGGAATAACTGACTGCATTTACTCAAGCTCCTATATCGACCAATGCATTTGTTCTATGATTGTTCAATTGTACTTTGACGCGAAGGTCCATTCCATATAACCATTCATCATCTGTTGACATTGCATCCTTCTGTAACTCCCATAGTCGGTCATCTAGTTCCGGAGTGTTGATGGGAATAGGTATTTGTTGATTTTTTAGAGTAGCCCTCCTTTTGAGTACTTGAAGTCAAGCTTCCTCTTGGGATTCATCAATGACCTGCTGTCGTTTTATCTTTCTTTTCTTTCTTACATGCGCTTTTCTAGCATTGGTTAGTGGCAAATTATACTTTTTTAAACGGCATCCACTAATCCAATTAGCCATTGGTTCACCATCTAGAGTGGACAATTTAACTGCTCCACTTGGAGATACGTCGGTCCATTTTCCTTTTTCTTAAACTTGGAAATGTGTTGCTTAAGGGAATAGACTAAAACTAACTCCCCTTTTTTGAAGATTTTTGTAAGTAGATGGGAATCAAAAAATTGTTTTTGTTTTCTCTTTTGTGCATAGATGTGAGCTACAATTGTTAGCCTTTGCTTAGCAAGCTTTTCTAAATCTTCAAGCCTCTCTGACAATTCATGTCCAGTCCACTCAAGATCCTTAGCTACCCTTAGTGTCGGCAATAGAAATTATATCCTCAGTATGGCATCAAGACCATAAACAAGGTTAAAGGGTGTAGCATTCAAAGCTGTTTTGAATGAAACTCTATAAGCCCATAGAGCGGCATGGAGATTCATTTCCCAATCTGTCCACCCTAAACTAACCACTTTAGTCAATACCGAGCTAAGAATTTTATTTGTATGCTCAACTTTTGTCCATTTTCTTGTGGGTGATAGGGAGCCGATTTGTTATGGATGACCATAAATTCATTAAGCAGATACTCAATTATCTCATTGAGGAAATAATTTATAATTTCTATTGGCAGTCCATATCTTGTCAACACATTCTCATACAAAAATGCAGTTGTGGTTCTGGCATCATTCTTTTGGGTTACTTTAGCCTCTGCCCACTTGGTCAAATAGTACGTAGCTACAATGATATAATGAGCTTGGGTTCTATAAGCAGGTGGTTGTATATGCAGGTGGTTGTATTGGCCCAACAAAGTCTATACCCCATTTTGCAGAAGCTCTAGCCCCCATCATTGGTCGTAAAGGCATGCTATCTACACGGGTTGGCATTTTTTCTCGTTGGACGTGCATCACACCTTTGAACATATTCTTTGGCATCTGTAAAAAGTGTTGGCTACCATATGCCTGCCATTAAGATTGCTCTCACGGTGGTTTCACTAGAAAAGTGACCTCCGGCTAATCCAGCATGTGCTTGTTCTATAATGGGAATATATTCATCTTCATTTGCACAAAGACACAGATGTTTATCCTTTCCTCTTCGATACAATTGGTTTCCAATAAGAGCATAGTCTCTAGCTTCAGTTTCAATTTCTCTTTGGCAGCATTTGCTCATATCCTCAGGAAATGTTCGGCTTGATAAGTAGGTAACTAGATAGTTACTCCACTTAGGAACGAGTGACATCTGGAACAATGTCACATGAGGTATGGGTACGTGTTTCTGGCATTGAGGGCATTTTTTTACAAATGAATGAACATCACTCCTCATAGTTGGCCAAAATACTCCAAGTCTCAAGGTCTGTTGCATAGTTTGGTCTTTCGCAAAGTGAAGTCCTACTATGGTAATATGTGCTTGACTTAGGTATTGGGTTTTCTCCTTAGGATTAATGCACAAAAGCAATATTCCATCTCAATTTCTTTTGTACAGCCTTCTCGCTAGTAATCGATACATAGTTGATTGCTCAATTAATCCGGTTGTGATAGGAAGTGGTATTTCCAAATCCACTTCAGCTATGGTCATATTTCTGACCATTGACGTATCACTTGCACGGAGAACAGATATGCATCTGGTAGATCATCGTCTACTCCCTTTGGTGGTTCTCCTGATATAATCCTTGACAAATGATCTACTCTTTGATGAGTGGTGCCCTTTTTAACAACTACAATAAAATCAAATTCCAAAAGAATAATGAACCATCTCAATATTCTTCCTGTGTTGCATGGCTTGTTGACCAAGTACAACAAGACTTGGTGGTCCACAAAGAACACAAATTTGTTAGCTAATAGATAATCTCTGTAATTTTTTATGGCATAGATCATTCCTAATCCTTCTCTTTCGATGTTTGTATAGTTTTTCTCTACCATATTCAACTGCCTACTAGCATAAAAAATAGGAAAATCAATTTTCTAGTCTCCTGGTTGGGCTAGTATATACCCAATGGCAAAATTGGAAGCATTTACATGTATGTGGAATATTTATTCCAATATGATGCTTTCAATATTGGAGCTGAAGTGAGAGCTTGCTTAATCTTCATGAAAGTTTCTTCACACTCATTAGTCCATTCAAAGCATGTAATCAAGTTGTGCATGGGTTTTGCAATTATAGCGTACATGTAAATGAAACATCTGTAATATCCACAATGTCCCATGAAAGCTTGAACCCCTTTGACTGTTGTCGGTCTAGGAAAATCATGAATTTTATCTATATCAGTATCTATGCCATTCTTAGACACTATATGTCCAAGTAATTTTCCTTGTTGTCTGCCCATAAATGTGTAGTTTTCAGGATTTAAGCAAATCCTTTAAAGTCTACATTTTTTGAATACATTTTTGAGGTGTTCAAAATGATCATCCTGAATTGATGAATGTACACATAGATCATCCATATATACTTTCAAAAAATTCCAAAGATATTCTTTAAAAGCATGGCTCATCAATCTTTGAAAGTGATGGTCGGAAATGACGTGCCAGGTGGGGTGGCCTCTACACCAAACATAGACTAAAATCCCCAAGCATCATCTCACGGGGGGTAGCACCTAAGGTATGCTATCCTAAACTCTAAAGGGGAACCACCTAGCATAAGCGCGGCTAGGACACGTATCATAGCCTCAGATTTGTCACTTTAGCACAACACACCCAAACCACATTCTTCTAAATCCTGACTGAGAGAGAGTGTTTGTGGAGAGAGAGAGAGAGAGAGAGAGAGAGAGAGAGAGAGACTACCC
Organism: Adiantum capillus-veneris; assembly: GCF_014529385.1. Classification (NCBI taxonomy): domain Eukaryota; kingdom Viridiplantae; phylum Streptophyta; class Polypodiopsida; order Polypodiales; family Pteridaceae; genus Adiantum; species Adiantum capillus-veneris. The sequence goes on along the minus strand of NC_140942.1, from coordinate 102,546,543 downwards.
TTTTCTTATCATTCCATACTATGAGAAATCCCAAAGGGATACACGGACAAGCCCAATAGCTTCCATAGAGGAGAAACTACCATCAAGAGGGTGGATGCTTACACTCGGCTTATATCACATGCTACAACCCAAGTACACAGGTCTTGATGGCAAAGAGGTCCTTCTATTGATGTAGTTTAGCAGCAAGGCTACAAGCTATTTTGAGCTCCAAGGTGGGGCTTAGGCCAACCAGAAGATTTTTAATGAGCGAGATGTGTGTCTAAACCCATATTTCCATGATGCTAACATCAAGTGCTCCTAATTTTGTGCGCTTAGAGTGCCAACCTTACAAAATAACTACCAATTGTCTATCATTCTTAGGGTGTGCATATTGTTATGATTATAGTGATATTGTGCTTCTCAGAATTGGCGTTCTCCTCTATGTGATCCCTTAAGTGGAGAGCGCTCACCCTCTTTATATAGGATTTTGGGAGTGGTGACCTCTCTTACTAATGGATTGAGAGAGAGTGTGAGTGTGCCATGTGATGGGAGTGCCTGCTCCAGTGGAGCCTCTTCTTATTCTATTGAGCGGGAGAGAGAAGGTGAAGAGAGTAGAGAGAGATGGAAAGAGTGGGGTAGGGATAGGTGAATTTACAAATGCTAGCCATGGCTAGACTTAGGGTAACTTGGTTTAGTGCTTTTTACAAGGGTGTTTCAGATGGGGGAAAGTCATAGAAGAGGGATGGAGTATGTTGTTGTCATCGCAGGTGTTTTGTCGATGCCGAGATGCCACACATTTGTCACTTTTGAGGCCAGCCGGGGCATGCCTTCGACGTCAAACTTCAATTTGTTGTTGCTTTCGCATGCTTTTGGTTGTCTTTCTCCTTTGGTCAATTTTGTGGTGCTCGTTTTCTTCTTCACTTTACGTGTTTGTGCATGTGCTTATGCGTGCATATGTACGCGTTGTGTGTGTGCAAAGCGTGGGTGTGTGTGTGTATATGTGTTTATAGTATATGGGTGAGAGAGACCGATGGAGTGTGTGTGGGTATATGTGTGTGTGTGTGTGTGTGTGTGTGTGTGTGTGTGTGTGTGTGTGTGTGTGTGTGTGTGTGTGTGTGTGTGTGTGTGTGTGTGTGTGTGTGTGTGTGTGTGTCAACAAGCATGTGTGTGGGAATGAGAGTGCGAGGGAGATATTTTTTTTATGATGGCTCGGCCGATCAAGAAAGGACAGAGAGAGAGAGAGAGAGAGAGAGAGAGAGAGAGAGAGAGAGAGAGAGAGAGAGAGAGAGAGAGAGAGAGAGAGAGAGAGAGAGAGAGAGCTGAGAGACCGGGTGATAGTGTGTGTGTGTGGGGGGGGGGGGGGGGGTTGTGTGTGTGTGTGTGTGAGTGTGAGTGTGTGTAGGTGTAGGTGTGTAACTAATGAAAGAGAGAGAGTGCTACTTCTGCTTTAGGTTGATGTTGCAGAGGAGGAAGAGAGAGAGAGATAGGGCATGAGAGAGGAAGGGACATTGAGCAAGAGATGGGGAGAGAGGGAAGAAGAGTGTGTGTGTGTGTGTGTGTGTGTGTGTGTGTGTGTGTGTATGGATATATGTGGGTGTGTGTGTGGTGGGTGTTTAAGAGAGAGAGATTTTGGTTCATGCCCTATGGGCTGGCTGTGGCTGGCAACACGGATACGAGGAGAGAGAGAGCGGGAATTCATAAAGACTGTATAGTTCTTGCTAGCTATTGTGACTGATCTATGTGTATCTCGTCAAATTGAGCTAGGTGAGTCAGCAATTGAGACTTTCAGACTCTACTTTTGCAAAAAGACAAAGACTAATTTGCAACCTGGAAACTCAGTGAGCATGTACCAATTTGGATCCGATTGAAACCAAAATTGCCTGGTGGCCTTGTATTATGTTGTTATAACACTGTACAAGCTCAAAAGTCCAAAATGATTTCTCTGTGTATCAGAAGTAAATAATCGTGATTATTTACTTTTATCCATTTTTTGCCCTTTTTGGCTTGTCTTGCCAAGTACTATATTTGTTAAGGTCTCTGGACAAGTTTCACTGAGTTTGAAAAAAATTTATCCAAGTTATCAACTGTTTCGTGTCCGTCGCAGACTCAATTTTCAAGAATCTGGCTTAAGTCTCACTTTTGTGATCCAAATTTCACCAAATTTGATTTGTATGGTCTACTTGATATGCTTGACCTTGAGATATACTCAAATGTACAAAAATATCCAATTTTGTAGCAGATGTAAATAATCATGATTATTTACTTCTGCTATTTTTATGCAAGTTTTTCCACAATGTTGACACATAATGGTTAAGCAGCTCAGCTTAAGCTCCCTAGCCAAGTTTCATCAAGTTTGGATAATTCCTGTTCAAATGGTCAACAGTTTTGTGTCTGTAGACTGACTTTATAAATTTGGCCACAATTTTCACTCCAATGATCCAAATCTTACCAAATTTGATTTGTGTGCTTAAAATAACATGTTAAAACTAGTGGTATGCTTGGTTGGTCAAAAAAGTTGGAAAATGGGAGAAAAGTAAATAATCGTGATTATTTACTTTTGGTAAATTTTTGCATCTTTTTGGTCGACAGAGCATGTATACTTGTTTAACACATCAATATAAGCCTATAGGTCAAGTTTCACTCAACTTTGTTTGGAAGAAGGTTGCAAGGCTTTGAATGTACATGACAAGAAATGGTTGGTGGACAAATAAATAAAGTCTTCTTAGAAAATCTTCCTAATCTCCTTGTTACTTTGCCTTTCTCAATTGAGTTGGTAGTAAATTCAATTAGATGAAAATAATTCTTGCCATCCAACACCAAACACTTACCCTCAATTGGCTCTTCAAACTCTTTGAATTCCTCTGACAAAAAGTCCTTCAATTTGTCTAGCATAATTGCAGGATCAATGAAAGAATTGAATATTTCATATGCCTTGGAGTAAATAATCATTGCATAAAAATAGCAGAAGTAAATAATCATGAAGGAAATCATGGATGAGAGCTTCTCACTTGGGCTCTCCTCTAAAATCTCTTCACAACCTTCACTCATATTTTGATTGAAAAGATTGGTTCCAAACTTGAGACCTTGCACCAAACTTGGTACCAAACTTAAAAATTGTACGGATGGTTGGAGGTATAAAAGGGCGATGTCACGTGTTCAGACTTTGAAAATACCTCCTATCATGTTGTTCGGGAAATTTATTAAGCATGTGATCTTTTCATCCTATCTTCTCACACGATGCGATAGCGTGTTGTTTTTAAAGTCTCGTGAACCTCCTATCGCACTGTTTGGGAATATTTTGTGGCAAATATAAAGCACGCATATTTTTGGCTATCAAATTGCAAGGACAAAGTAAAATGCAAGAAAAGTTTACCAAGCTCCAAAGGATTCAAAGAAATACAATGACAACCAAGAAGAATCAGTCAATCCAAAGGTTGGAAAGAAAGAAAAAGGGAAACCACTTGCACAACCTCGTCAGAGGCCTACTGCTAGGAAGAGAATGAATTATCAAGTCAAATCTCTAAAGGAAATAATGAAAGCACAGAAATATACTTGTCTTCTTATTCCACGGCTACCCTTCATGAGAGTTGTCAAAGAGATATCAGATAGAATGGTGATCATGATGAAAAGTTTTTCAGTAAGGTGGCAATCTCAAGCCTTGATGTGCCTTCAGGAGGCTGCTGAGGATTTCCTAATAGACTTTATGAATGATACCTACATTGCAGCTACATTTTCTCACAGGGTCACACTAATGAGAAAAGATTTTACGCTTCTGTCAAGGTTGAGGTACAATTTTGATAAGGCTCTTGAGCCTATTCCTAGTGAGGATCTTATGGCCTTTCAAATTTTAAATATCCCCCCTTCCAGGCATCAGAAGAAGTCAGGGGCTATCATTGAAGATGTTACACATCAATATGAGACAAAAAGGCCCAGGATATCAAAGCAAGCAAGGAGGTTGAGAGGGAGCAAGACATGATGTCAAAGGATGCTATCCTTACAGAGTAAGAAAAAATTTTAAGAGCATCCAACTTTCTCCTTTATGAAAAAGTTACGGGTCAAATGGTTGTGGATGTCTCCATGTGTGGGGATGATGAGGTGTATTGTGACATATTCCCTCAAGACAAAAGTATGCTTGTAAACCCCAACATTGAGTTTCCATGTAATGGTTGCTCCAACCTGACCTGCTCTTTATCTATCTTAGGTATGTGTTGTCCCTTTGCTAGTTATTAGTGCATGTGCGCCTACAAGGGCCTCATTGGGGGATGTGTTTTCTTTGACTTAGGTGTCTTATAGGGGATCTTCTAGAGGCTATAGCTATGCAAATATCCATACTTGATCCTCTAGTGACAGAGCCCCTATTCAACATGCAAGGAACACTTTCAAGTTTTTTTGAAGATTTTGACATGCTCACCTACAATTACATAATATGAGGAATCCCTAACCTTGAGCGAGATTTTTCGAGCGATCCCTAAACCGAGCAAGACAAGACAAGGTACATTATCAAGAAACCAAAATCAATCAAGGTTCTTATATGTATTTCAAGATTTAAAACAAGCAATAAAACAAGTTCCCACCTTTTCACTACCAACGCCTCCCCAAGATTTTTGTGCAAAGAGCTCTCCTTGAACATGTGCTTGTGCAAAGTGTCTCCTATGGTCTAGAAAATCTATTGTACAATTCAATTTTTCCATAAAAATGGAATTAAAAAAATCAAGTGTCTCCCATACCCCTACCCGCATTTGAAGAAAATAAGGCTCCTTGCCACTCTATAAATGGCATGACTTGAAATCGGGTAGTTTGTATAATGCGGATGCCTTGCATATATCCACAACCTCTCCATTTGTCACGAGTTTTGACAGGTGGAAACAACCTTCTTCTATACCCACAATGCACTCTGCTTTCCACTTCTCTCTCTCTCTCTCTCTCTCTCTCTCTCTCTCTCTCTCTCTCTCTCTCTCTCTCTCTCTCTCTCTCTCTCTCTCTCTCTCTCTCTCTCTCTCTCTCTCTCTCTCTCTCTCTCACACACACACACACACACATTCCGAAAGCAACCAAATGATGAGGCTTAGCTGGTGTAGGTCAAGGGATGCAAGAGTGAATTTCCGTAGAGTGAGGGTTCGAATACTATGCAGGGCCCTTTTGTTTGACACAATAAATGACAAACTTGAGGGTGCGAGGATGAGAGTGTCGTTATTGAGTTGGGAGGAATCTAGCCACTAAATGAATATAATAGAGAACCCACAATTCAGGAAAAAATCCACTATTGGTGAATCTTAGCAGATGCAGGCAAAAAAAAGGCAGTATTGACGAATCTTGGCAGATACGGGTGAAAAAACTCCTGACTGGAGGTGCTGATTGCAGTCCGCAGAGAGAGAGAGAGAGAGAGAGAGAGAGAGAGAGAGAGAGAGAGAGAGAGAGAGAGAGAGAGAGAGAGAGAGAGAGAGAGAGAGATAGTTCTATTATCGTCCTGGGAGGTCAAATATGACCTATGGGACCAAATGAACATGTCACGTGGTGTGAGTGGAGTTCATAAGTGACTCTCGATGCTCAAAAATGGTTGAAATGAGCGTCGCAATAGAGAGTCCACATCGTGGTTGGGAGAGGAAGGTATGTAGGGAGAGCTCATGGCTGAATATATGGGGAAAAGAGGACCTAATGTGGTCAAAAGCTGAGCACTCAAGTAGTGTGTGGTACTCACTCTCTCGCACTTGACGAGGGCATAAGGTGCAAAGTCGATGACACTCCTCGCCAGTGCCCCAACGTCCTTTCTCGCAGCGTAGAGAATGGGAGCTAAGATGAATGGAGGCAATGGTGCGGATCGCACTCAACGGGATGGGCTCAAGGATGTAGGAATGGGTTCGGTTACCTCGTTCCGAGAAGAAGAGAGATTTGTAGTTTGGGGCAACGTGTGTGGTGTAATGGCTGAAGCGAGAACCTCCGGATTTCTCCCAAGCCATGATACATTGGCGTTGTAAAAAGGCCTCATTAACTTGGGAGTCGATCGATGCATCCTTGACCAAGTGACATGCATCCCATCTTCCAAACCATTTCTTGATATCAAGCATCCACCCCGAACTTAGTATTTTGCGCTTGCATGTCTTTTGAACCTTTTGACTTGCTTCATATGCAATTCTAGGAAGTCGATGCAAAGGGCTACGTTGTGTCTTACGCATGTACTCCACAACCCTTTCCATGCCCAAGACCTCAATGGGAAGCAATCCGGACTCAAGAAGTAAGAGCATGTAGGGTGTTTGTGTCTTGACTTGGAGAAAGTTGGTGAGAAAACGCTTTTGGACATTCTCAAACTCTTTCCAAGTAGACTTCCCGATGCTTCCACCCCACACCTCCACTCCATAAAGAGAGAGAGAGAGAGAGAGAGAGAGAGAGAGAGAGGAGGGGGGAGGGAGATGCGAGGGCGATCAATGGGGGCTATGGGTGCAGAGCAGGTAAAACTGTTTTTTTTTTAACTTTGTGAATCTCTTGAGACAACATCAACTGTTGGATGTCGGGTTGGCTAGGTGAGTTGAACTTTAGGAGATCACGCGATCGTTGTGCGTTCGAATCTCTCATCCGCCTTTTACTAGAGATCAATCTCAGCATAGCATTGGAACCTGAGGATGGGATCCGAGGAGGTATCCCATGAAGTATTGAATATAATAAAGGTTGTACTAGTATGTACCCAATATAATGATATAATTTAAACCAATATAAATCTAAGGTATCCAAATTCACTCTTTCTTCATTCTGTTTTGCACATCCTCTCCCTCCTATAGCGATCCACGTCGGCACGGATAGCTAGGGAGAGATTCTCTTTCTATTTTTGCAAGTGTTCTCCACTCCTCAAAACAACTATTGTAAAAACATAGTTTATGCCCAAATCTAAGATATCCAAATGAAATCTAAAAAGATGCCATCTCTTCCATTTTGAAAGTTGCATTCTAAAATTTTATGCTCAACGGAGAAATTTACACTATAAATCAGGATCTGTGAACAATGATTCTCTCTCTCTCTCTCTGCTTCTAGGAGTAATTAGGTATCAGTTATGTGTATAAGCACTCATACGCCTAGGCTTTGCGTTTGCAGTGCATTGTATATCAGAGAAACATCCTCAAATTTTTATTTATTTTCCAAATAATTTTGGCAAGAAGAGTATCCTTTTATCTTTAGAAACAAGTAAAAAAATATTAGAGAAGAAAATATTTCTCACTAACATGATGCCAATTGCCCATTGGTAGTGTGGGTAGCTAGCCCTCATAGAAAGAGTGTACCTATCCATGTACATGGGTCACAAATGGAAAGGGCCTTTAGTATATGTACAAATGAGGGTCAATAATATTTTTACAAGTTGTTATGGGTGAGAGGAGGAATGGATGGAGAGGTCGCCCATACGTCCAAGCAACACCATATAGCCTAAATCATCAAAGTTAAGCCTCATTCTTCCATGCCCACCAACGTGCATGATAGGATTTGCACCAAGGCTCATACTAATTATCCCAACTTTATGGTTGGACCACCCATTTTCTTGCTTGTGAAAGGGGCCTTAGCGAAGCACATGTTGTGTTTGCCCTCTTGATCATGTTGTCAAAGCACAACTAATTTTTACGAATACTAACTTGGTATTTAGCATTAGGTCGGTAACTGGACAGGGCATAAAAGTGTCCTAAGATTTTGAAAAAACTTCGATGCTCTTAATTAAAAATGCCTTCTTGAGATTAAATCTATGAGACCTAATGATGAGAAAAATAAGTAATTTTCCAAAATCACTCACCATTGCATCATGGAAAGTCCATGTACTACTTCATTTTATTGAAACAAAAAATTCTCAACTTGTTGTGGTGCCTACTATTGCCTTCTACACCTATGCCACAGTCCACTAATGCCTAGTATCACCCACAACTTATGATCTATTTGATCCCATTATGTATGCTATTGATTTGTGCAGCTCAACCCCCCTTCTATTGTAGCTTGCCCACTTTCCTTGTCAAACTATCTTCTCTATTCACTTATGTGCCTACAAATCTCGCTCGATTTTTGGTTTGCTCGGTGTTTGGTAGGACTCACATAATATACCCCTATGTTGAAGGGTAAGTCTTTACTCCTAACAATATTTTATATTCTGTGGTATGCCTAGCTAATTGTTATTTTTTTTGCAAAGGGCATTGGAGTCTTATTATCTTCAATCTTTTGGAGAAAGATATTATATTTATGAATTCATTGTCAAGTATCCATGGGAGAAGTAAACTGTAAGTATGAAGTATGATCTATGCTTGATGGACCATTGTTTTCTATTAGTAGCTTTTTAATTGAGGTCTTCTTGCAGTGCTGCCAAATTTATCGTTAGTCACCTGAGTACCACAAATAAGGATTACAATATAGAGGTTTCAAGTACTACAATCAAAAAGTGCCTTTGCAAACAGACTCAACATCTCGTGGATGGAGGGTGCTTGCCAATGCATGGAGATATCTTGAGTCAAGGTGCAGGATGACTACACTCACTATAAGTGTACATCTCATGTTCCATTGATTTGTTTTGACTTCCTAACTTATGTATGTACTCATGTTATTTATCTTCTTTTTCTATTTGCTACAGCTGCATGAATATACAAAGTCTTGGGTCACGTGGATGAGAGAGAAGTCTATTTCTATGGTTTTGGAAAGATCAATAAACCCAAAAGATCCAAACTCTTCTATGGCACCAACTACAGATGAAATAGAGTCTCCTTTTCCAGCAAAGAAAGGTAGAGCCACCAAGGGTTTGGATGCAAAGAAAAGGGATCACAAGAAGAAGAGCCTTGTAAAGAAGATACCTTCAAAGAAGAGCCCTTCAAAGAGAATCCATACAAAGAAGAGTCCTACAAACAAGAGCCATGCCAAGAAGAGTCCTTCCAAGAGGAAGAGCCCCACCAAGAAGAAGATCCCTATAAAAAAAAAAGCAAATACAAAGGACATCCATTCCACTCACCATTGAAATTCAAGGTTCAAAAGCATCGTTCAACTAAGAATAGTAAGGGGGAGGCACCTAGCTCACCTTTCAAACTACCATTCATGTTGCCAAAGAAGGCTTCCAAGTCACCCAAGCCAACCACTCCTCAAGAGCCCAAAGTGTTGGGGTATAAAGCCCAATGTGGTCGCCTAGGTAAGTGGGCGGGCCGCCAGGTATGTACACATATTCTTTTGTAAAAACCTAATAAGAACTCACTATGCTCTACACATTACAATAGAGAGAGTTCACCATATCGTCGTGCTCTTCTTCTCCCACTCTCTCTCGCATCGCACTTCCGCTCGTACTCCTTCAACTGGTATCAAAGCTCAGATCGAGGCTCGGGGCAGCATTTGAAGGTAGCCAGGGTCACCTGCTCAGATTGGAGTGAGATTCGACAGGCGAAGATATGGGCCAAATTCTTGTGGGAAATCTCGAAGGGCTTGGTGTTCTCAGAATTTCATTCTGAGATCATCTCGGCCACCGTTCAGCTTCGACAAAGTTCTGCGAAGGCCATTTTCGACTACGTGGTCTTGGCGGGTGCAGATCCGACTCTGGAAATTTGGGGTTTTCGGCCTACGACTGCAGGTGCTGAGGATATCGGCACTCCCAGAGTGTTGATCTGTGGTTGTCTTTACATCGAAGGACGACTCAGGGTTCTTGGAGGCGTGTCACATACGACACAGGCGCATCTACACACAAACTGTAGGCGACATCCACTAGTTCATCAGGTAGCTTGTGTTTGCTGCTTGATATTCCAAATTTCATCCTGACATTGCAGGTACTTCCACATGGGATGTATTGTCAGAGATGATGTATGTTTGTTGAGGGTTTGCTGGCTGTGAGTCACGCAGCAAACAACCGCCGCAGCGGTTACACCATACAGTGGGAAATTTGTGGATGTATGACTTTGTGGAAAGTCTATGTATTGTCAGATTTACTGCAGCCTTTGTTGAGGGTCGAGTGAGGTTTTATTGAGCTGGGGGATTCTCGAATGTTGAGATCCTTTCGGTGATACAGGTCTTGGAGCGATCCCTCGAGCACCCTTAGATAGGCAGCTAGGATGTATTGACTGTGAGTTAGACATTTGGGATTGCATCTTTGCTTTACTTCCGTTGAGGCATTGTCGCAGTCTATGCTTACAGGACAGTGACAAGACAGTGAGACACAGTACAGGTGCAGGACAGGTTTACCCACAGCTTACAGTGTTAGAGAGATAGTGATTTTTTGAGCTGTTTTTGGTCTTTTTTTGAGTACACCATAGCCATTTTACAAAGGAGACTCTGCCAAAATTTCTGCAAAATCTGAAGCTTTCTTGGTTTATTTAACAGATTGATATTGGTTCAGAGGTCAGTTTACAGGGGAAACTCTCCCGAATTTTTCCCAGGAAAGTAAACTACTGTGAAGCGTAGCTATGGCTGGATCACATGACACTACTCTTTACAATATCAAGAAACTGGATGGAACCAATTTCCCATTGTGGAAGAAGCAGATTTGGCACGTGTTGGTACAAAAGAAGCAGATAAAACCTATAAAGCTCAAGGGGATAAAACCAGAAGATATGGACAAAGATGAATGGAGCGAAATGGATGAATTGGCACTTTCTACCATTATGCTGACTTTGGCAGAAAGCGTTTACTTCAATGTAGCAGACGAGATGTCGGCTTATCAAGCATGGTTAAAGGTGAGTGATCTTTATGAGAAGCAGAGTGCAGCTTCATAGGTATACTGGCTTAAGAAGCTTGTTGACTTGAAGATGAAAGAAGGGACACCTATGTCCAATCATCTGAATGAATTCAACACCATCTACAGTCAGTTGTCAGCTCAAGGTGTCAAGTTTGATGAACCTGTTAGAGCTATGTTCCTGTTGATCACATTGTCGGAAAGTTGGGACACTTTTCGCACAGCTTTGAGTAATTCTACACCTCCAGATGGTTTGAACATAGCAGGTGTAGAAGGAAGTTTGCTTACTGAAGAAACCAATAGAAAGACAATGGACAAAGGCAAAGGAACAGCCTGAGTTGTCAGAGGAAGGACCAAAGAAAAGTACAAAGGTGCAAAGAGGAATCAGTCTCGTAGCAAGTCCCACATTGCTAAAGGTAAGAGTGACATAGAATGCTACCATTGTGGCAAGAAGGGTCACATGAAAAGAGACTGCAGAGAATGGAAAGCAGAAAAAGGCAAAGAGAAAGCTGAAGACCATGGTGAGAAGAACAAGTCCTCAGTGAAGATTCAAGAAATAAATGTGACAAACACTATTGCAGAGGATGACAGTCTAGTGTCAGGAGACATCTACTTCTTGAATAATACAATGGAATCAACTCTTCTTACATCATATGATGGTAATGCACTGAGTGACTGGATTATAGACTCAGTGGCATCACTTCATGTGTCTCCAAACAAGGAGTGGTTTACCTCTTATGTGACCACTAAAGATCATGTTCGGCAGACATGTGAGATCTTAGGTGTTGGAGATGTTCAATTGAAGTTTCAGAATGGCTCTTCTTTCACGCTGAAGAATGTGAGACATGTTCCCGCAATTACAAAGAGCTTGATCAGCACAGGTTTACTTGATGATGCTGGCTACGTCACCACTTTTGGATAGAACATGTGGAAGATATCCAAGGGTTCTATGATAGTAGCACATGGAGTAAAGTCTGGAGGACTTTACATGATTTATGTATCAAATGTCTCTAAAATGTAATCAATGTAACCGAGCAGCCAAACGTTTCTTTGTGGCATAGCCGGTTGGGACATATGTCCAAGAAGGGAATGGAAATCTTGTCTCATTCTGGTTATTTTCCTGTCTTGTCATTTAATGATTTTGAATTCTGTGAACATTGTCTGTATGGTAAGCAAACACAGCAGCCACATAATCATAGAAGCAGTAGAAGAGATACATAGTTGGCACTTGTTCATAGTGATTTGTGTGGACCTATGCCTAACCTATCTCTAGGGGGAGCTTCTTACTTTATGACATTTATAGATGATTACTCGAGAAAAGTATGGGTTTACTTTCTCAAGCACAAGGATGAAGCGTTTAGTGTTTTCAAAATGTTTGTGACACTTGTGGAGAATCAGAGTGGCAAGAAGCTTAAATGCTTACGCACTGACAATGGTGGAGAGTATGTTTCAAAGGCCTTTCAGGACTTTTGTGAGTCAAAAGGTATAAAACGTGAACTTACTGCTCCTTACAATCCTCCTCAAAATGTTGTTGTCGAGAGGATGAATAGGACCATACAAGAGAAGGTCAGAAGTATGTTGTCTAATGCACAGCTGCCAAATGGGTTTTGGGCTGAAGCTGTATCAACAGTTGTTCATCTTATAAATAGATCTCCTAGCAAGGTTTTGCAGTAGGATTTAGTGGCAGAGATGGTATGGTCAGGCAAGGTGCCCTCACACAAGCATCTCAGAGTCTTTGGTTGTGAGGCATATACTCACGTTGCAAAGGAATTTAGGAACAAACTTGAGCCAAAGAGTAGAAAGTGCATCTTTCTAGGCTATGGTAATTCTGGTGAAATGGGGTACAGACTTTGGAATCCCAAATCCAGAAAGGTTATCCGTAGCAATGATGTTCACTTTAATGAAGCCAAATATCATTCTAAACCAGAGAGGGTTGAGGAGATTAGAAGAGTTGTCTTCCAAGAAGATGGACCTGCACGTGAAAGACAAAATGTCAGGGCTCAAGAGGAGCAAGGACAGGATGGAGTGGAACCACAGGTTGTGGCTGAGCTTGAGCCACCTATTGTGAATAGATCTGGACGTATCCGCGACCTCCTGATAGGTTTGTTCCATCTATGAACTATGTCATGTTGACTGATTGCAATGAGCCTTCATGTTACAAGGAAGCAGTGCAAATGAAGGACTCCGGGAATTGGCGATTGGCCATGCAGTCAGAGATGACAGCTCTGCATAAAAACCATACATGGAAGCTAGTTAAATTACCACAGGGCAAAAAGGCTCTACCTTGTAAATGGGTTTACAGGTATAAGATCACCACTCATGATAGTCAGCCAAAGTACAAAGCAAGGCTTGTTCCCAAGGGCTTTAAGCAAGAACAAGGCATTGACTTTGATGAAGTCTTCTCTCCGGTGGTCAAGATGACTACATTGAGATGCTTTCTTGCATTGGTTGCCATATTAGATTTGGTGTTGCACCAAATGGATGTCAAGACAGCGTTCTTGCATGGTGATTTAGATGTGTAAATTTACATGCAGTAGCCAGAAGGGTTTGTTGAGAAAGGCAAGGAAGATTGGGTATGCCAGTTGCTAAAGAGTTTTTATGGCTTAAAACAATCACCGAGGGCATGGTACCATAAATTCCACAAGTTTATGCTTTCTCAAGGCTACAAACGTAGTGAGTTCGATCACTATCTATATACAAAGAAGGCTAAGGATGGTAGTTGGCTGATCCTTATTTTGTATGTGGATGACATGTTGATTGTTGGCAAGCACTTGGAAGAAATTTCAGCTTTGAAGTCAAAGATGGCAAAATCATTTGACATGAAAGACATGGGTGAGGCAAGTCATATACTTGGTATGCGCATTGAGAGAGACAGATCAAAGAAGTTGATTTGGTTATCTCAAACAAAGTATATTGACAAGGTTTTGCAACGTTTCAATATGGAGAAGGGAAAGGCATTGAGTGTTCCATTGCCACCATATGTGAAACTTAGCAAACAAGATTGTCCTGTGTCTGAGGAAGAACAGGCTGAAATGGATAAGATTCCATATGCGTCTGCAGTGGGTAGTTTGATGTATGCAATGATTACTACTCGCCCAGACATTGCATTTGCAGTGGGAGTAGTAAGTCGATACATGTCAAACCTAGGCAAGAAACATTGGGAGGTAGTGAAAGGAATATTGAGATACCTGAAAGCTACAAAGAGTATGCACATATGCTATGGGAGTCAGGAGCTAAGTGTAAAGGGTTTTACAGACTCAGATTATGCACGTGACTTAGACAACCGAAGGTCTATGTCAGGGTATGTCTTTACATTGGCTGGTGGAGCAATATCATGGCGTTCTAGATTACAAGATTGTGTTACTCAGTCTACTACAGAGGCTGAATATGTTGCAGCATCAGAGGCATGCAAAGAATCAATTTGGCTTAATCTACTAGTAACAGATTTGGGAATCAAAGAAGAGATGCCTGTGTTATATTGTGATAGTCAGAGTGCTATACAATTGGCTCGCAATCCAGTTTATCACTCAAAGACAAAGCATGTGGATGTGAAGTATCATTTCATCAGGGAAATGCTCGAGGATAAGCAAATTCATCTTGTCAAAGTTCACACCACAGAAAATCCTGCTGATCTACTTACAAAAAGACTTCCCTCAAAGAGCTTTGCGTATTTTTGCAAGCAGTTAGTGAAGGGGATCGAGGAGCACACCACAGACGGAGAGTGAGAGAGAGAAGGGTCAGTGGGCGTCCAGACTCTGGGCGGTCGGGCAAGGCACAGACGCCTATACCCCAACAACCTCCCACTTAAAGGCGACTATGCCTTTAAGCAAGAGAACCTAGTCTAAAGACTATAAAAGGCGAGAGAAAACCGCTCTCAACCGATGCCCACTGGCTGGCTGTGATCGTGTGCATCCGGCTGTCCTGCTCCCGTGTAAGTCCATACACCACCAGACGTACCGCACACGTACTGCAAGTATGTACGCAATACCTGCATATCTCCCTCGTGCACTATGCCATCATCAGTCAACAGACGACTGAAAACCCCAACTGCAAATGCTCCCACTGCAGCTGCGATATCTGGTCTCAAGATCAGCATCTCATACATGAGACCACCGAATGCCGATGCAATGCTAGCGGGCCCTGCTAGCTCTACGGAGCATGCATCAACATATATATCCTTGGCAATAGGCATCTCTGACTGACAAGGCGTGTCAGCCACATGCATCTCCTGACTGTCCTCAAAAGACGCATCAACTTGTCGTGCAACCTCAGAGCAAACTAGCTGCTCTAGGTGTCTGCTGGAAGACATATCCTGCACAACTATATCCCCATGCTCACTGTCGAGCATAGAAAGGAATGACTACATAATCGCTGACATCTCAGTCTTCTCTGCAATCATCCACTGCAAACATGACCACTCAATCTGTTGTGACTCACTAGAGCTCTCATGCTCTAACTCCGTATGCATAGACTCTTGCACAACGTCCTCCTGTCGTGACTGACTAGAGCAAGACCGCTCTACCTGTCTATCCTGCATAGAAGTATCTCGCACAACTGACTCTCTGCTTTGCTCAGTCACTAGCAAAGCATGCATGTCTGACTCTGTCACCTCTCTGTGTGACTGCTCAAGTCGTGCCCCAATTGTGTGCACAACGAGCTCACTACTCTACACTCCATGCAAAGTACCCTGCAACCCATGAGCAAAAGAGACTCGCCTGCTCTCTCGCTCTCTACCTGGCTACGTGATCATAGAGACAACACCGTCTCTCTCGTTATCCACATGCAATGGGTAACCTGTACTACTCCTGGCACCTCTCGCAATCACTAGTGAACCCAAATGCAACGCAAAAGATCGCTCAAGCAGCGATACCCGACATCCACTATCCCGTAACTGTCTGACTGAGATCAAATCCCGTCTCAGATCTAGCACATAACCCACATGACGCAGGGTAAATCTCATACCACTGGGCAAGGACAAACATACGTCTCCTGTACCCTCAATGTCATACACAGCATCATCAGCCATGTGCACACAACCAAGTCTCCCACTAGAAAACGTGCTAAACCACTCACGATGCGACGTGACATGAAAAGTAGCATCTGAATCTAGTAACCAATGTGAAGACAATGTGCAATCCGATATGCAATCCGTAGACATAAGATCGTCTGAAGACAAGCTAGATGTAAATGTGACATCGCCGTCACAAGCATACTCAGTAACCACCGTACTGATCTCACTAGCATCTATTATGCCCAAATCTGCATCACGCATCTGTCGCCTCCGTTGTCTCAAACGCCTGAAACATCGACGCCTAATGTGCCCTCTATGTCCACAATGCCAACATGTCAAGTCTCTATGCCGTCGAGACTTGCGTGTGGGACCAATCTCTCCCATGGACATAGAAGTGGGACTAGACTCCCCTGTAGACATGGATGTCACGTACATAGCATGTAAACTCTTCCATAAAGCATGAGTTGTAGTCTCCCTCGAGACCTGCCAGTAAACAGACTCAACCAGATGCAAACAAATCGTAGACATTGCTAACTCATCAAGATCCTGCCAATCATCATCATGCATAGACTTGGGCTTCGCCGATAAAACACACAAGGGTTTATCCTGCCCCAAATTTGCCAATGCAACAAGCATATGCTCCTTCCAAGCAACAAAATCTGTACCATCAAACTGTGTCAGACCATAACGCTAGAAGTCAAATGAAAAATCAGCCATAATGCTCGCAAAAGAGCAACCAACAATGAGTAGCCAATGTCAACCAAATCAGCCCTAAACTGACTCGAATCGCATCAACAAAAGTCTGCAAATATGGCTGTAAAATATGGCTACAAATCAGCCCCAAAATTCAGCTCTTAAATAGCTGCATAAACAAGTCACAAACGTGTCCCAGATCAGCCTACAACTGAGTCATACGTGGACACCTGCAAAGAGGAAACAATGGCCAAAAATTCAGCACCCAAATAAGCCCTCAAACTTGCCTATAAACTTGTAAACCTGTAGCTGAAATCTGCTGAAAAACCTCAAGTCATTAGTGCTCGAATCCGACTACCTAGCTCGTAGCCACACAAGAATACATCACAACATTCACTCCTGTGAGTGTGCCAAGATAACTATACGCCTGTCAAACCGTGAGCTAATCACCAAGCCCACACTGTGCGGTATCGATGCATACACACGCACAAATCTCCCACCTGCAGAGAACACCGCTCGTAAATGCTGAGTGCAACCCGCAATCTCTACCTAGATCGCATAAATGATACGCATAAAACTCCTGGGAAAATTTCGCCAGAGTTTCGTCAGTAAAACGGCCACAAAACCAGTAACCAAACTGACTGCACGCTCAAAACCATGAGCAACCAAAGCGCATCAAACCGCACTCCAAATGCATACACCAATCTCCACACTTTGCATACATCATTGCAAACACCTGCAAATCTAGTACACAAATATCTGCTCTACCTATGACTGCCAAAAAACATGCTCGAGGCATACATTGCCGAGCTCAAAATGCAATCACATTAGTATCCCTGAGCATCAAACCACATAAGGCATACATCGTATCCTCCCACCTGTGAGGAAACTTGCAGCAAATATCACTCTCACATCTGAGAGTAAACCATGTGTGGAATCCTCGACACACAATTAACAACTGCTGCTGCAAAAAATTCAGCGTTCAGAATTTTAAAATTCTGATATGAAGAGCGCGTCCGGAGCATGCCAAAACCCCAAGGTAGACTCCTGGATCACATGTATCCGAGTCCGGGTGTGAAAGCTATGCCAAAAAACCTCCGTTTCGACCCAAAAACGCAGCATAAACTGCCAAAAGAGGGTTGAAAAATGCAGCTCCTCAACCGTAGCTCGAATGAGGTTTATGATGGCTCGAATGGCTTCGAAAGGGGGGTAAAACACGAGGACGCTTGATGGAAACGCTCTCGGAAAGCTGAATTTGCCGATGCCAAAGTCGGAACCCTGTTTGCACTCTTGAAAGTGTGCGCACGCGTGGACGCGATTTCGGGAATGAAACTGGCTCTCCGCTATCGTCGTGACTGTGCACACACGCGCTCCCTTCGCACCTACGCTCTGATACCAATTGAAGGGGATCGGGGAGCACACCACAGACGGAGAGTGAGAGAGAGAAGGAGACACACGACGCTGTAGGTGGGGAAACTCCAAAGAGTGAGCAGCCCCCTATACACTTATGCTATGTATAAGGTATACAAGTCAATGGGCGCCCAGACTCTGGGCGGCCAGGCAAGGCACAGACGCCTATACCCCAACAGTTAGGTGTAGGGTAGTACATCACTTCTCTACATCTCTTGTATATTAGCTTGTATAGTAGCTTCTCTCACACTTAAAGTACCACATTGGACTTTAAGTGGGAGGTTGTTGGGGTATAAAGCCCAATGTGGTCGCCCAGGTAAGTGGGCGGGCCGCCAGGTATGTACACATATTCTTTTGTAAAAACCTAATAAGAACTCACTATGCTCTACACATTACAGTAGAGCGAGTTCACCATATCGTCGTGCTCTTCTTCTCGCACTCTCTCTCGCGTCGCACTTCCGCTCGTACTCCTTCACAAAGTACCAACCCCGACTAAGTCCCTTGTGCCAAGCCCTAAGGAGCTTAAGTCACCACCACCCACTCCTGAACTGACTTCACCCCCTCTTGAACACAAAAGAAAAAGGGTCTCTGAGGATGCAGATTCCTCTTAAGCAAAAAGAAAAGTGCAGTTTCTACTCCACAAAAGTTATGTACACTTTTGTTCATTTTGTCCATATGAACATAACACACTTTGGTTGTTCATAATTTTGTATCGCAAATACTTAATACCAACTATTCTATTCTTAAATGTGTATCATGGTGTTATGTAAGTTTAAAAAACATAAATAATGAACACAACAAGGTAGAAAAAACAAATATATTTGCAAAATGCAATGATTACAACATTGAACTTGTTTTTTCAAGTCCTTGCAAGTGGCTCAAATATAACTCTTTTTGGGGGAGGGCATGTGATGCAAGAGGTTGAATTCTCCATCCTTGTGCTCTCCAAAATTCCATCCACTTTGAATCTATGCTCAGGAGATGTTTAATGAAGAAACTCAAGTGATTCTCTAACATCCTGTGGTCTCCAATTTTTTGTTACTATAAGGCTTCTATGCTCAGTGTGTGTATATGCCCTTTAGTTCAAACTCTAGACAATTTTCTTGAAAGTCGAGAGGAACCCAACTACCTAACTTGCTTCTCCATCTCCTATAGTCATAGCCTAGAACTAATGACTGACGACATAGTTGATATGAGATAGACATAGAATCTGGGCTTACTTTACAACTAATGTTATCACCAATATGGAAAGTTTCTTTGGTATTCCATCCGTCTCCAAGTACGTTATCCAGTTCAGTCATAGAAATTATTCTATTAAGACACATCATCTTTGTCCTCTACAAGTCCATTTTTTTAAAACACGCCACAAATACATGTATAGGTAAGAACCATTGAACTTTAATCCTTCTTGATATCCTACCCGGAGACATAGCTTTAAGGTGTCTTCTCTGATCTTAGATTTGAAGCTTGATATAGTACATGCATCAGGGGCTTCCCACTCAATTGAACTTATGGTGAAAACGGGTAACTGATGTAGTTCTCCATATACACCTTCTCATGATGGAACCTTGTATTCTGCAAAATAGACAAGCAAACCCATTGTTTTGTAAAAATAAGGTGGCTTCTCAGCATACATAGCATCTGCAATCCCTTTATGCATTGCTTTGAATGTCCCACTTAGACTCTCCACAGCTTGCCATTCCACAGCTGTTGAAGGAAATATATCTGGAATGGAATCAAAAAATGAGAATGAAAAATTCATTGTATCAAATAGAAAAGTTTTTTTTACTTACAGTAAGAATGTAGCGTAGGATGTTCGTCCAAGTCTAACACCATATCCTTGGCCATGTACACATGTTGAACCTTAGCGAGCCAGCCATTGTCAGTCACTTTGAAAGCAAGAACAGGACCTTTCCAATCTGTTTGGTTCTCTTCACTCTGTGTACACCTTTGCATGAAGGAAGCATTGTTACCAAGTCATTCACATGAAAAGACATGGGTTTCCAAAGACCATCCTCTCTAACATTATGAAAGTCACAAGAAGTTATGTTATGTGAAGGGCGGCGTGCAAAAGACGCCATGGAATCTCAAAGATTACAGAAGAAAAAGAAAATACAGAGACGAAAAGACCTAAACCTCTCACAAAATAGAGGGAAAGTTAAAAAGGTATACGTTTGAAAAAAGTAGATGATTTGTCATTAATGGCCTTGTTTTAGAGCTTTCTCACATAGATTTTGTATCATTTGACAACGATTTTGTGAAATAAAATAGAATAGAAGATGATTACTTTGGGCCGTGAATTTAATGAGCTCTCTCGTCAAAAGCACCTAAATATAGCAGTTTCAGCCTTATCATCAAGACATTTAGCCGCTCGCCGGTCAAAATAGGACCATCAAAACCCAAGATAGAGGAGACAAGAGTGCCATACTTTTGCATACATGTCAAATGACTATTCGACTATTCTTTAATTCTTAGATTTACAAACAACTGTTTTCTAGCCGTTTTTGGCCCTAATGCACCCGATCATAAACTCTCTCTATTCCACTAGGATTGGCTCATGATCACTAATCACCCATTGCATACGGTTGTATAACCAATCCATGAAAGAAGGTACTTCCTTGTCGTTATTTACATTGATTTGACATTTGGATCTCCTCTTTTTACGTTAGTCAACTCATTTGCTTGCAAGTTCCTCTCTTACTCATCAACAAATTGTTACATGCATTCGCTACATGAAAGTAGAAATATCCAATTTATCTTGAACCTTAAGTCAAAAAGGGACTCCCTTACCAGACAATACCTTGGTAGAAGAAGACTCATTTGTCCATATGCATGGAGCTTCAAAATTGGTTCGCTCAAGGTATTCAAAAACATAATACATGCATTCTTCAATCATCCATCCCTCCGCCATAGAACCCTCTGGTCTTGCTTTTTGACGCACATAACCTTTCAATATTCCTATAAATGTATCGACCCACAACATCCATCGAGTGCTCAAAACACCAGAAATCTCTATCTTGTCCACTAGATGAATTAGAAGATGAACCTGGGTATCAAAAAAAGGAGGTTGGAAGTTCCTTTCCCATTAAACAAAGAAGCTCTATACATTCACTCTTCTTTTGTGGAATTGGCCCTTTGTCATTCTCTTTAGATGTAATCCATCTATTAGTAAGAGAAACAAGGTATTAGAGATGTTTTTGAATTAAGAAGATATCAAATAAACTAAAAATCAATGAGCGATAAATACCTTGCAAGTGATCTAAGGCGATATATTACATCTCAGACTCCTCTTATAGTATATCCATCAATAACAAGGGGTAGAACATGATGCATAATTGATTAATTTGATCAATAAAACATGCAAGAAAATAAATACTTACGAAGATCAAGGTAGATTTATCTTCACAAAATTGTGTCAATCATGTGTTTTTAAACCAGACAAGCTCTTTTCATCTAGAGTGAACATGTTTTGACAAGATGCTCCATATCATGTAGGCATACAAATTGATTGATCTTCCTGTTTTGATAGTTTGCAACTCTTCTATTGTGAGCACCCATGGAGTAGGCTCATAGGTTGTCTCACGTCAAGTTCCATCAAAAAGTGGCTATAGATTGGACTTGAAGTTTTGATCCTTTAAGTCATTTCTTATTGTTGCTGTGTCTTTGAATCCTAAGAGGTGTTTCCATAATAAATGACCAGTGTTCTTGAATATATGCATAGGATAAAGAAGATGAAATATCTTCAAATCCTTTCAATATTCCAAAATATACCATATCAAAGTACTTTGAGTTAGAGTACGCTTTCCTCTAGTTCAAACCTTCACAATGTCATCATCATCGCCACTTATAATCTTTGACTCCGGATTGTTGACTCCGGATTGATAGCAGGTCTAACATTCCACTTTAGATACTAATCCTTTGGTGTCATTGGTATTGGGAATCTCCCTTCTTCTACCAAGTTTCCATTAAAATGTATGGATTGCCTTTTGTCTCGTACATGATGATCTCCGTCTCCAGATTGATAGGTGGTCTAATCATTGTTTTCGGGTCACCGCGACAGACGTCCATAGCATAGCTGTCACGCATCAACATAAAATATCAATACAACAGAAGCGACCAAGATGAGACATGGAAACTCACTAGGGTGTCATTCCTAATGAAGTGAACTTGATGAGATGCAACTACTAACTCTGCAAGCAAATTATGTGCACTAAAGCCAAGTATTCCTTCTACACAACTCTACAGTCATCACGCCTGTTTACCATGCAAATCATATCAGATTCGCACGAAACTTGAAGGGAAGCTACAGGGGACTATTTAGAATCTATCATATCACTGTCACAGCATTCTGGAGAGGTACATGGATCGCGATCGTTCGTCCCAAAGTCAACAAAAACAGTGAGAACAGCTGATCCCAAAGGGTTGTTTTAGGGTCCCTCAAGCCTCTCCTAGGGTCAAAACAACATAAAATACACATTTAAACATTCAAAACAGTGATTTAAGGTCTCAAACGTGTAGTTGAACACCTACACTGAATCTTGAATGGAGGAGCAGAGTAAGAGGAACACAATGCAATAAACGAATCTAAATTCGGATTACCGTAGCCACAGTAGCAAAGATTAGAAGTTGGAGTAAGAGGAAGCTCTCAAACGTACGCTGTCTTCTTCAAAACTTGAGATAAAAGAGGATTATGTTCAAACTTACAAAACTGACCTTTATAGTTTAGGTCTTTACAAATGGCTTGTCCGGCCAAAACGTCCTAAACTTTTAACTGGATCTCCACTATACAAATGCTCTCAGAAAAATAATCAAAAATTTCTTTACAAGTTCTCGGCTTAGTGAAGCTCTTTTACAAAAGGATGAGATTTTTGCAAAAATGTAGATTCCCTGAAAAATGTGACTCTTTCTCTGGAGACCATTGCTTCGTCCGCCAAACACTCCCCCCTTCCTTATCTTTGCACGTCCTCGTGCATGTTCAGAGCTTTGGTCATTGATGGGGCTCCAAGGAGGCATGTTTTGTTGAAAAGCTTCATGTGCGGAGTACACCCTCCAGGTCTTCTTGTTGCTTTCTAAAAGGGTTTTCACTTATTGTGTCTTGGTATGCTATGTACCGTGCCTTGAGGTCCTTCGTCATAGGATAAAATATTCTTGAGTCGATTTTGAAAAAACTTGTGACAAAGGCCTCCTTGAATGTCTGCAAGTAATGTGATGGCAGGTACATAAGTCTGGAGTAGATTGCCATCAGGATTTGTCGTGGTGGTGAATCTTGCAAATTCCAGCAAATTTCTCTATGCCCTCCTAAGAACAAATTCCACAGATGATTGTCGCCTTTAGTGTCTTTGAACACCTGGATGCAGGTGACGATCATTCGGGCTATCTTTACTAGCATCTGACAGGCTACATCGAGGACATCCCGCAGCAAAGTGATTTTCGAATTGAGAGTGTTTACTATGTAGGCTATTGTAGGAGGGTTTTGCGCTGTCAAGACTGGGTAGTTCAGTTTCTGTCTCTTTGAGCCTTTCCATGCTGCAAAGTCCTTCCATGGCCTTCTTCGAGGGACTGGACACAAGGTAGGATCTATCTGGATGTGTTGAGGATCATTGTGGTAATGTGTTAGATCTTGCGGCCTCTTGTCCAACCACTTCTGCCTCCATTTCGGGTGATCTTCGATGAGAACCTGAGCTTGTTTTGTTGTTAGTGCTACACCTTTGTAATTTCCTTCTTTCTTTCGTGGCAGGGTTGGCCGCATCTTTTCCTTCCATAAATTCGCTTCGTGGCATATCAAAGGAAAAGGTAGGTAGTCATGGCCAAACCCTTGTACTTGCTCTTCTGGTTGTAAGAATGCCAGTGCCGCTGACTCCATTATCTTTACTTCATAGAGCATGTATTCTTGGCTGGACCTTCCGGCATCTCCTTAATGCTTTGGGTGAGCTCATCTCTAATATCTAGGCTTGCCTCGGTTGATCCATGTGCTTGTTCTCCTTCATGTGAAGTTTCAGGCAAGTCAGGCATGTCTTGACTAGTCAGCAGTTGCGGTTGCACATGGGCTTCGTCTGTTCTGATTTGTTGTTGAGAAATCAGTGCTTCTTTTTCTTTCAATAGTGTCTCACTGATTTGCTTCTGCGTCTCTAATTTGGCTCTCGCTTCTGCCAATTGCTGCTCCAGCTCTTTTACTTTTTGCTCGTTGACCGCCATCTGGGCCATCATTCTCGATAAGAGCAACTGTCTTTGAATTTTTTCTTGCTCTAGATCCTCTTTCAGCGCCACTAGGGTGCTCACTAATGTAGCATTGTCTGATGTGGAGACCAATGCTCTAGCAGGTTCCCGGTTCGCCAGCAAGGTTGTTAGAGTACTTTTGATAGTGAGGTATGAACTATTAACCCTCTGGAACCTTGTGCTTTCGTAATCAAGCTGCTCCGTCGCTTTCTTTACCCTTGCCGTCAAATCTTGGCATTTTGTTTCCTTGGTTGTCAACTCTGTCCTGACATCCACCAGGTCTCTGATCAGAGACTGAGTCTGTTGTCGCTCAGTGTATCTTTCCTTTTTTGTGAGCTCCAGTTGTGCCCGCAGGCTCTCTAACTCCTCTTGCCAAGATTTTTGCATGTGTTGAGACTCCTGTACCAGCCTTTCCTTTTCTTCTAGCACCACGTGCTAGCATCGAAACTGTTTTTCCAGATCTTGCAAGGTTTTTTTGTAGTCAAAATCAGCCATAGCCTGACAGGCTTCTTGGTACCCTATTGCTTTAGGAGGGGGCACAGACTCTTTGTGTGCAGATGATGGAGGAGGAGGTGGTGATTTCAGCGAGGGAGGAGTAGGATCCATTTGTACTTCTTCTCTAACTTCCTTCACTTCTTGTACGTGCGTCTTTTTTGGTGCATCTTCCCTTGGCTGTGAAACAGACGCGTTCGCTTTTCTTTTCTTTAAAAGCTTTATTATTCTTTGGTGAGTCAATTTCACCGCCTGTCGTGCTTCCACATTCTTCTCTCTTTGAGCTTTCTTTAGTTGCTCTACTTGGTTCATGTCTTCAGCCACTTATTTCTCCTTTGTTCCTTCAGTGGATTGAGAAGAAACCTCCACTTCTGCAGAGTTTTGTTCCGCTTCTAACCTTTGTTTTTCAGCGTGACTTTTCTATTCTTGCTTGTCTTTCCTTCTCGAACCTTCGTTTTTCTGTTTGTTGTGTTGCAGCAGTCCTTGGCTTTCTGTCGGCCCGCAACATTGTCCTTCTTTCCTCAATTCTTTCTTGGGCCTCTGCATATACTTTTTGAAGTTAGGACCTCGGCACTGTACTTCTTTCCCTTCCTCTTCTCTCGAGCAGTGTGGTGGTGTCTTCCTCCTTGCTTTCTTCAAATTTAGATGGTCCTTTGTCTTTTGACCCTTGAGGGTTTCCCTTGTCTTCAGTATCCGTCTTTTCTTCATCACTTGAGCTTCTTTTGGATGCATTGACCAAGCGCGATGATGTTGTGCTAGTGGTCGTCCTTACTGAGTGAGCAATCAACTTTTCTTTCTGAATCAAGGCCGCTTGAGAACTGGCCCAACGGCAGGTCTTCAATCATTCCCAAATCTTGGTATGCTATGTCATAAAATCTAATATCTAACCAACCCAAATGATTTTCTCATATTAAATTGATCACTTAATGTGGGAGAATAAACGGGAACAAGTGTTAAGATATAGATATGTGCTTATAGATCTATCTCAACACGGGGCCAATGGTAAAGGGGCCCAAAAGGGAGATGGTCTATCAAAGATCAAGGCTAAACAATGGAGCATAAGACCTTAGGGTTAGCCTCATTGAAGACCTCCAATAAATGTGTGTAAAAGTCCTTTGACCTTAGGTAAGCTAGGGCCGAGCTTGAGGTGGGAACCCGGCCCAAGCTCGAGGTGCTTGTCCTGCTTGAGGTGCTTGTCGTGCTTGAGGTGTTTGTCATGCTTGAGGTGCTTGATTAAGATGCTTGAGGTGCTTGACTGGCTCCATGCTTGAGGTGCTTGACTTGCTGCATGATTAAGGTACTTGAGGTGCCTTGAGAAGCTTGCCTGAGATGCTTGTGGGAACACCCCCTAGTTCAAGTGCTTTGTCATGCTTGGTGAGTAAGGTGCTTGATCACCTAAAGTCAAAAGCATTCCTACAAGAGGGGGGGAGAGCCCTTTTCCTAGGGGCTAGAGAGAGAACACCCACTCACACACACAAGGGAAGCCCCAACTTGAAGAGGCAGCAAGGACACATGTCAGGCCCCTACCCATGTTACCTTCATGTGTTGCTTGAAGCCTATTGGCTAAGCTTCAAAGGGGTCCAATGATAAATTACATGAATTATCTAATTGTTTTAGCATTTATCTAGCCCTCTCTCTCAAAAAGGAAAGGGGGACACTTGTCTCAAGGCTACCCCTACTGCTTGTAATGCCTCCTGCTCATGATCGGCTAGGCCTGGGAGGGTCCAATGAGCTTCAAGCATGAGCTACAAGGGGGGGTCGACCCAAGCTAGCTAGGGTCTTGCTTGAGGGGTATACTCACCCACACACACTCACAATCACTCTCATTGTGTACTATGCAAAGTGCAAGAGCTCCCTCTCCTTCTCCAAGCAAGTAGAGGTTGAGAGCCTACACCAACACTCTTGGCTATGGAGTGCAAATCCAACCAAGAGCCATGCTTCAATGCTTGAGCTTGTCATCTCCTTCTTCTTCATTACTATGCTATTATGTATGCTAGCAACAAGAGTATGATAAGGGAGTAACTAGTTCTTTCTCCTATGAAATGTTTCTTCTTCCTCTTCCCTACCCTCATGCCCTGCTAGCTCTCTCCACCTTCGAAGGTGTTTGAGGTCTTGGGACTAAGGTTTGGGACAATTAAAGCTTTCTTCAAGTTCATGTTATGCTATGATTGTGATGCATGAAGCTTTCCATCTTCATTGCATCACCTAGGTCACAAGGAACACAAAGAATGTATTGTAACAAGTCTCTCTTAATGGGAGAAATCATAATACAAATGCCTATTGGAGGGGGGACTGGCTCCACATAAATCCGGTCCTCAACTGTTGTCATGTTCTCTAAATTCTCTCTCTTGCAAAAGTATTATTCATGCCAAGTTAACTAATTGCTATGATTATGTTGCTATCTTCAATTATGTCTACCCACTATGCTCACAAAGTTATTTCTCGAAAGTATTCTCATTAATTTCCGCTATTCTCAAGTTGAATAGGATAATTCGATTACATTGGTATCAGAGCATTTGGTTTCTCTTTTCTTGCTTAAGAAGAGAGGTCCTTAAGTAGCCTATAAATGGTTGATGTTGTTAATTATAATAGGGTAAGTGGAACTGGGATCTAATATCAGTTTTGTTAAGCCCACTATGTGGGGGATGGTGCACACCTCGGGAGATTTGGACTTAATAATGGAGTCTTTTTAGACTTGCCTACGGCTTTACCATTATTGAGCCATAAGAAGTCCGGAAGGAGCTAGCCCTTGGCAACTCTGCTATGTTAGACCTACTCCTCTACTCTCTATAATTAACCACTTTGAGCCGTGGGTGTAGATACTTAAGAGCCAATTTTCAAAGGCTAAGAGGAGTGGCAACTAAGGTTTTGAATTGCCAAAGCATACACTAAGTACATACATAAAATTTTGTTAACATGGCTGACAATAATCAAGAGAGTAGAATGAACATTGATAGCTTTGATTTTGCACATGAAGGTGCTAATGATGATGCTCCCATGTTTGTGAATTATCTTGTGACTAGGTTGCAACAAGCTATGGGCAACCCTACCTTGCAAGCCAAAGTTACTCAACAACTTCGTGCCTATGGAATTTCCCTTCCTCTCCAAGAGGAGAGAGAGCTTAGGAGGCCTCTTGTAGAGACCCCCAAAAGAAGACTCTCTCCCATTCGAGAGGAGGAATCCAAAGAGAAAGAAAGCAATGAAAGTCTAAGTTCTTTTGAAGATGTGGCTCCACGAAGAAGGCGGTCTAGACGATCGCCTACTCCTCCCAAGAGGAAAAGAGCAACCCAGAGTCCTTCTCCTCATCACTCTGAAAGGCAAGAGAGGAAACAAAGGAAGAAAAGGGCTAGGAAGAGGTCACCCTCTTCTCCTTCTTCTTCACCTTCCTCCTCTTCCGATGAAAGTTATGGCTATTCTCCTAGAGAATACAAGAGGGGAGGATATCGCAAATCATTTCCTGCATGGCGAAGGTCACAAAAGCTAAAGAAGTTCAAGGAGGGAGGAAAGAGTATCTCTTTTCTCAGCTACGATGGCACCTTTGGTGCTACCGACAAAGTGTTGGCCTTCATCCAGCAATTTGATGTGGCCTTTGGGGACGAGGGCTTCACAGAGTCCTCCAAGCTACGCCATGTAGCTATGCACTTCCAAAAATCAGCTCGTCAATGGTGGGCTAGCCTTCGTGGCAATGGAGAAGCCCCAAAGACATGGAAAACTCTACGAGTTTCCATCATGAAGCAATTTCTTCCAAGCGATACTAAAGATAAAGTTCTTACCGAATGGCGCGGCTTGAAGCTTCTCTCTCATGAGTCTATCAACAAGTATGTAGACAAGTTTTGGGATTTACATCTCAAAGCTACTGTCTTTCAAAAGATAGACTTTGCCGAGCAAAGACAGCACTTCTGTGCGGGATTACCTGAAGAGATGGCCGAATACATCAACTCTCAACGGCCCGGTACTATTACCGAAGTAATCCACCACACCATGGTTGCTTCACGCATCAATTTCCATCAAGGGGCTAGACGTAATGTCAAGCCCATGGAAAACAAGGATAAAAATGATGCAAAGGGGAAATCCAATGCTCAAAATAGCTCCCAAGGAACTTCCAACAACAACAACAACAACAACAATCAGTCCAAGGAGAAGGGAGTTTACAAAGATAAAAACAAACTCTCTCCTGAAGAGCTTGAAGCTTTTCGCAAGGACCATAAGTGTTTCAAGTGTGGAGAGCAAGGACATGGCTATCGTTCTTGCCCCAAGAAGAATACTCGCAATGAGACTCCTAGAGCTTACACCATCGAAGCTCCAAAAGAGGATGCTCATTGCAAAGGATCATCACTCTCCTATGCTTGGGGAAAGGTAAGAGAGCATGATGCCTTCATCTTGTTTGACCCTGGCTCTACTCTTAACTTCATATCAATAGAGTTGGCCACCAAGTTGGGCATTCAAGCTTTTGAGATGGGAGATATAGTAGTCGTTGATGCAGCTTTCAAGGGACAACAAGCCTCCGTTACTCCCTTGATTGGGAAGTTGAGGCTTCATGTCCAAATCTATGTCGACAAAGAAGACTTCTTCATCTCTCCTGTCCAACATCAAGGTGTTATCCTAGGGGCACCATGGTTTGATCGCATGGCTGTCCACATGAAGTTCCCTGAAAGGAGAATTTACTTCACTTACAGGGGAAAGAACATGTATATAGATTCTAGTGAGCGTGGTCGCACTATTCCACTTGTAAATCCTCTTTCTTTTGATAAGTCAATGAAGAGCTCAGTTTCTGCGTACATGATTTTTGTCAAAGAGTCTCCAAAAGATACTAATGTTTCATCAAATGTAAATGATAGTAATCAAGAAGAGTTAGACTTGTCTAATTTTCTAAAAGGATTCCAAGATGTGTTCATCGATGATATCCCTATGGACTTACCTCCAAAATGAGGGGATGAGGACCATCGTATTGAGCTCCTTCCTGGAAGCTCACCACCTAACAAGCCTCCTTATCGAGTCTCATAAGCTCAACAAGAGGAGATCATGAGGCAAGTACAAGAGCTGGTAGACAAAGGGATGGTGAGGCCTAGTTCCTCTCCCTTTTGTTCTCCAGTCCTTTTAGTGCAAAAGAAAGATGGTACATACCGTATGTGTGTGGACTATCGAGCACTAAACCATATCACTATCAAAAATAGATTTCCCGTACCTCGGGTAGAAGATCTGTTTGATAAGCTACAAGGCTCTACCTACTTCAGTAGGATTGACCTTAAGAGTGGCTATCATCAAATAAGGATAGTGGATGAAGATATCTTGAAGACGGCATTTCGCACAACGTTTGGTCTTTATGAATATCTAGTCATGCCTTTTGGCTTGACTAATGCACCAGCTACGTTCAATCGTTTGATGGAGAAAATTTTTAGACCATATCAAAAATTCACTGGAGTGTTCTTTGATGATATCATCATCTACTCCAAGTCTTTGGAGGAACATAAGTAGCATCTCTTAGTGATTTTTCAAGCATTGAGGGAGAACAAGCTTTATCTCAACCAAAAGAAAAGCGAATTCTTCCTTCAAGAGATTCAATACTTAGGTCATATTATCTCTAAAGATGGTATCCAAATGGATCCATCAAAGTTAGAGGTAATAAAAGCATGGCCTAACCCAAGAAATCTACATGAGCTAAGAAGCTTTATTGGTATGTGTGCATACTATAGACGCTTCATAGCAAAATTCTCTCAAGTAGCAGGACCACTACACGACTTAACTAAGAAGAAAATCAAGTTTGTATGGATTGCTAAGGAGCAAAATGCTTTTGAAAAACTCAAAGAGAAGCTTACTTCCCAACCAGTCCTCGTGCTTCCAGATCTCTCAAAGCCATTTGAGGTCCAATGTGATGCTTGTGGTGATTGCCTTGGAGCGGTTTTGCTTCAAGAAGGGCATGCCATAGCATATGAGAGCCGAAGGCTCAATGGTGATGAACGAGTCTTGGGAATTTATGAGAAAGAGATTTTAGCTGTTCTACATGCCCTGGACACATGGAAGCACTACCTATTGGGGACTCCATTTATCCTACGAACCGACCACCAAAGTCTCAGGTATTTCATGACGCAAACCAAGCTTTCCGACAAACAAATGAGGTGGGCAAATTTTCTTTCGCAATTTAATTTCCATATTGCTCACATAGCTGGTAAGCACAATCAAGTTGCCGATGCACTTTCACGACGACCAAAAGTTAATGCGGTGTCTATAGCTACTCACAATGATCTATCCTCTATGATAGATGAGTATGCTACTGACCCTGACTTTAGAGACATAATGTCAGCCCTTGCTTTGGGGAAGAAAGAGGAACCATTCACCTTGCAGGATGGTTATCTTCTCCACGGCAATCGGCTATGTGTTACCCATTCCCTTCGTGAGAAGGTTATGTATGAATCCCATGCTCCTCCATATGCAGGGCATAGAGGTATTCAACCTACTCTCCGAGGAGTAGAGACGTATTTCTATTGGCCTACCATGAAAGTGGACATACAAGAGTATGTTTCAAAATGTGTAGTATGCCAAAAGACCAAGTATGATAGAGGGAAGCAACCTGGATTACTCCAGCCATTGCCTATTCCAAATTCACCATGGGAGAGTATATCCATGGATTTCATCTTTGTATCACCCAAGTCTATCCATGGGAATATAGGAATATGGACAATAGTCGACAGGTTTAGCAAGCAAGCACATTTTATTCATGTCAAAAAGACTATTAAGGCACATCAAATGGCAACTCTCTTCATATCTCAGATTTTCAAGCACCATGGATTACCCACATCCATCGTATCAGATAGAGATCCTAGAATGACCAGTAATTTCTAGAAAGGTCTCTTTGAAAATCTAGGAACAAGATTGAATTTCTCTTTGGCCTATCACCCACAAACGGATGGCCAAAGTGAGATAGCCAATCTTACGATACTCGATCTATTCAAAACTTATGTTACCGAAGTAGATCAACGCTCACAATGGGAAAAGTATTTACCGCTAGTAGAGTATGCCTACAATAATACTGTACATACTTCTACGGGGAAAGCACCTTTCGAGATCATAGAGGGAAGACCTAAAAGTCCCTTGCTACTGAAAGTACATGGGAAGATCTTCGCCGCCGATGAGTATAGCCGTGACCTACAAGAATCTTTTCAAAAGATTAGGGAGGCTATAGCCATCTCTCAACAAAGGCAAAAAGCTGCTGCTGATAAGCACAGAAGAGCCTTAATGTTCAAAGAAAATGATTGGGTCTTACTCAAGTTTCCTAAGGCTCGATTAAGGCAAACGACGGGCAAAAATCCTACGGGCCATCAAATACTAGCAAAAAGATACTATGGTCCTTTCCAAATCTTAAAGCCTATCAATGAGACGGCTTATCAACTCAAGTTGCCCAACCATTGGCTTATACACAATGCCTTTCATGTAAGCTTACTTAAGCCCTACAAAGGAGAGCCACCAATTAAACCAATTATTGAAGACCCTCCCGAAGTCGAAGACCAAGAAGAGGTGCTACAACCCGAAGCTGTCCTTCGGCATGAAGACAAGGTACTACGACATGGTAAGATAATCCGACGGTATCTTATTAAGTTCAAAAATTATCCTTTTGAAGATGCTAAATGGATGCAAGGAGTACAACTTAAGGATAGTATGAACCTTGTCAATGCTTACAATGCTACATTAGAGTAAGCAAATGTACAAATTTCTTTTAAATGACTCATGTTTTTGTCTTATATGACTAGTCCTCTTTTTAATTGTGCACAAATTTAACTAGTATGCATGCTTAGAATCATGTTTGCGATGACGACGTCTCTCAAACAACAAGTAGAATTTGTCACTCTACTTTGGGAGAATGAAATGGACTAAAGAGCAGACATGCTTGCGGCAGCTATGTCTCCCAAGCACCAAATGGATTAGTCATCCATCTTGGAAAGATGTCGTAGGGTAAAAAGGGATCCTTTACCCGCTAAGTACGATTGACTAATGACAAAGACTTTATCTCTTCTATATCATAGTCGAGGACGACTATGATTTCAAGAGAGGTAATGTCATAAAATCTAATATCTAACCAACCCAAATGCTTTTCTCATATTAAATTGATCACTTAATGTGGGAGAATAAACGGGAACAAGTGTTAAGATATAGATATGCGTTTATAGATCTATCTCAATACGGGGCCAATGGTAAAGGGGCCCAAAAGGGAGCTGGTCTATCAAAGAGAAAGGCTAACCAATGGAGCATAAGACCTTAGGGTTAGCTTCATTGAAGACCTCCAATAAATGTGTGTAAAAGTCCTTTGACCTTAGGTAAGCTAGGGTTGAGCTTGAGGTGGGAACCCGGCCCAAGCTCGAGGTGCTTGTCCTGCTTGAGGTGCTTGTCGTGCTTGAGGTGTTTGTCATGCTTGAGGTGCTTGATTAAGATGCTTGACGTGCTTGACTGGCTCCATGCTTGAGGTGCTTGACTTGCTGCATGATTAAGGTACTTGAGGTTCCTTGAGAAGCTTGCCTGAGATGCTTGTGGGAACACCCCCTAGTTCAAGTGCTTTGTCATGCTTGGTGAGTAAGGTGCTTGATCACCTAAAGTCAAAAGCATTCCTACAAGAGGGGGGGCGAGCCCTTTTCCTAGGGGCTAGAGAGAGAACACCCACTCACACACACAAGGGAAGCCCCAACTTGAAGAGGCAGCAAGGACACATGTCAGGCCCCTACCCATGTTACCTTCATGTGTTGCTTGAAGCCTATTGGCTAAGCTTCAAAGGGGGCCAATGATAAATTACATGAATTATCTAATTGTTTTAGCATTTATCTAGCCCTCTCTCTCAAAAAGGAAAGGGGGACACTTGTCTCAAGGCTACCCCTACTGCTTGTAATTCCTCTTGCTCATGATTGGCTAGGCCTGGGAGGGTCCAATGAGCTTCAAGCATGAGCTACAAGGGGGGGTCTACCCAAGCTAGCTAGGGGCTTGCTTGAGGGGTATACTCACCCACACACACTCACAATCACTCTCATTGTGTACTATGCAAAGTGCAAGAGCTCCCTCTCCTTCTCCAAGCAAGTAGAGGTTGAGAGCCTACACCAACACTCTTGGCTATGGAGTGCAAATCCAACCAAGAGCCATGCTTCAATGCTTGAGCTTGTCATCTCCTTCTTCTTCATTACTATGCTATTATGTATGCTAGCAACAAGAGTATGATAAGTGAGGAACTAGTTCTTTCTCCTATGAAATGTTTCTTCTTCCTCTTCCCTACCCTCATTCCCTGCTAGCTCTCTCCACCTTCGAAGGTGTTTGAGGTCTTGGGACTGAGGCTTGGGACAATTATAGCTTTCTTCAAGTTCATGTTATGCTATGATTGTGATGCATGAAGCTTTCCATCTTCATTGCATCACCTAGGTCACAAGGAACACAAAGAATGTATTGTAACAAGTCTCTCTTAATGGGAGAAATCATAATACAAATGCCTATTGGAGGGGGGACCGGCTCCACATAAATCCGGTCCTCAACTGTTGTCATGTTCTCTAAATTCTCTCTCTTGCAAAAGTATTATTCATGCCAAGTTAACTAATTGCTATGATTATGTTGCTATCTTCAATTATGTCTACCCGCTATGCTCACAAAGTTATTTCTCGAAAGTATTCTCATTAATTTCCGCTATTCTCAAGTTGAATAAGCTAATTCCATTACATGCTATTCTTGTTAGCATTGGCCCTGTGCTCATGTAGCTTTTGTTTTTTGCCGAGCCCTTCAAATCTGCTTCGACCAAGCTTTCCAAGATGTAAGAACCATAATCGCATCGGAATTTTCTGTTTTCAGTTGTTGCTAGAGCTACTTGTTTCCTTTTGCTTTGATAAATGCCTTCTCGTTGTCCAATGACTTGGTCTTTGCCAGCAAGTCGTGTTGCCCTGGAAGGAAGTGCAAAGCTCCGTAGATGATGTCTTCTGTGATCTTTACTTTCACCTTTGAACCATCCTTGTCGGTGAGCATCGCTTGCCCATCATATTGTATCGAGCTCATGAGCTCGTGGGCCCTCATGTAGTCTGTTCCCCATGGCTGCATTCTGAAAAACTGCTCCAAATAAATAGCCCTCATGGCTTTGGTGACCTCCGGCCTTCAGTGGAGATTCCATATTTCCCATGGCATGATGGTCGTCTTTACCATGTCAGCATCAGTATCCCCAAACTTCGTGATGAAAACGTGAGCAGGGATCTGAGCTAGTGTTTCATCCGAGATGTGAGCTTTTTCGTTCATAGAGCGCTCATCCACTTCATATAGTGATGTCGTCAACTGCCTTGTTTGCTTTTGGCGAGGCATTCTGTGTCATTAGAATCACAAGCTGTCAGGATTTTCCTTTCGCAACCAGTAGCATTTAGACTTTTAGTAAAAAGCAGTTCAAAAGTTAAAATTGATCATCTTGAACAAATCTTATCCATTCTTGTCAATATTTCACCAGTGAGACTAGGAAGACTAGAGCTATGACTGATTGAAATCTGAGCCAAATCTGGGCCTGAGGTACACCGATCGCGATCGTAGTACCATGACCAAAATAACATTTGATCATATGAGTGGTTTACTGATAGATGGAGGGTCATTTTAGTCCACTCTATCTTTTATTTGAACCACTTTTGAGTTTATAAGTCCCAATTTTGGGTTACAAGGGAGTTTTGGACTAGACTTTAATTTTTCATGGGTTTTTGATGTCCAATTGGATTGAAGCTTGATGTGTGACTTGAACAAGATGTGTACAAGAGATCTGTTAGGTTTTGGTCGAAATCAGATGCTGAGGTACACCGATCGCGATCGTAGTACCTAGGCTTTTTTGGGTGAAAACTAGATGGCTTTAGTCTCCTATGCCTGCCTAGCCCAGTGATGATTTATTTTCAAGTTTTGGACTTAAATGAACAAATTAGAGCATTTTTTCATTGTTTGACCTTATTTTACTAAGTCTAACCATATTGGGTTTTCCTGATGAATTCTGGTTGGAGCCTGGAGTTAGTTGATGTTAGTTTTTGAGCTTTTACTGCTTCCATGATGTGTTGCTATCATCAGCCTACTCCGTTGTCTGATTCTGACTTGATCAGACACTTTTTACCCCGTCTTTGGAGATTTTCCAGACTTGGGTATTTTTCAGGCATTCTTTGGATACCAATGGGATTATTGGGCATCTCTAAGTCGCCTTTTAGTCTTTGACATTAGTTCGGCCAAATTCTTTCCTTGTGTGATCACTCGAGATTGAAATGGTCATCTCCGTCCTTGTAGGAGATTCTGAGCTCCATTCAGGGTTTTCTACTACCGTGCTGACTTCTAGTCGAACAGGTATGCCTTTCAAACCATCCATCATAATTTTCAGGCAAATTTTGGTAGTTGTAGGTCAAATTTCCCGATTTGGGTGTGTTTGACAATTTTGGCCCATTCTATGAGCAAACTTTGTGCATTTCTTATGAAATTTCAAGAGAGTGTACTCCTCCATGAGTTCTAAGCCTGGGCCATGTCAAAATTTCTAAAATCTAAAATTGGGGGCACTGATCGCAACCGTGCCATAAATCCCAAATTGATTTTTGACACCTGTAGGTTGTTGGCGAAGTTGAGAGAAGGCTTTTTTGCAATTTCTGTGTCAAATTTGGTCAGTGAGGTACATCGATCACGGCCACCAAATTGAGATCTGATCACATAGCTTTGTTCTTGACATTGTGGGCAGCACATTGATGTGTTCTGTCCTTGAAAAAGTTTTGTCATGATGCCTCTAAGGGCCCTTGACCTATTCGACTCAATCCGACTTGATTTGGTCAATGCGCCCGTTTGTGCGATGTTTCGCGCTTGCATGTGTAAATACACTTGATCTTTACTTGACAAGGAACATACCTGTGAAATCTGGTGTGAAATGCCGACTCCAATCGTCCGTATGGAGTAGAAATATGGCAGCTTCGCTCTAGGTCAAGAAGCTCTCCTCTTCTCTCTCGGAATGGAAATTGAACAATGAGCTAGATTTTTGGCCTACCTAACCCATATCTTCCCGAGGTTTTCGTGACATAGGGCTAATTTTCCTTACCTTTGATCTCGCGATAATTTATATACCACCTGTGGGTCAAACCGTTCGTCATTCTGGCATCGTATCACCGTTTGATGCGATTCTTGGGAAATGTGGTCATGGTCATTAAGGCTGAGATTCGACGTCTTCAGATTAGCTTCATATCTTCCATGCTTGATAACCCTATCATGATACTTCGGCGTTTGCTTCCAGAACTTGATTCCAACACTGTGGGTGATATATTTTTAATTTTTTGAAGTTTTATTAACAAAAATTAAGCGAAATAAATTGAAAATACTTATTAACTGGAGAAAATTAGCCAAAAATTATTATACTCACCCCTAAGCATATATTTTCACTAGAAGCATCCCAATGCTCCATATTTTGTCATTACAGCTCATTATTATGCTGGTTGGATGATAAAAACGCTAAAAAATGCTAGATTTTGATCAAATTTGTTCGAAATTGAACTCTAAAAAATGAAAAAAACACACGCATTATGTACATATATACACGTTGGACCCCTTAATGGTCCTGACTGCTGCTAGATTCTGCAGTTACTCCCCCCTTCCTAGACTGAGTCGTCGCGGATGAAGGTTGTGTGCGTGTGCATGGGTTTTGAAATCTGTGTCTATGCACGGCCGTGTAATGTGGCCCTATCTTCATGTTTGAGACAATGCATTGGGAAACAAAGAGTTGTGCAAGATGCGGGGATTGAATGTAATTTTTAGTGGCTTTGGATGGCGAGGCTAGCTGTTTATGGAACAGAAGAGCTTGTAGTTGAATTGCTCTCTCCTTGATTGTTGGTTTTTTGATGGCAACTATTTTTGGAACCCATTTGTATTCAGTTTTTTTCATATTTGCAGATTTTAATGTAGGTTCCTGAATTTTCTTAGGTTTCCATTGCCATTTTGTTAGTTCAGGCTTCCTGGGTTGACTTTTTGCTCTTCATTCGATCTTTGTCGGCGGCGGCGGCTGAATTTTTTGTTGTCTCCAGCTTTGGTTGCCATTTCCACTCTGGATTAGCTCTTGAAGGTCTTTGATATGGTGTTGTTGTCATCGGGAGTTATGACTTGGGCAGCCATATCTGTCTCTGTTTTTTCTGCACGAAGGTTTTCTTTATCTATACTTTTCGAACAGCCATTCTCGGTGTTTCTGGCTAATGAGCTGATCGCTTTTTGTTGATGGGGATAATCGGCCACGAGTGATCTGTTTTGGCGAATGGAGTCATGTACGTGTTAGAGTTGTGTGTGTACGTCAGCGCATGTTCTGACCATTCGGTAACTGCATTGTACGTTCTCATCCATGGAACTCCCCAAACATAGTGATTCTCCAATTCCTTCGTCTTTCATTACGAGAAATTGATGAGGACAACTATTTCCATCAATATTGATTGGTAAGTTTATTATTGCCAATGTTGGCATTTTTGCCCCATTTGCGGCTTGTAAATCTCGTGTGGATTGCACCAGGGGTTCATCGGTAAGCATCTTGTAAGTGGAGAAGTTGACCACATTGACTCTTGCCCCTGTGTCAATCAATGCTCTTTGATATCTGCCATTCGAAAGTCTGGCATTGATGCGAACATCGATTCCTATTTCCCATTGCTCGTCAGTGTGAATTATAGAAAGAGGAATTTGAGCTGTATCTGTTGGTTGAAGAAGTCCTTGTTGTTGTAATTTCTGTTTCCGCTTTAAAATCCTGATTCTGGCCTCCTCCTGTGCTTGAGCTTTTGTCTCATTTGCTTTGTTCATGCGCTCCTTCGCAGCGTGGATTTTGGCAAGCATCTCTGAGGTTAGTGGTAGGTTGTACTTCTTTAATCTGCAACCACTAATCCAATTAGGCATCCCCTCTCCCTCTAATATCACAAGCTTAATGGCACCACTAGATGATATGTCATGAATCACATAGGGTCCATTGCCTCGCTTTTTGAGTTTCCGGGAATGTTGTTTCAGGGTATACATTAAGATGTAATCCCCCGTAGCAAATTCCTTGCCGATAACATGTTGATCAAAGAATGATTTCATGTTTTGTTTTTGCACGTAGATTGATGCAATTGCTCTCAATCTAGTTTCATCCAATTTTTCTAGGATATCTATTTGATTGGATAATTCATGGCCCGTCCATTCTAATTCTTTAGCTACCCGAAGTGTCGGGATAAGAAATTCAAGTGGCAAAATCGCTTGAATTCCATAAACCATGTTGAACGGAGTCGTTCCGATTGAGGTTTTGTACGCTGCTCTATATGCCCATAAAGCTGAATGCAGCTTCTGATCCCAGTCGGTTCTCAATTCACTAACAATTTTCGTGAGAATTGTCACCAAAATCTTGTTCGAACTTTCTGCTTGGCCGTTAGCTTGTGGATGATAGGGAGCTCACTTCTTGTGAATTACCATGAATTCATCCAATAGGAATTCGATCACTTCATTGACAAAATGAGTCCCTCTAGCGCTCGCTATGTCTATTGGTAAGCCATACCTGGTGAAAATGTTCTCATATAAAAACTGTGTTGTCGTTTTTGTATCATTCTTGTTAGATAATCTATTTTCACAATAATGTATTGAGCGTGCTTTTTATATCCAAGAGGCGCAATTGGTTCTACAAAATCTATTCCCCATTTCGCAAACGCTCTTGCCCCCATCATTGGTCTCAAGGGCATGTCATCTTGTGCTCTAGGAATCTTTGTCCTTTGGCGATCATCACATCATTTCACAAACTCTTCGGCGTCCATGAATAGTGTAGGCCACCATATGCTAGCAATAAGAATTGCTTTGGCTGTTTTGTCAGCTAAGAAATGTCCTCCAGCTTGTCCGCCATGTGCTTGCTATAAGATAGGAACATATTCCTCTTTTGTCGCACACATTCTCAATTGATTGTCTTTTCCCCTCTTGTAAAGATTGTCCTCAATCAATACATAGTTTTTTGTCTCTTTCGTGATTGTTTTGATACGTGATCTACTCATCCCTTCAGGCAGTATTCCGGTGGTGAGGTATTCTACAATGTAGTTACTCCATCTGGGTGCTACAGATAATTTGAATAGAGTCGTGTGCTCTATCGGATTTTGAAAAGTGCAGATAATACATGATTTGATATGCTTATGAACACTTTGTTGCATTTTTGGCCAATATACACCCATTCTCATCAATCTTTGATACATCTGTGCATGCCCATTGTGAATCCCCGTTGTTTGTACATGAGACTGGTTTAGATACAAGTCCTGTTCACTTGATTCAACACAAAGCCTAAGGATTTGATCCGATCCCTGTTTGTATAGCCTTCCAGCCATCATTACCAATGATCTAGATGCTACAATGGTAGATGGTTGTCTTGTCAAATTCAATGACCCGATAGTCAACAAAGGAATTACATCCTCACTCCATCTTGGAACCATTTCTATGTTGAAGAGATATGCATCTGGAAAATCATCATCAACTCCTACAGGGTTTTCTCCATGCACCATTCTAGATAAATGATCCTCTCTTTGGTGTGTAGTTCCTTTTTTGACTACAACCGTGAAGTCAAACTCAAGCACTATGATGAACCATCGTACAATCCGCCCCGTACTGGAAGGTTTGTTTACCAAGTACAGCAGTGCTTGATGATCAACTAAGAATACAAATTTATTGGAAAGTAGGTAATGTCCAAACTTTTTCACAACATAGATCATACCCAATGTAAGACCTAGGGTAACTGAACCTGGGATCCTCCTCCCTACCGCCCCTTATATAGGCTAGCTCCTAGCACTTGCCCTAAGCAGATCCCCAGTCCGCACTGGTCCAGTCGGCCCTTGGCCTAGGTCCCTGACTCCCTAGGTTGGGCCTTACCCCGTAGGACCCTTGTCCTGTCATTACTCCCCCCTTAAGGAAGATTTTTCGTCCTCGAAAACACAAGTAGTAACATCGTCTTAAGAATACTGATGATCTCTTTATTGACATCCCATAAGTGAGCCAGTTGTCTGTATGACCGATAATTGGTGTAGTGAGGAGGTTCAATGAAACCAAGAGCAATATCTTGATTTTCAACATTGTTGTCCGTTTGCAACCACTTGGGTCTAAATGGTAACATGTATAACTCACTTGAGTGATGTAAAGGAGTAACCACAACTAAGAGTCACTTGGGTCTAAATGGTAACTCCATTTATAACTCACTTGAGTACTGTAAAGGAGTAACCACAACTAAGAGTTTTCCAAAGGCATAACCAGTTATCTTCTGAAGGTACTGGAATAATGCAAGGAACCCTTGACGTAACTTTCCATGCATTTGTGAGCCAGATTTCCTACTCGCCTGAGTATCTTGAAAAGTTCGTAGATAGGGAATGTCCTTGTGTTGCATTTCTGAATAGTTTCAAACACAAAGAACTACATGTTCATCCCTAATAAAGGTTACTTGCCAACATACTTTGTCAGCACACCTGGTAAGTCCTTGACGTATAAAAGTATTGACACAATCTCCAACCCCACCACAAGAGGTGTTCAAAGTCGAAAATCGTACTTAAGAAAATTCTAGAATAGGGAGAAAATCATCTATTCAGAAATGCGTTGTGCTAACGTATGCTCTTAGTAGATCCTTTAGCACAAGATTACTCTTTGTAATCTGCCTATCCCCTTGGATAACTGACAGTACTGAGGTGTGTTTTGCTCACGGTTTACAGACTATTGTCCCAGATGACTAGTAAACGGGGAATCACAGTAGTGTATAACCATCGTGGTTAACTTGAAAAAATCCACAAATGCCAAAACCGATCCATGACCTCTATCGGCGATTAGTAAACCCAAAAGTAATCTCATAGAGATAGTGCATATAGAGTGCAAAATGCTTCATAAACAACAACCTGAGGAATATGCATGTCGTTCCAAATCAGCCTTTGCTAAACACTAGGGCCCATAACACCTAGTGTGCATGCATTTAGCAAAACTAACCCAAACCTGTATATCCATAATGATCCTTGCCAATACTGATGGCAAATGTGATGCACCTAGCACACATTTAAAAGGAATGGAAATAGTTCTAAAAAGAAACTAAATAATTTTAGTTGCAATCTTTTGCAAGCCTTGCTGAAACATCTGAATCACAAATAGAAGGTGAAACATTGATCACTTCTAGGTACAGACAATGAAACTTTTTCATTAACAACTTATAGCCTTGCTATATGTATAAACAACCATCTGTAATGTTGTTTAGCAGTACTTGTACCTTAACAAGTTATTCTGAGTATCCGATAATTTCTGGCCATGAAATTGCTCCTGATACGTCGTGCTAAAAAATGGTCTAGAAAACAGATGTGACCGGCACCTAGGGACTTTGTCGTAACACATAATTGAAATAATGGCACCAGTGTCAGTCCAGAGACTCGTATTATCCACATGTGGAATATGTCTCATGTAAGGATGTGTAAAAAGGAACATCCTTCAAGTACAAGATGTACTTGTGTGTGGAGGTAATTGCAAACACTCTACGATGGGAGTGAGAGGGACCCTCATTAGTCTTGCTCCACTGGCTAAACCGAACTCCTTGAGTTCCTAGACCATGTTGTATCCCATGTGCCAAATTGAACCCTACCAGTAGGTTCGTAACAGCAGAAGACAGAAAGATAGATTGGACACTTGGCCGAAAATACCTTGTGCCGACATGCCCTTGGCATGGCTCTGTAACATTCAAGCCTACTTAGATGTCTTGAAAAACCAAGCAAAGCATACTAAAAATGGAATAACACCAAATCAATCGATGCGTACCTAGAGATTTGAACGTAATGTACAGTTACCGGTATTCAAATGGAGAGGAACATGTCGTCCACATGTGAAAAAACAAGCAACATTGCACTAGAAACCCTAGGTGTTGCCTTCACAACCAAACCCGTTGAGTAGAAGCTACATAGTCAAACGTCCTGGTAAGATCCTTTGTAGAACTGTGCAACTAGTAGGTAGCGGTAACTGTGATCCTTAATGCCTATGGGGTGGTGTAGCAATCCCTGCCAGATCTTATCCCAAAACAGTATGTCCATAGACACTCCGTAGTGCTATAGATAGATCAGGAGACCCACCCAATTGAACTGCCGAGCTCTTATGGACAGC
Source organism: Adiantum capillus-veneris (assembly GCF_014529385.1). Taxonomy (NCBI): domain Eukaryota; kingdom Viridiplantae; phylum Streptophyta; class Polypodiopsida; order Polypodiales; family Pteridaceae; genus Adiantum; species Adiantum capillus-veneris. The sequence goes on along the minus strand of NC_140942.1, from coordinate 102,503,986 downwards.
CATGTTGTCGCAACTGAGTGCTGCATCTAGACTTTCTTGTAGAGATCAGGTGCTGCTGTGAGTTGAAGATTATCAAAAACTCAACTTGAGTGTCGCATTGAAAACATGTAGTGCAGAAATGGCACCCTAAACATCCGTAATGACAAGACTCTTGCTCGTCCATTAACGTCGATGTGTACTTCCTTGGGTATATCTTGAAAACAATCACCCAAAGAATGCCAATAGTTGGGTCTTCCCTTGTCCTGACATCGGCTCTTAGCATGTTTGGCTCATAGCCCTTATGCAAAATAGTGTTTAATCGATGAACCGATGAAGACTAATTTGAGTAGCATCTTAGCCATATGCTAGCTGTGAGTTAGAGCACCTTGGCCTCAAGCTAACTCACGAGCAAAATATGTATCAAAAGCTTCTTAGAAGAGTTTTGTTATTCGTGAAAGAAATAAGAAAAAGAGAGAAAAGAAGAGCATGCTGGGCTGAGGAACTTTCCTTAAATTTTTAAAGTGTGTGCCCAGAATGTGTGCCCTTAGACATCTTATCCATGAATTGCACCTTATCCTATAAGCATTCCACAATCTGTCTGTATGCCGCTCTCATCGAGAGAGGCAACAAAAAACACAAGTTAAATCGTGACCATCTACCGTGTAGGGTCGTGACTGTATGAGGATGACTTCAAAGGGGCACCTTGCCGGTGAATGTAGACAAATTTTAGGTTCTTTTTAGTATTGTTGAGTGTTGATAGCAATCAACAATCCATCTGTACTCTGTCCTTGACAGAGTTGCGAGTGTGTTAGCGAAAGCGTAATGCATGAAGCGGCAGAATTCAATTCAAGTCACTAGCATGCCTTGCATAAAGAAGGGTAAGCCCTTGCGCAGAGTGATGGACTCAACCGTGGGAACCAAAAGTGTAAGTATCTTGCACAATTTAAACTAGTAGGGATTCTGTGAGATGATATCCCCTATTTTGCCAGTTCCCTGAAGCCGTGCTTCCTATAAAATTTCCAAAGCACTTTGCTTTGCACAATGACAGTAATTGCAAGTAAAGTGTAAACAGGAAAAAATAGGAAAAACTTAAACTTGGCTAACCTGGTCGTTGTTGCTACAACCAGTTGTCATGAAAGTTGGGAGAAAAACTCATTCCAAAACGGCCCATAGCCATATCTGCACAGACGCCCTCGTATGTCCTATACACTTGTCTGGTACATAAGGCCATAACCTGCAAAATTGAATCCACCTGCAAACACCTTGCCTATTCCTTCCCCGTTGTGTATGCTCATAGCATATGCCAAACGTGGCCAGCTTCAATGAAAGATGTAGAAATTGAAGCCTTGCTTCACATAAGTACTTATGGAGTTTCTGTTCTCATAGCTAACGGAGACTCCTGCTAACAGACAGATGTCGTAGCAAAGGAAAATCGACCTTGTCGACCAATTTCAACCAAAATTGGCTAGTGTTGTGTGGCAAGCATCCTTTGTCGACTTCTAGAAGCAGTGACCATTAGTCAGCCATGCCAAGTACTTTGCACCCTTCATCAAGTCGAGCAATAGGTTGTGTTGGTCATCTCCTTGAGATTCTAAAGCATCGCAAACTTGCTATGCTTTTGCATCAAAGTGAACCGTTGAGAAGCGGAGCTTCGGAGCCAGGTGGTTGGGAGTCAAGCCGTGCTTGATTCTAATATTTAAACCAATCAAATTTTTGGCGCTTACGGTAAGTGTCACAAGCCGTGCTTGTGATTTTCCGTTGTAAAGGGTATGCACGTCTGGTGCATGACATAGCGATGCAATATGTTCCAAAAACTTTACCAAAACAAATGTAAAAGAGTCTGCATATCGTATTACTAACTTATACTGACCTGACATGCCGGCTTCTTGAACTTGCATGAGTAAATACTCACGCCGACGCGCCTTCTCGGCTTCTTGCTTGAAATTTCTACAACTTGTGACAATTTACACAAATAAAAAACAAAAATGCAAAAGGGACTCTGCGTACCTGCTGGGAAATTGACTTTGGACTATGTCATGCAACCATGGCCAGTGCCTTGCATGAGCATGCATGCCAAGCTTTTCGTATCAATAACCTTTGCCGGTCTATGTTCTGGGGGACCCTGTCCATGCCTGGCAGGAATTCAAGTCTATGATCATCATCGTGGCCAAGATTCTTTGCCTTGGGTTTACCTAAAGAAGTCGATGATCCACCACCGAAAATTATATGTCTCGTGTGTTGTTTGGTATTGTTGCGGCTCCCCTTCGCAGTGTTTCTACTGCCAATTGGTATTTTGACATGGCCATGTGGCTTTGCATGGAAGTGCATAGCCACCTAGTAGTGTGACGGATCCCTTGGGTGGCCCATGGGCACTGTAGGGCGCCCAATAGTGTATGAAAAGAAAAAGAAATTAAAAAAATATAGCTTGGTCTCCCTGGCTATAGCAGCGCTGCCTTCTGCGCAAGGATACAGTGGCCGAGAACGCGAGCTACGGTGGGATTGGAGTCGCCCTCCTGTGACATGTTTTTCTGAGCACCCCCGTACACATCTGTCGAGCTAGAGCAAGCTCGTTTTCACCTTCCTTGCCTCTGCTCACTCCCCTCGATAGGAGCGGATCCCGCGGGTGCATGAGGGGTCGACGGTGCCAACTAAGCGACCATGCCCGTGTTGCTTCCCGATGTTCCTGCTCGTCCTCGGACTAAGCCTTCATGCCCACGCTCCGGCTCCCCTTCCTTCCCGACTTGCAAGGGGTGCTCTCCATGGTTCTCCATGAACGACCTAGAGAGAGAAAGACAGAGAGAGAGAGCAATCCTACGTGCAAGGCTTCCTCCTCCTCCATAGATCCTCCCTCCCCCTGAGCTTTGATACCAATGTAAGACCTAGGGTAACTGAACTTGGTATCCTCCTCCCTACCGCCCCTTATATAGGCTATCTCCTAGCACTTGCCCTAAGTGGATCCCCAGTCCGCACTGGTCCAGCCGGCCCTTGGCCTAGGTCCCTGACCGCCTAGGTTGGGCCTTGCCGCGTAGGACCCTTGTCCTGACACCCAAACCCTCCCTTTCAGTTGTTGTGTAATTCTTCTCTACATTGTTTAGTTGTCTATTGGAGTAACTAATTGGAAAATCCATGTTCTTTTCTCCAGGTTGTGCAAGTATGCATCCTATAGCATATGATGATGCATCTATGTGGATGTGGAATATCTTTTCCCAATTCGGAGCTTTCAAAATTGGAGTGGATATCAATCTTTGCTTCAAGGTTTGAAAAGATTTCTCGCACTCATTTGTCCACTCAAATTTAGCTATCAACGCGTAAAGTGGTTTCGCAATTATAGCGTATGAGTAGATAAATCTGCGATAATATCCACAATGGCCCATAAATGCGTGTACCTCCTTTACCTTTACTGGTCGTGGTAGATCAACAATTACGCTGATCTTCTCCATGTCTGTCGAAATACCATTTTTGGACACTATATGTCCCAATACTTTGCCTTGTCTTACCATGAAGACACATTTCTCCGGATTCAAGCAAATCCGATACAGTATGCATTTTTTGAACACTTTGGTCAAGTGCTCTATGTGCTCCAATCTTACGAGAGAGTGAACGCACAAGTCATCCATGTAAATTTCTAAGAACTGTCTTAGATATTCTTTAAAAGCATGACCCATCACCCTCTGAAATGTGGCTTGTGCATTCGTTAAGCCAAAAGCCATTACCTTGAATGCAAAAATGCCCCATTCAGTTGCAAAAGCCGTCTTGTGCTGATCCTCTAGCTTTATTGCGAGTTGGTTGTAGCCTGAAAAGCCATCTAAGAAACTGTAAGCTTCTTTTCCTACCACTCTTTCTATTACATGATCAGTAATGGGTAGGGGATAGTTGTCTCGAATTGTAGCAGCATTTACTTTCTTGAGATTGATGCATACTCTCAACTTTCCATTTTTCTTCGGGACCACCACAATCGGTGAAACCTAGGTAGTGTGCTCAATTTTGTAAATAAACTCTGTCTCTTTCAGCTTATCTATCTCCTCCTTGATCTTCCTTGCAAACGTCTCATTGTAAGTATAAGGACGTTGTCTACTTGGTTTGGCGTCATTCTTAAGGGGTATTGTGTGTTGACAGATACTTGGATTCACCCCCTTAAGATCTTTGTATGACCATGCAAACACATCTCTATACTGTTTTAGAGTAGCTACTATCAAAAGCTTTTCCTCTTCTTCAGTAAGATCCGTGGCAATATATGCAGGTCTTGGATCTTCTCCTAGCTCCGCTAGATCTATTTATTTGGCTTTTTGAGGACCGTCGTATAATGTACCAAGTTCCTTCAATTCTCTCATCGGTTGTTGCACTATTTTTTTTCTATCTTGTATGGTATACTTCTTATAATGGGACGGCACATCCATCTTGTCAGAATTTGTATCCTCATCTGTTTCCATTTCAGTTGTCCATATGTCTTTGAGGGTCTGTTTGAGCTTATTATACTCTGTTTTCCTCTCTGTTTTGGTCATTCTAGACCCCGTTTCCCCCTCCTTATGTGTCTTGTTCGTTTGCTTTTTGCACTTGTTCTTCTTGTTGTTTTTCCATGGTTTAGTTTTGATAAACCGGCCAATGACCTTGTCTTTGACACAATCGTCAGCTTTTACAAGCCTTAGATATCCCATTTTGTCATTGACAAGAGGCATGGGTTTATGCTTATTCGCTCTTGATTTCCTTGTTCTCTTTTATCTATACCGCTCTTGTCGACTAGGTTTTTGGTTAGGAAACTTGTAAAACCTGTCCAGTCTCGACATATACTTCCTATTTGTCTCTGATCCACTTGATCTTTTGTCATCAACATCTATCATTTGGATTTCATCACCCACTGATGGAAGGTCATCGCTTAGTGAGTCTGTGAATTCCTCCTCTGTTCGATTCCTATCGTCCCCAATACAGATATCTCATCAACTATTCTTTTACACTCAGTCTCACGTAGTGGTTCTTCTTGTTCCTCACTATCTGATCCTGACTCAAGGATGACGCTAGCCATTTGCAACGTTACTAGGTCGTATCCTTCATCCTCACAAAATTTTGTAGGCGTGCATTCGTTAACACATACATCCAAGGTTGAAAATATTTGAGTCCACCCAAATGGCTCAAATAAATGTTCAGGGAAAGGTTCTGGGAGATAAGCCTCATCTTCTACTGACCTTTCCAACACACATTCCTCTTTGATTAAGTCTCCACAACCAGATGCTCCACACATCTAGACATGTGCTTTCGTTTGTAACCACGCAGGTATTTCTTTTCCATTCACTGTGGTTGAATCAAATTCGTGCACTGGTGTTTTTGCAACGTCTCTATAGCTGTGATCCTTCATGTTGATTTTCATTATTAGCTCCTCATTCCTAAGGTAAATTTGGTCGTACCCCCAATCTTGTATCATTTTGAGTTGACGCATAAAAGGTCGCCCCAAAATAATGTCAAAGTTGTTCGTTTTTCCAAAATCTACCACGACAAAGGTGTGCTCATAGCTAATTCCACACAAAGTTACAACTATTTGGTCCAGGACTCCCAATGGTCTCTCCACATACCCATCTACGAGTTGCAGTTTCATTCTCATCTTTCTGAGAGCTGGACGGCCCCATTTCTCCCAGATTTACTTTGTAGCAATCGCAACTCCCGCTCCACTGTCTAGGATATCTATCATCTTTATATCCTGATATTCGACAGGTAAGGTTGTATTACCTTCCTCACCTTCACAGTAGTCTCCGACCTTGTTTATGGGCATAGGTTGGGCTTTGGGTTGACCTTCCCGTTTGTTTTCTTCTACCGTAGGGTTGGTCTGAAGAGGAATCTTTATTCCTTTGTTCTCCAAATGTTTCCCCATGTCTTCCCATAAGTGTGGTCTGACTCTCAAGAGTTATGACAGTGTGATTGTGCATGTTACAGGTGTCGACAGCATCTCTTGAAGACTTTTTGATTCAATCATTTGTGGAATAGCTCTCATCTAGGATGGAACTAATCTTATCTCCGATTGTGCCTCATGTTCACCTACAAATGAAGGCAGGGTTTTCAGGGAATGATCTTTGCTTTCCATCAAAACCTCCATTCCTGCATCTCCATACAGTGATTGTATATCTCCTGGTTAAAATTGGTTGTCCATGTTAACCTCAGGAATTGGTGCAAACTGTAACATCGTGCTTCCGTTCTTTCTATTTCTAATGGTTTCCCATAAGTGTTGTGGCCATGGTTCTTCCACTTCTAGAATTGGCATTATAGTCATTGACTTAGCATCATCAGTGGTGTTCGGCACCACTCGGTGATCCAATGACAATATAGTTTCAGGCTTGGGTCGGTTTACTTGTTCGAATTCATCGATCTTCAGTTTTTCTCGCTCTTTGTGAATCATCACTTCTTGTTTTGGGGTTCTAATCGCATCAGGTTCCATCAATGACTGGGTTGTTTCAATAAGGTGTTCACACATTTAAAACGCTTTGTTTCCACTTCTGGTTGAGGATAAGTCAACCATCTCTGCTCTAAGTTTTGGTTTGTTTTTATCCTTGCTTCATATGCTTGTAATAGATCTAGCAATTTCTCGACCAAGACTGATCCCCCTGAGGATGCTTTCCTTGACTTGTTGTTATCCTCAGCAGTTTTACTATCTCTCTCTTGTTTCAGTTGCTCTTTCGTTTCATGTAATTCATTTTGCATGGCAATTTGGGTTTTTATCCTTCTTATTTTCATTCTGTCTCGTTTCGCCTTCCAGTATTTCCGCTGTGTTCTCACAGATAAACTCTTGTTTTCTGTGGGTATTGGCATCTCGACCTTTTCTTCCAAAGGCTTGTTTTTCTCTAAGTCCTTGGCTTGGGCTCTGGTTACCGCATTGATCTGGATCATGGGTTAGGTTTTTGATCCACTACTTGCACTTGGTAACACTCTAACAATATTCATAGTTGCTTTTCCCTTGTTGTCCGGATTCCTTGGGCAATCTGGCAGTATGTGATTCACACCACACCCGTCACAAAACCCAAAAAATTTCACTCTTTCGCCTTTGAAAGGACAACTACGCTCCCAATGATCTGTACTTCCACAGTTATAGCACGGTCCAATTGGTGGTTCATTTTGAGGAGGTGGTCCCATAGGTTTTCCCGCCCTATTAGAATATCCTCTTGGTTTGTAGTTCTGTTCGCAATGATTTAATGGAATTGGCCTATTTAACTTGAGAGTAGCGGAAGTTAATGAGAGTACTTTTGAGAAATAACTTTGTGAGCATAACGAGTGAACATAATTGAAGATAGCAACATAATCATAGCAATTAGCTAACTTGGCATGAACAATACTTTTGCAAGAGAGAGAATTTAGAGAACATGACAACAGTTGAGGACCGGATTTATGTGGAGCCGGTCCCCCCTCCAATAGTCATTTGTATTATGATTTCTCCCATTAAGAGAGACTTGTTACAATACAGTCTTTGTGTTCCTTGTGACCTAGTTGATGCAATGAAGATGTAAAGCTTCATGCATCACAAACATAACATAAACTTGAAGAAAGATTTAGCTATCCCGACCCTCAGTCCCAACACCTCAAACACCTTCGAAGGTGGAGAGAGCTAGCAGGGAATGAGGGTAGGGAAGAGGAAGAAGAAACATTTCGTAGGAGAAAGAATTAGTTCCTCAATTATCATAACTCTTATTGCTAGCATACATAATAGCATAGTAATGAAGAAGAAGGAGATGGCAAGCTTAAGCATTGAAGCATGGCTCTTGGTTGGATTTGCACTCCATAGCCAAGAGTGTTGGTGTAGGCTCTCAACCTCTACTTGCTTGGAGAGGGAGCTCTTGCACTTTGCATAGCACACAATGAGAGTGTTTTTGAGTGTGTGTGGGTGAGTATACCCCCTAAGCAACCCCCTAGCTTGCTTGGGTCGACCCCCCCTTGTAGCTCATGCTTGAAGCTCATTGGACCCCTCCAGGCCTAGCCAATCATAAGCAGGAGGCATTACAAGCAGTAGGGGTAGCCTTGAGACAAGTGTCCCCCTTTCCTCTTTGAGAAAGAGGGCTAGATAAATGCTAAATCAATTAATTAAATCTTCTAAATTACTATTGGACCCCTTGGGTGGCCAACCAATAGGCTTCAGGCATCTCATGAAGGTAACATAGGTAGGGGCCTGACATGTGTCCCTGCTGCCTCTTCAAGCTTGGGCCTTCCTTGTGTGTGTGAGTGTGTGTTCTCTCTCTATCCTCTAGGAAAAGGACTCGCCCCCTCTCTTGTAGGGATACTTTTGACTTTTGGTGCTCAAGCATCTTAGTCATCAATGCACTTGAACTAGGGGTGTTCCCACAAGCATCTCAGGCAAGCATGTCAAAGCACCTCGAGCACCTTAATCAAGTAGCAAGTCAAGCACCTCAAGCATGTAGCAGGTCAAGCACCTCAAGCACATTAATCAAACACCTCAAGCATGACAAGCACCTCAAGCACAACAAGCACCTCAAGCTTGGGCTGGGTTCCCGCCTCAAGCTCAGCCCTAGCTTACCTAAGGTCAAAGGACTTTTACACACATTATTGGAGGTCTTCAATGAGGCTAACCCTAAGGTATATGCTCCATTGGTTATCCTTGCTCTTTGATAGACCATCTCTCATTTGGGCCCCTTTACCATTGGCCCCGTGTTGAGATAGATCTATAAGCACATATCTATATCTTAACACTTGTTCCCGTTTATTCTCCCACATTAAGTGATCAATTGAATATGAGAAAATCATTTGGGTTGGTTAGATATTAGATTTTATGACATTACCTCTCTCTTGAAATCATAGTCGTCCTCGACTATGAGGTAGAAGAGATAAAGCCTTAGTCATTAGTCAATCTTACTTAGCGGGTAGAGGATCGCCTTTTACCCTACGACATCTTTCCAAGATGGATGACTAATCCATTTGGTGCTTGGGAGACATAGCTGCCGCAAGCATGTCTGCTCTTTAGTCCATTTCATTCTCCCAAAGTAGAGTGACAAATTCTACTTGGTGTTTGAGAGACGTCGTCATCCCAAACATGATTCTAAGCATGCATACTAGTTAAATTTGTGCACAATAAAAAAGAGGACTAGTCTTATAAGACAAAAACATGAGTCATTTAAAAGAAATTTGTACATTTTCTTACTCTAATGTAGCATTGTAAGCATTGACAAGGTTCATACTATCCTTAAGTTGTACTCCTTGCATCCATCTAGCATCTTCAAAAGGATAATTTTTGAGCTTAATAAGATAACGTCGGATAATCTTACCATGTCATAGTACCTTGTCTTCATGTTGAAGGACAGCTTCGGGTTGTAGCACCTCTTGTTGGTCTTCAACTTCGGGAGGGTCTTCAATGATTGGTTCAGTTGGTGGCTCTCCTTTGTAGGGCTTAAGTAGGCTTACATGAAAGGCATTGTGTATGAACCAATGGTTGGGCAACTTGAGTTGATAAGCCGTCTCATTGATGGGCTTCAAGATTTGGAAAGGACCATAGTATCTTTTTGCTAATTTAGCATAATACTTTTGATTGCCCGTAGGATTTTTGTCCGTAGTTTGCCTTAATCGAGCCTTAGAAAACTTGAGTAAGACCCAATCATTTTCTTTGAGCATTAAGGCTCTTATGTGCTTATCAGCAGTAGCTTTTTTCCTTTGTTGAAAAGCCTCCCTAATCTTTTGAAAAGATTCTTGTAAGTCACGGCTATACTCATCGGCGGTGAAGATCTTCCCATGTACTTTGAGTAGCAAGGGACTTTTAGGTCTTCCCTCAATGATCTCAAAAGGTGCTTTTCCCGTAGAAGTATTTACAGTTTTCCCATTGTGAGCGTTGATCTACTTCGGTAACATAAGTCTTGAGTAGATCGAGTATCGTAAGATTGTCTATCTCACTTTGGCCATCCGTTTGTGGGTGGTAGGCCGAAGAGAAATTCAATCTTGTTCCTAGATTTTCAAAGAGACCTTTCCAGAAATTACTGGTCATTTTAGGATCTCTATCTGACACGATGGATGTGGGTAATCCATGGTGCTTGAAAATCTGAGATATGAAGAGAGTTGCCATTTGATGTGCCTTAATAGTCTTTTTGACAAGAATAAAATGTGCTTGCTTGCTAAACGTGTCGACTATTGCCCATATTCCTGTATTTCCATGGATAGAATTGGGTAATCCAAAGATGAAATCCATGGATATACTCTCCCCTGGTGAATTTGGAATAGGCAATGGCTGGAGTAATCCAGGTGGCTTCCCTCTATCATACTTGGTCTTTTGGCATACTACACATTTTGATACATACTCTTGTATGTCCACTTTCATGGTTGGCCAATAGAAGTACGTCTCTACTCCTCGGAGAGTAGGTTGAATATCTCTATGCCCCGCATATGGAGGAGCATGGGATTCATACATAACTTTCTCACGAAGGGAATGGGTAAAACATAGCCTATTGCCGTGGAGAAGATAACCATCCTGCAAGGTGAATGGTTCCTCTTTCTTCCCCAAAGCAAGGGCTGACATTATGTCTCTAAAGTCAGTAGCGTACTCATCTATCATAGAGGATAGATCATTGTGAGTAGCTATAGACACCGCATTAACTTTTGGTCATCGTGAAAGTGCATCGGCAACTTGATTGTGCTTACCAGCTATGTGAGCAATATGGAAATTAAATTGCGAAAGAAAATTTGCCCACCTCATTTGTTTGTCGGAAAGCTTGGTTTGCGTCATGAAATACTTGAGACTTTGGTGGTAGGTTCGTAGGATAAATGGAGTCCCCAATAGGTAGTGCTTCCATGTGTCTAGGGCATGTAGAACAGCTAAAAGCTCTTTCTCATAAATGCCCAAGACTCGTTCATCAATATTGAGCATTCGTCTCTCATATGCTATGGCACGTCCTTCTTGAAGCAAAACTACTCCAAGGCAATCACCACAAGCATCACATTGGACCTCAAATGGCTTTGAGAGATCCGGAAGCACGAGGACTGGTTGGGAAGTAAGTTTCTCTTTGAGCTTTTCAAAATAATTTTGCTCCTTAGCAATCCATACAAACTTAACGTTCTTCTTAGTTAAGTTGTGTAGTGGTCCTGCTACTTGAGAGAATTTTGCTATGAAGCGTCTATACTATGCGCACATACCAACAAAGCTTCTTAGCTCATGTAGATTTCTTGGGTTAGGACATGCTTTTATTACCTCTAACTTTGATGGATCCATTTGGATACCATCTTTAAAGATAATATGACCTAGGTATTGAATCTCTTGAAGGAAGAATTCTCTTTTCTTTTGGTTGAGATAAAGCTTGTTCTCCCTCAATGCTTGAAAAATCACTTGTAGATGTTGCTTATGTTCCTCCAAAGACTTGGAGTAGATGATGATATCATCAAAGAACACTCCAGTGAATTTACGATATGGTCGAAAAATTTTCTCCATCAAACGATTGAATGTAGCTGGTGCATTAGTCAAGACAAAAGGCATGACTAGATATTCATAAAGACCAAACGTTCTCCGATGTCTTTAAGATATCTTCATCCACTATCCTTATTTGATGATAGCCACTCTTAAGGTCAATCCTACTGAAGTAGGTAGAGCCTTGTAGCTTATCAAACAGATCTTGTACCCGAGGTACGGGAAATCTGTTTTTGATAGTGATATGGTTTAGTGCTCGATAGTCCACACACATACGGTATGTACCATCTTTCTTTTTCACTAAAAGGACTAGAGAACAAAAGGGAGAGGAACTAGGACTCACCATCCTTTGTCTACCAGTTCTTGTACTTGTCTCATGATCTTCCAGGAAGGAGCTAATGCGATGGTCATCATCCCCTCGTTTTGGAGGTAAGCCTATAGGGATATCATCGATGAACACATCTTGGAATCCTTTTGGAAAATTAGACAAGTCTAACTCTTCTTGATTCCCATTATTTACATTTGATGAAACATTAGTATCTTTTAGAGACTCTTTGACAAAAATCATGTACGCAGAAACTGAGCTCTTCATTGACTTATCAAAAGCAAGAGGATTTACAAGTGGAATAGTGCGACCACGCTCACTAGCATCTATATACATGTTCTTTCCCCTGTAGATTTTCCTTTCAGGGAACTTCATGTTGGCATCCATGCGATCAAACCATGGTGCCCCTAGGATAACATCCTCATGTTGGAGAGGAGAGATGAAGAAGTCTTGTTTGTCGACATAGCGTTGGACATGAAGCCTCAACTTCCCAATCAAAGGAGTAACGGAGGCTTGTTGTCCCTTGAAAGCTGCATCAGCCACTATTATATCTCCCATCTCAAAAGCTTGAATGCCCAACTTGGTGGCCAACTCTATTGATATGAAGTTGAGAGTAGAGCCAGGGTCAAACAAGATAAATTCATCATGCTCTCTTACCTTTCCCCAAGCATAGGAAAGTGATGATCCTTTGCAATGAGCATCCTCTTTTGGAGCTTCGATGGTAGAAGCCCTCGGAGTCTCATTGTGAGCATTCTTCTTGGGGCAAGAACGATAGACATGTCCTTGCTCCCCACACTTGAAACACTTATGGTCCTTGCGAAAATCTTCAAGCTCTTCAGGAGAGAGTTTGTTTTTACCTTTGTAAACTCCCTTCTCCTTGGACCGATTGTTGTTGTTGTTGGAATTGGCTTGGGAAGTATTTTGAACATTGGTTTTTCCCTTTGCATCATTTTTATCTTTGTTTTCCATGGGCTTGACATTACGTCTAGACCCTTGATGGAAATTGATGCATGAAGCAACCATGCTGTGATGGATTACTTCGCTAATAGTACTAGGCCGTTGAGAGTTGATGTATTCGGCCATCTCTTAAGGTAATCCCGCACAGAATTGCTGCCTTTTCTCGGCAAAGTCTATCTTTTGAAAGACAGTAGCCTTGAGATGTAAATCCCAAAACTTGTCTACATATGTGTGGATAGACTCATGGGAGAGGAGCTTCAAGCTGCCCCATTCGGTAAGCACTTTGTCCTTTGCATCGCTTGCAAGGAATTGCTTCATGATGGAAACTCGTAAAGTTTTCCATGTCTTTGGGGCTTCACCATTTCCACGAATGTTAGCCCACCATTGACGAGCTGATTTTTGGAAGTGCATAGCTACATGGTGTAGCTTGGAGGACTGTGTGAAGCCCTCATCTCCAAAGGCTGCATCAAATTGCTGGATGAAGGCCAACACTTTGTCGGTAGCACCGAAGGTGCCATCATAGGTGAGAAAAGAGATACTCTTTCCTCCCTCCTTGAACTTCTTTAGCTTTTGTGACCTTCGCCATGCAGGAAATGATTTGCGATGTCCTCCCCTCTTGTATTCTCTAGGAGAATAGCCATAACTTTCATCGGAAGAGGAGGAAGGTGAAGAAGAAGGAGAAGAGGGTGACCTCTTCCTAGCCCTTTTCATCCTTTGTTTCCTCTCTTGCCTTTCAGAGTGATGAGGAGAAGGACTATGTGTTGATCTTTTCCTCTTGGGAGGAGTAGGCGATCGTCTAGACCGCCGTCTTCGTGGAGCCACATCTTCAGAGGAACTTAAACTTTCCTTGCTTTCTTGCTCTTTGGATTCCTCCTCTCGAATGGGAGAGAGTCTTCTTTTGGGGGTCTCTTCAAGAGGCCTCCTAAGCTCTCTCTCCTCTTGGAGAAGAAGGGAAATTCCATAAGCACGAAGTTGTTGAGTAACTTCGGCTTGCAAAGCAGGGTTGCCCATAGCTTGCTGCAACCTAGTGACGAGATAATTCACAAACATGGGAGCATCATCATTAGCACCTTCATGTTCAAAATCAAAGCTATCAATGTTCATTCTACTCTCTTGATTATTGTCAGCCATGTTAACAAAATTTATGTATGTACTTAGTATATGCTTTGGCAATTCAAAACCTTAGTTGCCACTCCTCTTAGCCTTTGAAAATCGGCTCTTAAGTATCTACACCCACGGCTCGAAGTGGTTAATTATAGAGAGTAGAGGAGTAGGTCTAACATAGCAGAGTTGCCAAGGGCTAGCTCCTTTCGGACTTCTTATGGCTCAATAATGGTAAAGTCGTAGGCAAGTCTAAAAAGACTCCATTATTAAGTCCAAAGCTCCCGAGGTGTGCACCATCCCCCACATGGTGTGTAAGGTCTCTGACCCCGATCAAAAGAGCACCATTGTACCATGAAATGAACATAATGGAAAAAGATACTATTTTTAGAAGTTTTCCAAATTCTGCCAGTGCCATGATGTTTAGAATTTTTCAAAGCTTCAAAATGTGAATTAAAATAATTTTTGCAAAAAACTTCCAAAAATAGTAAGTTTTTGGTCACCCGACCCGTCCAGTTTTGATCGTCTCGAAAAACTGCACCCGTACCCCAAATTTGAAAAAAATGCATTTTCGGACCCCGAAGGCTGCTAAATATGGCAGGTACTCGGACCAGTACGCCTTAGTCAGAGCTTGCTATAGCAATTTTCAGCATCAAAATCCGACTCGTATGACCCGTTTTAGCCTAGAACCAAATTTTCTCAAAACTGTCCGGGGAGGTATCGAGGGCCCGAGGCTGTGTAGGAACAGGTTCCCAGCCCACTCCAGATCAGCTTTAGCAGCTAGGGGGCGCCCTCTTGCCTTGTGGGAGTCCTGGGAAAGCTCCCAAGCCAGTAACTAAGTCTCAGAGTCAGTTAAACTAGCCAACCTGACACTTGGTGAGTAGGGAACTAGACTTGCCATGCTTAACTGGAGAAGCTCCCATATGCATTTAGCAACCCAGGTCAATTTTCAGCCTGTAGGAGCCTATTTAAAGACCTGCACACACACACACACACACACTCTTATGCGCACACACACACACACAGTGCATACACACACACACCTACACACACTGGGAAGGTGCTGCCGATTCACACACCTTTTGAAGAAGAAGCAAGGAGGAAGGTGCTGCCGAATTCTCGCCTCAAGAAGCTCGATTAGATCAGAGAATTGAGAAGATTATCAGCCCTTAATCACAGTAACCACGGTTTAATTAATGCCTTCTGTAAATTCTTTTCATTACCATCTAAATTCTTCGTCTATTATGCTTATTCCTAGTCGTAATTCTCTATAATTACTCTCTAAATTCTCTTTAAACATATTCTCTTATGAAATCATCATTCCATAGCTGAATTATCAGCCATTCGTCACTCTCGATTAATGATTAGTGTATAATTATTAGAATTTTCTCTCTCTAGGCAGCATAGTAATTAGTCGATAAGCTAGTAATTGTGTAGATTTAAGAGAATCACTTTTTCTATCACCCATTAATACTGTAACTAAATTAAATTCATTTCCTTTATGCATTAAGGTGTAATTAAGGAAAAATTAATCTGTTATTAAGTCTCTACGAGTTGACTTTCCTCACACATATGCATAAGATAAATCTGCATCATCTAGTTGCTAGGAAAGAGATTAATCATGCTTAATTCATCTCTCTGATAATTCTATTAGTGAAATCCTACTATTCTTAATCACGTAAGTCGAGTAATTATCTTTAGAGCAGGTTCACATAGGATTATGTGTCATCCATAATGATTACTATATGGAAAACTCTAAACCTCGCATATAGGAGGGATTAATTTATGTCGCTAATCTACCTATTGAATTGTTATGACACTTGCGAACCTTAGCTCTTTCTCCAAGCTAATTAATTAAAGTAGTGAGATAAATGGCTCCGGTTAAGAGAACACGCTTCGGTGGTGTCCATGACCGCGAGGCGGGAACCAGCAATGTCAACGGGAAGGGTAAAGCTCCCATGGAGGAACAAATACCAGCCATCTCACGGGCCATCGATGAAGAAATGGAAGAGGTAGGTCATATTTTCGTTCAAGTTGTTTAAATTAACATTGCATACGTTAGTTAGGAATGCACATATACCCAAACATGTTGGAGAAATCCGACGGAAACCTCAGCATTGAATTCATTGTACATTAAGTTCTAAAGTAGGAAGGTAATGCTTGATGGGTATGCTGTTTGAAGAGGAAAGAATGTCTACTAGGGAAAATTTAGCTCGGCATGTTCATTTTATTTCCAATGTTGAATCAGTCATGACCCCCCTACTGATCACAGGGGGCAGAGTTCCTCGTTAAGGGCTCTTGAATCCACGACTTGCTTTCTATGCGGTGGATACCCACGACTTGCTTTCTATGCGGTGGGAACCCACGTCTTGCTTTCTATGTGGTGGGAGTGTCCATGACGTGCTTTCTATGCGGTGGACATACCTAGTTGTATGGGCAGCTAGGCAAAAACGAGAGGAGTGAACTCTCGTTGGAGGGGGGATGTTGTACCTCCAGAACATTGGAATTTTAATGAATAAGTTTGAGTAGAATTTTTACTAGAATACTGTCTTGGTGTTGTTTGCAATACTGGTTGAAGGGCTGTCTTAACGAACAATGTGCTTCGGAATTAAAACAAGGAATGTTTATGTTGAACAACCTTTGTGGTAGTAATTAGGTCACACAAGGAAGTGTGAGTGTGGGGGTGGAAAGTGGGGGCTTGGCTCAGGTTGCCAATGCCTACGAGATGGGTGGTCCCGATTGGTCGGGAACTCTTTGTCCCCATAGTGCTTACTCGATATTAGTAATTACTCATTGCCCCTAGAGCGGTGAAATCTCGAGGGTACGTGCCTCTGAAACATGGGAAAAAAGGCACTCGGGTTTTCTCTCCTCTTGGAAGGTGGGTCTTAGGATCGCTAGATAGTTTAAGTACGCTTTCCATGCAAGGTGGAGCTAGATCTCCTTGCTAGTAGGCTCAAACTCCACTCACTTTGTGATGAGAGATCATCCGCTAGTCGAACCCTGAACCATTTTGTTTGCTTCCGCAATAGATCTAGTGGCCACCAGGTTCACCATCAAATCCGCTGGTTGATACGGCGGGGTGGGGACCTCACATCGTGGGCTCAACAAAACCGATAATAGATCCCAGTTCCACTTACCCTATTATAATTAACAACATCAACCATTTATAGGCTACTTAAGGACCTCTCTTCTTAAGCAAGAAAAGAGAAACCAAAGGCTCTGATACCAATGTAATGGAATTGGCCTATTTAACTTGAGAGTAGCGGAAGTTAATGAGAGTACTTTTGAGAAATAACTTTGTGAGCATAACGGGTGAACATAATTGAAGATAGCAACATAATCATAGCAATTAGTTAACTTGGCATGAACAATACTTTTGCAAGAGAGAGAATTTAGAGAACATGACAACAGTTGAGGACCGGATTTATGTGGAGCCGGTCCCCCCTCCAATAGGCATTTGTATTATGATTTCTCCCATTAAGAGAGACTTGTTACAATACAGTCTTTATGTTCCTTCTGACCTAGTTGATGCAATGAAGATGGAAAGCTTCATGCATCACAAACATAACATAAACTTGAAGAAAGATTTAGCTATCCCGACCCTCAGTCCCAACACCTCAAACACCTTCGAAGGTGGAGAGAGCTAGAAGGGACAACATTTCGTAGGAGAAAGAATTAGTTCCTCACTTATCATAACTCTTTTTGCTAGCATACATAATAGCATAGTAATGAAGAATAAGGAGATGGAAAGATTAAGCATTGAAGCATGGCTCTTGGTTGGATTTGCACTCCATAGCCAAGAGTGTTGGTGTAGGCTCTCAACCTCTACTTGCTTGGAGAGGGAGATCTTGCACTTTGCATAGCACACAATGAGAGTGTTTGTGAGTGTATGTGGGTGAGTATACCCCCTAAGCAACCCCCTAGCTTGCTTGGGTCGACCCCCCCTTGTAGCTCATGCTTGAAGCTCATTGGACCCCTCCAGGCCTAGCCAATCATAAGCAGGAGGCATTACAAGCAATAGGGGTAGCCTTGAGACAAGTGTCCCCCTTTCCCCTTTGAGAGAGAGGGCTAGATAAATGCTAAATCAATTAATTAAATCTTCTAAATTACTATTGGACCCCTTGGGTGGCCAACCAATAGGCTTCAGGCATCTCATGAAGGTAACAAAGGTAGGGGTCTGATATGTGTCCCTGCTGCCTCTTCAAGCTTGGGCCTTCCTTGTGTGTGTGAGTGTGTGTTCTCTTTCTATCCCCTAGGAAAAGGGCTCGCCCCCCCTCTTGTAGGGATACTTTTGACTTTTGGTGCTCAAGCACCTTAGTCATCAAGCATGAAAATGCACTTGAACTAGGGGTGTTCCCACAAGCATCTCAGGCAAGCATGTCAAAGCACCTCGAGCACCTTAATCAAGTAGCAAGTCAAGCACCTCAAGCATGTAGTAGGTCAAGCACCTCAAGAACCCTTATCAAGCACCTCAAGCATGACAAGCACCTCAAGCTTGGGCCGGGTTCCCGCCTCAAGCTCAGCCCTAGCTTACCTAAGGTCAAAGGACTTTTACACACATTATTGGAGGTCTTCAATGAAGCTAACCCTAAGGTCTTATCCTCCATTGGTTAGCCTTGCTCTTTGATAGACCATCTCTCATTTGGGCCCCTTTACCATTGGCCCCGTGTTGAGATAGATCTATAAGCACATATCTATATCTTAACACTTGTTCCCGTTTATTCTCCCACATTAAGTGATCAATTTAATATGAGAAAATCATTTGGGTTGGTTAGATATTAGATTTTATCACAATGAACATTAGCGTTCTTTCGTCCATCAAATATTGATCCCTCGAAGGTTGTGCTACATACGTTGGTGGTGCCATACCCTCGTTATTTCCACACGGTTGATAGGCTTCGTCTGCGTACATCTATGGTTTTGGTTCATTTACGTAAGGCTCATTCTATTCCTCGTAATAAGAAATTTGAGGTGTAGTATTTGTTCCTGGTGATGCTTCGTAAGGTTGAGCATACCTAATCATGGCCCTATTTTCCTATGGTAAAGGAGGTTGTTGACCCAACACAGGTTGAGGTATGTCTGCTCCTGCTACCATATTCACATTTGGCCCAACTTGATATCTTGGAGGAGGTGGATGGGGTGGTCCTACTGGAGGTCCATACGGCCTTTCCCTCACATAGTTTTGTTGTAAAAACACTCATTCGTGCCATGGTTGGTCCATTTTTTCTCTATGGCACACCATTTTAGTACTCGTCCATTTGCAACTGGTGCTTTCTGCTGTTGTGTACACCACGGTGTCGGGTAATCCCCCCCCACATATGTCACATTTCCTTGTCTGAGACTATCTCATCACCGGATTTGATCTCATATGATGCTGCATTCTCTTCGTTACTTCCTCTATCATTTGGTCAGCAGTCGGCATCAAAGAAGCTTGAGCATCTTTCTTGGTAGAGGGTTCACTCTTAATAGATGAAGATCCACTCGTTACTAAATCAGTATCCTCTAACACTTCCCCATATGCTTTGCAGTTATCAACAAGATATAACGCTTCCCTTGTAACCTGTTCAAATGTGCTACAAGCTTTCTAGTGAAGGTCCTTTTTCAAGGTTTCGTTTCTAAGTCCTTCAATGAAGAGAACAGAAAATCTCTCGTCCTGCAGTAATTCTCTCCTTGGGCACCTCTCAATGTATTGCTTGAATCTCAAGGATGCTTCCTTCACTTTTTCGTTCTTTTATTTAAAAGCATATATCTGTGATACAGTATTATGCTTTAAACACCTATTTAGGAAAATAGGGAAAAATTCACACATTTGGGACGATTCTTTGTGTCTCATGGACTTGAGGTAAGGTTGTATTGTACTAGGTTGTTGCACATATGAAAACTGAGATACAATGTTTAGTGGATGCTTATGAGTCTGCAAGATCCAATATGGTCCGTTTTCAACAACCATACTATACACTAGAGTGTTTTTGCACATGTTAGTTTACAAATACACACACACACTCACGCGCACGTGCACACACTCACACACACACACACATGCTCATGCACCGAAAATTTTCTTCCCACACATGCTTCATTTGATAAAACAATTAAAATGTAAATTGCAAGAAAAACTTGGGTGACTAATGTGAAAAAAACACCATTCATATTGAATAAGATTTCTTGAAGATTACAAAGGTGGGATGCCATTATCAATGTTGATAATGACCATAGCTATGGGTGGACTAATTGGACCCATTGCTAGAAGATTACAAAGTTGAAAGGCAAATGCTAAGCGATCATTCCTCTTCATTTGCATTGACATTTGATGGTGCCTCATGTTCATTAAGTTTCAACTGACTCTCTTTGGCCTTGAGGATTATTGCCTTTGGAATCTTGATTTTTTCAGGAATTCGTCCCACCCTTGGGCTTCCATGCCCAAATGATGCAGCTAGTGTCTTCCCAACGTTGAGGATCATTGATGTTATCTCTCCAATACTTGTCCCAACAATCCTTGTAAACCTCCACATCACTTGCATTCTTCTTCTTTGAAATTGGTGCCCAGTATTGTATCTTCACTTGAAGATAGGTTGTCGAGTCATTGTTCTGATCAATAAAACTTCAAATGACATGACTAAAGAGAGCGAGAACATGCTACCTACAATTGGAGAGACCCAAATTCATGAAAGTGAGATTAGTAATAGTGAAGAGGAGATGGTGGTTGTAGAGCATCAAAGTGATTTTTTTGTGCAAAATTCTCCAAAACCTTCACACGACACTAACAACATGCCTCAAAGAGATGAGGATGCAGAGGGTAGTGAGAAGAAGGGTGAAGCCAATGAAAAGCTCCAAGCGACTCTTGCAACCAAGGACATACAAGAAAAAACTGACAAAGGGACAGGAAAAGCGACACCAAATACAAACAAAGTCCAGAGCATTCAAGAAAGGGAGCAAGGGATTGAAGTTGGTGAGAAAAACAAAGGTACTTATTTGTCCAATGTGATTAGTATAGATATGGCCCTTTTTGGAAGATAATACAAAATTCTATTATGTTGTCTTTGCAGGTGAAATTGACATTCAAAATCAAGGATCCAGTGTGCCACAAGTAGACATCAACGTTGAGGAGCTACGTCCTGATGCACGAAAACGTAGGCCACTTGGAAGCTATATTCTTTTGAGAGAGATGGAGATAAACTAGTCTTTCAATCTTCCCACATCAATAGAGAAATGCAATCACTTTTAGGAGACATCATTATAGATGAGTATGGGAGTATGAGACGTAAATAAATGTGTGCAATTTACAATTGTGTGCTGCAAATATATGGTCCCTTGTTTTGAGATTTATAAGTGCAAAAACTTAAATTGTTATCATTCTTTTGTATCGTATGCAGAAAATATTGCTCATGCAATCAGCATGAAGAAACATGCACTCATTCTTGATCTTAATGGAGTTTTACTCAGCAAAGAAGACAAGAGGCATCCATGTACAGATTGTGTCAAAATTGACCTTGGTCACACCACAATTGTTGTTCGCCCGGGTTGTTTTGAATTTTTGGATGAGATATGTCAGTACTTTCATGTTGGTATTTGGTCCACCATGCTACAAAAGAATGTTTGCACTTATATGAACACTCTTGAAAAGCATGCACATAAGAAATATCATTTCTTTATGGTATGGGGACAAGAAGATTTCTACATCCATAATCTTCGAAAAGTGTATAGACCAGATAAGCCTAATGTTGAGGCTATGTTTAACCCTTTGTTGAGGGTTTGGTATCAGTGCAGGAATTTATGTAGTACGAAGAATACATTGCTCATTGATGATAGCCCTTTCAAGGGATGTATTAACCCAAATGATAACTGCTTATATCCTCAAAATTTTCAAGGGAGGCCTGACTATCTTCTTTGCAATGAGCTTCTACCATACCTTTTAAATCTAAATAATACAGATGAAATTCGATCTCTTATTTCACTCAATCGGCTAGGACAATCTCCAATCACAGAGGTTCATGAACTATTTACAAAGTTTCAAGACATTATGGAAGAATGGGGCATGTTCAATGTCCAAGTTCTAAGGGAAGAACTTGACAACAATTCAGTCGAAGTTGAAAGCTCATCTTGTGCATCTTCACAGCTACCATTGTGCAATAACAAGTTAAGTTATGTTCAAGAAAGTAGTAAACTCCTTAAGCAAGGATCCAGCTATGTTGGCATCCAAGTTTGGTGTGCCACTTTTATCTTCAAACCAGCTGAACTTGTTAAAATTGTCTCACAAAACAAAAAATTTGAGTGATCAACATGCTATTGCTTATGCTACTAGCTTGGGGTATGGTCGTGGTCATTTCATTAGCGGAGTTGCAGCAAAAGCATACATATCAAAGCTACAAAAGTCCTACTATAGCTTATGGGTAGGACTCACTTTAGATTTATCAAAAAATATAAAAAATAAAATCAAATTTTTATATAATCTAGCATATTTGTTATTGCAGGTGGAAGAAAACAACCAGTAAGGGCTTGGCGTGCGCTTTGACTCAATCACCTAGAATTTTCACATACATGTAGAGTGGTGGATATGTGTAAATAAGATTTTGACCAAAACAATGTGTTGGGCTCTAGTATTCCGGCCAAAACAATGTGTTGGGTCCAATTATTTGAACATGAACCAAATATGTACACTTTTATATTTCATCAACTAGATGTTATTCAGCCTTGGAAAAGAAGTCTCTCTTTTATCTTTGTGGTTGGAGCTCTTTGTACAAGATTTCTTCTATGTATTGAAGAAAAATATTTTCTTTTGTTGTCTTCTCAAGGTTTAAGTCTATATATATTATGGATAAAATAAATAATGTTGGTGCACAGTGTGTTAATAGAAAATAATATCTCTTCCATTGACCATCATGCCTTTGTTTTGAAATAGGAGATTCTGAAGCATATAAATTTGATTTCAAATGTACAAAGCATTTACTATTCAGGTGGCACATGTCATTGAGGACTCATAGGCCTAGAAGGAAATTGATTCCACCACCCTCAGATACTATACGGAAACAAAGAAGAGTATTGATCCTTGAACTCAATGGTGTTTTACTTAAGACCATTGAAATGCAACATGGTGATGTATGCCCAGATTGGGGAAAACATATGCATCTCGTTGAAGAGAGTACAAATGTGTGGCATTTTATTCGCAAAGATGCATTCACTTTCCTTGATTTTTGCATGAAATGGTTTGAGGTGTGGATTTGGAGCACTAATAGATTGCAAAGGACTCGTCGAATTCTTGAGTTATGCTTTCCACAACACCATCAAAAATTTAATGTCATAGCAGGACAGGCAGCATACCAAAAGACAGATCTTCTAATTGGATATCGATTTGTATACCACAAGAACTTGGATGTAGCATGGAGAATTTTTCATGATCTGGATGGAAATAATACCTTAATTTTTGACGAGGCCCTTTACAGTGTAATGTGGAATATGCCCGAAACCTACTTGATTTTTCCAAAAATTTGGAATCAATCAAATGAAGAGCTTGAAAGTTTTTTGGAGAGAACAATCACTGCATGGTTACTTGGTTGGATCTATGCAAGGGACAAACGAGAGTATACTTGCAATATGTTGGTAAATGAAGCAGCTTGTGATAGAGAAACCTTGTACGTATTGGAGCAATACATGAGAAAACGCAAAGTTTAATGATGTATTTATAGTCATTGAGCCTCTTGACATAGTATCATTTCCTCATATGAGTTGTACAATACTTCGATCCATGTAAATATGTGAATTGGATTTTATTTTTTATCTTGGTGTTTCTAAACACCACACTATTTTGAGGTCCCTTCAATTCTAAAATTTGTTTTTGATTATTGTATTCTTTTTATGAGTGTTGATATAGCCAATTCTTTAACGTTAATGTCTCAAATCTGAGCTATTGATTCAAAGAACTTTTTCTACATGAATAATGTAGTATAATGCAAATTGAGTTAGTGCCATGCTTTCCACATTCTTTTGATGTCATTGTAGTTGATGCATATAAGTATGTATATAAATACACATATCCCTATAGATATGTGTTAAGGGGTATATGAAACATAGAGTGTAACCGTGAATAGATCATAGCTCAAACTACACAAAAATACTAAGTTTTTTACTAGCGTTATAAGAAATGGGACTTGAATAATTCCCAAAATTCCTAAATAGGTCTTTTTATACCCCGTTTTGAGAATTCTTCCACGAACTCCCGCAATACATGTTCAATATTCGGACAAGTTTCAGGGTTCAAAGGTTGAAACCGTGTTAAGGCCGTCCCTTCCAAGGTCATCCCGAATCCCTCATATTGAGTATGGAAATCAGTGATCTGCTCTGCTCTTAAGACTTTCTTGAAGAGCGACACATGGGCATATGGATCCCCTGATCCGCTATACGTCTTTGGCATGCACTTCGCTACCTGGGATGGCCTCATCTGTCTATGGTCTGTGACCAATCTCAATGCTCCCGTGTATCGACTTAATCGTTCTCGTACATCATGGATGTCGTGGGTTGCTCTCGTTGGCTCCCCTGCCACGAATCTACTACTAGGAGGAAAATGTGATGGTGTGGCTCTAAATGTCGGACCTACTGCGGTATGTGTAGAGATAGGAACTACACTACCCCGATTCGTAGCCATTGACTCTCTTGAATGTAATGTTCCCATGGGGTTTGGCATAGAATACTGAGGTTGACTGAAAGAATCAGCTACATGAGTCCTCTCTCCACGTGTTGCCATCGGGTCTGGCATGAAATTTGTAGGTGCTGGTCTCTGTGGGCTTGGAGTGACATAATACTGGTGGAGTGGTCCCCCAAAGTACGTATATCCTTCCAACTCCTTTTTATCGATTGTTGCGTATCGTCTTCCATATTTGTCGTATGCGACGATTTTTGTTTCTGATCCCTCTGTGTAGGTGAAGACATAAAGTCTTTTCCGCTCTGTCAACTCTCTGACGTAGGGTTCCTCACATCTATAATAGAGATCTTGCTCTCCATTATTATACTTGTATAACCCCACGTAGACGTTGTCTGTGTTGACTCTCAACGTTTTGTTTTCTCGCCTTAACCTCGCATCAGGGAAGCTCATTGTTGGTGCTTTCTCCTCAGGTTCCTCATCTACTTTGGCTTTCGTGCCCATCAATCCCCACTTGTCCACAATGTTAGGATTCAGGATACCAAGTACATGATACCTTCGTCATCTAGGTATCTATCTCCGCTATAGCTCACAGGCACTAAGTCCTTGAACTCACTTGTTCTATCTTCTATTTTCACACAATAGAGGTCCATACCATCTTTGTAGATCTTGGCACCTTGCTTGTTGTCATACTGATACTTGATGAACAATAGCTTCATTGTGGCCAAAGGGTTTGATGGTCCTGCTGCCATGTTTTCTCTTTTGTTTAGGTTTAAATGTCCCAAGTGTTCCGTGAAATACTCGTAAGATCTCTCTGAAGAAGTATCGGAAATACTTCCTTCAAGGATCGGCTCTAACGATCGTACTACACCTTGGTTTACACTCTCCTTCGTTGATAAAACACTTGCTTGATCCACTAAATTTCGATGTTGGTTGTTGATTTGTTTTCCCGATCTCAAAAACATGAAGAAAGTGGAATTTATCAATTGAATTCAAACCTCTTACCTGGAGATGGAGTGATCTTCCAACTCTCACGACTGTATGGATTGTTACTTGATCGGTCTCTACAAATGAATACACTTGATGGCTATGAGATCACTGTATCATTCCAACTGTCAGCAGATTCAGCAACTTCACAACGACTTCAACACAATTTTCCTTGCAGATTATTGACAGTATGTCCAATTTGGGTTTTGACAACTCCTGATATCTTAAATAGTCTAGGTCTATGAACAGGTCAAAAATGAGTCAATTCTGGCACAGAGGTACACCGATCGTGATCGTAGTATAGTTCCCAAATTTGATGAAACTTCACCAGCTTGTTCACTAGGCTATTTTAAGGCTACCCACCAAATACTTTTGTATTCAAACCCCAAAAAGTCAAGCTTTTACTAGTTCTTGGTTGGAAGTGTCTGTTTTCTCGAATCTGTTAGTTTGACTTTGTTGGAATTAGGGTTGCAGAGAAACACACACACCATTTCCCTTGGTAGACATGACATAGAAATCCACTGCCTTCTTAATGGCAAAGGCCTCCACAAAAACATTTTTACAAATGCCTACGCACCTAGCCTTGCTATTGTTTGCCATTTTCACTTTGATTTCAGGTGTCTCATGGATGTGCATGCCTAGTCTTTGCATGAGCCCTTCTGTCATGATGCAAATTTGTGCACCCCCATCCACTAGACCTTTCCTAACCAATCTTCCTTTTATGTAACAATCTAGCACAGGTGTAATATCCTCGTTCATTTCAGCATGTGCAATTTTTACAACAGGAAAACTCTCTTTTACCTTTCTCCTAGTGCTAACTGCCTTTGTTAAATCCCTCCTAACTTGTGGGCATAATGCAAGAAACTGATGCCATGAGATATCAGGACCCTTACCTCGCATGTCTTCCAACAGGTTGTATGGATCCATACCATGTCCAAGAGGGAAGTCTTGGAGATTGATACGACGTCGAGTCCTCTTAGCTTCCTTGGTCTCCTTTGCCTTCTTGCCTTGTCCATGGTCACTCTGTGATGGGACACCCTCTTTCTCTTTACCTTTTCCTCGGCCATGCTTAATGCCATTTGCTTCCATGTCAACCTCATTTGAGTTTGTCACCTCTACCACATGCACATTTGGATCTGGCAAAGGTGGAACTCCTTCTACCCCTTGTGGAGGTGGTCTTGGTCCATTTGGTCTTTGTAGAAGCCTTGGTTGTTGACCAGTTCCTTCACCTACATTCGTCACTAGGTAATTCAAGTTAGGTCTCCCTGGCTCCCCACGGGGCCAAGGACAATTATGCATCCCATGTCTATACTCTCCGCAATTCCAACATTGCAAGACTCTCCTAGGTCGTGGATCTCGCTCTTCAGACTTCTTTGCTTGTCCCTTTGGACCTACAGCTTGTGCAAGGTGAATTGACAGGCTGCTTAAAGATTCGTTTAACTTCTCAATTACTTCCGCCGTTACCTCAGGAAGCTCCCTCGATGTTGATGCTTGTGACTTACATGTGGGTCTAAGACCTTTTATTGGAACCTCTCCCCTTAAGCACTTGAGTTTCCTATATTTCTCAGCAGCCCTAGTTTCAACTGCATCAAAGGTAGCAGGTGCACCCGCCTCAACTTTTACCTTAAGGTCAGGAAAGAGTCTGGCTATGAACCTCTCCTTCTTTAGAAATTCTGCACCATCACCAGGGTTAGCAACATTTCGTATCCATAGAGCCCAAAGACGTAGAAACTTTTGCTTGTACAAGTAGTAGTCATCTAAGTCTTTTTGCTTATGAGAAACAATGTCTTGCCATAATTTTTGAGTGTTTTGGGGATCAAAGAAGTATTTCTTGAAACGATTCAAAACTTCTGTGTAATTCCCCTTAACTTCCTCAGGCAAAGAGTCAAACCAAGTGCTAGCATCTTTCCTAAGGACCACCTCAAACATTTCTACACGTTCTTGATCAGTTATTATCCCCTTGATACGGCAAGACATCTTGAAATTCGCTAAAAATAATTCTGCATCCTCTCCAGGCTCTCCAAAGAAAAGAGGATACCCAGACATTTGGCGTTGGCTTTCCATTGAATTGATTTCAAAGTGACACCCGTTTTTGTTTTTCTTTCTATTCTACAACAAAATAAAGATATTCACATCAAACGACCTATGATAATCAATAAGAGGTAGGATGACAGGGTTTGGTGATGCGAGAATTTCTCCTACTCTTTGGGCACCAAACATGAACACCATACGTTGTTGAAAATGGATTTTCCTACTAATTGCAATGTTTATTCTAATGTGTGGAGTGAAATGGAAGGGGAAAACCTCTATTCCTGGGCCATTATCCATGGTCTATGCATGACCTAATGCTTAAAACAAAACAAAAATATAGACGTCCAAACTAAGGTCGTACCTAATGAGAGGCAAAATAAAAGGATTTACTGAAGCAACTTAGTACTAACAATTATGTGTACCTTTTGCCTTGCAATGGGAATGAAGGGATCATACAAATTTTTGTGATTCATGCAAACTACTTGACTATGCTAAAGGTTGATTCTACACAAAAATACACAAGCCGTTCCTCAGTGGGGGCACCAATTTGAAGCGGTCCGGGGCAGGCAACAAGAAGAGCAACCTCTAGACACCCTTCAAGGCTCCCGTACTGCTCAATTGGGTTGGGGTTGGAAAAGACAACAAACACACACACAAACCCGCAACCTAACCCTACACAAATTTGAGGCACCACCTAGTTTTGGATGCGAACTAGGACGCGTAAAGAGAGAGAGAGAGAGAGAGAGAGAGAGAGAGAGAGAGAGAGAGAGAGAGAGAGAGAGAGAGAGAGAGAGAGATAGTGCTCGGGCTGCTTTGAAACGTATCGGC
The DNA here is from genome assembly GCF_014529385.1 of Adiantum capillus-veneris. NCBI lineage: Eukaryota > Viridiplantae > Streptophyta > Polypodiopsida > Polypodiales > Pteridaceae > Adiantum > Adiantum capillus-veneris. The sequence continues at coordinate 102,475,774 of NC_140942.1, read as the reverse complement.
AATGATCAAGCAAACACAATTATATATGTAAGAAAGAGAGAGAAGGGGGAGGGGGTGTTTGTTGCACTAATACTTTCTTACAAATCTGTCATGACCAATCAAAGTGATATTAGTATTTGTTCAACATAGCTTGAGTAAATTACACCACAACACATCACAAGAAAAGCCACCCCACTCACTGTCTTAAGGCCACGGGAGTCCTCTCCACCCTGTCGCCCTCTTACAGTATGTGGGATTTATGGCTAAATTGATGACAACACTAGAGACAAGCTATCAAGAACTTAACAAAAAAAAACACCAAGACACTTACACATCATTGTTGTCCATTACTTCACGTGGGAAGAGAGACAAAGTATCCAAGCTTAGTCCAAATCCACCCTCCTTGATTCAGCAAATGTTGGGCTTACACTAGTAGGAGAAATGATAGATTTCCTACTCTCAATTGAGTGATCACTCTCTCTCTCTTACAATGGCATAGAGTTCCCTTGCTAATCCCCTATTACAACACATGCACATGCATAAGACAATGAGCTTCCACTCAAGAGCTCCTTCTAGAGAGGTTGAGCTTGGCTTCTCAAGCTATAGCATAGTGCTCTTGCTTATGGCTCCCCCTTTTGTGCTAGCTACACCCTCCTTTTATAGCAATTTTGAAGGCTAGGGTTACTCCTCTAACCATGGTTGGGTTATATTTTCATCAATTTATCTAATTTCTTTTGCTTGGAATTATCAAGAAGTTGGTGGGGAAAGAGAGAGGAGAGAAATGGAGGTGATAGGACTTTTCATAGTGGGTTAGTGTTAGTAGAGTTAGTATTAATTTACAAATGGAATTGGATATTTACAATGCGAGTATCCATGTAGGATACAAATAAGGAAGAAAAACTCTTAAGAGGTAAGAAAAGGTGGATTTCTTACAAGGTTGATGCTCCAAGTGTCTTGAGTAGGGCCAATTTTGACGCTTGTTGACGGTCCACTAGTTTTGACGTTACATTTTTTCTCCACTCTTGACCTTCCTTGAGAGACAAGGTAATTGAAGCTGAGTAATCAACCACCATGATGCTCTCTTTTAAGAGAAGAGGCTGAATTTTGTGGTTTTTTTGATAGATATGGGTAATTTGGAGGAGGAAAAATGAGACTAGGTGGTCAATTTTGGAATGGAATTGTGTGTGGGAGGTATGAGTTCAACATGGTTTCTCTTATTCTTCAAGGTTGAGGAGAAGGTGAGTAGGGTGCAAAGAGGAGTGGTGAGAGAGTTGGGGATGATGAGTGGAGAAGTGTGTGTGAAAGAGGAAAATGATAAAGTGGAAGAGAAAGTGTGGCTGCATAGCATGGGAAAACTGGGGTCCACTAATAAAATCATAGCTCACAGCTTGTAGCTCAAAAAATAATGAAAAACTTTGAGGCAAAAGTTCAGCCCACGAGCTACAACTTTTGTTTGTATCACCTTTTCAAATTCGGAGAGCAAGTGAACTTTAAAAATTCAGCAAAACCGACTGTTTTTTTCCACTGCACAAAGTCCTTGTGGGGTCCTTCTTTGGATGATTCTTTTGAATACCTCCAAGAGTGGGCCCTCCATAGTGCATGTATGCATGCCACCTACCCTTGACCTTATTTGGTAGGTCTATAATTGAAGATATTGTTGAGATCATGATATAAGTGAATAGTATAACTAAGAAAATCAAATATTGAGGGGTCTAAAAATATATGTACATGTCAAATATAAATAATATAGGTGGAAAAAATATAAAGGGGTCAAAATAAATCTCTCTCATCATAAGTCTACCATAAAAAAATGAATATTTTTGATGGTCTAATTTATGAGAGTAATAGAGAATAGATGTAGGAAGGAAAAAAATCACAATAATGAAAAAATATACAAATAAATAGAACTAGTTTTTTTGGTTTTTTGTTGGGATGGAGTTACACCAAAAATAAGAGAAGCTTGCATGAGATTATTTTTATATGGAATAAAGACTATGCAAAATGGTAAGAAAAAATATGGTAATGGTGAGTCAATGTACATAGCATAAATAACACACCCTACGTAGAAATATTTAAATAAATACCAAAATAATTACGAAAAATCTTTTTATTTAGGCCCTATATACAATGCAATATTTACACACAAATGGGCCATAATATACTTATATTTTTTATTTTTTTATTTTTTTGGCTCAACTAACCCAATGACTAGCTAATTGAGGGTTTTTTAAGAAGATATGGGAAAAGTCCCGTGACTCACGCACGCCTATGTACAGTGAAATGGTAGGGATAGCCACAGTGTTTGGGTGATTTTGGTAGGGTCAGGTAACTCACTGTGGCAATTACAAAGAGCCGAAAAACGGCTATCAATAGCAATGTCTCTATGTAACTTTTCTGACACAAGGCAATACCATCACACTACTTAAACTGTATACCCAAATAATGATGCAACAGCCCCAAATCTTTCATCTTGAAAGTAGCATTCAAATCAGCCTTAAATTCAGCAATATGTCTCTCATTTGGTCCAGTGATCAGCAAATCATCAACATAAATAACCACAATGAGAAGTACATCACCCTCACGCTTTACATACAATGTGCTTTCTGTTGGACTCTTACGAAAGCCTTGTTTGACCAAATGAGTGTCAGCTTTCTCATACCAAGCACGAGGAGATTGCTTCAACCCATCCAAAGCCTTGTTACATTTGCACACTTTGTCCTCTTGTCCTTTTATGACAAAACCGGGAGGCTGCGTTACATAAACTTCCTCAAATATGTCACCATTCAAGAAATCGGTAACAATGTTTGATTGATGTACATCCCAACCAAAATGAGCTTCCAATGCACATAGAAAACGCACAGTAGTCATATGACAACTGGGAGCAAAAGTCTCTTCATAATCTATGCCTTTTTGTTGTGCATAACCCTTTGCAACAAGTCGAGCCTTATGGCGATCGATCTCACCATCCGGCTTGCATTTCAACTTGTAAACCCACTTCGTACCAATGGCCTTTTTGCCAGGAGGCAAATCACATAAAGTCCATGTGTGATTCTCTATAAGTGCATCATATTCTGATTGCATGGTAGCCATCCAATTTTCTGAATTTTGTGCTTCATCAAAAGTTAGAGGCTCCACAACATCATGTAAGCTAGACACAGCCAAAGCATAACAATCTGATACATAAGATGCATGGGGAGAGCCTGAACGAGTACAACTAGACAAAGGTGCATCCAATTTACTGTCACGCAAGGTGTGCACCAGCCATTTTGGCATACCTCTAGCCTGCTCTTTTTCAACCCTTTCCTCATCAAGTACATCATGTACATCTACATCAGTAATAGGCTGATCTAGAACATTTTCAGAAACCCCCATAGGCTGTACATTTGCCTCATTGGAACTTACATTCGTATTTCCACCACTCAAAAGAGGAAACAAAGTGTCATAAATGTCCTATGAGCTTACATTACTGTCTCTAGTACATGACAGCAAGGGCTGAACAGAATCTTCCACAAACACTACATCCCGTGAAACCAGAATACGTTTTGTTTGCGGATGATACAACCTGTAACCTTTGCTTTCATCACTATAACCAACAAAAATACATTTGACAACCTTATCATCCAATTTTCTGCGCTACACTTGTGGCACCAAAGCATATGCTAAATAGCCAAAAACACGCATATGCTCAATAGAAGTCTTTCTATCATGCCATGCTTCATATGGAGTAATAGACTGCAAAGCTTTCGTAGGACACCTGTTAAGTACATAAGTGGCACACATGATGGCCTCAAGCCAAAAAGAATGCGGCAAAGCTTGACTTTTGACCATACATCGTGCCATTTCCGTCAATGACCTGTTTTTCCTCTCAGCAACACCATTTCGTTGAGGTGTATAAGGCACTGTACATTGGTGTTTTATCCCACGACTAGCCAGAAATGCATTAAATTCATGAGACATATACTCCCCCCCTCAATCAGAACGGAGGGTGCCCATAGTACATTTCGAGACATTTTCAGCCATAGCCAGAAATTGTTTGAAGCACATAAAAACTTCGGACTTCGCTTTAAGCGGAAATACCCATGCATGCCTGGAGTAATCATCAATGAAAGTCACGAAGTATAGGTAATTGCCCAAGGACGGAGTTTGCATGGGCCCACAAACATCATTATGCACAAGCTGCAACCTGCATGTGGCCCGAACTGAACCATCCTTTGGAAATTTAGAACGCTGCATCTTACCCAAAATACAGCCTTCACAAACATGTTTGACAGGTGCTTCAAGAGGTGACAAAGAAGCAACCATATCAGATTTCTGCAAACGCAGCAAACTGGCAAAATTCAGATGACCAAAACGTGCATGCCAAATATTTTTCATCTGAAATAGCCCTTGAATCTGCAACAGCATTTGCAAAATTTTGTCCACACTTGTCATACAAAGTGAGCTTATACAGCCCACGGCACAAAAGCCCAGATGCAACAATTTCATCACCAAAACTGAGATCATGAACTGTACATCTGTCATCCACAAATTTGACTATAAGTCCAAGTCTAGCAAGTACGGATACAGACAAGAGATTCTTCTTGATCCCAGGTACATAAAGTGCATCATCAAGTGTGAAAGAACTGCCATTAGCAGCAGTAAGCACAATCTTTCCAACTCCCTGAACTGGATAAGAGGCGTTGTTGGCACTAGTGACTGAATTCCCATGAGGGACAGACTCGAGAGAGGTAAACAATTCACGATGTGAGGTAATGTGCTTTGTAGCACCACTGTCGAAATACCACACATGTGAATCTGCAGCAACTGACAAGCATGCATCATGGACAGCAGGATTGTAAGTGCACTCTGTGCTAAAAGACCATTCTGCATCAACATCAGCAACACAGTCTCCTTTCACAGAAGACTCAACAATGGCTGCATTTGTAGTGGAACCATCATTTGCAGTGGAACCAACCTCTTTCTTCTTAGCCTCTTTGGCCTTCAACTTAGGACACGACTTGATCAAGTGATCATTGGCTTTACAATAATGGCAACGCATCTTATTTTTACCCTTATCAACAGAATTGCCAGACGAAGTACTGCTAGCAGAAGCATTAGGAACAGAATTTTTGCCACTCGCAGCAGAACCATAAGAAGTGAATACATAACTGTTATCACCCTTTCTTTGAGAAGCAATAAAAGCCTGTTCAACTGCACGCTGCCTAGTCCTGTTTTTTCTGGAAAGTGACTCTTGCAACAGCAATGTGCATAATGCATCAAACTTGACAAATTCAGGATTTCCTTGGGTCATCATTCTCCAAGTACTAGTGATAGCCGTTTTTTGGCTCTCCATAATTCCTATAGTAAGCTACCTCACCCTACCAAATTCACCCAAACACTATGGCTATCCCTACCATTTCACTGTACATAGGCGTGTGTGAGTTACGGGACTTTTTCCATATCTCCTTAAAAACCCTCAACTAGCTAGTCACTGGGCTAGTTGAGCCAAAAAATAAATAAAATCAAAAAAATAAAATATATTATGGCCCATTTGTGTGTAAATATTTCATTATATATATGGCCTAAATATAGGGATTTTTATAATTATTTTGGTATTTTATTTAAATATTTCTACTTAGGTGTGTGTTTTATTAAACCTACGTACACCTTCTTTCATCCTCTTACACCATAAGTATATTTTTTGCCAATATGTACATACTCTAACCTTATATTTTTTCTTTATACAAATCACTTCCACATTTTCACCCTCACCCTCGTGAAAACCAAAAATTGATTTCTACTCATTGGTCACGTTTATTATATTATTTACTTGCATACCTTTTCCTCTTTCACCCAAAATAATTCAAAGAGGGACCATATCATATGATTCCAATATCTTTCCATATCCATAACTCCTCCATATTTTTATTATTATTTTTACTCATTATTTTAACACCATGTGCTCATTGAGCTAAAGTCCATGAATAGTCCATACACTAGTCCCACCATGTATATATTTCTTTATTCACCAATAATCCTCCTCCATGCATGGGTCAAGCGCAACTTGGATGCTTTGTATTATGATATGACAAAGGAGGGGCTCACTCTTGGATGCATTGTACAAATTCAACAAAGCAGGGGGCCACTAAAAGACTTTTGCAGGCATAAAACAAGTCTTTTTGGTGAGAATTTTGGCACCTAACTCCACTCTGAGTTTGGAGCGGTGGTCAAAAGAGAAAATGTAGCCCACGCTCTGAATAATTACCTAAATTTTTTTCATGATTTTTGGAGCTACCAGCGGTGAGATATGATTTTTTGAGTGGACCCCAGTCTGCCCACTTTTCTCACAAGTAGCCCATAGTCTTCTCTCACCTCTTTCCACACTTCTACACACACACACACATATTCCTCTCAATCCCTCACTCAAACCTGCACCTTCAATGGTTTCTCTCACCTTCTTCACCATTAACCTCCCCTCTTACTTCCATAGCTCTCATATGAGCTCTCCATGTACATACACCATCTCTATGCCTCTCTCTATTATCTCCAAAGTACAATTCCATCTTAACCCTTATATATATACATAAATTCAGCATGTGTACCATGCTTAACCTCTGCAAATCAAGAGATCTCATCAATGGAATTACCATTTTCATCGTGATAATCAACCTTGGCGGCGGTGGCGTAAAGAAGAGAAGACGAAGAAGAAGATCGATAGTCATTTTGAGAACCTACACAAGTAAGTCCAAAACTTCTTCAAGCTTCACCATCACAAGGATTTGCTCACTTCATTCAACCATCCACCCCATTCTACCTATTGTAAATATATCATTAACTTTCTAGTGATTACTAACGACTAACATACTAACACAAAATAGCATTGACCTAACCATAAAAGACACCTCACCTCAAGACATGTGTATAGTAACTCTCTCTCTCTCTCTCTCTCTCTCTCTCTCTCTCTCTCTCTCCTTACTTACTTTCACCTTATCTACCATCAATAATGCTCTCTTTTGAGCCCACACCCATGACTCAAGCAGACAAAGAAGGCCCGCAATGTTTTGATATTCAAAAAAATCATAATCCTAATTTGTTATCTTGTAAATTAGGATTTCCAATAATCTTAATGAGGGGTCTCCAACCTATAAATAGGCCCCTCTCCTTCTTGTAAAACAACCTCCAACATCTCACATAGCACCCCAACACTCTATGCGTGAGGAGAGACTTAGGTGTAGCAACCACTTGTGAGCTTCACTCTTGGTGTGAGAGAAGTCTTCAAGTTACACATTGCAAGTGAGAGAGCGTGAGTTCCTCAAATCTCAAAACCACTATTGTATATGCTCCTTCATCATCACTAAATTGAGGTTTGGTGCATCAAAGGCGTGATTCGACGTTCAAATCTTCGTCCTTCCATTTGTGCAATACGGTTTGGTGAATTCAAGGTGACTTGTGTATTTTGAGTTTTTATCGGTTGATCTTGATTTTAGAAATTGTTTCACTACAAGAGGCTATTCATATTAGCGACGCTCACACAGCGACGCTTAAAAATAAAAATCCCGGCGTCGCTATGAGCGTCGCAAATTTCCAAAGAAATTTGCGACGCTCATAGCGACGCCGACTGGGCTAAAAAAATAACAGAGCGCGCCCAAAAACTCAGATCTCAGATCTAAGTTTTTCGCCGCCCTCAAGCAAGGAGCAGATAACGCTCTCCCTCTCTCTCGCTCTCTCTCTCTCTCTCTCTCTCTCTCTCTCTCTTTTTCTTCTCCACACACACACACACACACACACACACACACAAGCACACACACACACGAGGAGAGGAAGGAGAGCCAGGTATGCTCCTTCCCTCTCCTCACTCTCATGTTCCCTTCCCCTCTTTCTCTCTCCCTCTCTCTCTCTCACACACACACACATAGTGTTTTTGAGAGAGAGAGAGAGAGAGAGAGAGAGAGAGAGAGAGAGAGAGAGAGAGAGAGAGTACAAACATAAACAAAAACGCACACACACATACATAAACAAAGAATGCACACACACATTGAGAGAGGAAAAGAGAGAGAGAGCATGCATAAACAAAAAACGCACGCATTGAGAGAGGAAAAGGGAGAGAGAACATGCATAAACAAAAAACGCACACATTGAGAGAGGAAAAGAGAGAGAAAACATGCATACGATCCAAAAAAACGCACACACATTGAGAGAGAAAGAGAGAGAAACTAATTTAACGTCGTAGGAAACTAATTAAAATTAAAAGACCTAAAGATCTAGCCGACGAGGAGTTGAACTCAAGACCTATTATTCAAGAGGGAAATGGCATAACCAATCTATCATACTTGGCATGGGTGATAGAAAGGTTATACCATTTATCTCTTTTTATTGGCACACACATCCACACACGCGCACACACACAAGAAGAAGAGAGTTATAACGTCGTAGGAAACTATCCTAAAAGACGTTAAAGATTAGGTTAGATGTAGACTTACGTTAAATTAGATTTAGGTTTATTTAAGTTAAATTAGATTAGATTTAGGTTTATTTTTAATTAGATTTACGTTTATTTATGCTAGATTTAGATTTACGTTATATTAGATTAGATTTAGGTCTCCATAGACTGCGATGCCTGCATGAAGCGGGTGAAGAAAGCCCTCAATGGAATATAGGGTATTGCTGCCTTCACTCATGGTGGGCTCCGTCGATCCAAAAGTACTGGTGAAATGTCTTCAGAAGATAGGGAAGAAGGTGGATCTTTAGGGCGGCAAGAGTCACTACATCCCCGACACAATGACCATCTAGACAACCTCTAGTCATTCAACAGCAACTTCAAAGTTAGTAACAAGAGCAAGAACGGTCTAAAGGGCCAATTGCTGTCGTCAGATGTGGATGGAGATGAGGCAGCGTCACCGCCGGAAGTTAACTCTCACATCTTTAGTGATGAGAATGCCACATCTTGCTGAGTTATGTGAAAAATTATGTGTTAAATCAGTTTTAAGGTTCTTATAATCCCTGTTAGTTTAGTTCTTTGTTTTTAATATAACATAATTTACGTTAGATTTAGATTTATGTTATATTAGATTAGACTTAGGTTTATTTAGGTTTACCCACACACACACACACACACACACAAGAAGAAGAGAGTTTTAACGTCGTAGGAAACTATCCCAAAAGACGTTAAAGATTAGGTTAGATGTAGACTTACGTTAAATTAGATTTAGGTTTATTTTTAGTTAGATTTACGTTTATTTAGATTTACGCTTATTTACGTTAGATCGAGTCCACGCAAGAATTACTTACGGTTTAGGGTTTAGAGTTAGACGAACAGTGAAAAGATCTACTGTGAAAAGATGTTAAGATGCTGTGAAGTGCTACAGCTAGAGAAGAGGCAAAGGGGTTTTGTCCACTACATGCAGTATCATGTAGACGTGGGTCTGTAGATTTCTTGTACCCACAAATATAGGTATTGACCAATGAAGACGAGATTATAACCTGGTGGTTCTGATCTCCGTGCACCTCTAGACCGAGGTGTGCGGGGATTGGACATGACTAGAGAATGTGAGGTAAAGAGAGAGAGAGAGAGAGAGAGAGAGAGAGAGAGAAGACGAAGAATGCCAATAGAATATTAAATCTGTTGTCCAGGTTATAAGATTTTTATCCTCATTATGAGTAGTGACAAGGATGTGGGACCGTCCAACCGAAACACCTATCTCTCAACGAGGGTCTTATGTCCTTGTAATCAATGCAAGCATGCTGTGCGACGGACAAGACGTGTTTCTTTGCAGCACGTTCGCGAATTTGGCGAGTTCGATCCATCTATTATAGATCGAGTTGTTGCCAATTATAACTCGTCGGACTCTGACGCTGGCCAACAAGCAGCAATCTTGCAACCCAATAGACGTGTTCGCAGGCGCTTTGGTCAAGCAGCATATGTGAGGCCACAAGATGTAGCCTCTGACAGCTCAGGGGATGATCATGCAGAGCACATTCCCAACGAGGCAATGTTTGAGCCTGAGATTGATGAAATGATCGAGACGATCATGGATTTAGAAAGGCTTATCTATGATGATATGAAAAGTGAAGCCGATACGCCATTGTATAATGGAGCACATATGTCTAGATTGAAAGCACTCCTGGTTCTTCTCAACATGCAGGCAAAGTTTGGATGGAGTGAAACTAGCGTCACAGCGCTTTTCAGGTGATCTATTACAATTAGTTTACTTTAATAAAACTCTAAATGTATAATGATCTGATAGATTTTTACACGACTGTATCGTATTTTTATGTTGTGTAGATTGTTGAAAGAGCACATACTACCAGCTGACAATGTGATGCCAGATTCCCGAGATGAAGCAAGAAATATTTTGCGAAACTTGGGGATGGATTACAATTCTATCCACGCTTGTCCTAATGACTGCATTCTTTTCAGAGGGGAATACATAGACATGGAGAACTGTCCGAATTGTGATTCCGAAAGATATCGAGTAGATCTCCACGGGACAAAAATTCCACAAAAGGTTTTGCGACATTTTACTCTGCTTCCTCGCATCAAGCATTTCTTCGAATGTAAGTCCATGGCCGCCCTAGCATCATGGCATGAGGAGAATAAATCTTCGGATGGTGTGCTACGAATTCCTGCAGATTGCGCAGCCTGGAAACATATAGATGGAACATGGTCGGATTTTGCCAGGGAAGCTTGAAATTTGCGCTTAGGCCTGGCTATGGATGGTGTAAATCCATTTGGTCAAAGATCAACATCCTACAGTGTATGGCCCGTTGTCATCATCAACTACAACATTCCCCCGTGGTTGACTACGAAGAAGGGGCACCTATGGCTACGCTTGATTGTGCCAGGGCGATATAAAGTGGGGAATATGGATGTGTATCTTCGTCCACTATTGGAAGAGCTACAACAATTGTGGATTGGCATAGAGGTGGTGGATATGAGCCGACACACAGGACGACGGAATGCTTTGATCAGAAGCATTCTAATGTGGACCATGCATGACTATCCCGGGCTAACAGAATGCTCAGGTGATCTATTGACACTCCTCACTCAGACACCCTAAATCTTGTTTTTTCCCATAGTTGATCTATTATCATGTGTATACATGCAGGGCTTCAAACAAGCGGATACAGAGCATGTGTCACATGTGGACCTAGACTGAATGCACGTAGGGCGCCCTCACTGAAGAAGCAAATCTACGAAGGTCATCAAGCGTATCTTCTAGAGAATCATGTGTTACGCGACGGCTTTTTGGGAAGAGAGCCACCAAGGATGTCTGCACAAGCATGGTTAGAGCAGAAGGAGATGTGCGATGACGGATTGCCTCCAGGGATGAAGAGACTATCTCTATGGTACGAGTTACCATACTGGCCCCGACTCATGATCAATCACTTACTCGATCCAATGCACATATTCAAGAATGTGGGTAATCTACTATGGGACCATCTGACCGGCAAGAAAGATACTTTGGGAGCCAGAGTTGACCTTAGAAATGTGGATCATATGGAGCAATATTGGCCGCAAAAGTGTCTAATAGATCGATAAAACTCCCTAAAGCACCATGGATTTTCACAGGAGCCCAAGAACGCAAAGTAAAAGAGACCATTCGATCTTTGCGGACCCCCACTGGTGTAATGCACTCACTTCGAACGTGTTTTACTAAAGACGGAAAGCTTACCGGTTTGAAGTCACACGATTGGCATAAAATGTGTCAGGTACGTTCATAGTGGACTTTAATATCATTGCATAAAATGTGGACTTTAATATCATTGCTGCACATACTTTACAGTTTATTTTACCGGTTGCCATTGAGGAATGTTTGTCTCTCGACATCCGTAACACAATCTACAAACTTGCAAAGCTGGTGCAATGGATCTCACAAAAGGAGATCAACGTAGACTCCATACCATTCGCCAAACTAAATGCTGCGGAGCTTGTGTGCATGTTTGAGAAACATTTTCCTACTACCATGCTAACCATTCAGGTGCATCTTCTTGTTCACATAGTTGATGAGGTGGAAATAGCTGGCACAGTTCATTCCAGATGGATGTTCTTCTTAGAACGTTTCATGACAACGCTTAAGGGATATGTGCGTCAAAAGGCACGTCCGGAGGGTAGCATGGCAGAAGGTTGGTTGGTATCAGAGTCCCTAGTGTACATTGGAGAGTGGCTAGACGGATTTGATAAAGCCTGGGACACGCTATGGAGAACCATAGATGATGAGCGCATATCTGGGATTGTCATGTGCAATCTCGGTGTTGAGAAGAAGATGACGGAAGATTTAGAGGCTAAAATCAACCGATTTTGCATGCTTCACAATCCAGTGATGCAAAAGTGGATTTCACAATATGAGGATGCAAAGCAAGAGCGACAAAGGGCACGAATCGAGTGGAGACGGGGAAGACGACCACCGATGCACTATCCGACGGTTCTGGAGAGCCTACCAACCTTCATGAGCTTAAGATGGTTGCACAACCAATTGAACAGCGCACAACAATGCGGTGACGAAGTGACTGAGGAAGAGTGGGAGTACTCTCGGGGTTGCGCGACCAAGGTAAGTTTGCAATGTACGACTAGCTAGTGACTTTATTTCTAAACGTTTGAACGGCCACTCATAATCTTTGTTCGTTGTAGTATAATTCATACACAACAGCATGGTGTAAAGGTCAACATTTTAGGGTGGAACGAATCGACAAAAAGCGTTTTACTCAAGATTGTGGAATCATGGCAAAATTTGAACAGTCTAGTCGACGACGTTCCTCTGATGCAGATCCTGTGGTGGCGGAACTCACTTACTTCGGCACGCTGCAAGAGATTTTGAGGATCGATTACAGAGGATTTTTTGTCGACTTGTTCGACGTGCAATGGTTCAAGATAATCATGGAGGGTCGCAACGCTACTGTGCGTAGAGGAGAGTCTTGTTTTCTTGAGGTGGATTCTACTAAGAAATGGACTGACCTAAGAGACACTTTCGTACTACCAGAGCATTGTGAACAAGTAAGTATGTAAATAGTTAACATCCCCCTTTTACAAGTTATGTGCTTGAAAGCTCTCATGTAAGTTATGTGGCTCTGGCAGGTAATATTTCATCCTACAAAGTCTACATCAAACTGGTGGTACGTCATAGAGGTAGCCCCTCGTAGTGCAAGGACGTATGAAGGCTACCATGTGCCAATCACAACGGCATCAATGGAGGAGATCAGAGAAGATGCTCAATCAGAAGCCGCTGCGGTGGTGCCAGACGAGCATCAAGATGCTACTACTCTATATGGGGTGCATGCAGAGGAGCTACAAAATGAAACAGAGGATATGTGTTTAAACGGAGAGCTCTATATAGATATAGGAAGTTATGCTGAGTTATGCGAGGATGAGAGAGAGATCTCTTAAAGCCACAAATATTATATTTGAACAATTTTGCTCCGTGTTGTAAAAGATCTGGCTCTCTAAGTACCTTCCATGGTGTCTAACGCTCTTTTCTACTCGCGCTCACATCTTTTGATTGAAAATTCTAAGTTTTCGACTTGCCTCTTCTATCACTCAATTCATTGCGTCATTGTATTTATATGCGTCATTACGTCATTGTATTTAATGGTCTTTGCGTCATTGTCTACTCTATTCATTCAATATTAAGTTTAAATATTCGTGTGTTTAATGCAGGTATGGATGATGAGGAGTTTATTTCTTCTTTGTCACCGCAGCAGAGACAGTGGTACGTGGAGTGTCATCGCTCTGGCGCATCATCGCGCATTCCTACTCCATCCGCATCTCCCTCTCTTTCGGAGCATTCGGCGCGCTCCGAAGCTTCGGCGTCGACGAGACGATCTTCACACTCGTCTAGACACCGGCGCTCTAGTGGTGGCGGTGGCGGTTGTTGTGGGGATTCCTCCGCTGATGCCTCCACACCGCCTCGTGTTCGACGAGGCTCTTTACCCTCCCCTTCTTTGCCCGCCCCCACACCAGCCACAGCATCGCCATCTACGCCACGTTTTGCGCGAGTGACTGTTCCTAGCAGCTACACACCTCTACCTACTCCGCCAGGAGCCACCCCACTCGACACTCCTCGCTTCGGGGCCCAGACGCCGTTGGAGACACCTGACGTCCGTACCCCCATCGACACGCCGCTAGAGACCCCTGCCGGGACACCCAGGTTCACGCGTCACCGGCCAGAGGGCTTGCCTTACTCCGTCGACAAGAAGGTGATCTCAGGCATGCGTGGTCTTTGCTCTCAACTGTTTAGACACTACATACTAAACAAATGGAGTGAAGTACCAAGTGATTTAAAAAACAGAGTCATCAGCATACTTCATGATGAGTTTCCCGTTCCAACACGGGATCAGCGCTTCAATGAAGACCTGATGAAGATTCGAATGCGCGAATACTGCAAACACAAGCGTTCCGAAGTGCAAAAAGCAATCAAGAATGGGTGGAACAGGCCAGATTGGCTGGCCAAAGAAGATTGGAAGAATGCGAAGAAAGCAGCGCGCGAGAATCCCGACAAGTGGAAGCAACAAAAGGATGCAGCCAGAGCGCGAGTAGAGGCAGGGAGCTCGCACCACTTGGGGAGCGGTGGATGGGCATCATTTGAGGCCGATTTTGTAAGTGTTTTCGCATTGCTCTTTATGTTCGATAGTTTAGGTTTTATGAGTTTTTTAATTCTAACATAATGAAATCTTTGTATGTTTTGACAGTGGTCGATGACAGGACCTGATCCCACACCGTACGAGCGCGAGTACGTAGGTAGGAAGGGCTTAAACGCCCTGATGGACATTCTCAGTTCTCGCGGCGGCATGGTTAGTATTAGGGTTTACTCTTTTCTATATTTTGTATTGTTTTATAAATGTCGTTATATGTTTATACTTACTAAAAGCTGTCTTATTGTCTTTTTTTGCAGAATTCGACAGATACGCCGCTTGGACGCGATGAGACGTCTGACTAGACGATGTCAGTTTAGCCGTAGCTAGATAGCATTAGTTTAGGGTTTCTCATAGCTTATGTATCATGAGACGGATTTTATATGTCTTTTTGAACCATGTATATTATTACATTTGTCACCGCAGTTCATTTTGCCAATCAATTCTTTATGCCTATGATGTTGTACAATTGTCATTATTACATTTGCCAATCAATTCATTTTGCCTATGATGTGTACAATTGTCAATTTTACGCTTGTCAATTTTGCAAACAATGCATCTTGTGGGTGACTATTTTGGGTCTATTATCTACCCTTGCACTTTTTATAAAAAGTGAATCAAGTACAATATGGTTGATGGGTGGCAGGGCATTCAATGCCCTGTCACCAAAAAAAAATTCTCTCGGGCGTCGCTATTTATGGCTCTGTAGCGTCGCTATGAGCGTCGCTATAGTCTTCTGTGTAAACGTCGCTATAACCGTCGCTATGACCATCGCTATAAGCGTCGCTATATAGCGACGCATATAGCGACGCTATTAGCGACGGTTTTAGCGACGCCGGGGGTTATAAAAACCCAGTGTATTTCCGTCGCTAACAGCGTCACAAGAGCACACAACCTCTTGTAGTGTTTAGTGTGTTTTTCATTGCCAGTTTTTTGTCCATTGTAAGAGGGTATTGTGGTGAGAGGTCTCCCACACCCTAAGACAGTGTGTGTATGTGTTTTGGCAATGTTTAGCAATCACTAAGCATTGACTGAGTTTTGTACAAGCTCTACGATAGCATCATAACAAACCATCTCCATTTGCAAGTCACAAATAAGGTATTATGCAAGATCCTTTTCTCTCTCTCTTCCCTTTTCTCTAGGTCTCTCTGGTCCATTTTGTGTGTGTCTTGGTGTGAGGTTGCTTGTGTGTGTTGTGTGGTGCATCTTCTTGGTTGTGCCAAAATATCTCTTGCGTCCTAGTTCGCATACCATAACTAGGTGGTGCCCCTATCTTGTTTGGGTTTGGCTGTGGGTTTGCTGTTTTGTTGTGCTTGTGGTTGCCCCAGCCCCAATTGAGCAGCACAGGAGCCTTGAGGGGTGTTTAGAGGTCGCCTCTCTTGTTGCCCACCCCGGACCGCCTCAATTTTGGTGCCCCCACTGAGGAGCGATTGTGTGCTTAGTGTTGTTGTATTCCATGAAGGCTTGAATTTCAGCATAATCAAGTAGATTTTATGAATCATGAAAACATGTATGACCGAGTTTAATTTCAAGGAAACAAAAATTGATCTAGAATATGGTTCGGATTATGCATAACATAAGAAAGGAAAAACACATTTTCACATAAAAGTCTAGAATTCATGTTGAAAGACCTTTCAAAACTTTGTGTAGTTAGTTGATGATTGTTTGGAACTAATCTTTGTGTGGTTCTAGCATTGAGAGACTATGACACGCTATACCTTTGATGATATCCCAATCTTCTTTGGAAATCCAGAAGAAGATGTTGATGATTTTCTTGTTGATTTTAGAATGGTTTGTCATATCCTTGGTAAAAGGGATGACATTGAAAAAGGGGATTTTCTATTGCTATGCCTTAGAGGCAACGCTGAGCAATGGTTTTGGAGTATGTCTTCTCATATTGAAGATGGATATACCCAAATTTCCAAAGCTTTGAAGGCCAGATTCTCTAAAGTTCCAACAACGGAGAAAGCATGGGCTTCACTAGGGAGACTTCAACAACATGGTGAAGACTACTATGCTTATGAGGATATTTTTTCTCGTCAATGGGAAGGATGTGGATTTAGTTCTACATTTCTAGATTATGTAAAAATGGATCAATTTATTTCGGGTTTGTCTCCTTTCCTAAAGACTAAGCTTACTTGTAGTGGACCCTCTACCTTTGAAGAAGCGGTCACTATTGCCCGAAGGAAGTTTCACAAGTACTTCTACATCAAAAATGGTTTCCATCATGCTGGAAGAACCAACCCTGATGAAAATGTTTCTATCAAGGAGTCATCTCCTTTGCCATACTTGTCTCCTTCTACTCCGACAAATGTTGAAGAAGTTACTTACATGCCAACTGATTATTCAAGTGCTAAAGTGTGTGGCCAAGATTCAAATGTGGAATCTCTTTCTTCTACCTTTATCACAAGCATGCAAAAATCGACACAAGATATCTCAAATGGCATTGATGATTCAATAATGGATACATCCAACCTTTTGGTGGAGGATCAATTTCTAGTCCGAGCAGACGAAGCTTTTGTGCAACATGACTCTATGGAGAATGAAGACCTTGAAGGTAACCTTGATCTTATGGAATGTTCTGAGAGTGTATCTTGCCTAAAAGAAGAGAGTGAAGAAGAAGATGAAATCATAGGTGGAGAGATCATAGACCACATTGATCATAAAGAGATGATTGTGTACATGGAATACCAACTCCAAAACAAAGTAGAAGAGTGTGAGTTGAATCCAGGTGAGGATAATCTTGAAGAAGTGTTTGAGGATGTTGAAAAGCATTGGTATGACCCATGTATGTTAAGCATAGAGGAACCTATCATGCAAGAAGCCAAATGTTTCACAAAATCAAACAGTATTCCATCAACCTTTGAGGTGGTACAATGTGAGGAGTTACAACCTTGCCAAAGGGGGGGCTTAGAAGGGGATGAAGAACATGGGAGAGTAGTAAAAAATAAAATCATAAAAGGAAACTATCAGAAGGGTATCATTCTCTCCAATGGTGTTTTAGTGGGTGGCTCTTCATTCATGGGACAATCTCTTAGCAAGAAAATCCAAGCTTTTGAAGCCCCAATCATCTTCACATTGGGTTTCACCTCTTCAAGGTCAACTTCTCCTCTGTTCACATATAACTTTCATCGGGGACACCATACCTTCTTAAGTGGAAGAGGACATGAATACTTGGTGATAAACGGATGTTTCCAAATCTTCTTCACTTGGTTCTTTGTTGTATGGAGGTCGCACATTGTGATGCTTCTGGTATTCATCATAGATGAAAAACTTGTTGATTGCTACATGTGGATATTTCATCAATCAGTACCAAAATCTATTCTCTTCCAATGTGTTGGAAGCAATAGAAACCTTCATCTATTATCTACTTATGTGGTAAACTATCTGCAATATCTTCCAATAGCAGCTGGAAGCATGGATCAAGATTTCCTAAATCATGAAGGCCATATAATTTTTGACTTGGTGAGCCTACCCAGGTTGAATGAATTTTATGAGCTACAATTCAGGAATTCGCTCATACAAGCTCTTGAAGATCGTAGCAGATACATCAACTTTACACAGGAGGAAGAGCAACCAATCTTTTATATCACATTCATAGTGATAGAGGCAATGATGGACAACAGTAAAATCTACAAGTTTCTTCAATCAAAATCAGTAAGTGATTCCATACCATACATCTCGCTTTGGGAAAGATATTTCAAGATCTTTGATCCTGGGGGGTGCTTATGGAAACTTTCTCGAAGGAGGAGGTTTACTCCGTCACTTCATTTCATCCTACTATTGGCTCTGAGAACCTTTCATATCACACAAGGTTTCTTAATCATACAAAGATGAGAGCAGACAAAGACAGACGTTACACAATCTACATGTTGTATGATCAGATAAATGGTACATGAATGTACCATTATCTAAGGGGGGGGCTAATGATACCCGTTTTTCGGCTCTCCATAATTGCCATAGTAAGCTACCTCACCCTACCAAATTCACCCAAACACTATAGCTCTCCCTACCATTTCACTGTACATAGGCGTGTGTGAGTTACGGGACTTTTTCCATATCTCCTTAAAAACCCTCAGCTAGCTAGTCACTGGGCTAGTTGAGCCAAAAAATAAATAAAATCAAAAAAATAAAATATATTATGGCCCATTTGTGTGTAAATATTGCATTATATATATGGCCTAAATATAGGGATTTTTATAATTATTTTGGTATTTTATTTAAATATTTCTATTTAGGTGTGTGTTTTATTAAACCTATGTACACCTTCTTTCATCCTCTTACACCATAAGTATATTTTTTGCCAATATGTACATACTCTAACCTTATATTTTTTCTTTATACAAATCACTCCCACATTTTCACCCTCACCCTCGTGAAAACAAAAAATTGATTTCTACTCATTCGTCACGTTTATTATATTATTTACTTGCATACCTTTTCCTCTTTCACCCAAAATAATTCAAAGAGGGACCATATCATATGATTCCAATATCTTTCCATATCCATAACTCCTCCATATTTTTATTATTATTTTTACTCATTATTCTAACACCATGTGCTCATTGAGCTAAAGTCCATGAATAGTCCATACACTAGTCCCACCATGTATATATTTCTTTATTCACCAATAATCCTCCTCCATGCATGGGTCAAGGGCAACTTGGATGCTTTGTATTATGATATGACAAAGGAGGGGCTCACTCTTGGATGCATTGTACAAATTCAACAAAGGAGAGGGCCGCTAAAAGACTTTTGCAGGCATAAAACAAGTCTTTTTGGTGAGAATTTTGGCACCTATCTCCACTCCGAATTTGGAGCGGTTGTCAAAAGAGAAAATGTAGCCCACACTCTGAGTAAGCATTTAAATTTTTTTCATGATTTTTGGAGCTACCACCGATGAGATATGATTTTTTGAGTGGACCCCAGTCTGCCCACTTTTCTCACAAGTAGCCCATAGTCTTCTCTCACCTCTTTCCACACTTCTACACACACACACACATATTCCTCTCAATCCCTCACTCAAACCTGCACCTTCAATGGTTTCTCTCACCTTCTTCACCATTAACCTCCCCTCTTACTTTCATAGCTCTCATATGAGCTCTCCATGTACATACACCATCTCTATGCCTCTCTCTATTATCTCCAAAGTACAATTCCATCTTAACCCTTATATATATACATAAATTCAGCATGTGTACCATGCTTAACCTCTGCAAATCAAGAGATCTCATCAATGGAATTACCATTTTCATCGTGATAATCAACCTTGGCGGCGGTGGCGTAAAGAAGAGAAGACGAAGAAGAAGATTGATAGTCATTTTGAGAACCTACACAAGTAAGTCCAAAACTTCTTCAAGCTTCACCATCACAAGGATTTTCTCACTTCATTCAACCATCCACCCCATTCTACCTATTGTAAATATATCATTAACTTTCTAGTGATTACTAACGACTAACATACTAACACAAAATAGCATTGACCTAACCATAAAAGACACCTCACCTCAAGACATGTGTATAGTAACTCTCTCTCTCTCTCTCTCTCTCTCTCTCTCTCTCCTTACTTACTTTCACCTTATCTACCATCAATAATGCTCTCTTTTGAGCCCACACCCATGACTCAAGCAGACAAAGAAGGCCCGCAATGTTTTGATATTCAAAAAAATCATAATCCTGATTTGTTATCTTGTAAATTAGGATTTCCAATAATCTTAATGAGGGGTCTCCAACCTATAAATAGGCCCCTCTCCTTCTTGTAAAACAACCTCCAACATCTCACATAGCACCCCAACACTCTATGCGGGAGGAGAGACATAGGTTTAGCAACCACTTGTGAGCTTCACTCTTGGTGTGAGAGAAGCCTTCAAGCTACACATTGCAAGTGAGAGAGCGTGAGTTCCTCAAATCTCAAAACCACTATTGTATATGCTCCTTCATCATCAATAAATTGAGGTTTGGTGCATCAAAGGCGTGATTCGACGTTCAAATCTTCGTCCTTCCATTTGTGCAATACGGTTTGGTGAATTCAAGGTGACTTGTGTATTTTGAGTTTTTATCGGTTGATCTTGATTTTCGAAATTGTTTTAGTGTGTTTTTCATTGCCAGCTTTTTGCCCATTGTAAGAGGGTATTGTGGTGAGAGGTCTCCCACACCCTAAGACAGTGTGTGTATGTGTTTTGGCAATGTTTAGCAATCACTAAGCATTGACTGAGTTTTGTACAAGCTCTACGATAGCATCATAACAAACCATCTCCATTTGCAAGTCACAAATAAGGTATTACGCAAGATCCTTTTCTCTCTCTCTTCCCTTTTCTCTAGGTCTCTCTGGTCCATTTTGTGTGTGTCTTGGTGTGAGGTTGCTTGTGTGTGTTGTGTGGTGCATCTTCTTGGTTGTGCCAAAATCTCTCTTGCGTCCTAGTTCGCATACCATAACTAGGTGGTGCCCCTATCTTGTTTGGGTTTGCTGTTTTGTTGTGCTTGTGGTTGCCCCAGCCCCAATTGAGCAGCACGGGAGCCTTGAGGGGTGTTTAGAGGTCGCCTCTCTTGTTGCCCGCCCCGGACCGCCTCACTAGAAAAAGTCTGGTAAGAATCTGATAAGTCATCAAGAACACTCTACACAAGGGAACTATCTGAAATGACTTCACCTTCAGAAATAAGCTGCTCATTGATATCCTTGACACTAGCAAGGAAAGTGTCCATATCATCTTCCTCATGCATAATCTTTGACTCCAGCTCGTTACGCAGCAAAGCAATTTTAGCCTCATTGCGGCTTGCATAAAGACCTGCTAAAATATCCCAAGCCTGTTTTGCAGATTTTGCTGAATGGATGTGAGGAACAATGGTGCGCTTCACAGACAACGCAATCAATGCATGAGCCTGCGCATGCTTAACATCCCAACGAGCTTGTTCTGCCGTAGGCAAAACAACTCTAACAGCTGCAATCCTTGCAGCAAGACCTGCAACATCCTCAACATCGCCTACATCCTCAGAACCAGGACGTACATCAATGCCCTGCACAATGTTCCAGACACCCTTTGACACAAGAACATGTTGCATCATATAAGCCCACATAGGGTAGTTGTCCCCATCCAACCTGTCCTCAGTAGCAAACATCTTGAACACATCTGTGTTGTTGTTGTCAGCCATGGTAAATGTTGCAGCTGATGTGAAAACTGCCCGAAAATAGGAGAAACAACCTGTGCTATATAGCACAAACCGTAGAAGACTATAAGACACCTGTTATGCAAAAAACGGCACTGACAAAAATTCTGCACAAAATGACGAAATAGACAAAATGACGGAGGTCGAAATGAGCCCAAATCAAAATTCTGAGCAGACCAAGCTCTTCGAGCTTACCCAAAATTTTTGTCGACCTGCGAACGCTCGCCAAAGCTCACT
Source organism: Adiantum capillus-veneris (assembly GCF_014529385.1). NCBI lineage: Eukaryota > Viridiplantae > Streptophyta > Polypodiopsida > Polypodiales > Pteridaceae > Adiantum > Adiantum capillus-veneris. The sequence goes on along the minus strand of NC_140942.1, from coordinate 102,453,790 downwards.
GAAATCGGAGAAAGTGAGCAGGCGTGTGCTGGAGCAGCTGGCGACTAAGCCCGAGAGGACGTGACCTGCTCTGATACCAATTGTTGGAATTAGGGTTGCTGAGAAACACACATAGCTTGGAGAAGACGAAGGAAGCTCAAGGCACACAATAGAGAGTGTGTTACTTAGTGTGAAATGGAAAGATAGATAGCCCTAGAGTGATGGGCGTATATACAATGCACGGGGGAAAAAAACTCCTAAAGAGGGGAAAAATGCCCCGACGGTCCTAGTGTGTTCACACACATCACTACCACATGTATATGGTAACATACTTGATTTTGGTTTTTGTTTTGGGATATGAAATCTATCTGGGGTTGTCCTGTGTACAGGCTCTCCCTCTGTATAGTCTATACCCTATTTGATGTATATGATCCTGATGAAAGTCAATTTCTATGTCAGTATATCAATTTTCGACTTGGATCAATACTCAGATGGTTTGACAGGTATTTTGAGGTTTCTGGCTCTTGGTCCTGTATACTTTTATGTTTATATACACCTGAGGATCCCATAGATGAAGTCTGGTCAAAATCTGGCACTTAAGTACACCGATCGCGATCGTAGTACAAAGGCCAAATCAGACCAATTTTGGTGTGATTGTTGACAAAGGTGTTCTGAGGCTATTTCCCCATTCACTTAGCATTGGATCACTAAAAGCCAAGATTTTTCACTTTTGGGTTTGTTAGGCTAGTTTTGCCAAAGTATCTTGATTTTTGATGTTTCTAGGTGTGGTTGCTTTAGACAAACTTGTTTAGAATCTTATCAGGAAGGCACACAACAATTCTTGTCCAATTCTGACACAGGGGTACACCAATCGCGATCGTAGTATATGAGCCAAATCTCATGAAATTTAGTCTAATCCATTTGACAAGTGTTTTACAGTGTTTTGTGCTACCACTTGGTGATTTGAATCAATATCAATCCTATTTGGTCAGATTTTCTAAATTTTAGAGTCTTATGGCCTTTTTGCCAAAGTTATTGTTTCCTGGTTTCTCAACTCTAACTTTTGCCCCAAATCTGACTGGAATGCGAATTACTTATCCTACTTCTAAGTACATAAATGAAAGAACATAAAGAAATGAATCAAAAAAAACAAACAAGACGGATTTCGGGTGAGATTTCAGTACTCAATCGAATTAGAGAAATTGAAGAGCAAAAATTCTTTGAACACTCTCACTCACAGCTCCCTAAATCTCCTAAGAGAGGATCTAGCCGGTCCACTGACTCTAAACTCCACTAAGCTCTAAACCCCTGTCTAGCAGTCTAACTGTGGTGTAAAATGGATTTATGGATTGATCTTCTTTTAAGGAAGCTAACTGCGTACTCGGTCACTCATCACCTAAGGTGCATTCCCCGGCAACGGCGCCAATGTTTGCGGGTCGCCGCGACGGACTTCCAAGCATAGCTCTCACGCATCAACATAAAATATCAATACAAGGGAAGCGACCAGGATGAGGCATGGAAACTCACTAGGGTTTTATTCCTAATGAAGTGAACTCTATGAGATGCAACTACTAACTCTGCAAGCAAATCCTGCGCACTAAAGCCAAGTATTCTTCCTATGTCCTTCTACACAGCTCTACAGTCGTCATGCCCGTTTACCATGCAAATCATATCGGATTCGCACGAAACTTGAAGGAAAGCTACAGGGGACTATTTAGAATCTATCCTATCACTGTCACAGCATTCTGGAGAGGTACATGGATCGCGATCGTTCGTCCCAAAGTCAACAAAAACAGTGAACAGTTGATCCCAATGGGTCGTTTTAGGGTCCTTGAAGCCTCTCCTAGGGTCAAAACACCATAAAATATTTAAACATTCAAAACAACGATTTAAGGTCTCAAACGCGTAGTTGAACACCTACACCGAATCTTGAATGCTTACACTTGAATGGAAGAGCAGAGTAAGAGGAACACAATGCAATAAACGAATCTGAATTCGGATTACCGTAGCCACAGTAGCGAAGATTAAAGTTGGAGTAAGAGGAAGCTCTCAAACGTACGCTGTCTTTTTCAAAACTTGTGATAAAAGAGGATTATGTTCAAACTTACAAAACTGACCTTTATAGTTTAGGTCTTTACAAATGGCTTGTCCGGCCAAAAAGTCCTAAACTTCTAACTGGATCTCCACTATACAAATGCTCTCGGAAAAATAATCAAAATTTCTTTACAAGTTCTCGGCTTAGAGAAGCTCTTTTACAAAAGGATGAGATTTTCGCAAAAATGTAGATTCCCTGAAAAATGTGACTCTTTCTCTGGAGACCATTGCTTTGCCCGCGAAACAATAATCCACTTTAGATACTAATCCTTTGGTGTCATTGGTATTGGGAATATCCCTTCTTATACCTTTCCATTAAAATGTATGGCTTGCCTTCTATCTTGTAGATGATGATCTTCAAGATAGAAAACCGTCTATGTCGAAGAAATATATTTGTGTTGAGGTTTTTACTATAAGTCAATCACAACCAATCTTCACAAAGATGACAAGCTTTATAGACCTTGGTACATATCCCTGCATGGAAAACATAACAAAGGTGACTAGTGCAATGAACATTATATAAATGTATGAGACAATGTATATTACTTAACCTAACAAAGGTGACTAGTGCAATGAACATTATATAAATGTATGAGACAATGTATATTACTTAACCATTTACCTGAGCAAAAACCATATCTTGAAAATTTGTGATAGTCCATGCTAAAATTCCACGAACGATGAACAGTCTTTGACCAATGCTTTTGAACGTATCCATGACATGAATATATCGTCAATGAGTGGTCCAAATAAACATTCAGGTATTAATTTACTTGTTTTTCTTTTGGAATGAGAGCACTAAATGCTCTTTCTTCATAGAAAAAGGATCCACACCATCTAATGCTACACCCATCTTTTAATTATGTGGTTCTTTTGCAAAATCTGGCCATCGCAAATCAATATGCTCAAATGCAGGACTACTCGAACAAAATTGGCATTACTCCATCTTTGCTCTTGTGCTCAGCTCCCCATGTCATAAGCTTAGAGCTATGAGACTTTGGACCATATGTTTTATACACGGATCTAAGTAAAAATGTATCAATACCTTTCTAGGGACCTTACCTTTTCCCTCTTTATAACAAGGCTTTTTGACATTTTGGGCACATCACACTGTCCTCATATTGATCTCTATATAAAATACAATCATTGGGACATGTATGTATAGAAGAATAGTCAAGTCCAAGACTACATATCATCTTCTTCACCTATCATGTGATACAGGAAGGGAAGTGCTTGTCGGCAAGAACTTCTAAGAGAGTAGCTTGCAAGTTGATTAAAAATATGATCAATAACAAGAAAACATGTTTAAAATGTAATAAAAAAATATGTTAAATTGTTACATACTTCAATAGTGTTAAAATGGATACATTACTCCATCCAAAGTTTTGAAGATTAAGAATAAGTAAGCTTGCACTTGGTCGTGCCAATTGGCTTCCTATGTAGATATGCTTTAGAGCCTCTTCTCGAAGATACTTTTCATTGATAGGAATATTGCTCGCACTATCATTTCATACCAATGCTCAATAAAATCAGTCATGCCATCATTGTTATCAAAGATATCATCACGCCCATTAAAGTCCTTAGAATATTGTTCCTTTAGGCTTGCATATGCATCAAGATCACTCTTGCATAGGATCCTCATGCACTCTATTGACATGTGAGATATGTCATGTGAACATTGATTTCTAACATCAGCAATGTCATCGAGAATCTACATATTTGAAGGTAATTGAAGGATTGTATCAATAGCATGCTTCTCTATAAAAGGAGAGAGAGATGTGCATGGAATTTAATAATTATCACTTTTTTTAAATTGGAATCGCACTTTGTTACACATATTCAAAACATTTAGAGATAGTAAAAGATGATTATCAAATTAAATTAGAGACAATAGAGAATATAGTGCAAATTAAAGTCTAGAATTAGGGTACAAGAGTCCAGAATAACATTAGGAATTGTATACAATGAAGATCTCGACCCTCATCTATTAAGGGTGCTTGTGGAGGTCTACACCATCCATAATTGATGAGCAATTCATCACCAGCATGTAATGATCTAATAGCATTGATAACTACGTATCTTTGTACATCCCCATTCATATGTTTTGGTTCATGACTATTCTCACACTCCACAAATGTGCAATTGGTTCTTCCACTCATCCCTTGACTACTATTGATTAAACCTGCTATGTTTCCTTGAGAGTACAGTCTTCTGTAAACATAGAGTCTTTGTCCTTTGACATGTGTAATCCCACTATCAGAAGAAAGGCTGCATTGAGACATAACCCATAAGTACTCATGCTTTGGATGTAGCAACCAAGGTGATGCCATGGACCCCATCTGTACATAGGTCCACAAAAAAAGACATAAGGGTTCCCTCTGAATTAGGGGGCACATGCAAATCCTACACAATAAAGAGGCCTCATCTTGCTCCATTGATGGTGGATGGAGCAATCATGTGGCAATTTCCCCCGAAGCTAAAAACCACTCCATCTAAAGGAAGTGATCCTCTCTGTCATCCTCTATATCATCTTCGACTGGACCTCTTACTAGAGAATACAAACGAGTAGGCAATGGATTATCTCCACCCATCTCAGCCTCCAAAGTAGGAGGTAGAGAATGTTGAGAAACCTCAAGCTGCAATTGATAAATGACATGTCCATTCCATGTGTGAGGGACATGTGCACCATTGATAGTGAAGCCATCCTCATCATCAACCAAGTGAAGATACTTACATATATAAAATGGTTGTGATATATATGAGCCTTTGATTTATAAAATATCCAATAATAAAACTAAGGGAGATTAGTCACACATACCATAGGTTGATGTCGCTCCTTAACTGGTGGTGCTCGCTCAAAAGTACCATAAGTCATCTAATGTGAAAAGCACTCCCGTCATGGCCTCCGATATGTACCACAACATCAAGCACACCAGTATATAATATACTCACCATAGTAGAAATCATCGTAAACAGGTTCATGTGCAGTATTGTAACTCTGTGCACCACGTCCACCATGAGTAGGAGGTGGCAGTGTACCCTGCGATCGACTAGTCCAAAACTGATTTTCAAGTTAAAAAAAGGAGAGATTTATAAAATGATCAATGTTAGAAAATCAATAAGAGTAACAAAACATTGAAATTGAACAAGTTTTATGGGATATTCTAACACTTATTGTAATATGAAAAATAAATAGATGCTATTGTATGGTAGAGCAAACAAGAGGAAGGCTGATATGTGCATGGAAACATTGAAATACTTCCACAAGTAGAGACGCCTATGCATTAGTTTTCCTCCGTAGAGGGTGTGTGCCTTTGCTAATGTATATTAGGATTAATATGAACTTTTCTAGATTGATTCTAACTATTCTCTAATCTATGTTATTTTGTTTGATCAAATTTACATAAGAGGCAGCACAAAAGAGAGTGATAGATAGTCACACCTCCAGATTAGGTCGGATGGGACAGGATGGATTTGTGGCTTTCAAATTTAAATTTTCAAAGGTAATATTATTGAATGAAGGAATCAATGAGTCTTTAATTATGTCTTAATGTAGACCAAAGACTATGGTCGTACACCTATGTTGCAGGAGATGGAGTATGCCACATACTATGGCTATTGCACTTTGCAGAAGACACTTACTAACATGCCAGATCCACTTGTGAGTATTACTGTTTTGTTTTGTAGTTTATTTTCATGTTAACTGTAATATATTATTATTTGATTTCACTAACTAATACAGGAGCAATATGGTGATTTTGACATGACAAAGGTGGCTCTAGAGGAGGCCGAGGGGCAACGTCAAGAGGTTGAGAGGAGCGGTGATGATCATGGAGAGGGGGGAAGTGGTGGTGCCTCGAATGGGGGCAATAGTGGTGTCATTGGTGATCATGATGAGGATGGTAGTGACTCGTATAATGATGGTTCTTCTAGTCATCGTGCCTAGGGATTTGTTTTGTATAATCAAGGATGAGACTTGTACTTTAATGTGAGGATTCATCATTGTTCATTGTATATGTGAGGATTCATCATTGTTCATTGTATAGACATATGTGAGGATGAGACTTGTTTTGTATATGCAAGGATTGATCACCACACCCTCTGGACACATGTACATATATTTACTAATAATATATTTTGACGTATGTTCATTGCATCACTAAATTTGTCTATTGTCAAAAAGTTAATTATTATTCGGTGAGTTAATTAGCCTAAGTATCTGCTAGAGCATTATTTACTCATCTTTACCTTATTAGAAAAAGAGGAATTCCAAACTCCGAGCGAACTTTTTCGAGCGATGATAAAATCGAGCAAGTTAATGAGAGGAACTTTATCAAAACACACATAGCCAAAATTCTTGTAAGTCACTCATTTCTTCACTCAAGAGACTAAATAAATTGGCCCTAGACCTCCTAAAGATGGTGGTTAAATTTAAGAATGACTATGCTAAGCAAGAGGTATGTGCTAGCAAGCTTGTTATTGGATAACTCTTGAGCTTGTTTTTTCTTGTGTTTTTTTCTATCAAGTAAAAGAAACCTCGTAGATTTTCTATTGCCCAAAGGAATTTTGTAAATTTATAAAGATCATTTTTCCCAAACACTGGTCTTATATTGTTAACATGCTATCTGCATGCCTTCCTATGCATCAGCGCTCAACCTTGCAAGAAGCCTTTGTCCCCCCCCCCCCCCCCCCCCCCCCCCCCCCCCCCCCTTCTCCACTATATTGGAGTACTTTTCAACTATTTGCTTGATTATAGCAGGCCTTAGTATTTTTTAACTCTTTGCTCATGGAGCAACCTTAGTAGCTAACTATCGTGAATATTTTAGGGTGCTGTAAATTGAGACTGTCACCAATTTGTTGCTATTTGTTGACCAGTATCAGTATCCTCATTGAGTTTTATTTAGCTTTTATGAGGAATCTACATAGGTCCCAAAAGACAAATTAATCATCAAATGTAGACAAGAAGTTTGCGTTGTGTCCACTACTTCATGTTTGTCTCACTACCTTCTCTCTCTCTCTCTCTCTCTCTCTCTCTCTCTCTCTCTCTCTCTCTCTCTCTCTCTCTCTCTCTCGTGGTGTTATCTTGAAGGCTTCTCCCAAAATTGAGAAGTTGACATGCGCAGAAGCTTTAGGCTCTTTTTGGTAGATGCAATTTTTAGGCCTTTTGTAGATAGTGTTGATGAGTAAGAGGGAAGGTGCCTTTGTGCCTTTGTTTGTGCTTAAGGAGGGAGGAAGAAATAAAGAGAAATAAATCAAACTAGAGTTTGAAGAAAATAACCCATAATATCTTGATCCTCAAACTAGAAGTAGTGAATTGAAATGCTATGTGCTCCAACCCCCTCACAAAACTAGTAGATCTTGATCGTGCCTCTCTTTATCGCCCTATCCACATATCCATCTCACCAACAACAACATGTGATCCTAGTGACAATTCTATATCCATATAAACCAAATGTGATGATGAAGCCACCTGTAGAGAGCTAAATAATGTGACTATGGTATCCTTATGCCAGTGGGAAAAGGGAGCCATTCTCTCTCTCTCTCTCTCTCTCTCTCTCTCTCTCTCTCTCTCTCTCTGGAGCAAGGGCTACCAATGCTGATGGGGTGGACTGCCTTAGGTGGACTACCAAATGCAAAAGTGAGAAGGGTAGGCTTTTGTTTTTGAAAACTCTTTGGAAGGTTTTTTTTTTTTGAAAAAGCCTATTCAAGTATGTGTGGACTCGCTAGTTTAGTAAGACTCTACGGAGATTTGGCTTTATTTTAAAAGGAAAGTGTCATTGGAGAGTAAAGTGACTTGTCAGATGTCGCACGACGTAAGGGAGAGAAGTCGGGGCGGCGATCGACGTGGATCATCAAGCATGCGAGCAGTATGCAATCAAAAAATATATATTTTTTTTGCTTCTGTGTCGCCTCTATGACAACGGACGCTTTCTAGTAGAGCGGTTTTGGGGAGTTGATGTGACTGGATCCTGAGGTCTGAGGTTCAACCTTGATGAAGAGGGGTTTTGAGGAAAGTGTGTTGTCCTTCTCAAATGAAAAGTGCAGGCACAATCTCGTGAGCTTTGAGCTAATGTAGCAAGTATGTGCCTACATTTTTACAAAAAGAAATTGGAGGAGCATCTCTGTGAGATGCTCTCCTCTTAAACGAAAATAGAAAAGAGAAGGGTGCACCATGATGAAGAAAAGGTAAGGGCAAGATGCAGGCACAAGCACATGTGATTGCATATGAGGAGAGATGCTTTGCTTCGTCACCAAGCCAATCGCGAAGAAGGGGGGGGGGGGGGTTGCACCTTTATATATATTTATATAGTGGGTGATTGTCTCAGCAGTAGAGGCCCGTGTTCGGTTGGTTTAGGAGAATATGAGTGATAGTTCGTGGATCTTGAGTGAGTTCAAATCCCATGGCTCAATTTTGGGCACGAAACTAAAATGAGAAGCTTAACCTTGGGAAGATATCCTCGGAGGTTCGTCCTAATATAATAAGGAAGCAAGTTTGTAGTAAGAAAGAGAGAGAGAGAGAGAGAGAGAGAGAGTTTAAAAAAGGTGAAAATTACCAAAATACCCCTCTAATTTGCCATAATATCCCCAATAATTTGTCATAAATTCCCGAAACTCCCTTGAAATTCCCAAAATACCCCTAGTTGTGAGATTAAATTTCTCTTAAGATGAAATTTTTTGGAGTTTCTCATCAAAAGACTAGTTGTCTATCAATACAAGATGCTAAAACTGGAATATGAGGTGGTTATGTAGGCTTTGGAGATGACTTGCTTCATTACTTTTTGACATAATTGCCATGTTTTGCAAGGTAATTTGTGACAAAGGCTGGTTACAGACCGCGTGTCCAAGCTTGGGCGCGCAGACGTGGAGGCTAGGCGGCGTTTGCTGATACGCAGGGCAGAAAGGGCAGAGGACAAGGTCTTGGACACCCCCTGCCCAAGCTCGGGCGGGGGTTGAGCTTTTGCCAGGTCAGCCAAAATCAGGCGGCGAACCAATGCGATGGACGCAGCTGCTGAAAATGATTTTGCTTTATGATAAAATAATGTAGCCAGTGTGTAATGCATGCCCGCCCATCATCAAAGGTGACGGGCACCCGCATTGGCAGTGTGTATCCAGCCAAATTATATTCTAAGCACTCAAAAAGGATCTCAATTGTCAAAAAAGGGCTAAAGACTAATCTTGAACAATCCAGCCAAAATAGATACAAAGGCATTTTGGGAATTTTTGAAATTTGAGGGGTATTTTGGGAATTTCCACAAATTAGAGGGGATTTTAGTAATTTTTTTTTAAAAAATAAAAACCTCTCTAAAGGATCTGCGCCAGCGCAGATCTTTTGGGGACTTTTTGCTTTTTTTTTTTTTAAAAAAAACTCATATGTAGTAGGTGTCCCTTATCTTTTTTAAGCTACTGGATTAAGTGGAATTTGGGGAGAAAGAGTGGGGATGGATCAAGACAGAGATAGGTCAATTTGTGCGTCAAGACAGCGCAAGATGAGGTTGTGGGGCGGGCGACACTCCATAGTGTTCTACAAGCTTCAGTTGCAGTTGTGCGCTTAGAACACGTAGCCACGAACAATTGGGGTACAAGTGGGCAAGTCGCAGAGTAGCAAAATGGCGGGCATCTCCAAGAGAGTAAAGGCTTTCCGCTGCATGAAGATAAAGGACCCAGGTGCAGATGCGTGCAAGACAGAGAGGCAAAGACACTCTCTCTCTCTCTCTCGTATTTTTCTGGAAGGGGGGTGCAATAGGGGATAGCAGGGGAAGGGGGCTGCAAACGCCAGCAATACAAGGGGAGCGATGCAATGGAGGCGTGATGAGGGAGGGATATTTTTTTTCTGCGGGAGGACTTTTGCTTCAAGTAGCGAGTCCTTCATTTCCTGCTGTTCATCAAGCTCCCTGTGCCACACATGGACAGCTTTGCATCGCGCCTTTTCTTTCCATCACCTGCTGGTTGCCAAGCTTCCGACCCACCCATGGCAGTCAGCTGACTTTTTAAGAAACATTAATTTGAGATTGTAATCGTTGAGATTCCATGTTATAAGAGGAAAGTAGAGCCATAAGTAAGAGAGGAAGAGAGTGTTTTACAAAAACAAAAACTCTCTAAAGGATCTGCGCCGGCGCAGATCCTTTGGGGAGTTTTTGATTTTTTTTTAAAACTCTTTTTTTCTCTTGCCTACTTCTCCCCAAGAAATGTTATTCGAACCCTCGTACAATCTCACAATCTCGTAGCAGTGATTAAAGGCATGGTGCTCTAAACCATCCAGATAAGTGGCCCGTGTTGCGTCCTGGACGTCAATTGTTTAAATTAGCAATAACAACCGTCGTCTCTGCCATCGCCACGGGCCCGCTTTCGCTCTCTCTGTCTTGTGCCACTTCCACTCCCTCTGCCTTGGAGGATTTCGCCTACCCGCGTCCATCATTGGCTGCACGTACCAAGTTTCCCTTTTGATTGTTCCAAGAAGGTATCGCCTGAGATTCGTAAGTTTTTTTTATTTTCCCTCAGTCGGTACCTCTTACTACTCCCCAAGAAACGTACTAATTTTTTAGATATTGCTTTTGAAATCTTGCAAGTGGAAGGAAAATGAGCTGGAGTCCATTCTCGCATGTCTGCGCGAGAGCCATCTCCTGCCCAGCAGCTCCTTCTCACTTTGGATTGCTTTGTCCTACACCTTCCATCCCTAACCCACCTCCATTATCCTCCACTCATACTTCCTATGTCAGTCCTCACAACTTGATTAAGCTTCCACTCAGCATCAATAGAGAGAGCGAGCAGAAAAAAATATGACCTCACTTCTCACACATGGCAAATTTGAGTCTGTCTTTTCGGAAATCCTCATGCACGGACCTCTCTCTCTCTCTCTCTCTCATGCTTGCCTCTTGCATGCGATAGCTGTGTCTGAGTGAGATTTATTGATCTTCACTTTTCCATACATCTCTATACCCTAGTAGCTGACCCTCAAGGTTACCTGGCAAGATGGGCTGAGCCCATACACTTTCATGGGGTGTAGTCCAATTGATGTGTGTGTGTGTGTGTGTGTGTGTGTGTGTGTGTGTGTGTGTGTGTGTGTGTGTGTGTGTGTGTGTGTGTGTGTGTGTGTGTGTGAGAGAGAGAGAGAGAGAGAGAGAGATGACCGTCACCAAGCTGTGTGGACTCGTACAGTTTGTTATTGTCCATTGTTGGAACGAGATCTCTAAGCTTTGGCATGCCTTTGGGTGAAGATGATGATTGCTATTAAAAGGTTGATGGCGGAGCCTGAGGTGTACAGGGAGGGGCTGAGGGTATTTGGAAATTGGGGCTGAGTAGGGGTGTTAGGCAGTAGATAGGAGCAAGCCGAGGGGTGGCACCGGGTGGAGTTGAGGGGGTGGGGGGGAAGTATGAGAGCTAGTGGTTAGGCAGTGGTCACATGATGCATAACTATTAGTTATACGCTACTAAGCCAACTATGATTCTTCACTGGCATTTGCAGGCAACTATGCCTCTCATCGTCGTCACGCAAAGATGCAGTTGTGCAGATCACCGGCACCTGGAGGTGAAAAGGTTGCAACATCATGCTAGCAAGGTACAACAGTTGCAAAATTTGAAGGTAAACCGAGCCTAGATGAGCACGCAAGGAAAGTTGATTTGTCCATGTCGCTGCAAAAGATGCTTCTTGCTACAAAAGTTGTCAAAAGCTACCAAGCAACCAAGTTCATTTAAAGTCCTCCCTGACATAGTTGTGCAACTATGCCAAAAGCGACATAGTTACAAAAGCATGGGCATAGTTTGACCAGACAAGTTATTAAACTTCATGTGACCATGATACGGGCATAGTCACCTGTCAAAATTATAGATTTCTATGTCCCGTGTGACCATGCCCTTATAGTGGAGTTTTGAAATTTAGGAGCACTCTCACGTTCATCAGAATTACTTCTTGAGAAAACTGGTTAGCCAGATATAGTACAACCACATTTAATGTCAAATTTATCTTGGTATCTACGTAGGAAGGTAGGATCGATTATTTTTAGCCATAGCATATGACGGAAACTAGAAATTATGGTAGTCTGGATGTGTATAAAATTCAAACAAGTTGATTGAAGTGAACCGAGACTTTATGGCATGATGTAGCCTCGATAGCATGGCTTTAAGCCTCTACATGTTCTGCATTTTTTACCCTCATATTAAGAACTCGTAATTCTTGTTGATCAAAATAGAACAAATGTTGATCAATTTAGGTTAAGCAAGGAATTCAAAGTAGTGGAGGTATGAAGAGAAACATGAATACTCAAGTTGGAAATTTAAAAACTATTTTGTCAACTCGATTTGTGATTTTTTTTGCAAAAAAAAAGTCATTGATATCCATCTTAATATTTCCTTTCTAATTGAGAACGTGCAGTGGGAAACTAGGGGCTCTCTACGCATCCGAGAGGCACAACTAGCTGGAACCAAGCACTCCATCCTTCCACCTCCAAGGATTCTATCTCAGGCGAGTGTGCTCATCACCTTGAATTGAGATCTTGCAACTCCTTGAGGTCCTCGTGGACCACACTCTGGTGCAAGGCTTCACAATGAACAAGAAGCCAAAATTCTCTCCTCCTCCCTGAGCACCCACATTTACAGCTAGCAACAGAATCTCTTTGTCTCTCTCCTCCATGTGCCAAGTCTTGGAATTCTCTCCCAAAAGGAATGGGAGCATCTCCCTAGATTCTATCTATTAAACCCCACTTGAAAAATTGAACACACCTATCACAACCTATTAGCTCCTCATTGTCAAAAACCAATTAATTAGGTTCCACATTCTTTTCAAATCTCAAATTCTAAGGAAGTTCTCCTCTCAAACTGCTTCATGCACCCCCTGCCATGGCATGCTTTGTCATCATTTCAACACTGCAATATCCTTTGAGCATCCCGCCTGCACTCCTAGGTCTAACTACTCTAGTTGCAAATAGACATTAGCCTACAAAATAGGGAGGTGATTGCAACTTCGTTCTTGAGAATTATTATATGGAAAACTCAATTGCCATACTAGAATCATGCCTCCACTGCATCCTTGCATGCCTCCAATTCTTCATGCAAGCCTTGTAGCCCCTCACCCACCCCCCGCGCTCTCCTTGGTGCACCTCTCTTGCAGACAAACGAGAGAGAGAGAGAGAGAGAGAGAGAGAGAGAGAGAGATAGAGAGAGAGAGAGACAGAGAGGGAGAGAGAGAGACAAAGAGAGAGAGAGAGAGAGAGAGATGGCACCCACTCTCTTTGTCTTGCGATGTCTACACGTGGCCCCATTGGCGCCGCATATACCTGTCTCTCCAGGCATCAAAGAAGAAAATTTCATGTGTCTTCGTGCTTCCACATTGACGTTGTCATTTCCCTCCCCCCCCCCCCCCCCCCCCCCCCTCTCTCTCTCCTCTCTCTCTCTCTCTCTCTCTCTCTCTCTCTCTCTCTCTCTCTCTCTCTCTCTCTCTCCCCCTCTCCTCCCATATGATCCTTTTTTTCTAGTCTTCAAAGGTACTTGCGAACCTAGAAATATTTTGTTGAATAAAGCATGTCAAAAAACACTCGTCTGTGGTATGTGGCATGTCAATGCCCTACAACTCTTGGAGTCAGAGACTCACGAGTCACATCTATCGAATAAGGATGTGAAGACAAGAATTGACACACATAGTTCACTACTCTCTTAGGTGGTTTTGCATATGCTATGGCGAGAGAGAGAGAGAGAGAGAGAGAGAGAGAGAGAGAGAGAGAGAGAGAGAGAGAGAGAGAGAGAGAATATAGAAGAAAACTATAGGCATGGTCCTTAGGTGGCATGTCCCCCTCTACTTCATCCTTGATATTGAGGATAAATATTCCCTCGGATTTTGGTTCGTTCAAAAAATGTCGCTTGGTGTTGAAGGAGTACGAGCGGAAGTGCGACGCGAGAGAGAGTGCGAGAAGAAGAGCACGACGATATGGTGAACTCGCTCTACTGTAATGTGTAGAGCATAGTGAGTTCTTATTAGGTTTTAACAAAAGAATATGTGTACATACCTGGCGGCCCGCCCACTTACTTGGGCGACCACATTGGGCTTTATATCCCAACAACCTCCCACTTAAAGTCCAATGTGGTACTTTAAGTGTGAGAGAAGCTACTATACAAACTAATATAAAAGAGATGTAGAGAAGTGATGTACTACCCTACACCTAACTGCTTGCGAAAATGCGCAAAGCTCTTTGAGGGAAGTCCTTTTGTAAGTAGATCAGCAGGATTTTCTGTGGTGTGAACTTTGACAAGCTGAAGTTGCTTATCCTCGAGCATTTCCCTGATGAAATGATACTTCACATCCACATGCTTTGTCTTTGAGTGATAAGCTGGATTGCGAGCCAATTGTATAGCACTTTGACTATCACAATATAACACAAGCATCTCTTCTTTGATTCCCAAATCTGTTACTAGTCGATTAAGCCAAATTGATTCTTTGCATGCCTCTGATGCTGCAACATATTCAGCCTCTGTAGTAGACTGAGTAACACGATCTTGTAATCTAGAACGCCATGATACTGCTCCACCAGCCAATGTAAAGACATACCCTGACGTAGAATTTCGGTTGTCTAAGTCACCTGCATAATCTGAGTCTGTAAAACCCTTTACACTTAGCTCTTGACTCCCATAGCATATACGCATACTCTTTGTAGCTTTCAGGTATCTCAATATTCCTTTCACTGCCTCCCAATGTTTCTTGCCTGGGTTTGACATGTATCGACTTACTACTCCCACTGCAAATGCAATGTCTGAGCAAGTAGCAATCATTGCATACATCAAACTACCCACTCCAGACGCATATGGAATCTTATCCATTTCAGCCTGTTCTTCCTCAGACACAGGACAATCTTGTTTGCTAAGTTTCACATATGGTGGCAATGGAACACTCAGTGCCTTTCCCTTCTCCATATTGAAACGTTGCAAAACCTTGTCAATATACTCTATTTGAGATAACCAAATCAACTTCTTTGATCTGTCTCTCTCAATGCGCATACCAAGTATATGACTTGCCTCACCCATGTCTTTCATGTCAAACGATTTTTCCATCTTTAACTTCAAAGCTGAAATTTCTTCCAAGTGCTTGCCAGCAATCAACATGTCATCCACATACAAAATAAGGATCAGCCAACTACCATCCTTAGCCTTCTTTGTATATAGACAGTGATCGAACTCACTACGTTTGTAGCCTTGAGAAAGCATAAACTTGTGGAATTTATGGTACCATGCCCTCAGTGATTGTTTTAAGCCATAAATACTCTTTAACAACTAGCATACCCAATCTTCCTTGCCTTTCTCAACAAACCCTTCTGGCTGCTGCATGTAAATTTCCACATCTAAATCACCATGCAAGAACGCTGTCTTGACATCCATTTGGTGCAACACCAAATCTAATATGGCAACCAATGCAAGAAAGCATCTCAATGTAGTCATCTTGACCACCGGAGAGAAGACTTCATCAAAGTCCATGCCTTGTTCTTGCTTAAAGCCCTTGGCAACAAGCCTTGCTTTGTACTTTGGCTGACTATCATGAGCGGTGATCTTATACCTGTAAACCCATTTACAAGGTAGAGCCTTTTTGCCCTGTGGTAATTTAACTAGCTTCCATGTCTTGTTTTTATGTAGAGCTGTCATCTCTGACTGCATGGCCAATTGCCAATTCCCGGAGTCCTTCATTTGCACTGCTTCCTTGTAACATGAAGGCTCATTGCAATCAGTCAACATGACATAGTTCATAGATGGAACAAACCTATCAGGAGGTCGCGTGACACGTCCAGATCTACGCACAATAGGTGGCTCAGACTCAGCCACAACCTGTGGTTCCACTCTATCTTGTCCTTGCTCCTCTTGAGTCCTGACATTTTGTCTTGCACGTGCAGGTCCATCTTCTTGGAAGACAACTCTTCTAATCTCCTCAACCCTCTCTGGTTTAGAATTATATTTGGATTCATTAAAGTGAACATCATTGCTGCGGACAACCTTTCTGGATTCGGGATCCCAAAGTCTGTACCCCATCTCACCAGAATTACCATAGCCTAGAAAGATGCACTTTCTACTCTTTGGCTCAAGTTTGTTCCAAAATTCCTTTGGAATGTGAGTATATGCCTCACAGCCATAGACTTTGCGATGCTTGTATGAGGGCATTTTGCCTGACCATACCATCTCTGGCACTGAATCCTTCTGCAAAACCTTGCTAGGAGATCTATTTACAAGATGAACAGCTGTTGATACAGCTTCAGCCCAAAACCCATTTGGCAGTTGTGCATTAGACAACATACTTCTGACCTTCTCTTGTATGGTCCTATTCATCCTCTTAGCAACACCATTTTGAGGAGGATTGTGAGCAGTACGTTCATGTTTTTTTACCTTTTGACTCACAAAAGTCCTGAAAGGCCTTTGAAACATACTCTCCACCATTGTCAATGCGTAAGCATTTAAGCTTCTTGCCACTCTGATTCTCCACAAGTGTCACAAACGTTTTGAAAACACTAAACGCTTCATCCTTGTGCTTGAGAAAGTAAACCCATACTTTCCTCGAGTAATCATCTATAAATTTCATAAAGTAAGAAGCTCCCCCTAGAGATAGGTTAGGCATAGGTCCACACAAATCACTATGAACAAGTGCCAACTGTGTATCTCTTCTACTACTTCTATGCTTATGTGGCTGCTGTGTTTGCTTACCATACAGACAATGTTCACAGAATTCAAAATCATTAAATGAAAAGCCAGGCAAATAACCAGAACGAGACAAGATTTCCATTCCCTTCTTGGACATATGTCCTAACCGGCTATGCCACAAAGAAACGTTTGGCTGCTCGGTTACATTGATTACATTTTTAGAGACATTTGATACATAAATCATGTAAAGTCCTCCAGACTTTACTCCATGTGCTACTGTCATAGAACCCTTGGATATCTTCCACATGTTCTTTCCAAAAGTGGTGACGTAGACAGCATCATCAAGTAAACCTGTGCTGATCAAGCTCTTTGTAATTGCGGGAACATGTCTCACATTCTTCAGTGTGAAAGAAGAGCCATTCTGAAACTTCAATTGAACATCTCCAACACCTAAGATCTCACATGTCTGCCCATTGCCTAGCCGAACATAATCTTTAGTGGTCACATAAGAGGTAAACCACTCCTTGTTTGGAGACACATGAAGTGATGCCCCTGAGTCTATAATCCAGTCACTCAGTGCATTTCCATCAGATGCTGTAAGAAGAGCTGAGTCCATTGTATTCTTCAAGAAGTAGATGTCTCCTGACACTAGACTGTCATCCTCTGCAACAGTGTTTGTCACATTTATTTCTTGAATCTTCACTGAGGACTTGTTCTTCTCACCATGGTCTTGAGCTTTCTCTTTGCCTTTTTCTGATTTCCATTCTCTGCAGTCTCTTTTCATGTGACCCTTCTTGCCACAGTGGTAGCATTCTATGTCACTCTTGCCTTTAGCACTGCGGGACTTGCTACGAGACTGATTCCTCTTTCCACCTTTGTACTTTTCTTTGGTCCTTCCCCTGACAACTAAGGTTGTTCCTTTGCCTTTGTCCATTGTCTTTCTATTGGTTTCTTCAGTAAGCAGACTTCCTTCTACACCTGCTATGTTCAAACCATCTGGAGGTGCAGAATTACTCAAAGCTGTGCGAAAAGTGTCCCAACTTTCCGGCAATG
The DNA here is from genome assembly GCF_014529385.1 of Adiantum capillus-veneris. Lineage (NCBI taxonomy): Eukaryota > Viridiplantae > Streptophyta > Polypodiopsida > Polypodiales > Pteridaceae > Adiantum > Adiantum capillus-veneris. The sequence goes on along the minus strand of NC_140942.1, from coordinate 102,436,060 downwards.
TGATCAACAGGAACATAGCTCTAACAGGTTCATCAAACTTGACACCTTGAGCTGACAACTGACTGTAGATGGTGTTGAATTCATTCAGACGATTGGACATAGGTGTCCCTTCTTTCATCTTCAAGTCAACAAGCTTCTTAAGCCAGTATACCTATGAAGTTGCACTCTGCTTCTCATAAGATCACTCAGCTTTAACCATGCTTTTGTACCAACACGTGCCAAATCTTCTTCTTCCACAATGGGAAATTGGTTCCATCCAACTTCTTGATATTGTAAAGAGCAGTGTCCTGTGATCCAGCCATAGCTACGCTTCACAGTGGTTTACTTTCCTGGGAAAAATTCGGCAGAGTTTCCCCTGTAAACTGACCTCTGAACCAATATCAACTTGTCAAATGAACCAAGAAAGCTTCAGATTCGGCATAAATTTCGGCAGAGTCTCCTTTGTAAAATGGCTCTGGTGTACTCAAAAAACAGACCAAAAAACAGCTCAAAAAACACTGTCTCTCTGACACTGTAAGCTGCAGGTAAACCTGTCCTGCACCTGTACTGTCTCTCACTGTCCTGTAAGCATAGACTGTGACAATGCCTCAACGGCAGTAAAGCAAAGATGCAATCCCAACTGTCTAACTCACAGTCAATACATCCTAGCTGCCTATCTAAGGGTGCTTGAGGGATCGCTCCAAGACCTGTATCACCGAAAGGATCTCAACATTCGAGAATCCCCCAGCTCAATAAAACCTCACTCGACCCTCAACAAAGGCTGCAGTAAATCTGACAGTACATAGACTTCCCACAAAGTCATACATCCACAAATTTCCCACTATATGTTGTAACCGCTGCGGCGGTTGTTTGCTGCGTGACTCACAGCCAGCAAACCCTCAACAAACATACATCATCTCTGACAATACATCCCATGTGGAAGTACCTGCAATGTCAGGATGAAATCTGGAGTATCAAGCAGCAAACACAAGCTACCTGATGAACTAGTGGATGTCGCCTACAGTCTGTGTGTAGATGCGCCCGTGTCGTATGTGACACGTCTCCAAGAACTGTGAGCCGTCCTTCGATGTGTAGACAGCCACAAATCAACACTCTGGGAGTGTCGATATCCTCAGCACCTGCAGTCGTAGGCCAAAAATCCCAAATTTGCAGAGTCGGATCTGCACCCGTCGAGACCACGTAGTCAAAATTGGCCTGCGCAGACCTTTGTCGAAGCCAAACGGTGGCCGAGTGTGCGCTCCTTGCCGCACTGTCGAAGCAAGGGACTTGCCAATACACCGTGTGCGAACCACAAATGGCTCCAAGCACACAACAAGCCTAAACTAGCAAGCTCAAGAAAACAAAGGGTGTGTCACTCACCGCTCTACGCTCGCCTTCGTGGTGGATTCCTCGCCGCGATGAAGAAGAAGCTGCAGTCGTGCCGCGCTCAACCGCTTCGCCGCCGTCGTGCCTTCGTAATGCTCGATCGCACACACACTCTCCCTCTCTCTCTCTCTCTCTCTCACACACACACACACAAGGAGGTGAAGAAGAAGAAGAAGATGGAGATGGAGCAAGAGCACTCTTCTATTGCACAAGTGAGAGAATGAGTAAAAATTAGGTTTAGTTGGCTTTTATAGGAGCTCACCCCATTCACACTTGGGCGCCCATGCTTAGCCAACTAATCCCTTGAATGTCCAAGTTAAAGTGCACCTCTCATTGGCGATCACTCCTACCCTTTTCCTCTTGGTCCGACAAGCCCGGTACCTGACTCTAAATAATACAACGTTTATAGATCATAGGGTGTCCGTGTGCCGTGAGGGTTAACATGCCCCCCTTCCTGATGTAGATTCCGTCCTCGGAAGCTATTGAGTTGAAGCTGGTTCGTCGAGGTGGAAGAGCATTTGAGATGAATGTCCTTAGCCTTCTTTAGTCACTGCAAAATCAAACAACATTGGCACAGTAATTGCATTCTCTTAAAAAGCATATGCAGTTTTAGGTAGACAAATTGATTGGTAAAAGAATTTCAAACAATTTGTTAGCAATGAACATTAAAGTGCAATGTAATCAAATGCATAAACAGATGTAAAGGTAGAAAATTAAACAAGTCTGGGGTCGCTAATTTGACGGTCGAAAGGTACTAGAGATCGAATATTAATACCATGGGTAAGCTTCTTAATTTTCTGTGGTCAATTAAGTTGTTTAATCGCGAGAGCCAAGTATTCATGTTCGAGGGCTGACTAGAGGCTATACCTAGAAGACTTTGTAGTTAAGCTACCATAAAAGGAATTTCTCATGAAATCATCGCCTGACTGATTACTTTTTCTTTGACCCCCCAAAGTCTTTTCACATTGATTCAATTATGAAGTGGGTGCTTATTTTGTATGCCTTGGGTTTTTTGCTTTTCAAGGAAAAGCGCCCACACTGGGAACCTCTAGGGCTCTAGTACCATAGGCAATACACGTGAGTGAAGTACCAAATCAAGCTGAGATTTCTCTTCCAGCTTAAAATTTTACATTGTGGCACTTTGATTTTTTGTTTGTTTATTTTCAACATTTTAATTTTGTAACTTTGGGGGGTCATATAACACTGTTACCCTCCCCAGGCTCATCACATTAGTAAACTCCCTTTATAATACTTAAGCTAAAGGTCAATAGGGTTAAGCCCACTAGAAAGCCCTAGTACATTTCATACAATGCTGCCTAAATCGGATTAAGAACCTAAGTAACCATTGCTTATTAGGAAGGCATTCCCCATGGTATTAAGAGAAGATTTCTAATACCTAGCTTGGTCAAACTAGCTTAGTCAGACTGCTTGATTTTTACACCTAGACAAGTGATTATGACAAAACATTACATTGAATTAAATGTTTGATAGTAAGCAAATGCGGTGAATATTATGCTACCAATCACAATCAAAGCAGACAAACATGGATGCAAAAAGATAAAGGCAATGCTAATGGACAAGAAACACCTGTTTGTGTTGATGGTCGTGCTTGATTTGAAGGTTCCATGAAGGTCCAAATCCTATCAATAGCAACACGCTCCTGTACACACTAGAAAACAAAAGGAATACCTCTAGGAGGCACATCAGTGGGAAAAGAGAACTTTGCTAATCACTCAACTCTAAAACAGAAACACTCCTATCGTACTAATCTTACCTACCCTCCATCACTCAAGTGATGAGGATCAAAGGTGTTTCATGGCATAGGTTTCTGTTTCACTATACCAGATGTGACATGTGTAGGTCTGAGTCAATGTTTTGACTTTAATGTGCATACTCGTTTGCTAATTTCTCTTGCTCTTTTTTTTTTTGGTTTTTTTTGTGAGTATAAAGCTTTATATGTACATTCCCTAAGATCAGAGATATAGAGGTCAGGGAAAAAGGTTGAGAGGGAAGCAAGTGAATAATGGATGTCCACAAACACTCCCCCCTTCCTTGGGTAGATCATACCGTTTGAAATGAGCTTGTCACCCTTTGAAACCAATTGTTCCAGTTGGTAATAGGTGAGGATTTTTGCCAGTAGTTTTCTATTACCCTAGGTGCATCGTCAAGTTGCAAGGGTGGTAAGGTACTCTCCCAGGATCGAACTTGAAGTGGTTCATCAGGTGATTCTTGAACACTGGGAGGTGTGGATTCTTTTGTAGCTTCATGGAGGTCCACTACTATAGATGGAGGCTGTGTAGAAGCTTTTACCTCTATGGATGTATTACATGAGGAGCTAGAATCTTCATGGGACTCCCCCCTTCCTGAGCTAGGTGGAACAATTCGTTCTTTCTTTGGTACCCAAACTAGCTCGGGAGCGGGTGTGTAGCATTCTGTGATTTTTTTCTTTCCACGATCATTGATTCGTTTTGGAGCTACGGGATTGGGCTCACTTGGGTCAGGTGATAGGTAAGAGCACAATCTACGTTTTGGCACCCAGATTTGATCATTTCCTTGATAGTAGCCTTGGGCTTCCAATAGTCGTTTAGGGATCCATCGCAACATTTTCTTACTTTTCTTGGAGCGAGTGGTACGTTTCTTACAAGGCTTCTGTTTTTTTGCACTAGCTATGGTCACTAAAGAAGCTTTAGGGACCCACTTGTATGTTTTCTTCGTTACATTAGGATGAGTCTTGTTGGAAGCGATATGCATTGCTTGTAGCATATTTAACGGTACATGCATTTCATCCCCCTCAGGTGTTACCCAGGTCGTCCCCCTATTTCCCCAAGTGTCTATGGTTGATGCTAGGTGGACCCAATCCACATTGTCTGATTCCGTCATACCCGGTAACACATCCATGTAAGGAGAATCTTGGCCAATGTCTGTATCCTTCTTACAAGTGTAACAATATTGTAGTGGGGCCGAGTGAACTGTGGTGTCAGAGCGATGATCAATAATGGTTTTACTCCCTAAGGGGTGTACCTTACCAGTCACCAAATCCACTCTAAGGACAGAGTCTTGGAATTGCAAATAGACATGATTTTTAGACCAATCGTGAACCATTTGTGCTTCCCTCATGAATGGTCGTCCTAAAATCATTTCATATGACATAAGGTGTTTAGAGAAATCCATTACAATGAACCTATGTCGTACCTTGTGTCCTAGAACTTTGATCTTAAGATCCTTGAGCATCCCCATAGGTTTGGCTATGGTACCATTTGCCATCTTTACCACAATGTTAGTAACACGGAGGCGGGGTTTTTCCATGGATTCCCAACAATCTTTTGTAACGATGCTAACTCCCGCACCACCATCAAGAATTCCCTTTATAGTTAACCCCTTGGTAGTGATGGGTAGGGTCGCATTAGACTCGTCGCCTTCAAAATACTGCCCTAATTCGTTAATGGGTACCTCAATCACAGACTCGTCGCCTTCAAAATACTGCCCTAATTCGTTAATGGGTACCTCAATCACAGACTCGTGTCCATCTAAGTCAAGTGATTGCACATGATTTTCCTCATCAATCATAATCGAGTCAGGCCTATTTGGTTGCGCAAAATGCGGTAATCCCGTTCGTAGCTCTCCGTTAAGGAATGCTCGAAGTGCAAGGAATAACTCAGGATCTCCATACAGCTTTGCTATGATCGTGGTTCGGACCTCAGAAGACATGAAGTCCACTAGTTTGGCAACATTCATTGGCGTTTTGTAAGGTGTAGGTCCTTGACTAGGAACTGGTGAGGATGGAATCTCATATTCCTCAATGGGATCAGGTATTCCTTCGTTAAACATCCTTTCCAACAAGAAAGGTGTATGCTCACTTTCTGATGTCCCGTCCTCACTCCCTTCTTGGATGATACTAGATATGGCTAACGGTCTATGGTTCATGTGGGCTGGATGAACTTGCGTGGGAAACACTGTGTCATGAATTTTGACCTGCATGGGTTCTGGTTCTAGTTTCCTTTGAGTCTCCTCCACTAAACCTCTTAAATGTTTCACGTGCTCAATCTCGTCTACTGGGTTTGGGTACGTCCCAATCTTCTTTTTACGATTCTTCCCTTTTTGCCCCTGCGGTTTATCTTGGGGGTCTTGGATTGGATTTGGAAACACTTGTGGTGTTTTCAGAGGCTCTTTATGGTTTTCTCTTATTCGGTTTTCATTTGGTTCCATGTTACGGTTTTCTTTGTCGGTCTTTCTCTTTGTGGTATTGGTTCTAGTCTCCATACTGACGCGGTATCTCTCTCTTCGAGGATATGTCCTGGCCTTTGAAGCATGGACCGTGTAATCGCATAAGCGGGTGCGACGGGTGGTATTGGCGATGTCACACTAGCAATTTCGACCAAATTCATGGGTGTGATTTTAGGCGCATTTGGGTTATACGGGCATTGGGCAATCAAGTGATCTATGCCACAACGATTACATGTGAGTATTGGCATTGCAGACGTGCTCCCTTGATTCATTTGCATCTGTGCAGCATTCTTTTGTAGCCTAATAGGGCACTCCGCTGCTCGATGTGGTCCACCACACTCGTAGCATTGAAGAGGTGGCCTCCTAGCCTGGGTGTTGATATTTTGACCTCTGGATGCGAGAGCAGCAGCTTGATAAACCGGCTTGACTTGTCCCCAACAATCTTCCATGTAGTATATAGGACATTCTTCCAATGTATCAAGTCCGTAGGCAATACTAGTGTCTATTTCCTCCTCACAGCCATCTGCATAAGCATTAGATGGCTCGCAACCCACTTGGTTCATAGGGGCGACTCTTGGATGCGGGGGCTGCGGTCCTAGCACAGGAGGTGGTAGCGGTGTAGTTTGTACAACATTTTGAGATCTAGGGACCATGTGTTGCGGTAGTTGCTCAACAGGTGGAGTAGGCATCAATACAGGAGCTCGAGGCGCATCCGTCCAGGCTACAGGTGGTCTATTTGCCATCATACGTTTGATCATTAAACAATCCTTAGCTTGGTGACCATACCTACCACATGCGTTGCAAGTTCCATTAAATTTTACTCTAAACGTAGGGCACTCACTAGTGCTATGTGGACCTAAGCAAATGGAACACCATTGTTGCTCCCTTCTTGGATACATGTGACTATTTTGAGGGGGTCGATTATCCTTAAGAGACTCTTGGATTGCCTTGGTGAGGTCTGTCAAGAATGTCTCAAATACCTTTGGCTCATTGGCAATGGGCTTTGCAGTCATGGGTTCATACTCAATGGCTTGTGAGCTAGTGGATCTCGTGTCAGTAGACACCCTCATGCCTGCTATCATCAAGTTGTCCTCTAATTGGATTGCATTGGCAGTGACATCTTCCCAGGTTGTGATACCTCTAATCACTAGTCCATTATAGATTCCTTCATTCCTCAACCCTCGAATGAATCGATCAAGCAGTTGGTTATTGTTGAAGCGCTCATTTACAGGGCAGCGAGAGTTTAAGTGCTTTAAACGACTAATGAAGTCCCTTACTGACTCTCCTTCCTTACGTTCGGCCTTCTGTAGCTGAGATGCTACACCCTAAAGCACACCTTCTCGTATGTACTCCTTTAGAAACAACCTTCGAAGGGTAGGGTAGATTGTTTTCTCGTCCACCCTTAGGGTCCTATACCAATCTCCAGCCTTCCCACTTAATGTCAAGCTTAAGGCATTGCACTTATGTAGTTCGTTGCGTTCCCCTAAGGAATCACATACTTGTTCAAACACTTCAATGTGTTTCCTAGCATCTTCGTCCCCATTGAATTTTTGCGTGAGTTTGGCAATTTGTACTGCCTTACTTCTAGGCTCTCTATCAGATGCATGACGCATATTTTCCGCGATAGATCGACCTATGGTTTGAGCAAACGCTGCCAAGTCACCTATGTGAGGAGGTAGGGCCGGTGGAGGTACTCTTGGAATCATATGTGGGAGAGGAACGGGTACCGGTCTTGGCATATGTGTAGATGATGCAGGATATGGAACATAACCGGGCATAGGTCCACTCGGATAAGAGCTAGGGAGCGGCACTCGAGGAGCATAAGCAAGTGGTACAATTGTAGGTGTGAGGGCCATGTGTGCATAAGGGGCTAGAGGCACATACGGTCGAGGCCCCATATTAGGTACTACAACACTAGGTAGTGGCACTGCGCTAACCGTAGATGTCATCGGTACATTCTCTGTTAGGCTTATCCCTGGAGTGAGCACTGTGTTTTCCTTGATAGAGGGTTGAGCCAAGTTAGGGAAGCTAAAGTTTTCGCTCGGAGGCTCAGATTGCATAGAGACCCCAGGTGAAATGACGTAAGATGGGTCCATGGGGCTCATTAGAGGAGTCTCCATTTGTGATAGAGTAGGCTGTTGAGCCTTTCTCGTATCCAGAAATCTCATGGGGCCAGTTGAGAGTATATTTACCCCTCGGTTTTGCCTTTCTAATTGAATAATGCCATGGATAACATTACAGATCATTTTCTGTTGATCTTCGATGCTCGTGGCACTAGAGGTGGATTGTACAATCTCTATCCATCCTACATGGTAGGCGTGGCCAGAGTGTAGATCCGTCAACACCTCAGTGTGGAGGTCGTATGTCCAATGATCATTAATGAACAATCCTTCTAGAGTCGACGTGTTAACGGTTTCTTGTGAGGTAGAAGCAATGTTGCGCCCCGTGGTTTTACTTGTCACCAACGGTACTCTAGAGGGAACTTCTGAAGGAGGCAGCTCAACAGGGCCTTCTTGGTAAGAAGTTGGCAGGATATCCACATGGACACTCTTTGGGGGTGTGGGGTCCACGTGCGATGTGAAAGGAGAGTCCACTTCCCCACCCCCTTCGTGTGCTTCATTTGCATCAGGTTCCGAGCGAGTAGCTCTACCTAATGTTTCCATGAAACGGCTAAACATACTAGTACTAGGCTGTGGAGCTTCGGGAGGTGCATGGCCTTCTCTCTCAGTGTTTTGGGTAGGGTATGCTTCCATGATTTCTGAGTCGGAGGAGGAATCACTAGCGGCTATTTCATGGTCTTGGGTGGTGCTACCTTGTGTCCCCGCTGAGGGTCTAGAGCTTATCGTGGATGGGTAATGGGTGTCCGTATGAACAGAGGCACCCTCAATATGCTCGTGTTCTAGCACCCGTCCAGAGCGTAAGTGCATGTGCTTTTGATACCCTAAGGTGTCAAAAAGCTGCTCTAGGAGGCCTTGTGACTAGTTTTTAACATGTTTTTTGTTTGTTTTTTTGCTAGATTTTTTAGAGCGTGTCGTGGAATGGGTCGTGTGATAGCTCGAAACGAGCGTATCGGTCAGAGGATCGTGCCGTGCTTTACAGCCCTCCGTTTGGTCACTCTATGCCTTTGGAATCCCTAAAACTGTCAATTTCCAGTAGGGAACTAAGCCCAAACTAGAAAGTCTAAGGGTGCAAGTGGGAAGAGAAAGGAGGAGAGTGGAGGACTTGTCCCACATGCTCTCATTCTCTCTTGAGGGAGTAGGGTATATATATAAGAGTGAGTCTAGTATATATCATAAAACTGAGGACTGAGGCCTGGGCCTGGGCTTGGGCTTGGGATCATTATGATCCCGATCCCGATCTACCTTTTATACAAACCAGCCCGTCTGTTTTAAGAGTCACGTTTTTTATTTTCGAAAAATTTAGCCTTGGGCTTGGGCTTAGGCTTGGGCTTGGGCTTGGGAAAATGATCTCGATCCCGATCTACCTTTTATACAAACCAGCCCGTCCGTTTTAAGAGTTACGTTTTTTATTTTCGAAAAATTTAGCCGCCCGCTCGCTCGCGTTTTTTTTTTCGCCCGCTCGCTCGCGGTTTTTTTTTTTTTTTTTTTTTTTTGATAAAAAAATTTTTTTTCCAGAATTTTTTTTTTTTCCCAAAAAAAGCTTTTTTTTTTTTTTTTTTGATGCAGAAAATACAGAAATTGAAAACGCAGAAATTAAAAATGCAGAAATGCAGAAAATTGAAAAAACGCAGAAATGCAGAAAATCGCAGAAATTGAAAACGCCGAACTTGAAAATGCAGAAATTGCAGAAATTGAAAAAAACGCAGACAATAGCAGAAATTGAAACTTGACAGCAAATGCAGAAAACGCAAAAAACACAATTCTCCACACACTCCTTCCCTGCCTTTCCTATGATAGAAATTGCACCACAAGGAAGCGTAAAGTGCTAACCGAGCTTAGTGTAGGGCATATCCCCGGCAGCGGCGCCAAAAATGTGCGCTCCTTGCCGCACTGTCGAAGCAAGGGACTTGCCAATACACCGTGTGCGAGCCACAAATGGCTCCAAGCACACAACAAGCCTAAACTAGCAAGCTCAAGAAAACAAAGGGTGTGTCACTCACCGCTCTACGCTCGCCTTCGTGGTGGATTCCTCGCCGTGATGAAGAAGAAGCTGCAGTCGTGCCGCGCTCAACCGCTTCGCCGCCGTCGTGCCTTCGTAATGCTCGATCGCACACACACTCTCCCTCTCTCTCTCTCACACACACACACACACACACAAGGAGGTGAAGAAGAAGAAGAAGATGGAGATGGAGCAAGAGCACTCTTCTATTGCACAAATGAGAGAATGAGTAAAAATTAGGTTTAGTTGTCTTTTATAGGAGCTCACCCCATTCACACTTGGGCGCCCATGCTTAGCCAACTAATCCCTTGAATGTCCAAGTTAAAGTGCGCCTCTCATTGGCGATCACTCCTACCCTTTTCCTCTTGGTCCGACAAGCCCGGTATCTGACTCTAAATAATACAACGTTTATAGATCATAGGGTGTCCGTGTGCCGTGAGGGTTAACACCGAGATGACCTCAGAATGAAATTATGACAACACCAAGCCCTTCGAGCTTGCCCACGAGATTTGGGGCCGTGTCTTCGCCTGTCGAATTTCACTTCAATCTGAGTTGGTGACTCTAGCCTCCTGCAGTGCTGCCCTGAGCCTCAATCTGAGCTCTGATACCAGTTGAAGGAGTACGAGCAGAAGTGCGACGCGAGAGAGAGTGCGAGAAGAAGATCACGATGATATGGTGAACTCGCTCTACTGTAATGTGTAGAGCATAGTGAGTTCTTATTAGGTTTTAACAAAAGAATATGTGTACATACCTGGCGGCCCACCCACTTACCTGGGCGACCACATTGGGCTTTATACCCCAACACGTGTATGGTAAGACTCTTAAAAAATGTGCATTTGCCTTTTGTTATGAAATTTTGCCTATTTAAGAGCATGTTTTTGTACATGGATACATAGGCAACCCATGCTACGAATTTCTTGGATTCTGAAGATGGATTGGAGACTTCTTCCATGCATGGGTAGATCAAAGAGAATGACACCTATGCATCTCGTGCTTGATGTGTTGATCATTGGCATGCGCATCATCATAAGAGTAGAACCCATCTTTGTCCCACAAGAATGGTTGGGCATGCTCTCTCTTAAAGTCGTCACCCACCCTAAGTACATTGAAAATGATACTACCTCCAACCCTCCACTTCTCAAATGTCTGCTAGTGACCTCCTCTCCGACATCAAAAAGAATGCCATTTCTCCTCACTGGGAGGTCCTTGGTGTAGGCAGTAAAAGCAGGTCGTCAATGGGGTCAATACTGAATCAACCAAAGTTTGCATTGCAATGCTATGCCAAGTGCTATTTGAGGGGTTTGAGATCCCCTACTTGCATCTCTTTAAGGACAAGGATGATCGATTTTTGCCTCACTTTGAGAGACATAAAAACAGTAGCATCGCTGGTTGGAGGTATACAAGAGGTTTCGGTATGCTATTTGAAGTAGGTATGGTGTCAAGCTGATAAGTTTGACACGTTTGGAAATGCACAAGCACAAACCCTACCCAATACCTAGTTTCCTATTCTTATATGCATTCAAGATGAAGCTGATGCTACACCAGGCACGGGCCCAAACGACATATGTGAGCTAGCAAGGAGAGAGATTGTGAGTAATAACACAGATAGTGCATTCCACAATAGTTTCATGAGAGTGCTTCAGATTGTCTGGATACTGCATGAGAGATTCTAGTGTCATAACTCTAGTGCATGTAATGGTGGAATTGCAAGGCCAACTGAGCACAATGAGAACTATGGGAGAAAATCTCCATATACAAATGCTAATGTTGGATATAACAACAAACAGAAGCAGAACCCGCCCCTGCTGCTTATTTCCTGTGTCTATTGCTTTTATGGTGAGCTTCTCTTACGAAGGAGCCAGCAAGATAAAAAGACAAAGCGAAGAGTTTCTAGCATTACCCTCCCCTGTGAAGATATCCACCTCACCAGAATAGGGGCATCTTGCCATTCCTGCTCCCGAAACTCCCATCAAAATGAGACAACAACTAGTTGCTTCAGAGCCTCTATGATTGGAGCTTGAAGTTTTTTTCCTGGTGGGGGAAAGTTCATCGGCCTGCAGCTTGAAATTGATGAAAATCAAGCTTGTCTACAAATTCAAGCACAAAGTGGGCACGGAGACTTGCTCCGTTAACTAGGGTGCACATGTCTACCTTGAGGACGCAGCTAGGAACAGAGTGGAGGATGGTCAAATCTTTGATTGTGAGGAATCATAGAGGATTTTGATTCCCCAAGTACTGAAGTCTCTACCCATTTCAAAAATGCATGCACGAGACCTAAGTGCCTACAAAAACAAGGAAAGAGGCGAGGCCACATTGTAACCCTCATAAGAGGCAAAAGATTGGCAAGCATCAACAATTTCTCAAAAGCTCTTGGAACACTAGATAGAGACGGATTAAAAATTTTATCGTAGTTTAGTGACTATTTTTCTATGTTAGCCTATAATATTAACAAGCTTTTGATTTCCATACAGTGACTGTTTTTCTATGCTAGGCTCTAATATTAACAAGCTTTTGATTTCCCTAGTTTTTGTAGAGGTGTCAGATTCTACTATGCGTATTAACTCAAGCTAACTTTCAAGCTCAAAGATCCGAACTATGAAGTTTCGAAGCACGTGATTAAAAGTACCAAGCTCACCATAAGCTATTACGGCTACAATACTTGATTTCAATTTATGTACCATGTACCAATTGCAAGTACAAAGTTTTGTTATGGAACTTGATACCCAACCAAGTACCAAGTACCAAATCTAACACTAAAAAGTTTTCTTTCTTTCCATGTTTATTGGTTAAGGTACCGCAAAGTTGCACCGACGAATTGGTACCATGTATTATGTACCAATTGCAAGTACGCACTTTCATTATGGAACCTGATACCAAATCAAGTACCAAGTACGAAATCTTACACTAAAAAGTTTTCTTTGTTTTCTTGTTTAATTTATTGGTTAAGTACCACAATGTTACACAGACATTAGGGACAAAAAGGACAACCTATGGCCCTTGAGTCCTATTGCCCTGGGGTCATAACATTTCTCATTAAAATAGAGGGTAACCCATGGCCCTTGAACTTATATATTGGCACCCTAAGGCCCTAGGGCCATATGATCTCTCATTAGAATAGAGGGTAACCTATGGCCCTAAGGTCAAAGAGTGGCCTAGGTATCAATACAAAAGCTTTCAAAGAGCATTCAGGACATTCAAGGGCACCTACATGAGCACCATGGCAGCTCTATGACCCTTGGACCATAGGATCTTTCATTGGAATAGAGGGCAACCTATGGCCCTTAAGCTTATACATTGGTACCATATGACCCTAGTGCCATAGGATCTCTCATTAGAATAGAGGGAAACCTATGACCCTATGGCAAGAGGTTGTCCTAGGTGTCAATGTAAAAGGTCTTAAAGAGCATTTGGGCCATTCAAGTGCACCTACATGGGCACCATGGAAATCCTATGGCCCTATGATCTCTCAATACAGTAGAGGGAAACATATGGCCCTTGAGATTATACATTGGCACCATATGGCCCTAGAGCCATAGTATCTCTCATCAAAATAAAGAGCAACCTACGGCCCTTGGGATAGAGGGTGGCCTACGTGTCAATGTAAAATCTCTTAAAAAATCATTTAGACCATTCAAGGGAACCTACATGGGAACCTGCCAACCCTATGGACCTAGGGCCATAGGATCTCTCATTAGAATAGAGGGAAACATATGGCCCTTGAGCTTATACATTTTCACCCTATGGATCTAAGTCCATGGGATCTCTCATTAGAAAGAAGATAAGTCTATGGCCCCATGGCTAGAAAATGGCCTAGGTGTAAATGTAAAATCTCTCAAAGAGAATTTAGGATATTGGGTGAAAGCATGTTTAGGTGATACCAAAAAGGAGTGTCTTGTGTTGGGTTTGTGTCCTTTGGCCTAAATGTCAACAGATGGTGTGAGAACCAACTCTGAGTTGCTTAAAATACTATGTAAGGATAAGTGCTTGTGTGACAAAATATTTGTAAGCAAGTTTATGAAAGTCAATGGCTCTCAGTTGGCGGATAGCCTTTGGGCCCTTTTAAATAAGGCATTTTCATGTACATAAGATATTCCATGATATCCTAAGCTAATTTATTAGATTGCAATTTGAGTTCACTTTACTTTCTAGCATTATACTTCTCTCTCTCTATCTCTTATTGTGTAAGCTATGGCTACCTACCTTTTCAAGCCCCCTTGACTCTATTGCACCCACCATCTATGAACCAAACAAGTGGTATCAGAGCTTATGGCATGATTAGTAGTCTTCAATCGTTCTCTCCTAATTGTACATCTCTAATTAGTATTACCAATCAAAACAATTACTTTTTAATTAGTTAGTGTGGGCATGTTCTTGAGCCTATCTCTTGAGCCACTACCCTCCTAGTTGGTTGGAACCTAATAGTCTTGGTTTTTTGCATCTCTCAAATAATCTCATCAATTGGGCGTTATCTATTTGCATTAGTATTGTGTAAACATCATTAATTGAGCATTTTGATTGACTCTCTCGCATGGAAAATTTCTTGTTGTCATTGTAAATTTGCAAGTTGCAATCTATGTGTGTGTATAATACTTGCTGAAAGTATTTCCTAGCACCCTTAATGGTTCAATTTGGTTGCAATTAGCTTCTTTGTCTGCTATATTTAGTTGTGTGTGTGAGCTTCTATGTACACCCTGCACAAACTAGTCTTGCTTGGTGGGCCTTGCTATATAACATCTATAGAATATAACATGAAATATGCAAATTGACTTTTAGCAGCTATCATGACTAAAGAGAACAAAAGCAAGACTAATTTGGGAAGGGCGGCATTGCGTGAAAGGGATATACACTAAATAAATGCTATAATGTTTATGGGATCAATTATTAAAGTTTATAGGAGTGGTCACAGTTGAGATTATATCCAAGCGAGGTTGTATTACAGATGAAATTTTTCATTGAATGGTTGCTAGCACAACACGTCAACTCGCATTCTTGAAGGTGGATTTTGACTGTGTTTTGCCTTTCTTCTTTTATAGTTGTTTGTGTGTTTCCTTTCTTCTTTTGTAGTTATTCCCAGTACAATGAATGAGGACAATAATACATGTAACTTCACATTCTGTGTTATGGCATTGACAATTGGTACAATTGATCTTATCTACGAGTGGTTTTTTTTCACAAAAAATGGTGAAGAATTGAAGCAATTCAGGGTCCGTTGCATGTCTTATAGAGCATGACATTTTGTAAAAAGCTGCACGTAGCCAGTGGACCGAGCTTGTGATATGGCATGTGTTACAAAGCTCCCGTGTGTGACTACAAACTGGGGGTAGTTGGGCAAGATCACCGAGCAAGAGAACACATTTGTTGCTAAAGGGATCTGCCAATTTACTGGTTGTTACATTGACATTTTGTATTACTATAAGGTCAAAAGACGTTTGGGTTAACATGGATAGCTAGTCTCTATAATTATAATATATGCCTCTTCTATGTCCAAATATTACTCATCGGTCTCAATGAATAGAGAGAGGATACTGTTGATTCGTGGGTTGGTATCTTGAACTGATAATGGCCTGTAAATAGAATGCTGCTAAGACTTGTTGTTGCCGCTCCGATGACAAAGCGGCCAACAATAATACAGAAGGGAGGGCAACATGAGTATCTATTTCATTTATCTGTGACCTTGTTTATCGCTATATATGTGAGGTATGCCGTCACGCAGCAGAGATATACTTCTAGATTGTGAGCGAAGATGTCACATTGCATGCTTCAATCTTTATACAGTGAAGTGAATTCAAACCATGACCTAGCATATGGACGGTAAGGTAGTTTCAAGTTGGCTGCAGTTTACTCTTTAGCTTATTGACGCTTGAACTGTAATCTTCTAGGTCTTGAGAAATTCATACTGACACCTAAGTACGAGAGAAACGATAGTATGGCATCGATTATTTAGACACCTAGTATGGTATAATTTATTTAAAGCTAAAGTAAAGATGCACAAGGTGAATTCACTACTGTGATACACCACATGCATTCACTACTTATGTATTCACTACCGAAATACATCACATACATTTGGCAAGCAACCGTCTGCAAAAAGTTACGTGTGTAACTCACGTGCAAATGTTGATCGACGTTGAGTGTATAGTTCTGAAAACGAGATCCAAATAAACAAAAGCAAAGGAAGTAACGTAGAAAGTTCTAAAACAAGAAAATAGATAAAGCATGAATGAATTGCAACAATAAATGAGGTGCTTTACTGACGTGGAATCTTGTACTCCTGCTTTTTGATTGTCCAATCTACACGCCGCCGATATGTGAGTCAAGCTACAAAAAAGCAATGTGAATAGTTAAACATATCATCTTGCAATGAGACGTCACACTAAAAGTGCAAAGTATGTTGTGCATGTCATACAGAGGTTCCATACAAAAGTATGGTGGAGAGTTGGCACTGTGGTCTCTCCAAAAAATTATAAGAAACGGAAGCCGTGCCTTGCCCCGTAGCATTTATGTGTTGTGCCAAGCAAATGCATGCGCATGGAAAATTGGATACAGATAACGGACCTTGCAATGTTGTCGAGCTGGAGTCGCGCTTGTGCAATTGGAACGTGCAATGTTATGAATATATGTCCTCCCTGCCATACAAAAAACATGCAAATGCAACTTTATGCTCTATGTCCTATGATCAATATTACCTTCTCTCTCTCTCTCTCTCTCTCTCTCTCTCTCTCTCTCTCTCTCTCTCTCTCTCTCTCTCTCTCTCTCTCTCTCTCTCTCTCTCTCTCTCTCTCTCTCTCTCTCAGAGTTGTAAGTTGTTTCGATCAGCAATTATGTCTTCTTTCCTCCTTGCTGGCTAACGTGCGTTATGTATCAATACCAAATTGAAATCTGCATTTGCAACCGTCCGAACTTGATCCGATAGCTGCTGGGTACATGGATCTTTGCTCATAGAATCCGCCACCAAATCATGGTTATTGGCAAGAAGAGAGCTCTGCTAAAGAGCAACGCTGCAGTATACTGTTGTTGCTAATCTCAACTGCGGCCGCATTGGCTCCCACCTGCACGCGGTTTAGAAAGAGAATATCTTTACAAGCCGCAATATTGGCCACATCGTCTGTAAAATTTTTGCTATCCCATCCAGTTATTGAATGGCCAACAGTGAACTATTGTTGTAGGCTAATAGGTCTTGACGTATTGGTATGCATGTCTCCTAATATGCCATTACTCCGCAGTCCTTGTTCTTCGGCTTCTCCAGCATCAAATCTCTTCGTGTGGGAAAAAGAATTAGCTTCCGCTTCTGCTCTTTGACTATTCTTTTGATCCTAGTCCGATTGACTACTTGACTTCCACTCAATGTTGTTGCATCTCCTTGGAGCTACACATTAATCAACTCCCATGGACACCATATTCTGCGTTGAATTGGTCATGAGAGATGTTTCTGTTTGTCTGCAGATCGTTCTGAAATGCGTGTCCCATCAAATTTTCAGATAGGCTATCAGCAGAGTTGGACAAGGAGTGCGACTCAAGTCAGCAACTCATCAGACCATGACTTGCACGAGTGATAATATTCCCCAATGCCTTTCCGTCGACATTGAGTTGTCTCTCTGCTAAAAGCGCAAGTAGTTAGCACTGAAGCCGCTGGCTTAATTACTTGAGGACAACCATCACAGCTTCGGTGAGATCGATCCTGCTAAGCTTTTCTGCCCTCATGTCCACTTCGACGTCTATTATTTTCATTTCTTCGGCCTCCTCCAATTGCATCGCCAACACCCTGATAGCATCAGCAAAAAAATTTGTTGAACGGGCGAGTTTTGGTGGTTCGACTCCAGATTAGGCCAACTGATCATCGATTGAAATCTCATTATCTTCTGTTTCAGTAGCACTAGAACAGACCCTGCCATTGGTTGATCGCACGAAATATCTGATCTTTGAGAATGCTCATCAAGTCGGCAAGCATCCGAAGTACCCTCTAGCTTGATGATCTAGGAAATATAACCAGGGTTTGAAAGGTCTTTGGTACTCTTTTCCAGTTCTGGTCGGCTTACTGCTTCACATGTAAACTGTGCGGAAAATAATTGGTGTGAATCTTGAGAATTAGGCATGGGGATCTACTGCATATCATTTCCATGAACATTGAAGGATGGCCGAGGGCACAGGGTTGTTGAATCTGCACGAGAGTACATACTTGGAGCGGAATAATGCAGTCCATAACTAGTTGTGTCTACCGAAAAGAGCTAAGTAAGGTAGTTGCAGCTGGACATACTCTTCAACTCGCCACTGGGTCTTGTTGCACAATAAGCTGCTATGATCGCTATGTGGGGAAGGCACAAGTAGGCTGCACTGCAAAAGAAGACCGATTAGGAGGCGCAAGTAGGTTTCACTGCAAAAGAAGGCCGATTAGGTATTAAGGCTTCACTGCAAAAGAAGGCCGATTTGAAGCTCCGACCTGCTTCTGGGGAGCAGAGCGAACCGCTTCTGTACGAGAGCAGGTTTTTTTATTTAATTCGCTTGGCAGCTTTTCGCGCGGAGTTTTGTTTAGAGATTTTCATTAGAGTTTTTGAAATTTAAATCTAATGCCACGTGGTGGCTTCTGCGTTCAGATACTGCAAAAAGCACCTTGGGCTCACCAAGTAAACATAATTTCTTCTTTTTTGGGGGGAGGTGGCATGTGTGACATCCGCCCAGGCAAGGCAAGTGTACTTCGAAGCCATCATCAAACCCAATTAGTATCAATGGCGAGTCCATGAATTGCAAGTGCCAACCTCCACCCGTAGCACCCTTTCCTCTCACGACTCAAAAGAGCCAAGTTCCGATCAACCCTGCCCCTCAATTTGTCGCCATCTTGCGCTTGCAGCCCTCGTTAAACTCCTACGCTTTTTTGTAGCAGTGCAACGACATGCCCTTGATTCACAATAGAGTTACACTGAGAGTTTGAGAGAAAAAGGAGGTTGCAATAAAGATCTATGGTGAAGAAAGCTGGCCTTTCGCTTCCCTATCACGCTCTTTATCTAGAGCTCTCTAGAGGCTGTGGCTTCACCCATCGTTGCCATCATCCTCGCTTTAACCCACATTGCCAAGGAATTTTTTTAATGCAGCTTTGCAATCACCTATCTGGCTCTTGCTCAATCCCAGCTAAGTCAACTTACTGTGTCGCCCGCCACATCACCTATCGCATGCACCTGCGCGACATCATCATCATCATCGTGCTGCCCTACCTTGGCTCCGCACACGTGCTCATCAGCTCATGCTTTATTTTCCTTGCAAGCTCATCCAACTCATTACTCCCTCACTTGGTCGACTCATAATCGTTAGCAGCGTGCAGAGATTTCCAAAATTATCGGCATTCACACAAGAGCCCATTCCTCCACGCCATTGTTTTTCTTAACCTTAGCCTAACTAAGAGGCTTGGTAGGCTTACCACTCCAAGATCCATAATCCCTGTTCTCACAGCATTGAAACCAAAAGCTTTAAAGGCAAGAGCCCTTGTAGGGATTTAGCTGGAACTTACAAATTAGGAGCTTAACAAGTGTGTTCAAGAGTGCTTCTTCAAGCATTCAAAGGCAACCCCGTCAAGCATCAAAGAGGCATTCAAAATTTTCAAAGCTTCAACAGTGCTTCTAAAATTTCAAAGCACTTCACATTAGGCATTCAAAGGGTCACTTTCCTTAAGCTTTAAAAACAAATCTTTCTCTCTCACGTTCCCTCTAAAACATCGTTATTCAAAGCTAAATTTTTTTGCATCCAAGCAAAATGACAAAAGCAATGTATGTCTACACATCAATCGTCAATGAGGATAGTACCTTGAGCTTTTGTAAGGAGTCAAGACATTGGCATTGGAATAACACCCAATCGCAAAGACCCCAAGGCACTATGAGACAGAAGAAAAGGTCATCTTCAAGGGGAGGAGCATTAGCACCATCAACCTGCACGGCATTTAGATTTTCAAGCATTGCATTTAGTCTTGTAGTAAATAAAATTGACAATAATTGCTATGAGCCTGTACCTTTCAAGGATTGTTGGAGTTTCAAAGCATGTAGTAGCAACAACAACAAAATCTACGAAGGCAAGAACCTGTAAGAGGATCAGCTCATGTGGTGGAGGACGAAGAAGAATACAAATACAAACGTGAGAGCAATCTTTTCTACAACGATGACATACTTTGAAGATTGTAGCCTCTTTACTTCAAGTTGAATCGTTCTTTTGCCATCCTTTGTGGATATGTATTGACATCCTGTGTGGATATTGTGTGATCCTTAGTGGATATAAGAACTTTTAGTGTATTGTCCTAGTCCAAAGTCCAAGAGGAGGATTGTTGGGTTTGTGGCCTTTGGCCTAAATGCTGACATCTATGAGAACCAGCTCTTAGTTGCTTAAAATCCTATGTAAGGACTCGAGGGGATCACTATATGTAAAGTCTATATATCACGTGCGTTCAAAGACTATTTATAAAACCCATTAGGTGTGATTTTTTCGCTAATGCGAGGGACCCTTTTCCTATTCAATCTGTTCAAAAAAAAAATCAAGGTAAATTTTTCAACACCCTTCTGTCTATGAAAATGTGAGAAAATATAGAATAAATAATCCCTAATCTTGAACCCACGTGATAGGTATTTTTTTAATTGTAGTGACCCCCCCGAGTGTCACGATACGTGCTCATGTGGCAAGATATTTGTAAGCCTTTTATGAAAGTCAAGGGCTCTCATCGAGATAGCCGTTGGGCCTTATTAATAAGGCTTTTTCATGTACATAAGATATTCCATGATATTCTAAGCTGATATATTAGATTGCAATTTGAGTTCATTTTACTTTTTAGCATTGTACTTCTCTCTCTCTCTCTCTCTCTCTCTCTCTCTCTCTCTCTCTCTCTCTATCTATCTATCTATCCATCCGTTACTATGTAAGCTATGGTTGCCTACCTTTTCAAGCCTCCTTGAGCTCTATTGCACCCACCATCTACGATCCCAACATCTTGGACACCCCTCTGGAAGAGGAGAGAGAGAGAGAGAGAGAGAGAGAGAGAGAGGTGTGGGTTGTTTAATTTCAAATGTTATAAGTAAAACTATAAATCCCTTTTGGTAGAGAGGGGGAGAATAAGGAGGGTAGGCTTGGAATTTTTAAATGTATATAAAATAGACTTGGACCATTAAATGCTATTGAACATTCTCTTGTCGTCACTACTTTTGGACTTTGTAGCACTTGCTCAATGGGTCCCTCCCTCCCTAGAACCGTTCTTGTGCCATCTCTCTCTCTCTCTCTCCCCTACAGTAGCTTTTCTTCCTGGCTCCTTAGTTGTGCTTGTCTTTTGGTTTAAGGATCATAGTGAAGTTTGTCTCTCTCCTTCATAGCCCTTGCAGCTACTTCAGGGTGCACCATAGTGAGCTTTCTCATTGTTTGGCTGTTGCAATATCTTAGCAACATAGCATCTTAGAGAGAGAGAGAGAGAGAGAGAGAGAGGAAAAAAAGGAGGATAGATTGGTGAGGACCACAAAAACTTATTTTTGCAAAGAAAGCGAATGAAACTAGTGTTGGCATACCTTTGGAGTCTCTACTAATGGAGCTCAATTCAAGTCTTTGATGTTGGATTTATTTTCTTATTAAGTCTTGATCATTGAAGAAAATACTTTTGCATGAACAAATTGTACTTGTTAACAAGCCCAATATAGAATTTAATGTCATTGGCATAGATAACTGAACTACAATTTTGATATTTTAACAAAATTGAGACCCTTATATAAGCAACAAATTTGTTTATTGCATGCTTCATACAAATTTGAAACCATCGTTGTATCCGAAAGTTTTGCTCCGGATTTTCTTTGCTCGAGAAATTTTTCTTGGTGTTTGGAATTTCTCCTTTTCCAACACTTCACTACAACAAAACACTCCTTGATAGCACTTTTCCAGCACTTCACCACAAATAAGCACTAGTTGACAACACATTTCTAGCACCACCACAAAAGCACTACTTGACAACACTTTACAGGACCTCACCACCACTGAGAACTACTTTTCCACCACTTCAACAAAACACAACACTTCTTGATGGCATATTCTAGCACTTCACCACCAATAATCACTACTTGACACCACCTTTTTAGCACTTTACCACCACAAAAGCACCACTTGACATCACTTTATAGAACCTCACCACCGCTGAGCGCACTACTTTTCCACCGCTTCACCAAAACAAAACACTCCATGATAGCACTTTCAACACTTCACCACCATTAAGCACTACTTGACAACACATTTTCAACACTTTACCACCACAAAAGCACCACTTGACAACACTTTACAGGACCTCTCCACCACTTGACCACACTTTACAAGACCTCGCCACCACTCGACAACACTTTACAAGACCTCCCCACCACTGAGCACTACTTTTCCATCACTCCACCAAAAGACAGGACTCCTTGATAGCACTTTCCAGCACTTCACCACTAATAAGAACTACTTTGACAGCACATTTCTAGCACTTTACCACCACTTGACAGCAGTTATCAACCCTAATAACAGACACACTCTAGCACTTATCATCACATTCTACCACTTGAAAGCATTAACCATGCAATTTGTACTACTTGAAATTACATTCACACTACTTGACTAGCACTTTGCAACACACTCAAGATAAGAATAAAGTAGACACTAACACGAAGGTATTCTTGTGTAAGTCTTGATTCATCATATTTGGTATGAATCGATGTTAACATATAAAGACTATGGAAAATTTCCCACTGTTGGGCACTTATATGGGGCTTTTGGAGTATGGTCAAGGGGGCATTTTTAGAAGGTATGGAGAGGTAATTTTATGTTGGGACCATACCTTATCATGCACAATATCCCAGTTCCATTGTGCAAGAGCCTCCTTCCTAGCATCAAATGGACACTCTCCAACTTTTGTTGAGTGCAAGAGGTCCATAGAAACACCTCTGCTACATGACTTAGTGCAAGTAAGAAAATGTGTGTGTCTTGTCTTAAGTAGTAGGTAATGTTTTGTTCCCCTGTTATTTTGGCAAAGCAAAGCATTAATACATTCGGGGGTAACATTGTTGTGCGGTTATCATGCACGTACACAAGTACATTGGTGAAGTCAACAATGACTACCAAATCCCTATTGACATTGAAGAAATCGATGATGCGAGGAGGAGCTTTGCGATCAATGTGTTGTACTTATTCAGTGGGTGGTAGGCATTTTGAGCCAATGACATGAATTTTAACTACAGAACACACAAGCAAAGTCTTAGAGAAATCACTTATATATTAAATTGTCACGAGACAGTACAATAGAATGAAGCTCCAAGAAACTAAAGCTTCTTGCATCCTCTGGTTTTGGGGGAAGTATGTTAGTACTTTTTTTTGGGTCATGGTCCAACCCATCCTCCACCTTCTTTTTTCTTTTCTTTTGCAACTCCCTTGCAACAAATTGGAGGGTTGCATCCATTTCTGGATCCAAAAACTCAGCAAAATTTTGTCCTTACCCATATCAGTACCTAGGTTTGCAATAGCAAAGGAAGTTAGGAGCAAGGGTAGTAAATGGTGATCACAATGAACACTATGACCATGATCTAGAGATAGGAGGATAACAAGGAGACAAAACCAACATTACCTTTGTTGCTTGCAGAACAAGGTGTCTCCTTGAGCATTTCTCTATCACCAATCTCATCAATTTTTCCACCCTCAAATGTACTTCCTCACCATGGCATCCAGGTCGAAGAGCTCATCCACATCGTTCGTGAAAGATGTAGAAGCACCTGGGTCACATCCCTTGTCATCCAGTGGCTCATCTAAAACATAGCACACATTTAGTGTACATAACAAAGTCACATGATTCCTGTTCTATGAAATTGTCAGCTTACCTACACGCTCCTCATAAACATTCCCAAGGGCCCAACATCTTTCTATAATAGGTATCTCCCATTGACAGTCTGGTACAACACACTTGGGCTCAGTCTCACAGACAAAAAAGAAAAAAAAAGCGGGTTAGTACTTGTGGACACATGGCAGATAAAAAACCCCGGTCTCATGTTTGCCCGACATCACTTGTCCACAAGCCACACAAGGTCCACCAATTATAATCGTATTATCACTTGAGACAAACTTGGAAGCTGGAGTAGGCACTAGAAGGGCCCTACCCTCTCTCTTTGGGCCCTACCCTCTCTCTTTAGGAATTTGCAGGCCTCCTTCATGAAGGAGGCCTGCCTTCTAACCTTAGGTAGCACCCTCTCCATATCTTGAGCTGTTGTCTATACAAAATGAAAAACAAAAGGAAATTAAAAATTGCACAACCGACCATGAAGCTTGAAGGTTTATCAAGAATTATCACTTTCAAGCACTATCCAAAGAACTTGGATGCACAATGAAGCACTTTCAAAAACTCTCAAGCACTTCAGAGTGTTTCAAAGTGCCAGGGAATGCTTTCCAGTACTTAAAAGTGGTTTCAAGTACTTGAAGATGCTTTGAAGAAGAAGTGTTTTCAAGTAATCTTAAGCACTTGGAAGCATTTTGAAGCACTTTAGAGAGCCTGAAAATTCCATAAGGTGAAACGAAAATGTCAAGCACTTGTAAGCACTCTGAAGTACTTTGAAGTACATTGTAGTACTTTATAGCACTTTGATGTTATGAAGCACTCTATGTACTTTGAGGCACTTCGAAACACTCTGAAGCACTTTTAAGCACTATCAACTACTTACAAGCATTTTTAAGCACTTTTAAGTGGTATAAAGTGTCTCAAAATGCTATAAGCATTATCAAGCCTCATGCACTTGGTAGTGGTCCTAGCACTTTAAAGTACTCTAATCACTTTCAAGCACTCTCATATTGATCTCTCAAGTGATGTCCAGGCACTTTGAAGTGGTCTAAGCACCTAAAAGTTCACAACATTTTAGAATTGTAAGAGTTCATTATAGTACTTGCATTACTGACACCTCCTCCTTCATATTTGTAGCATTAGTCAAGCCACCACCAATTGGAAGTACCCTTGTCAGCACTCCAGTCTCAGCTTCCTCTTGGACAATAAGAACTTCATTATCTGATGGAGATTCTTTCAATACTTGTAGTTTTGCTATGAGCCTCTCCATCTTTGCAAGAATTGGAGCACATGCTGAGTAGCTACCTTCATTGCGCAACCATAAATCACACGTTTTTGCTAAGACAAATTTAGTAGAATCGACCTTCTCTTCAGCTTCATGGGCATGGCAACCAGTTCATCTGCAATTTAATCCACCCACTCTGTGTACAAGGGTTGGGTTGGAGTCTTAATTTGTTTCGAAGGGAGATTGGATTTAGTAGAGCCATAGGAGTCCACAACAAAATCCTGACGTCCTAGTAAAATGCACACACCGTAATTAATCAGGAACTTCATCACTTTCCTATTCAAACCCCCCTTCTGTGAGGAGATTCTCATCAGGAAATTTTAGAGTTCATTTTTGGACCTTTTAATGGTGCCACATCATAAAAAATACACAAAAGAGAGCAACCTGGTAAACCCCTCTAAACAAAATCCCACGATATGACATATCATTGAAAAGCTCTTGATAAATGGATTCTAAAGAGTGAAGATTCAAAAAAATTGGATGAGTTCTATGAAAGCAATGCCATTTTTTTCAATGAGCTAGGTTTTGTTATCGTCACGGTAATCTAAAATCACATTTTTCTAGATCTATATGAAGGCAATGTGTGATACATGCATGCTATACATCAATAGAGAGCATTTGAAGAGTAGATTCTAACTATCCAACCTCCGACAAATTTGGATCTTATTTGTAAAAAATTTACCGTTCCCCACTTTTTGAAAGCTTGTCACATAAGAAATTCCTTACAAAGCCCAAAAATGAGCTCAAAATTTTCCTAATGTCAAGACCATGCCACCCACCATTGCCCATGCAATCCTGTGGCTTTTCAAGTTTTTATTTGGCTGCTGCACAATTTTCATATGCAAAGCCCCTTGCAAACTTGGCCATGAGTTTGTTGTTGGAGGGGCAACTTGGTATACCTTCTAATAAAGGAGGCAAAAAGCGTCATAGAGATGGTCATGCACCATGTGGAGAAAGACCTTGGTCTTCTTCTTCTCAGGCACCTTGAAGACAATGAGCAATTGATCAGGTGGAAAGTCCTCATCGGTGTGCTCCTTGGGTAGCTTGCCCTCCATGCTCAACCCATACTCATGATCCAACTCCAATGCTGAGTAGAAAAATCAAGACATTTTTACATAGTCCAATGATGTTTGCCAATAAGATCAGGAGAATTTAGTTTTGTTGCGAATAGTGAGATGCATTCATTGCTCAGACAAGAAAAGATTATTGTAGCACCTTTTAGAGAAGACTTTGTTATTGGGGGGCTACATTTAGACCGAGAAGCTTCAGCTTGCTCCGATTCTCGCGCGTATGATGGGGTCTACTAAAAAGACTCTTAATCTTGAAATGGGTCCTTACACTTCCTTGGGGGTGTGTTCTTCTTGGGGGTGGGAGTGCTCATCTCTGTATCGAGGTGATGGAAAAGCAGGGTAGCTTCTATGGGAAGGGTGGAGAAGAGGAGAGCAGGACAGGTTCTGTGAGAAGTGTGGAGAAGAGGAGAGCAGGACAGGTTCTGTGAGAAGTGTGGAGAAGAGGAGAGCAGGGTAGCTTCTGTAAGAAGGGTGGAGAAGAGGAAAGCAGCTTAGCTTTGTGCGTAGGCGTCATGCAAGGCCACATCAACCACATCAGTTCTTAATAAGGTTTCTGAAAAATGAGGACCCCATGCCATTCCATAATAACCCGCATGGAGATACACCTAGATTTTGCATGCTTTTCAAAAAACACCTTTGCATGCAGCATGAAACTTCCCTCTATCTCCCTTTCCCACATTTGAAAAAGAATAAAGTTCCCCCCTTCTAGGGGCTATTGGTGGTACCACCAAAAGATGCAAAAGGCAATACCATCTATACATGCTTCGACCCAATTCAAGAGCACCTACATGGAGATCATGGCAGCCCTATGACCCTAAGGCCATAGGATCTCTTATTACAATAGAGGGTAACATATGGCCCTCGAGCTTCTACATTGGCACCCCATGGCCCTAGGGCCATTGAATCTCTCATGAGAATAGAGGGCAATCTATGACCCTTAGGCCAAAGGGCAGCCTAGGAGTCAATGTAAAAGCTCTCAAAGAGCATGTAGGCTATTTAAGGACATCTACATATGCACCATGATAGCCCTATGGTCCTAGGGCCTTAGGATCTCAAATCAAAATAGAGGGAAACATATGGTCCTAGGACCAAAGAGTGGCCTATGTGTCAATGTAAAAGCTCCCAAACATCATTTAGGCAATTCAAGGGTACCTACATGCGCACCATGGTAGACGTATGGCCCTAGGGCCATAGGATATCTCATTACAATAGGAGGCAACCTATGGTGCTTTGAGCTTATACATTGGCACCCTATGAACCTGGGGCCATATGATTTCTCATTAGAATAGAGGGAAAGCTATGGTCCTAGGTTTAGAGGGTGGCCTAGGTGTCAATGTAAAAGCTCTCAAAGAGCATTTAGGACATTCAAAGGCACCTTCATGGACACCTTGGCAGCCCTAGGACCATAGGATCTCTCATTGGAATAGAGGGAAACCTATAGCCTTTGAGCTTGTACATTGGCACTCTATGGACCTAAGGCCTTAGTACCTCTAATCATAATAGAGGGAAACCTATAACCTACCTATGATGAAGATCATGTGTCCTAGAAAACATAATGAGAATTCCTATGGCCTAGGGCTATAGGGCCATAGAGTGCCAATATAAAGGTGCAAAAAAATCTTGTGGTCCCTTACATTGAAAACAAAGCACATTATCCTCATATGATCATATAGAAAACATCTTGTAATTCTAAGACCAAATTATGCCAATGTAGCTAGAGGTATAAAGTATCCTATGGTTCCAAGACTATATATTTCTTCTTATTTTAAGTACCTATATATAAAACCCCTTTATGGAACTAAGACCATAGAAGAAATATTTTAAGCAATCACAAAGTCTTCAAGATACCTACAAAGTTCACCCTATGACCCTTAGGCCATAGGGTAAAATGTGTTTTCTTCAAGAAACCTACTATCAACACCTTGTGGTCAAAGTTGACCATGCGATCATAAGGCCTTTTAGGGTGCTCCTTAAATTTCTACAAGCCATATTGCAATGGCATCGTTGGTCTTATTAAATGTATTCTTGGATATCTTTTGAATGTATTCTTAGATATCAAATTTGTCATTTAGATACTCTCTAATTTTCTTTGAAGAGTGTGACAAAGCTAACAATAGGTGTTCTTTAAAACTTGGAGTCCTTCAACACAATATTTTGGTTGACATCTACAAGTTCCCGAAGGTCAACCATTGTTATGAAAGTAGAAGGTGATGCAAGTTCTAAAACATATACAAGGTCGGAAGAAGAAACCATTTAGAACATTTTAGTGACTCAAGATCTGGGAAGTGGGGTGCATGGTGATTTGGACCTTTCATTCACTGATAGACCAATGCTAAATATAATAGTGAGCTTGGGTGGATTTCTTTTGAGACGATGTTGACACAAGTCTAATAAAAATGAAGAGCTTAAAGTTTCAACATGAGTATATTGTTCTATGGCGAGGATGCATCGAGATTTTAAAGACTCTGCTTAGCAATTTCAATGTTGGGATATGGTCAATTGCTAATGATACATATGTAATGGACATCATCAAGATTTTAGAGAAGGAGACTGGAGAAAAGTTTCCATTCTTTATGATTTGGGGACAAAGCCAATGTCAATCATGTGAAGGATCAAGAATCTCTCGCCTAGATAATCTAGGAGTAGAAGAACTTTTCAAACCATTGGCTATTGCATCAAAAAAAATTGGGATTGATGAAAACAGAATGCATCTAGTAGATGATGCACCATTAAAGGGATGTGTTAATCGTGCATTATTTGGCCATCATTCAATGTTGATGAGGAGGATAATATCCTCCTTGGTAATCTTTTGTCATATATTCAAACTCTTCATCATGTCAACGACATTCACACAAATTACAAGCTCTTATTTGTATGGACAGACACCCAATGTGCAATGAGATTAACTTTATATTGATGTTCACATGGTTTTTGTAGAGTGGGAGGAGAGAAATTTGGTTTGTATATGGGAAACCTTCTCCACATGTAGACTACCAGAAGCTTCCGACCTCACAAACGATGAAAAAGGTACAACATCTAGCAATAGTGGAGTGTCCACTTGAAGTTGGGACAAGAAACTCCTACAATTGATCAAGAAAAACTCAGGCTTTTGAAGAGTATGAAACCTCAGCCTTAAAAGGTATTGTAGAATTATGCTTTTCCAAACATTGGGATACAAGGAGCCTCCTATGGAAATACATAGGGCCAAGAATCATATATAACACTTAAAGATTCGGTATCATCTCAAGTAGATCTCCCTGTTACTCTATGAGCTTAGTGCCATGGATGACAAGCTATGGTCTTAGGGCCATAGGTTACTCCACAATATTCTTTATGATTTATAATTATCAAATGTTAATTTGAGTGTTGTACATACTATAGTGTTGTTGAAACTTGATAGTGTTTTAAAATTGAAACTAGCTAATTTCTTGTACTTGAAATTAAAGTGATCAATTTTATGATATGAGTTGCTGGTGCTCTTTGTGTCTAGCTATTATATTTGTGGTTGGCATAATCAATATATATGTTTCTTAGTAGTGACATCATTTGGTGTGTTTTGACACCTTATCATTTTTAAAATCCATTTTTATGAACTTTCATTGTTCTGAAATGTTTCTTCAATACAAATCCTTTTGCAAAAATCTATATCGAACATTTTTTGTAAAAATTAATATAGAAAAATTAAATTTGAGTGCTAGAATCATGCCATCTTATCTAAATTAAGAAAAAATTGAGTTTAAATATAGTAGAATAGCATGATCCTAGTACGCCAATTTAGCATTTGGAAAACGAGATTTTTCCAATTCATCTAAGATGGTGCTATTTATAGTTATTTATGTGGAACATATTTTTCATTTGGGGAGATTATACATGGTATGTTTGATACCATGGCTACTTGGTGCTTAGACTCTGTGAATGACACTCGGTACTTGCAACCTACCATGTCTAGTGAACGTGCATACGTGGTCACTCCATGATCCCCACCAAAACGTCGGCCTAACATGGAGCTAGGTATTATGTGCTAAGTGTGAAGACAAAGAAAATAATAAAAATATTTTGGATCGAGAGTAGGCATGAGATCTCTCCAAAACAGGATTTTAGGTACATTTGAACTCGAGACTCAATTGTGTTTTTTCTTTAATTACAAACAAGACTAATGATAGATTTTTGGAACAGTTTTTCATATATTTTTTCAACTAATGACAATTTTTTTCAAGCTTCATAACATGAATGGTCTCTATGGTAAAGATTGTGTATAGCTCAAAGCACGAGGGATTAATTATTATTGGGGAGGGGATGCCTCTTGCGTGTATCCTGCTATGGAAAAACCCCCCTTATATGGCTCCTTATGTAGCATCCAATCCCCTATCTATAAAGATTGAAGTGCTAAGGTAACCCCCCTACATAGGGACTCCATATTATTAACATAATCCCCTTACCTTATATGTACAAATAATTAATGGCTTTGAGAAATTTTTAATAGCTCCATGAGAAAACAATCTCCTTGCTAGAAGCTCAAAATGTGAAGTAAGGCACATTGTACAAAAATATTATTATGAGAATTTATCTAAACATTATTGGGATTCTATATGGTAGTACTCAAAAGGATATTTGAACACAAACTTTTCCCAAACAATGTAGACCGGAGAGAAAGAGATTGAGAGAGAATGGGAAAAAGACCCTCCAATTTTTAAGTAGTACTCTAAAGTCTCGTCTAGACCTCCTCTTCCTCCCCTTTAACGTACAGTATGTATATGCAAGTTTGTTTTTTTTTTTTTTTTTTTTTTTTTTTGGGGGGGGGGGGGGGGGGGGGGCTCTCCTATTGTATATACTTTTGAACACTTTCCAAAAAGGCAACTAAGTCTCTCTCTCTCTCTCTCTCTCTCTCTCACACACACACACACTTGTTTTTGGCCTACCGAAGGACTATGCGGAGGTGTAAAAATGTTTATTGCTAAATCCTAAATGATGGAGTTTTTATGTGAGGTAGTCTCTCAACTCAAGCTAAGGATGTCTTTTATATAAATTTCCTCAGTGTTGCTTTTTACACGATAACATGATAACATATCTGTGCAACTAATTCAAAAAGGATGGGATGATTTTCTGAGATTTTATAATTTTTTATCGATAAGTTATTGATTGAATGTGAGTACCTTTTGATAGAAAGTGGTATTCTAAGATCTTGTTTAGTTTCTTTTGATATTATTTGAAAAAAAAATCTTTTTATCGTATTTGTGCATGTGTTGTGGGGACACAGATAGATAGAGAGAGAGATGTGCTATGAGGCTACATTTATATCTTTTTAAATACTTTTTGAGCTCTCTTTCCAAGCAAACCTACTTGCATTAAGTCTAAAGCAATAACCATTGTCATTCTTTGTTTTTTTTTTGTCATACAATTGTGAGTGCAGAGAGATTATATTAACTTGAAAAGAATACAATCGCCCTCAAGCACACCATGTGCCTTGAGGCGGCAACAATTCCATAATAGCCATGAACCCAACCACACCTGGAACCAAAACATGGGTGCTACGAGAAGCCTAGGTAGCTCAATGCATGGTGCCACTCTATCTCTACATGTTGTCCCGCCATGGATGAGCTCGGTGCTGACACACATCATCATCAAAATGAGCCATCGCCAATTTAGCCTCAAACACCCGAAGGTTCCTAGACTTCGAGACTTGGTTAAGATAGCAAAATCTAATGATTTGGGTACACACCAGAACGGCATGGTTTTGAAAGCTACACCCTCCCAGGATCAAGCCATATGTAAAGAGATAATTTTCCATTTCCATGTCTTCCTTACCCATTTGCAAACTTCAACGGCCAATCCTCGCGAGGTTGGGCACTTGCTAAACAAATGCACAAGATCCTCAGAAGCCGCTCTGCAGACAGAGCAAGTGTTAGTGCTGATCCCCCTTAACGCAAACCTTAATTTAAGTAGGCATGGCTCCCCACAGCACCTTCCAAACAAAACACTATGTATTTAGGCCATTTGATCTTCCATACAACCTTAGAACTTCTTTGCCAACGTTCATCTGACCAATTTTTCTTCCATATGTTGGTGAGTGGGGCAAACCAATCTCCTTTGCATACCAACTCACTATAGATATCATGGGTCTTGGGGAGCAAGAACATTTGCCAACCTTTTTAGTCTATCTCAGACTCGAAGACGGGTGCGGGTGCGAGTGATGCTGACACCACTTCCAAGAGTCTATTAATCAGAAATCTTGTACAAACCCAAATTATGTTGTAGCACTATGAGCTCCACATCCTTCCAACAGGTTTCTGTCATTCCAAAGGTGAAGTAATTCAGAGATTCCTTTGTTGCTTACCTGACGAGCAACTTTCCTCTAAAAAGGGTCCAAGGAACCCCTTCTAAGTTTGGATAAGCAAAGGGGACCACTCGAGAGAGGAGCACTTGAAGAACCATTTAGTGCCATTTGGCCTTTTTCAAAAGGCAAATTACAATAATTTTCACGCAAGTGCTCCTTTCATATTGCATTTTGGCCATTTGATCTTTGAATTGTGTCTCATCATAAGAAATTAAGACAAGTAAGAAAGCGGCAACAACATAATAAAGAGAGGCGACTACACGCTCATAATTTTCAACCATCCACCACACTAAAACCCTTGAAACTTTGTTCTCAAAACATACAATGCATGCCTCCAATAATCTTGAGCAATCATTTGGAATTGAAGGAATGTAAGATTCTAATGGGAATTCTTGCTGGTCATAACTGTTACAGTGAAAGAAAAGCC
The DNA here is from genome assembly GCF_014529385.1 of Adiantum capillus-veneris. Lineage (NCBI taxonomy): Eukaryota > Viridiplantae > Streptophyta > Polypodiopsida > Polypodiales > Pteridaceae > Adiantum > Adiantum capillus-veneris. The sequence goes on along the minus strand of NC_140942.1, from coordinate 102,403,435 downwards.
ATTCAAAATAACATCACCTCATGCTGGAATAATTCTCGATGCTTGCCGTTTTTATCAGACCTTTGCCTCCACCTTTAGGCTTGTGACAAAGAATAAACCCGATGATATGCCAGATTCTTGTCAAACCTTCGCCTCCACCTTTAGGCTTGTGACAAAGAATAAACCTGATGACGTGATAAGTCCTTATGGATCATAACTTGAAGATACATAAGACTAATGCAAATGTATACATTTAACATGTGGTAATCACAGAAGCAAAGGATGTCATGAACAAAACAGATGACGTCACAAGTCCTTATGCATCATAACTTGAAGATAAATAAGACTAATGCAAATGTATACATTGACATGTGGTAATCACAGAAGCAAAGGATGTCATGAACAAAACCGGATCAAACGTCGTTAATAAAGACCATTTATAATAATCATGAAAATCGGCACATTGCAAATTGTTTAGTTACCAATTGACAAAAAGCTTTTCACTAACAATGAAATCGTCCAGACCTACAACCAAACAAACTGATGTGTCAAGGATACCAAGATTCCTCCTACCCCATCCAGACAACACAATGGCAGGCCCTGGCAAATCATCTCTGCGACACCCCCCCTTCACATTTCCAACTGGCGTATGACTACAATATTCTATCCAAGTGCCTGCTATGCACATAGCTGCCTGGTAACACCACCCATAAAAAATGGAAAGCTCCTTTTCATCCCCAAACACGCATTGTTTGTAGTGCTAGCGAACAGAATCGACTATGACACAAACGAACGATAGTAGAGTAGCGAGACATGACATTTTCTCCCCTCAAGAGCAGATAAAGGTATCTGAACCAATTCTCCCTCGTCCAGCACATCACTTATAGTTAAGACCTTTGAATAATGCGGAGCAGTTTATAAAATACCCCCAAAAGTACCTAGATATGAAGACTAGAGCAAACGATGACAAAGCACTTGCATTCAGAAAACCATATGTAAAGACGGTCGGGTGGTGTCATACTATATCTCTCTCTCATAGCTTGCAGAGGTCATAGCTATGGGTTCTTGATAATGCAGTAATTTCTAATCTTGATAATGCAGTAATTTCTAAAAGACCTGTATTTGAGCCCCTCCAAAGAGACAAGGTAATCACCATCTACAGTAACAGATTTTCTTAGGAATCAAATTCAATGATGATGACATACATTATAGAACAAGTTTGGAAGCGCCACTAAAGCTGGATGTTGACCAGCAGCAATTACAATATTCAATTTCAAGGGTCTGAAAAAGGAACTAGGGTTCATCCACATGCTCCTGAAAGAAAGGAAAAGGTCAAGTCAGCACCTTGGGTTGTACAAGCTCTTCAAATTGGCAAGGGAGAAGGGACCCAATTCACATACCTGCATATCGGACGTCCACAGAGTTAAATTATCTCGAATAAGTTGCATGATTAGCGTGCTATCCTTGTAAGATTCTTCACCCAATGAGTCAAGCTCTGCTATAGCCTCGTCAAAAACCTAAAGCCACCGACATTTTGACAATATAAAGATGTCTCTGATTCTACAACATCGTCAACCATCTGGAGTTAGCTTTCAAATTTACCTGCTTTGCGAGAGCACAAGCACGGTCAGGAGAATTAAGAATCTCATAGTAGAAGACAGAGAAGTTCAGAGCCAGCCCCAACCGAATAGGATGTGTTGGCGCAAGATCAGCACCCGCTATTTCCTGAATGCAAAAAACATGACCTACAAGTTAATAACCTTCAAGAGGACCGTCACACCACAAAGAACTCGACCAGATGATGCATGAGAATGCAGAAAATCAATGGCAGAAAAAGCTTTTGGCCTATTCCCCCAGCTGGAAACTTCGATCTGACTATAATTACTGGAAAAATCATGAAAACTCCAGGACCCAATCAAACTTTTTACGTCCTCAAGCTGAGGACTCAAATTGATGACAATAAGTTGGGTGCAATCTCTGTCCAAGACCAAAGCTTTGACCTACTCTAGCATGTAACGACGCTTTATCAAAATATAAGAAGTCAGCTATGACTATTAAAAGGACATGTGACCATCAGGTCTCTCCTATCTCGAAAAAATAAAAAGCCTTTCAAAACATCTTAAGTGCATAAGTGAAGGGTGAGTTTAGGAAAAGAAAAGACCCATGAAAGTGGAAAGTCAAAAGACTTTTTGTGTCCATATGAAGAAGAGATGGTCAAGTGCACATTCATACATTTGTGTCTTTCTTTTGCTTATTTTGCCTTTCACGTTTTCTCCTCTTTAGAATGTCCTTGCACTATATAGTTGGTAAATATATATATATTATTAAGCCATTAGGTATACCTTTTAGTTGAAATTTTAATGTCGAGCATGAAAGAGAAAAGCCGGCTTCTTGACACATGTTTATGCATCTGCTTCTCATACTAGATTCCATGACCACTATATCACACATGTAACCTTCCCTCATCTCCATACTACAAAAATTTTAATGGCGAGAATGGAAGAGAAAAGTCGGCTTCTTGACACATGTTAATGCATCTACTTATCATACTAGATTCCATGGCCACTATATCACACATGTAAGCTTCCTCAACTTTGTATTCAGACTAACCAAACAAGGCAGGACATCAGCCACAATGACAAATGAGAAACGCTGTGTAGAACACAAACTCTGGGTTCAAGGGACTAGACCAAATCGCCCAAACTCGTGTTCCAACATGTCTAAGAGAGGAACTTAAATCTGATGGTAAGTGCAAGTGCTTTGAAAAAAAATGCCTTTCGAGAAAGTAGAAAGGGATTGAACGAAGTTGGTGGAAGAGGACACTGTGCATCTCCCTCTTGAACCTGCATCTTTAACTCATAGCTCTTCTTACTCAAGGTTAAGGGGACTCCACCTAGTTAAGCACACCAGCTTTTGGACATCTCCTAGAGAAGGACTCATTTCTTGAGTGAGTGGATAGTGGCCACTTGGCAAGTTATTAATAAGAAAGTTTCCTCTCAACAAAGAAAAAAGAGTGAGGTGTGACTAGGTAGAAAAAGAGACAGTATATCTCCTCTCTCGACTAATGTCCTGCAAGATCTTCTTGATAAGCAGTCAACTTCCCTATCAGACTTCAGCTTCAAACTATTAACGGTGACATGCAACAATGTGAAATTGAATGATCTGATGCTGTATTGAGACCCGCATGCTGTGTGCTATTGTATGCAACCAATACACAGCCCTTACACATAAAAAACCGTCCATTTACAAGCACTTAACATAGCTTCGCTAAAAAACATAAGTTTAGCATGCAACTAAACATGTCAAAAAGAGTGGCCATCCTAATCCTAACTCACTGGCACCATGATTTGCATAGACATTCGCAAGAAATGCTTTATACTATCTGTACTCACTTTAATTTGGGCTAATTGGAGCTAATGGAGGATTGCCAATCTAACACAGTAGAAGAAACTTCCCGGATCTGGACACTTCAACTTCACCTAAAAATGTGGGATCACAGAATACCGTGATCCACAGGAAATTAAAAAAAAACCCTGCTCCGCCAGACTCCACATTATACATGCTTAACCACACTCAACAGGCAGGCACACAATAGGTAAAGTTCACTTCTTAAAGGAACAAGGCCTGACCTGGGCAGCCTCGTATGCGTGCATGGTGTTCTCTGCAGCCTCCTTGCGCTCAGCACCCGTCTTGAACTCAGCCAGATAACGGTAGTAATCACCCTTCATTTTGAGGTAGAAGACCTTGGACTCAGAAGAAGATGCGTTTGGGATCAGGAAAGAGTCCAGGAGAGAGAGAATATTGCCACAGATCTTGGAAAGCTCGGCCTCTACTTTGCTTCTGTAGTCTCTAATGGCAGAGACATGGTCTTCATTGCCTTTGCCTTCCTCTTTCTGCTCAATGGAGGAAATAATGCGCCAGGAAGCACGGCGTGCTCCGATCACGTTCTTGTAGGCAACAGAGAGGAGATTTCGTTCCTCTACAGTTAGATCGTCACCCTTGGCGCCGCTCTTGGCAAGCTTTTCCATGAATTCAACCATCTCATCATAGCGTTCTGCTTGCTCTGCAAGCTTCGCAAGAAATGCGCACTCTTCCCGGGACGCCTCTCCCATTGTAATCTGCCTGCGATGGAGGGTAGGAGGTCGCCTGCGTTTGAAAACTAGGGTTCGCTCTCACACACACCCTCACAGACACACAGAAATTGTGCAGAGGGGGCGCCTTTGTAACTTGACACGCGCCCAACAGATGGCGCCCTGAGATTCGTCGCACAGGATGCCACATGGCTAATGCTGTTTGGCACATGCTCGTGATGCCTCCGGGGGGCCATTCGCATGGTGCTCTAGCGCCACATGGCCAATGCTGTTTGGCAGATTCTCTTGATGCCTCGGGAGGGCCCATTCGCATGGTGCTCTAGCACCTCTTCGATGACAAATGGGAGAAGAAGCTAGAACAATTCCAGATGGTCCTCCAAGCTCTGCTTGGAAAATAAAACCCATATGTTACAGCTTTGTTACTACCTCGGGGTTAAGGGTACCCCCACACACGAGGGGGGTAACGGTTTTGAGTTACCCCCTCCGCCCGCCACTAACTACACCTCAAAGAGCTGCACTTGCCAAAAAAAAAAAAAACGAGAGATTCAAAATGTCTGCGTGAGAGTGGGGAAGTCAAATCAATCACTTCATTGTCACTTGTACGATTAAATTAACCCCCTCAGAGTCATGTGGGGGGTACCTAAGCTAGTTTCTTGAGTACACTACAACGTTATCAATAGGCTTTTAACTAAATTTGTACTTTTCCTCCTAGGAGGGCAATTGATTCCTCCTCCTCCCCATCATTTCCACTAACTTTGGATGCAACCCAACTCTAGTCAATAGTTAACGAAAGAAAAAAAATTGATGCCCGGACTCTAGAAAGAAAGTAGGACTTATCATGATTTCAAACTTGGAAGCCAAATCTATTTGAGTGCATCTAACACACTACATTATGGCAAAGGGAATTTAGGCGGTCATGTGGCAACGCCCTTGTCCTTAACTATAAAATTAGTTCAGCCGGCCGCCGAAGCTCTCTTTTTCTCTCTCCCTCTTTATTGTGTGCACAAGGGTTTCTCTCAACTTTGGAGTTTAGCTTTCATGTCGCAGATTTTGACACGTGTAAAGGGCTCCCCCTTCCGCCATATTATGTTAGTTTAGATAAGAGCATTAAAACATTAGCCATGTTGGCATGTCTTTATCTAGCCCAGTGTCATTTGGGTATCATACACCATTGTGACACAATTGTGCACTATTCACTACTTACCTTCCCAACTAAATTGTAGGTGGATTTTCAATTTTTAGAGGGCAACGCCTCTCTCTCTCTCTCTCTCTCTCTCTCTCTCTTTCTTTGTGTGTGTGTGTGTGTGTGTGTTCTGAACAAAGAGCTATATATTGTCTACAAGAGACTGGCATACATACTCAGTGGGTCCATCTCCCAAAGTAAGTACAAAGTGGAGTAGTGCAATATGAGTGCTAGCTATATCATGATGGCGTATAAGAAGAATGCAATAAAAACCATTATTGAGATAGATAATGTCATATGATGTGCCCTTCACCCAGGCTAAAAAAAACAAAAGACCACGCTCATAGCCAAAGAAAAGAGTATCTATGCCACTCCATTGGCCTATAGGAGCCTACTTATGTATCTTGCTGGCTAAGAAGAGTATGCAACAACTCTTACAATAGCTATCAAAGTGGTAGATCTTGGGGAAAGTTGCAAGCCCAAGATGTGAGCACAACAAGCCTTCCAAATGATCCATTGCGTAATCCAGCAAATCGGGGTAAAAATTGTATCCCGCAAATGGAGATCAAAGTGATGTAGAGTGGGTGGAATCATATCAAGAGTGCCTCCTATGTAGTCCAAAGATGTAAGCAAGAAAATTGGATCTATCGAAGAGCCTAACAAAGTGTGTGACCTTGAAACTATTCTCCCTTGTCTTACTTCATGTTGACATCTTACAAACAATCCCCTTCCCAAGTTTCGGCAAGGGGTTGAACTTCAACCAGCTCACACGCATAAAAGCGTTAAACCAATAGGCTACAAAGCGCTAGCTAACATACAATCCTCCTTTTAAAAATATAATTATATTAGTATGTAATGCATGCATGCTCATCCCCAAAAGTGATGGGCATGCATGCATTTGGTTTGTCTAGCCTAAGAAAATGTACTCAATTTTATTTTATGTATAGCAAAGAACTACGACATCTCGCTTTTCAAAAAACCATTCCAAGAATATTTCACTTTTCTTGTGCTTGTAGTGGGATACATTTGTCTTGTTGCTAGAGGTGATAACATCGTTGGCCCCTCTACCATAAGTTTTCAAGAGATGTAGCATTCAACTTTCACTGAACGATTAGACTCATAGCAATAATTTGATAGATCCACAAGCCAAAAAAATTATCTCAAACCTTGCCCACGCAAACACACGTGATTTGCACACACACGCAATGCATTGTTGGCAAAAGTAGCATATGTGAGATATCTTGGTGAATTGAGCGGTGGTATACATTTGTGAAGGTGCAGCTCAAGGAGGCTATGGCGATGGCTGCGCAGGCAGGGCACAGCGTCCCGCGTGAGGGCAAAGCAGAAGAGAGAGGAGAGAGAGGGTCGACCGGATCTCGATAGATTTGGTTTAATGGGTGTGTAGACCCAGTAGGGAAGCCAATAGAATGGTTTCATCTTATAGTTTTTTTTTTCTACATATAGATTTTTGGCTTTCTAAAACAAACCTTACATAACAAGAGAGTTAGGTATACATTTTACATTTTATTATTTTCTATATTGAATGGACTTATCTTTTTTCATGTGAAGCGTGAGATTTTGGCCTGCCCAAAGGGCTAAGGCCATAGTGATGTGCTCCCTTTTTTCTAATGAAAAAGGAGAGGTTCTTTTTTTAAAAATGTGTAATTTTATAATTGGTTGGTTGCAAGAGCGGACACTCATTAAAGAGATAGGCCTTGAAAGATACTCATTGCAAGGATCAAATATTGTCTAGGTTGCGAGATAGGCCTTGAAAGAGACTCATTGCAAGGATCAAATATTGTCTAGGTTGCTGTAGCTTGAATTATGAATCATGATGGTTTACATGAATCATGACGATTTATTGCTCGCTTCTATGCTAATGTATACGAGTTGTCTCCATCTATTGTCAAAGCTCCACTTGGCCTATAGCTCTCCATCGCCTCTGTGCAAAGCTCGCCATCACACATGGCTCTCTCTCTCTCTCTCTCTCTCTCTCTCTCTCTCTCTCTCTCTCTCTCTCTCTCTCTCTCTCTCTCTCTCTCTCTCTCTCTCTCTCTCTCTCTCTCGTCAAGACAGACGATCTCTTTGACTTTCTTCACCTTCATCAGATAGACCATCTCCCTTTCTCTCTCTGCCACTTCGCTCTCATAGGAGATCAATCTCTCTCTCTCTCTCTCTCTCTCTCTCTCTCTCTCTCTCTCTCTCTCTCTCTCTCTCTCTCTCTCTCTCTCTCTCTCTCTCTTCTTGCACTTGGGCCGCATGCAACTGCCAAATACCATTCAAAAAAATGTGAATCAAGGATAATTGTCAAAAAGAGCAAAGAGGCTCTCGAGGAGCAGCCTACCAAGCTCCAACTTAGCTAGCCCCACGATTTTACACACACACACAGACTATCAGAGCACGAGCTTCATCAGCCATGGAACTGGTTGTGGATTCTTTCATTCTAGCAAGCCCCTTGCCATTTCCCTGGACCTTGCACAGTCCTCTACTGTCCGGTCTGCTTTGTGCCTGGTATGTAGCACCATGCAGGTCTGACCCTTGATCTACGGAACCATATCTCATCTCAAGGCACAACAAGAGAGAGAGAGGCAGGAAACAAGCCCCTCCAAGCTTTGCAGACAATGTGAGGGCTTGCACACGACTGAGAGCGAGAAGGGCTACAACCCTCCCAATGCACAGCCCTTGATCACTAGTTTGTGGGCATGCTGCAGAGGAAAGAGAGCATGCATAGAGAGATAGCAAGAGTAGGAGTGCGGCAGGAGTAGGCCCATCGTCACTGGGCTCTGCAATCTCAGGCAAACCTTATCAAAAACTTGGGGTACATGCTACGCGCATCAGCTCTTGCCCCCCACTTTACACACATCAAAAAAGATCTTTCCCAACTCCACGTGACATGTGCAAGTTTTTTCTCTTGAGGCCCATGGGAGCATCTCCTTATTAGAAGATTAAATACATGGGGTTGTCACTATCACCCGTTCTGCATAGTCAGTCTGCCTCACCATTGATCCCTCCACCCAATGCTTAGCCTCCCTCATTGTGTAGCCCTACATACCACCCCTTCCCTTCACACCTAATTGGGCCATGTCTTGCGGGTGTCACATAGCAAAGACGACCGCATGCCAAGGGCCATAGCAATGATACATTCACTACATCCATCACCTCCCACCTCTCGATGCAAGAAAATATCTCTCTCTCTCTCTCTCTCTCTCTCTCTCTCTCTATATATATATATATATATATATATTGTAATGCAAGAGGCTCATGTTGATCGCAGACTTCCTTTGTGGCCTACTCTGATGCACTTCGATAGCTTGTAGACCAAAAAAGATATCACGATGCAGTAGGCTCGTGTTGACTGCAGCCGTAGCCGTCCCCTATTTTGTCGCACTACCAATAGCATGTATGTAGACCAAAATAAATCTCTCAGTGTTTGGGCTCCTCATGACACTCAGCGTCAATCTCTCTCTCTATCACCCAAGTGTGTTAGATTGGTTATGCCATTTCCCTCTTGAATAACAGGTCTTGAGTTCAACTCTCCTCTTCGGATAGATATGTAAGGTCTCTTGGGATAGTTTCCTACGACGTTAAAATTCTCTTCTTCTTCTTCTTCTCTACTTCACTCTCTCCCCTCCATGTGTCATCTCTGTCTTTTTTATTTCTAAAAGCTGTAACATCATCTCAATAGTTTTTCGTTAATTAAGCAGCTCACAACGGTCCTGTCCACAAAAAATTCATTAATTAATGTGTGATTGGGATTTGAAGCTCTTGGCAAAGCTTAATATGACTCAAAAGCTACTCTTAGATTGATGTGCCCTTTTCATTGGAAGCCTCATGATTTTATCACTTGTTTAGTTTGTCATGGCTTCATTTCACAAATTTTCATACCTTGACTTCCTTTTCGTTTTAATGTTTTAGAATGATTGGACCTACCTTCTCATGTGAAGCATTCAATTTTTGGTGTGCAAAAGGCCATAGAGGGGTGGTGGAGCCAAGGCGCACTGTTTCAATCATCGATGGTGGACGTTTCCTATTTGGTTGAAAAAGAAAGTTTTGTACAACTTATATCCTTTTGGCCTTCATAAGGACATAGGGGAGTGGGTGGAGAATTGGTGCACTTTTTGGACCGTTGATTAAGAATCACGGATTGGCAACACATGTCAAGTGAGCTTGTTTTATAATGTATATGGGTCTTTTCATTTTTGTAACTTGGTCCCTTCTTTTAATGCTCAATTGACTTCCTTATTATATAAAGGTTTTTTTTAAAAATGTAAATGGATCTTTCCATCATTGTAATTTGGTCCCTTTATTTAATGCTCACTTGATTTTTTTAAAAAAATCTTTGTTTAGTTTATAAATTTTATAAAGGTTATATTTTTTTTATAATGTAAGTGTTTGTTTTCATCATTATAATATGGCCCCTTTATTTAATGCTCGCTTGACTATTTTTTAAAAAATCTCTGTTTAGTTTATAAATGGGTCTCTTCATTTAAGGGTCTAATAACTTTCTTGTCAACTTTATTTTCTTTTTATTTATAGACAATTTCTAACTAAAAAATCATAAATTGTCCTTAAATGAAAAATTTTATCATCACTAAGAATTTTTTTTCAACTTTTGGTTTTGATATGTAAATGTCACCTTATTACTTCAGTACATGTATTATTATTAGGGACTAGCTTTAGAATTTTTTCACAACTAAGATTTTTTTTTCAACTTTTTGTTTTGATATGTAAATGTAACCTTGTTACTTTAGTGCATGTATTATTATTAGGGATTATGTTTATACATTTTTAATATTCATTTCTATCCTAAAGATATTATGGATTTTTTTCATTTAATAGCATGCATCATTTTATTGTGTAATTTGATTTATTGATATATTAATACAAGAATTAGATCAATTCCTAAACTTTAACTAATATTTTATAAGCTTTATGTTTTCATGAGGTCAATTAATATAACACTCATAAATAAGGGCATAAGGAAGAGCGAAGATTTTTGGTGCAATTTCTTTACCATTGAATTGAATTGTTAGATGTTCTCCATGTGGCATTTGAACGCTTTTGATTTTCAATGTGTGCATATGGGAGTGCCCCGCAGTCTCTCTCTTCGTTGGAGTCGAAGTATCTCTCTCTCTCTCTCTCTCTCTCTCTCTCTCTCTCTCGTAGGCCGTCGTAAATCTTTGCCTTGTTTTTATATTGTAAGTGGTTGGCTCTTTTCATCATTGTAAGTTGGTTCCTTCATCAAGGACCTAACGACTTTCTTTTCACCTTTTTGGTTTAAGATGTATTGTAACCTTTTTTTTTTGTAATATAAATTTACACTCACTATTGCGAGTTTGGAAAAAGAAAGATGTACTTCTTGAATTGTAAATTGTCCTTTTATTCAAGGAACTCAAGAAGTTAGTTGCAAGTTTTGGTTTTGATCAAGATTCACCTTGTTACTTTAGTCCAACATGTATCATCACTAGGGATTAGGTTTAGGCCTTCTTTGGGGAAACTCATATATACATGCAACAAGAAAAATGCCATTGAATTAGTGCCATCTTCATGAAATTTATTGTTGTTAATATATATTTTCACACAAAATTTCTTAAGCCCATCATTCCTTAGAAGTTTTTCTATAATCTTGTGATCAATGGCATTCAATCATACTTCAAAGTCATTTCAATGTCGATATTAACTCTAAAATCCCAACCTATATTGAAAAAGCAATAAACTACAACATTAAGTTGGGCCAAATTTGGTCAAACAAGTAGCTTCTTCACGATTACCACTGAAACAAACTTGACCTATTAATCACCTCTTGCCATATATCTACTACTCTCTGTATCATAGACCCTCTCTATAGCTTTTCAAATTACTTGTTTTAAAAAAAAGCCTAATAACTTCTACAAACATAATCTTTGTTTACTTTTGCATTGCACTTCCCTACTAGGCCACCGGGATCCTTCACCTTGCTTAGTTTTTCAAAAGGTCCCTTCATTTTGAAGCCTTTCATTATTATTATTTTTCATACTCACAATTGTGAGTGATAGAGTTAAATTATCTCATAAATGAAAGTATAATAAGCCTCAAGCACTATATCAATGGCTGAAAGAATGGTGGGAGAAAGACATGGAGAACATTTGGAAGCCAAAGTGGCCGCAATTTATGAAGGTTTTTTTTATGGAAGGTGATGTGGGGTGCTCTACCAACAAGCGTAAATATCCAAGAGAGAGGAATTGGGTCAGATCGATGCTTGGGGTGCAGGATAGCTAGTGATGTTCTTGCTCACCTATTCATGGAATGTTAGGCAATTAGAGGCCTGGCAAGGAAAATCTGCAAGAGGGTCCAAAGAACATGGCATATTAGATTCTTCAAGACTGATATGTTCCTTGGTGGCAAGAAATTGGGAAGCCTTGTTCTTCTCATATGCACTCAAATTGTCAGGTACTTCTTCTTTCAGCATATATGGCATGCGAGGAACCGCCATGTGTTTGAAGGAGATCTTGACATGGCAAGGGGTGTATGCAAGATAGAGCGTACCCACTTCCCGCAGTCTGCACCCAAGCGCGACCTCCACAATGCGGCTAACTCGTTGAGTTGCCCTCGCGTCCGAAGCAAGAACGTCTCGACGCATGGCATACTACTAGAACGCATCGAGTTACTGGTCAGAGGCTCCACGTAGCTCGCCCAGTGATGTGGTCATGCCACAAAGGTGACTGGTTATTTCCACGTACATGCTCACACGACATTGCCACATAACTTGCCGAGTAACATGGCAATGCCAATGTAGGTAGGCCGCGCAACTCAATGAGTTATGTGGCTGTCATCTTGGAAGAACTCTCGAGATAAAGGGAAGCAACACGAGATATTCAAGGAGCATGGCATGATAGGTGTGCCCTTCAAAAATATGGTTTGCTAAACCTAAAAAGGTTTAATGATCTTATTGTTCCTATCACCACATAGACTATACTATGAATCTATGTTTTACTAATTTCACTGTTGTTTCTAACGGGCGGATGCTACTAGCACATAGAGTTTGCATCATTCAATACACTTTGTTTTTCCTAGAGAGCGGCCTATTTTGCAAGCACCAAGAGATCATAGATGTTTAGCTCTTTTAGGGGACTACATCACCATTGCACATGAGTTTTGTTCCAGTGTGCAATCACTGATATGGATGTCGCTTCATGAGCATATGGTCAGAGTTCAGTCTACAGATGTTATTGAAAACAGGAGGGATGGTAGGCGTGTTCTGTGGGCTGCAAATTTTGTTTTTGTGGGTTTTCCTTTTGGAGGTGTCCTACATTTTACACCCTCACTGCCTCCATGGGATGCTTGCACTGAGGAGCACATGAGAGCTGACAAATAGTACTTTGGAAGATTCTGGATGGCTTCTTACTTTGGGATCTACTACATGTTTAAAGCTCTAGATGGCTTCTTACTTTGGGATCTACTACATGTTTAAAGCTCTTCTATCATATGCAAATTAAAATTGTTGTTGCAATGTTTAGTTTTGTTCATCATTGTTTGATTTCTAAATGATAGGTGATTCTCTACATTGGATTGAGAAGATAAGTAAAGCATATAACTTGGTTGTTCATCGTCTAGTTAGTGTTGTTCATCATTCACCTTACGGATTTGTGGATGTTGGTGGAGATCATCAAGAGGTTGATTCCCTATTTGGTATCTTATGTGTAGAATGATTAAACTATGTTGTTCTAAGCGTTTATTGTTTTTCTTTGTAGTGTGATAGTTTGATGTTGTTCTTCATTCATAAGCATGGTGCACCACCTCCACTTTACCTTGTTGAGAGCATGCCATTTTTTTGTGCTATGACTCCTACAAAAACCATCATGCAGCATTACTTACCAGAGTTCGCTTATGCAATCATGGATTCTGGGCTTTCTTGGTGCGGAAGCATGTAGCGTAGCTCTTTTTTCATTGCTAGTCTTGTGGAGCTTTTGCGTAGGCCAAAGGGCCTTTGTTTGGAGTTTGGATGTGGGACCGCTCCTATTCTCAGATCATGTCTCTCGTCGGGGTGTGCTTGTGTTACTATTTGCTTGGATATGGTAAGAGATAATTTCTCCTCTCTCTCTCTCTCTCTCTCTCTCCCCTCTCCCCTCTCTCTCTCTCTCTCTCTTCAAATATATGTATATATATATATATATATATATATTTTTAATTATTATTATTATTTTTAAATTTTTTTTTCAATCCACTTGAATCTTGCTTGGTTTTTGTGTTCGCTTGATAAAGTTTTCTTGGTGCCTGGTGAAACTCTGGAACACCAAATAAAAGATTAGGTGAAAATCAAGTAGTATGAACTGGTAACCATGGGTGTTGCTTGGCAGTCCAAAGCCCTTGGCTAGGCTCTATAATTTCAAACCCCTTGTTTAGACTATGCATGGAAACTTCTCAAACTAGCAATCAACAATGACCAACATAGTCTACCACCCGGGGAGGTCACTTGATAAAAATGTAACCTATCACGTGAATTCAATAGAAAGGTATTTAAAGTTCTTGAAACTTACAGAAATATATATACAGAAGGGAATTATTTTTTCAAATTTTAAAAAAACTTACAAATTTTAAAAGAAAAGGGTACATTATATTCTTAACAAAATTCACAGATAAGAGGTTTTATAAACATGTTTTGAACGCACGTGATATGGTAGTTTTACATATAGTGAACCCCCCAAGGTCTACCATGTATAATAGTGATTGGAATCAACTTGGGAAGTTGAACTTGTTCACTACCCCTTGGTAGATTGCATACTTCTTTCTTTGAAAGTACAACTGTGATGAGATCAAACTATGACCCTCAATACCTATGAGTGATTTTGTATTAACTAGGTCAAACCCCTGAAAATACCACTCCTAGAGACATAATCAATGCTATGACTAAGCAACAAACCTTCTCAAGTTGGAAGCTTATTCACAATTGGATCATAAAAGAATCTTATATCTCCAAGAACAAAAGAGAAAGATGTCTACACCTCAAAGAAGGTAGTCATAGTGAAGTTTCTTGGGTGTTCAAATAAGAGATCTCTACTTTGAGGCCATCTTAAGTTATTCATGTTGTCTCATGAGTTAGTTGCTTGATAACTAGGCCATGCCTACTTGCCAACACAAAAAGCATGATCTATATTGGATGCACCTTTGCATAGAGCCAATGATGTAAAGTGCTCGTCATTGTAGACATACAACGATCACAAGCCAATTTACTAGCCTCAATTCTTCTTGAACACAATAGCTGATGTTATAGCAAAAGTATAAACAACAATTTAGTGGAAAGAGCCCACTATAGCGGCATGTCATGCATGAATATCAAAAAAATAGTGTGGTAAACCCTTGATTGTGATAAGCCCTTAGCTTCAATGAAGGTCTCGATAGATTGAGCACATGTCATATGTGCCTTGCACTAGCATGGATACATCACAGCTCGTCATTGTTTCCATACATAAACTATGAGCTTATATCTGCTTTTTGTCAAACCATGTGCCATTAGCTTTATTTCTAAGTCAATTGATAGTACTTTGGCATGAAATAGAAGCCTTGATTTTTGCTAAGTCTATCAAATCACTTTGCTTTGCACAATTGAGAAATCTTTTTCAAATGAAGAGATGAATACAAAAAAACAAGCAGAACTTGAAATTGTCTAATCTTGTCGCCCCTTTGAGAGCAGTTTCTTTTGCTTGAATTTAGATGTATCCATGTATAATAAGAAATTTAGAGCTATCAATGGATGTACCCTGCATGCCCTTGTGGCTTGGTTCATATAGACCTCCAACTAAAAATCAAGTAGACATGTTGCCAAGGTTCCCCAAGGAGTCATGTGCTATAGCATATTAGATTATTAAAATGTGGAAACTGCTATGCAAGATGCCCGAAAGTGAAGCCTTGCTTTTCATAAGTTCATCGAAAAGATGAGAGAGAATGGAGCATGAGTGCTCTTAGCTAACCATGGATCTTGTTGACACACAAATGTGAAGGTAAAAGAAAATTGACCGTGTAGAGATTTCATAAAGAACTAGCCTTGTCAAATCGTGCATTTTATTGAGAATCCTTGGATTCCTCAATATTAAGAGAGATATTATAGGAAGCTTAGCTATCCAATTGTATCTAACTACCAAACTATGCTTGACTGAAGCAACCTTTGCTCATCAAGATAGGAGCCATGCCCTAGAGCAAAAATTCAAACCCCAAACTCTGAGATGGAGAAAGAGAGACGTCTGCCGACTTCTTAAACTGCAAAAGGCCAGCCATGCCAAACATAATTGTATCCATCAAAAAGTCTATTAATAGGCCTCCACATACTAATAACTGCCAAGTATCTATGACCTCCCTAGATGAAGAGCTATCTCCTTGAGATGTTGCCAATTGGCCTTGCTTTTGCATCAACGGTTAATCTTATGAAAACCTCCTACAACATGAAATCATACATAAAGCTAAAAAACTCATGAAAATAGGAAATCTCAAACCTGATGATCATACTCAACCTGTTGTCTTCAAACCAGTCTTTGGTCTTTGCTAGCAATGTATTTGAAAAAAATTTGGTGCTTATGGTAATTGCCACAAACCTTACTTGTGCCTTCAATACTTCAGTTGCACAATTATGGAAAAACTTACATGGCATCACACATGTCTGTTGCATGACATAGCTATCGAGTATATTATCAAAAAAAGTAAAAATAAAATGTGTACCTCATGAAGTACTCATGTTGACTTGCCTTGCCGTCATAATAATCAAACAAATTTCAATCAAGAAAAAATCAATAAATTCTGCTTTAGGAGTAGCAAGCCTTGCCTTGCTGGTCCCAATCCTCAAATTGATCACTTGATGTAAGTGAGTTTCCCAGGTCTCAGCTTGTAGATGGTTTTTAAGAGAGAGAGAGATCTGTGATTGATGATTTGAAGCTAACATTAGCTCTATGGGCTTATCGTACTTCTTACAAAGTGGTTATTAATTGTACACCATGCAAAATGATATATGGCCAAGAAGCAATTATGCCATGGGAGTTTGTAATTCCTTGTCTGCATGTAGTCTCACAAGAAGGTTGGGACGGTAAGCCTTTAGTTGAGCGTTTATATATCCTTGAGAGGTTAGACGAAGAAAGGTAGTTGGCTGTGAAAAATGCACTTGTGGAGAAAGATAGGAGGAAGAAATGGTTGACCGTCATCTAAAGAACAAAGATATCAATGTTGGTGATAAAGTCCTTATATATGGAGTGCTTAAAGAGAAGAAAAAGTTCAAATATACCGGAAAAGGACCATTAGAGTATGTGAAGTCACCCCACAAGGTACCATGCGTGTGGAAACTCTTGATGGAGATGAAATCATTGGATTCCTCAATGGAAGTAAATTTAAAAGATATTATGATCCTTTAAGCTAAGAGGAGCTACGTGCCATCCATCAAAAAAAGGCAGCCAAGGCACAAGCAGAATTAAAGAAGATACAAGCTCAAGCTGAGGCTAAGGAGAGACAACAACGCATAGGACGCCAAACGAGAGGCCAACCTTGGAGTTACACATAATTTTAAGTTGAAACAAAGGATGATTGGTTGGACTTTGACACACCTCTACGATACCCTATTGAGCTAAGTAGCGCCTATGAGAAAGTGATATATAACGCCTTATTGGACATGGGTGCTAAATATAATATGGTGTCATATGGGATGTGGTGTCAGTTAAGAAAGCCATCTCTATCTGAACAACTATTGGAAGCCCAAGGCTACTATGAAGATTATGGAAAAGGAAAGATCACTTAACACTATACACCTGATCTGGAGCTAGTTAGGGTACCCAAGCGAGAATGGCTTGTTTCGCTCAGCTCAACCATAGAAAAAACAAATGAAGCTTCTTTCTCTTCATTAGTTCATATATGGAAATAGAAGCTTCGACATAATTTTTCACCTACCATTGTATATATCCATACAAACAAGAAAGAGTTTGAACCTCCCGTTGTAAGTTGACCACCTACAACAACGTTGCAAATAAAATCATGGGAGAGTACCTTACCACCCTTGCATCTAGATGAAATGCCTAGGGTGGTCAAAAACTATTGGTCAAAGTCTTCACCCATAAAAACTTGGAACAATTGGTTTCAGAAGGTGATGACATCATTCCAAAAGGCATGATCTACCCAAGGAAGGGGGGAGTGTTTGCTGACATCCATCATTCACTTGCTCCCTTCTTAACCTTCCTCCCTGACCTCTCAATCTCCCAATCTTAGGGAATGTATATATAAAGCCTTATACTCATAAAAATAAAAATAAAAAAGTAAAAGAGCAAGATCCACCAAACAAAAATCTGCAAACCTACAAGCTCCAGATACGACACAAGATCATAAAAACACATTATGCACAAGGAAATGACCTTTTGACATGACCCTTATAATATTTGCACTCTAACCATCATCTATCTGTGTGTATAGATATGGCTAGTATACTAGAGTCATCCACTCCTACCTTGGGTGAGAGATACCCTCTTTACTTTTCACAAGTGTTTCACATAGTCTACTCGATGCTTGCATGTGAATGGGATTTGGTAGATATGCTTGCGTGTGAGAGAAATGTTGAGGAGGTAGAATCGTTGATACATCTCTTGACCACGACTGATCCATACTTAGTAGAGGACATCTCTCTGATTGCATAAGCTTACCCTCTTGACCAAGATGACTATAGACGCCTAGTGACGTTCTTAGTGAACATTTGTGCCTCTAATGATGAGGAAGAGTTACATGATTACACAGATGGCACGTATGGTCTCATGGATGATGACTTTGTTTTTCTTGACGGTGACGAGGATAGGGGTTTAGCCTTAGGGTTACCTCCCCATCTCTAGAATATCTTGTTCCCTTGACTCTCTAGGGGGGGGGGGGCAAATAATCAGGTTAGGGTTTCTTATGTTGTTTGATTGTGTTTAATAAAGGTTGGTGCCTCTTCCCACTGATGTGCCTCCTAGAGGTATTCCTTGTGTTTTCTAGTCTGTACAGGAACGTGTTTCCGTTGTTAGGATTTTGGACTTCATGGAATCTTTCTCTCATTCACTCTTCGAATCGAGCGTGATCATCAACACGACATGTGTTTCTTGTTCATTAGCATTGCCCCTTGTCTTTGTTTTTGCATCCATGTTTTTCTGCTTAAAATGTGATTGATAGCACAATATTCAACATATTTGCTTAGATTAAACATTAGATCCTAGATAATTTTCTGTCATAATCCCTTGTCTAGGTCAAAGAATCAAGCAGTCTCACTAAGCTAGTTTGACCAACTTAGGCAATAGAGATCTTCTCTTAATACCATGGGGAATGCCTTCCCAATAATCAATGGTTACTTTAGGCTCTTAATCCGAAAGTTAAGGCAGCATTGTGTGCAATGTACTAGGGCTTTCTAGTGGGCTTAGTCCCTATTGACCTTTTAGCTTAAGTATTATAAAGGGAGTTTACTAGTGTGATGAGCTTGGGGAGGGTAACATTGTTATATGACCCCCCGAAGTTACAAAATTAAAATGCTGAAAATGAACAAACAAAAAAATCAAAAGTACCACAATGTAAAATTTTATCCCAGCTTGATTTGGTATTTCACTCACATGTATCGCCTATGGTACTAGAGCCCTAGAGGTTCCTAGTGTGGGTGCTTTTTCGTGAAAAGAAAAAAATCCAAGGCATACAAAATAAGAAGACACATCAAAATTGAATCAATGTGAAAAGACTTTGGGGGGTCAAAGCAAACAGAATAAGTCAGGTGATGATTTCATGAGCAATTTCTTTTATTGTAGCTTAACTACAAGGTCTTCTAGGCATAGCCTCTAGTCAGCCTTCGTACATGAAATATTTGGCTCTCGCGATTAAATAGCTTAATTGACCAGAGAAAATTGAGAAGCTTGCCCATGATATTAATAGTTGACCTCTAGTGCCTTTCGACTGTTAAATTAGCGACCCCATACTTGTTTAATTTTTTACCTTTACAATTGCCTTTCGACTGTTAAATTAGCGACCCCATACTTGTTTAATTTTTGACCTTTACAAGTGCTTATGTGTTTGATTATATTACAGTTTGCTGACAAATTGTTTGATAGTCTATATCCAATCAATTTGTGTGCCTACAACTGCATATGCTTTTTAATTGTATATGAGAATGCAATTCTAGTGCCAATTTTGGTTGATTTTGCAGTGATTGAAGAATGCTAAGGACATTCAATCTCGGATGCTCTTCCACATCGACGAATGGGGTTCATAACAATAGCTTCCGAGGACCGAATCTACTTCGGGAAGGGGGGCATGTTAACCCTCACGGACACCCTATCACCTTCGATCGAGGCATATTATTTATTTGATTGAGTCGTGGATTAGGCTTGTCAATCCAACAGGTGTGTAGGTGATCATCAATGAGAGGTACACCACTCATCTTATTTTTATAGTAGTTTTGTAACGACCAACAACTATGGGCGCCCATGTGTAAATGGGCCAAACTCTTATAAAAGGTCCATTTGACCTAAAAATACTCATTCTTGGAGGTGTAAGCTAACAAGTGCTCTTGCTCCATGTCTGTCTCCTTCTCCTTTGTGTGCTCACGTGTCTATGTGTGTGCGTGTGTGTGTGTATGCTTGAGAGAGAGAGAGAGAGAGAGAGAGAGAGAGAGAGAGAGAGAGAGAGAGAGAGAGAGAGAATGTGTGTGATCGAGCATTGTGGCAGCATCGGCTGCGGCAAGGTGGTAGAGCGCAACATCAACGGTGGCTCATTCTTCTTCGCAGCACAAGATCCTTCATGAGACAGAAGCATTGAGTGGTGAGTGACATACAATTGTTTCTTTGAGCTTTCTAGGACTATCTAGTCGTGTGCTTGCAGTCTTTTGAGGCTCGCACACATAGGCAAGTTCCCAACCTCTGACACGTGCGGCAAAGCACACATTGAAGAAAGCTAAAAACTACAACCTTAGATGCTCTTCCACCTTGATGAACAGGCTTCACTTCACTAGCTTTCGAGGAAGAAATTTACATCGGGAAGGGGGACATGTTAATCACTTACGGACACCCTATCACCTTTGACGGATGCCTTATCACTTATTTGAGTCATGGATCAGGCTTGTTAGTCCTATAGGTGCGTAGATGATGGCCGATGAGAGGCGCACCACTTATCCCATTTTTACATGATTTTTGCTATAACTGTCACTGTGGGCACCCATGTGTGAATGAGTCAAATTCATATAAAAGATCCATTTTGACCTAAAATCCTCATTCTTTGAGGTGCATGCTAAAGAAGTACTCTTGCTCTACCTCTACCTTCTTCTCCATCGTGTGCTCATAGAGAGAGAGAGAGAGAGAGAGAGAGAGAGAGAGAGAGAGAGAGAGAGAGAGAGAGAGAGAGAGAGAGAGAGAGAGAGAGAGAGAGAGAGAGAGAGAGAGAAAGTGTGTGTGATCAAGCATTGTGGCTACGACGAGGCTACGACGAGGCAGTTGAGCACGACAGTGACGACTCCTTCTTCTTTGCGGCACAGGATCCTTCACGATGGAAAGCATTGAGCAGTGAGTGACACATCGGGGACACACCATTGCCCCTTTGAGCTTACTAGAATAGTCTACTTGTGTGCCTGCAGCCTTTCAAGGCTCGCACATAGTGTTCTGCAAGTTCCCAACCTCCGACACATGCGGTAAAAGTGCACAAGTATGGGTAATCAAGGTCCATACTATGCGATGACATGGGACATATGGCTCATATAACCCATTTTAGCGCATAGTATGGGTCGGGACTGCCCAAACCATATGGATGGCCTTGAGACTTTGCACAAGTGGGTGTGAGCACCATTTGGGTGGTCAAAAGCCATAAGTTGTGCTAAAATGGACATATTGCTCATACAATCCATTTTAGTTGTTCTATCATGGATTATGATGTGATCATCTGGTATTGTTGGCTCTTTGGTCATGTACATGGGTCTTTATATGGTTTTCTATATTTTCATTTAAATGATTACATTTATGGCCATATATGTGGACCTTCATATGGTCATCGACATTGGTATCCTTTATATATGTGGACCTTTAGCTTTATGGCCATATATGTAGACCTTTATACAGTCATCTACATTGGTATTCTTTTATAATGGATTAGAACATGCTTGTCTATATAGTTTCTATATGGGTGTTTATATGATCCTCTACAAGTGCATCTACAATGTTGTCTTTATGGTAATCTATACAATTGCCTGCATGGATATATACATTAACTTTGTAAAGATTGTTTGTCTACGTGGATCATCAATATGATCGGCTAATGTCATCAATAGGGTCATCTTCATTGCTATCTTTCTATGATGGATTATGATATGATCGTCTTTATAGTGGCTCTATGGAAATCTATATTGGCCTCTATATGGTCGTCTATATTGTCATCTATATGGATTAGCATATGATTGCCTATAATATGGTTGTCTCTATGACTATCTACATGGGAATTCATATAGTCCTCTACATTGGCATCCATATGGTCATCTAAATATAGTGCTATCCTTTTCCATAGACCACATGTATATGGTATTCTATATGGTAAGTTCTATGCTAGTATATATGGTCAGTTCTACGATCTTCTACATAGGCATACATATGGTCATCTATGTGGTTGATGGTATGATCCTCTATATGGTCATCTATATGGTTGCTTATACGATTGCTCCAAGCCCTTTTAAACGGTTTTTTGTATGGTTAACTAGAATTCTATATATATGTTCTTTTAGATTATTTTCTATATCATCATCTTTATTGTCGTATATATGGTCACTAGGTTGGTGTCTACTTAGACAACTAGCTCATCATCCGTGGACAACTAGATTTCCATCAACTAAAATTTAATAAGAAAATTCTTTCTTTATCTCTCCTTATTTATCTCTATATGGCCTTCATGGGTACTCACCAACACTTCTAGGGTGTCAAGGTCACATGCGCCTACACTCTGGTCGTGTGCTAGAGCACAAGCATATAGAGAGTGCCTCTGTTTACACAGACATCCATTATCCCTCCACATTAGGCTCTAGGCCCTCAACAGAGATATAAGGTAGTACTACCCAAGACCCCCACCTAGCAGCTAGTGACTCTACCTCTGACTCAGATGTGATGGAAGGTTACTCTATACAAAACCCTGAGGAAGAAGGACATGCGCCCATCGATGTCGTGCCGCTCCGCTCCCATGACAAGAAAATGAGCAAAGGAATGCCAATCAGGTGTATTTGAATCCTGCATGATTATTCAACGGTTTTAAGGGCTTGCTAGCAAGCCAATTTCTAAGCTAAAAGTGTGCCAGATGGGGCTCTAAGGGCCAAAAGATGTCTTGGTAATGCTAAACAGTGAGTATGCTTGAAGTGGTCATAGCTGAGATTTTATTGATTAAAGATCAAGTACTTGAAGGGATCTACATGCCTGTCTTTACGGCTCGTCAATCGGAGCTACAGGTAAGAAGTTATGATAGTCTTAAGTTGAGTCAGTATAGCAGATCCGTACCGGATTGAGCACCTACTGATAAAAGGTCAAAGATGATAGGAATGCATGGGTCCAAAGTGCTCACTTCCAGGAGCATGTCGGTCTTTCCAGTTTGTCAATCAGGGTTTTGGTTGGCAAGATATGGCTAGTTTAAGTATCACCGAGGGCCGGTTCCGAACCGCGTTGGTCGCCTTGATCAGTCATTTTTGAGCATTAGATAGATTCTAGAAAATGGAGCCGTCAGAGTTAAATTTGTGGCAACTGATGGCCAGTATACAGGCTTAATGCAGTGGGGTGGTCGATATGTATACCAAATGTGGTGCCCTTGAGCAAGCTAAGGCCATTCACCACTTATGGCCACCCAATGGCCATGGACGCCTAATTGTTTAGCTTGGGATTTCTTTGTTTGGCAATGCTTTGAGCTGCTATGCATGCCAAATGTGATGCCAATCAAAAGCCTCCCAAAGCAAGATAACAAAGGCCAGCCGCCCTCATTAAAAATAAAATTGGCTGCCCAAATAACTTAAGGGATTTTTTTAGTGTGTAAATAAGGAGAAAAAAGAAGGGCATGGTGGGCAACAGAGGGCCGCAGGCAGTGAGGAGGGAGGTAGAGCTTGTGCTGGCCAGCTCAAGCATCGGCTGAGGTTGTCGTAGAGAAGGAAAGCGAAGAGCAGGATGGTGCACCCCTTTTCGGCATAGTTTCCGCAGGATTTCGTGCAAGTCGAAATCCAGCCTGCCACGTCATTGAGTGGGTACCCATTAGTGACGTCGCTAATGGGTAGGCCCTTTTTAGCAAGGGAAAAAAAAGCCATGCAATCTATATAAGAGAAAGAGACGGCTCTCTTAGTCTCTCTCGTGTGTTTGGAATTCTCTCCCCTTTCTTGGAGCTCTCTCTCAAGGAGCAAGCAAAGCTCTCGTTTTCTTAATCTCGCTTAAGCCATATTCCTAAGCTCTCTAATCCTTAAGCGTAATCTTAAGCTCATGAGCCAAGCCTAAGCTTGATTTCATTAAGCTTTCTAAAACCAAGCTTTCCTAAGCTCTAATCTCATTACCCAAGCCTAAGTCGGATTATCATAAGCCCGCTTAAGCCAAGCCAAGCAAAGCTCTTGATCTTATTAAGCTCAATTTCTTAAGCCAAACCTAACCTCGCTCTCAATAGCCAAGCTTAAACCTTGATCTCCTTAAGCCAAACCTAAAGCTCTCAAAGCTAAGCTCTCAAAACCAAACTTCCCTAATCATTAGCCACCATAACCTTAAGCCATAAACCTGAGCCACAATCGTAAGGCAAATCGAAATTCCTAAGGCCGTTCAAAACCGAAGCTCCCATAGCCATAGTGGAAGGTAAATCGATTCTCTTTCAATCTTGAAGCAGCAGGAGGGAACAAATCAGATCAGTAATGATTGTCTCGATTAGCACTTGGATTAAGACAGTTTCAACCTTGTAAGGAGCATAAACGCCTCCATTAACGATTGATTAATCATGGATACTGTTGATTATTTGGTTTATGTTAAACTATTTGTTTATAGCTCTGTTCCCATTAATTGTGTCTGCTGCAACTCTTTTCCTCGCACCTTTCACAGCCAGAGGCCCTATGCCTTCGCGAATCACCTTTCAAATACGAATCCCCCGACATTCTTGGTGAACCCGACGCGAAGCAAGCCGGGGTGAGTAATGTTTGTGGAGAAAGATGTCGACACAGCAAGAGGCAGCCATGCAACAAATGATGCAGTAGTTTGTTGCTTACATGCAACAACAACAGGCTACCCAACAACAGTATAATTTGCAAGAGAGGATTCGTAAATCTTGGCACATAGTTACCGAGAAATTACAACGATTTGAAGGCTGGGATATTAGCAAGTTTGCAAACATCTACGAGCAAGCAATGGAAGATAATGGAATCGATGATTAGAATGCAGTGGAAGGATTCCATTTAATTGCGGTGCTGGATTTAGGAGTCGAATAAAAGAGATTCAGGCGGTTCAAGGCCCGAATTGGCAGGACTTCAAGAAGGCGCTCCAGGAGGAATACTTTCTTGAGGATTCACAGAGAGTAACCAGACAAAGCTTTATGAAGTGGGTGCATAAGAAAAACAAAAATCTATCTGCACGAGAATTATTACAAGAATTTGAAAAGAAATTCGAGCAAACTTCCTCGACAGAACGACGTTCAATGAAGGATCAGAAGGTTGAACTATTTATTCAGGCTACTGATCCATGAATTCAGAAGAGTCTAGTGCAGTTGATGTTGGAGGATTCAACAGGAGAATTGGGCTTAACATCCGATAGGAAGATAGTCACTGAAGCAGTAAACATAATCGTGAAACGACAGATGAGAGTTGATAAGCTGATCGTGGCCGACATCATGGATGTTGTGGAAGAGGAACCTAAGGAGAAAACAACCTCAGCCATACCCAGAGTGGAGGAGCCAGTTCTTGACGAATTGGTAAAAGGTATTCAAGAATTAAATTTGAATTTTAAAGCTGTAAAATTTGAAGGGCTAGCTACAAAGGGGTCTACTTTTGAGCCTACACAGCAGCCTTCACGCAAAGGCTAGGACCAATGCATGTGGTGTGATAGTGAAGACCACAAGTATGTTAAAGAATGTGATGAATTTGATGAAGCTTACAAAAGGAACATGGTTTTTTGGAAGGACAAGAAGATTCACCTTAGGGCAACATGTGAGATGCTCCGCCTGAACTTCGATAGGGGCGACATGAAAAAGATACTTGAAGAGATCCAGCATAATGTTGCTCTTGTGGAAGCAGCTACATATGGGCTGCAAGTCTGCGGGAAGGGTGATGATGATGGTGCAGGTACCAAGGGTCAATTGTGGCCTTATGCTTTGAAGACAGCAGAAACAGGGAAGGTAACTTATGGGAAACTACGACAAGTAGGGAATTCAATTCGAGAAACCACAGGGTGGACTGATCTAGTGGATTCCCTCTCAGTGTATGCATTCATTGCGAAGTCTCAAGCTAATGAGGCTATGGTGGAGGAAAAGCGGAAAAGAGATGAAGAAGCTCCTGGGATAGCGAAAAGGACAACAAGATTTGATAGCAAAAAGAAGAAGGACCTTCTCCTAAGCCCGCTCCTGAAGTGGTGATGGAGGATGCACCCAAGGAAAAAAATCAAGGTAAACCCAAGGGACCCTCGTATAAGCTTAAATCTGACATTGAATTAGCTACAGTTTAAAGAAAGTTTTTGAAGAGCGCATTCGGAATAGCAAAGTGGAGCTCACATTGGGTGATATTTTGGGTATTGCCAAACGCGAGTTTCACGAGGAGATAATAGATATTATCAAAAGAAAGTGGCAGATATCCAATGAACAGGAGCCGGAGTCAGTTAAGAGCCAGGCAGTTCACCACATTGAAGCAATTTTGGATGACTATGAAGAGTATTTGGCAGATCTTGAAGAAGAAGAAGAGTCGAGGTCTGTGGCGGTGTCAAATCCAACTGTACCAGAGGCAAAGCATGTTCATTTCAATGAAGATGAAGATAATGAAAGTATACCAAGGAGTCACTTTTCAAGGACTCATTGGGCAAACTCATTGGGCAAGAGCAACAACCGAAACTGTTGCTTGGCGACATTGAAGAACTGGTCTTAGCATTAATAGATCATGGATCGGAGATCAATTTGATGGCAAAAAACTTGCACAAAAAGGGGAAATGGCCTATTGATGTGGACCATGGTTGGCGGATTCTAGCTGCCAATATGCTTCCAGGCGACTTCTATGGTGCATGTGCCAATGTTAAGGTAACTGTAGGGGATGTCTGTGATGAGCAAAATTTCTTTATACAGGAACATTCCTCTTATCCATTAATTTTGGGGCAACCCTACATTACGGCTGTGTGAATGGAAACCAAGGTGTTGGATGATGGCTCGGCCTATGCCAGGGCTTGAAGCCAAGATGGTAAGAAAGGAGTTAAATTCTTGACTGTATGTGTTGACCATGTGTCATAATAATCAATATCTAATTCTCCTAAATGATTTTCTCATATTAAACTGATCATTTAATGTGGGGAAGTGCCAAGGGAGAAAAAGCTAGAATATTGGTTAAGTTAGCAGACCGGCCACAGTAGGGATCCAAAGGAGGGAAAATAGGGATCCAAAGGGGGGGCCATCTGCAAAAGAGCCATGTGAAACAATGGGCCAAAAAGACCCTAAGGTTCAGCCCATTAAGACTTCCAAAATGCTAAGGTTCCAAAATTCAAAGGTTGTGTCCAAAGGTTAACCCTAGGGAAAATTGGATGCTTAGTGTGAGCTCAAAAAGTCTTTGCATATCCCTACATGGGAGGGGGCGAGCCCCAAAGCTAGGGGATGAGAGAGAAAGCTACACACACACACACTGGCTCCCTTTACACAAAGGGAATGAGGGACACATGTCAGCTCCCTAGGCCAGATGCCCACAAGGTGTGCCCAATTCCTATTGGAAGACCCTTGAAGTGGACCAATGAGAATTAAGCTAGAGTAAATCTAGTTTAATTAATTTAAAAACATTTAATAAAAGAAACCAATAAGAATTAAGTGTCCTAGAAGACTATTGGGCAGTCTCCCAAGGGGTCCAATGAGCATTCAGGAGCCCCATGGCTTGCCTGATTCCTATTGGCCAGGAGGCAAAGGGGTCCAATGAGAGTTTAGTTTAATTATTTAATTACCTAAAGCTCTCACAAAAGGGGAAAGGGGGACACATGTCAGAAGGCTATCACTTATGCTGCTTAATCCCTATTGGCTTGACCTGGGGAGGTCCAATGAGGCAAAAGCCAGCCTAACTTAGCAGCTAGGGCTCGCCCAAGAGAGAGAGGGGGCTGATTTTTGCTTGGCATTGACACACACACTCTCACACTTGACCATGTGTGAAGGGAAAATACTCTATCTCCTCCCAAGCTTTAATGGAGAGCTCATCACCTACTCCAAGCTTGTGAGATAGAAGCCTACATCAACACTCTCTTGGCATGTGGATGCAAATCCAACCAAGAGCCAAGCTTCAATGCATGCTCATCTTCTCTACCAAGCTAATTACTAAGCTAAGCTATGCTAATATGAGTGATTATGTGAGGAGATGTACTTCTTTCTCGTAAGATACTTCTTTTTCCTCTCAATCTACTCTCATACCCTGCTAGCTCTCACCATCTTCGAAGGTGTGTGAGGTCTTGGGTCTGAGAACGGGGATAATTCAAGTTGTGTTTGATTAAGTGTTTTGCTTGATGTATGAAGCTTCCATCTTCATTGCACTAGCTAGTCTTGAAGGAACACAAAGAATTGTATTGTACAATGTCTCTCTTGATGGGAGAAACCATAATACAAAGCCTTTTGGAGGGGGGACCGGCTCCATGCAAATCCGGTCCTCAACTGTTGTCAATAGCTTAATTGCTCTCTCTTTTGAAAGTATTGTCGATGCTATCTAACTAGGTGTTATGCTTTTTGTTGCTCTCTCCACCCAAGCACTCTTGTAATTCTCATTAGGAATCAACTCTAATGAAATGCCCACTATGTTCATGCTAAATTCCGCTACACAAAAGATTTTAGGCCATTAAATGTTACATTGGTATCAGAGCTCAAGGTTTCTCTTTTCTTGCTCAAGAAGGGAGGTCCTCAAGCTAGCTACAAATGGTTGGTATTATTAATTGCCTGTGAGTAAGTAGAATAGGGATTTTTCAGCCTTGCAGTGCGCCTGCCTTTGTGCAGTTAACGGGGCATCACCGTCGAGAGCTATGGTCTTAATAGTGGAGTCCCTACGGGGCTTGCCTACGGCTTAACCACTATTGAGCTATTAGAAGCTTGACAGGAGCCGGTGCTGTTTTGGTGTCGAAAGACCCTCTCTTCTATTCCTTGCAATTAATGGTATTCGAGCCGCGGGTACAGTAGCTTGAGTGCTTTTTCTAAAGGGGTAAAGAGGAGTAGCAACTAGGGCTTGAAGTGCCAAAGTACACCTAAAAAGTTTACACCTAAAAGTTGTTAGAATGGTTGACAATATTAAAGAGAGTGAAATTAATGTTGATAACTTTGATTTTGCTCATGAGCAACCTACTAATGATGCTTCAATGCTTGTTAATTATCTTGTTTCTAGGCTTCAACAAGCCATGGGCAATCCATCTCTCCAAAGTGAAGTGCAACGGCAACTCCGTGCTCACGGGATTCTCCAAGCTCATCACCATGACGAGAGAACACCTAGGAAGCCTCCCTGTGAGACTACCAAAAGAGGTCTCTCTCCGATTCGGGAAGAAGAAGAGAATCCATATGAAGGGCTCAAGAACTTACTTCTTGATGATGCATCTCCTTCCCAAAGGAGAACTCAAGAGCCCCCACCGAAGGAAAGAGAAAGAAGCGAGTCTCCCGCCACCTCGGCGGAGATGGCTCCACGAAGACGGCAGGCTAAACGCTCTCCATCACCACCAAAGCGGAGAAGACCATCACACTCTTCTCCACGCCATAATTCAAAGAGGGATGATAAAAAGCAAGAGAAGAAAAAGGCGAGAAAGAGGACACCCTCTTCTCCATCTTCTTCATCCTCTTCCTCTCATGAAAGCTATGGTGAAGACGACAAAGATCAAGACAAGAAAAAGGCGAGAAAGAGGTCACCCTCTTCTCCACCTTCTTCAAATTCTTCATCTTCTGAAGAAAGTGATGGTGCAACTTTTGAACCATCAAAAAGAAGAGGCCATAGAAAATCCTATGCCGCATGGAAGAGGTCGTCCAAGCTGAAGAAATTCAAAGAGGGAGGGAAGAGCATCTCTTTCCTTACCTATGATGGCACCTTCGGTGCTACAGACAAGGTTTTGGCCTTTATCCAGCAATTCGATGCGGCGTTTGGAGATGAGGGCTTCACGGAGTCCTCTAAGCTACGCCATGTAGCTATGCACTTTCAAAAGTCCGCCAGACAATGGTGGTCTAGCCTACGAGCCAACGGTGAAGCTCCACGAACATGGAAGGCTTTAAGAGCTTCCATTATGAAGCAGTTTTTGGCCACCGATGCCAAAGACAAAGTACTCACCGAATGGCGAAGCTTAAAGCTCTCTCCCAATGAATCCATCCACAAATATGTAGACAAGTTTTGGGACCTACAACTCAAAGCCACTGTCTTCAAAAAGTTGGATTTTGGAGAGCAAAAGCAACAATTTTGTGCGGGCTTAACCGAAGAAATGGCGGAGTATGTCAACTCCCAAAGGCCACGTACCATATCGGCGGTAATACACCATACTATGGTGGCCTCGCGAATCAATTTCCAAACGGGAGGTAAAAGAAATAATAAGCCCCCGGAAAACAAGGGTTCCAATGAGCCTAAGGGGAAGGACAATGTCCAAAAGTCTCCTAAGGGCAAATCCAACAAAGCCAAAGAGAAGGGAGTTTACAAAGGAAAGAATAAACTCTCTCCTGAAGAGCTTGAGCGTTATCGTAAAGATAACCGGTGTTTCAAGTGCGGCGAACAAGGGCATGCGTACCGCGCTTGTCCCCAAAAGAACAACCGCCAAGATCCTCCTAGAGCTTCTTTGGTTGAAATCCAAGAGGAGGAGATTCCCCAAACTCACCACAAAGGATCTCCTCTATGCCATGCTTGGGGAAAGGTAAGAGAACATGATGCTTTTATTCTCTTTGACCCTGGTTCTACTCACAATTTTATATCTATGGAGTTAGCCACCAAGCTAGGCATACAATCCTACGAGATGGGAGATATCCTACCCGCAGACAGTGCCTTCAAGGGGAAAGAAGCTTCAGTCACTCCCTTAATCGGGAAATTGAGGCTTCATGTCCAAGGCTATGTGGACAAAGAGGATTTCTTTATCTCTCCTCTCAAGCATGAGGATGTAATCCTAGGGGCACCATGGTTTGACCGTCTGGCTGCCCATGTTAAATTTCCTGAAAGGAGAATCTCCTTTAAGTTCAGGGAAAAGGACATGTATATAGATGCTAGGGAGATGGGTAACACCATCCCCATTGTACATACACCAGCTTTCAACAAGTCAATAAAGAGCTCTATTTCCGTGTACATGATTTTTGTTAAAGATTCTCAAAATGAACCTAATGCTTTAGCAAAAGAAAATAAAAGCAACCAAAAGGAATTAGAGTTATCCAATTTTCTCAAGGGGTTTCAAGATGTCTTTATTGACGACATCCCTTGTGAGCTACCTCCTAAACGAGGTAATGACGACCATGCAATTGAACTTCTTCCAGGAAGTTCACCGCCTAACAAACCTCCTTATAGAGTTTCTCAAGCTCAACAAGAGGAGATTATGCGGCAAGTGCATGAGTTAATTGAGAAGGGCATGGTTAGGCCTAGCTCATCTCCATTTTGCTCACCTGTGCTATTAGTGCAAAAGAAAGACGGCACATATCGTATGTGTGTCGACTATAGAGCACTAAATAGGATCACTATCAAAATAGGTTTCCCGTTCCACGGGTAGAAGACCTATTTGATAAGCTACAAGGATCGACCTACTTCAGTAGGATTGACCTAAAAAGTGGCTATCATCAAATAAGGATAGTTGATCAAGACATTGTAAAGACCGCATTTCGTACTACATTTGGTCTTTACGAATACATTGTCATGCCTTTTGGCTTGACTAATGCACCAGCCACATTTAACCGCTTGATGGAGAAGCTGTTCAGACCTCATCGAACCTTCACTGGAGTGTTCTTTGATGATATTATCATCTACTCTAATTCATTAGAGGAACATAAGCAACACCTCCAGGTAATATTTCAAGTTTTAAGAGAGAATAAACTTTATGTTAATCGAAAGAAAAGTGAATTTTTCTTGCAAGAGATTCAATATTTAGGTCACATTATCTCTCAAGATGGAATCCAAATGGATCCATCCAAGTTAGAGGTAATAAAAGGATGGCCTAAACCAAGGAATCTTCATGAACTAAGAAGCTTTATAGGTATGTGTGCATACTATAGACGCTTCATAGAAAAGTTCTCACAAATTGCGGGACCATTACATGACCTAACAAAGAAAAATGTTAGGTATACGTGGTCTGCTAAGGAGAACAATGCTTTCGAAAAGCTTAAAGAAAAGCTTATCTCTCAACCTGTGCTTACACTACCGGATCTCTCAAAACCATTTGAGGTCCAATGTGATGCTTGTGGTGATTGCCTTGGGGCTGTTTTGCTCCAAGAAGGGCACGCCATAGGCTATGAGAGTCGAAGGCTCGACCCTGTTGAGCAAGCTCTAGGCATATACGAAAAAGAACTCCTTGCAGTTCTACATGCCTTAGACTCATGGAAGCACTATTTATTGGGGACTCCTTTCATTCTGCGAACGGATCACCAAAGTCTTAAGTACTTCATGACGCAGACCAAGCTCTCCGACAAACAAATGAGGTGGGCAAATTTCCTTTCGCAATTTCATTTTCATATTGCTCACATTGCTGGCAAGCATAATCAAGTAGCCGATGCACTCTCAAGACGACCGAGAGTGAATGCGGTTTCCATAGCAACTCACAATGATCTATCTTCAATGATAGATGAGTATGCTATTGATCCCGATTTTAGAGATGTGATTTCAGCCCTTGCATTAGGGAAGAAAGAAGAACCATTTACTTTACAAGATGGTTATCTTCTCTATGGCAATAGACTATGCGTTACTAACTCACTACGTGAGAAAGTAATGTACGAATCTCATGCTCCCCCATATGCGGGGCATAGAGGGATTCAGTCTACCCTAAAGGGAATTGAAACATATTTCTATTGGCCTACCATGAAAGTGAACATACATGAGTATGTTTCCAAATGTGTGGTATGTCAAAAGACAAAATTTGATAGATGGAAGCAAATTGGATTGCTTCAACCCTTGCCAATCCCTAATTCACCGTGGGAGAGCATATCCATGGATTTTATCTTTGGATTGCCTAAGTCTATCCATGGGAATACGGGAATATGGACGATAGTAGACAGGTTCAGTAAACAAGCTCATTTTATACCTGTCAAAAAGACTATCAAAGCCCATCAAATGGCAACCCTCTTCATTTCACAAATTTTCAAGTACCATGGCTTGCCAATGTCCATAGTGTCGGATAGAGATCCTAGAATGACCAGTAATTTCTGGAAGGGTCTCTTTGAGAATTTAGGAACAAGGCTAAACTTCTCTTCGGCCTTTCATCCACAAACTGATGGCCAAAGTGAAATAGCTAACCTAACTATTCTCGATCTACTAAAAGCCTATGTAAAGGAAGTAGATCAAAGATCCCAATGGGAGAAGTACTTACCCTTAGTAGAGTATGCTTACAATAACACTGTACATACTTCTACAGGAAAAGCACCTTTCGAGGTAATTGAGGGAAGATCAAAAAGTCCCTTGCTACTTAAGGTACATGGGAAGATCTTCGCTGCAGATGAGTATAGCCGAGACCTACAAGAATCTTTCCAAAAGATTAAGGATGCTATCTCTATCTCACAGCAAAGGCAAAAGGCTGCTGCTGACAAGCACAGAAGAGC
This sequence comes from Adiantum capillus-veneris, assembly GCF_014529385.1. NCBI lineage: Eukaryota > Viridiplantae > Streptophyta > Polypodiopsida > Polypodiales > Pteridaceae > Adiantum > Adiantum capillus-veneris. The sequence goes on along the minus strand of NC_140942.1, from coordinate 102,370,294 downwards.
CCAAGCCTTTAAAGAAAACGATTGGGTCTTGTTAAAGTTTCCCAAGGCTCGATTAAGGCACACGACGGGCAAGAATCCTACGGGCCACCAAAAGTACTATGCTAAACTAGCAAAAAGGTACTATGGTCCCTTCCAGATTCTTAGGCCAATCAATGAGATGGCCTATCAACTTAAGTTGCCCAATCATTGGCTCATACACAATGCTTTTCATGTGAGCCTTTTAAAGCCTTACAAAGGAGAGCCACCTCAAGAACCAACTATTGAAGACCCACCGGAGATCGAGGACCACGAGGAGGTGCTGCAGCCCGAGTCCATTCTCCGACATGAAGACAAGGTATTAAGAGGCGGTAAGACTATCAGACGATATCTTATTAAGTTTAAGAATTATCCTTTTGAAGATGCTAGATGGATGCAAGGCATACAATTAAAGGATAACCTAAACCTTGTCAATGCTTACAATGCTTCCCAAGAGTAAGCAAATGTACAAAATGTTAAAAATGAACAAAAATTTTTGTCTTATAAGACTCTCTTTTTCTTGATTTGTGCACAAAAATGAAGTAGTATGCATGCTTAGATCAAGTTTGTGGAGACGACGTCTCCCAAACACCAAGTAGAGCTTGTCACTCTACTATGGAAGACTGATAGGACTAATGTGCAGACATGCTTGCGGCAGCCTCAGGCTCTCAAGCGCCAAATGGACTAGTCATCCATTATGGAATGATGTCGTAGGGTAACATAGGGATCCTCTACCCGCTAAGAAAAGGACTCATGCATATGCTTTATCTTCTCTACACCATAGTCGAGGACGACTATGATTTCAAGAGAGAGGTAATGTCATAATAATCAATATCTAATTCTCCTAAATGATTTTCTCATATTAAACTGATCATTTAATGTGGGGAAGTGCCAAGGGAGAAAAAGCTAGAATATTGGTTAAGTTAGCAGACCGGCCACAGTAGGGATCCAAAGGAGGGAAAATAGGGATCCAAAGGGGGGGCCATCTGCAAAAGAGCCATGTGAAACAATGGGCCAAAAAGACCCTAAGGTTCAGCCCATTAAGACTTCCAAAATGCTAAGGTTCCAAAATTCAAAGGTTGTGTCCAAAGGTTAACCCTAGGGAAAATTGGATGCTTAGTGTGAGCTCAAAAAGTCTTTGCATATCCCTACATGGGAGGGGGCGAGCCCCAAAGCTAGGGGATGAGAGAGAAAGCTACACACACACACACAGGCTCCCTTTACACAAAGGGAATGAGGGACACATGTCAGCTCCCTAGGCCAGATGCCCACAAGGTGTGCCCAATTCCTATTGGAAGACCCTTGAAGTGGACCAATGAGAATTAAGCTAGAGTAAATCTAGTTTAATTAATTTAAAAACATTTAATAAAAGAAACCAATAAGAATTAAGTGTCCTAGAAGACTATTGGGCAGTCTCCCAAGGGGTCCAATGAGCATTCAGGAGCCCCATGGCTTGCCTGATTCCTATTGGCCAGGAGGCAAAGGGGTCCAATGAGAGTTTAGTTTAATTATTTAATTACCTAAAGCTCTCACAAAAGGGGAAAGGGGGACACATGTCAGAAGGCTATCACTTATGCTGCTTAATCCCTATTGGCTTGACCTGGGGAGATCCAATGAGGCAAAAGCCAGCCTAACTTAGCAGCTAGGGCTCGCCCAAGAGAGAGAGGGGGCTGATTTTTGCTTGGCATTGACACACACACTCTCACACTTGACCATGTGTGAAGGGAAAATACTCTATCTCCTCCCAAGCTTTAATGGAGAGCTCATCACCTACTCCAAGCTTGTGAGATAGAAGCCTACATCAACACTCTCTTGGCATGTGGATGCAAATCCAACCAAGAGCCAAGCTTCAATGCATGCTCATCTTCTCTACCAAGCTAATTACTAAGCTAAGCTATGCTAATATGAGTGATTATGTGAGGAGATGTACTTCTTTCTCGTAAGATACTTCTTTTTCCTCTCAATCTACTCTCATACCCTGCTAGCTCTCACCATCTTCGAAGGTGTGTGAGGTCTTGGGTCTGAGAACGGGGATAATTCAAGTTGTGTTTGATTAAGTGTTTTGCTTGGTGTATGAAGCTTCCATCTTCATTGCACTAGCTAGTCTTGAAGGAACACAAAGAATTGTATTGTACAATGTCTCTCTTGATGGGAGAAACCATAATACAAAGCCTTTTGGAGGGGGGACCGGCTCCATGCAAATCCGGTCCTCAACTGTTGTCAATAGCTTAATTGCTCTCTCTTTTGAAAGTATTGTCGATGCTATCTAACTAGGTGTTATGCTTTTTGTTGCTCTCTCCACCCAAGCACTCTTGTAATTCTCATTAGGAATCAACTCTAATGAAATGCCCACTATGTTCATGCTAAATTCCGCTACACAAAAGATTTTAGGCCATTAAATGTTACACCATGCCAGGAACAAGGATAGTCTATGTGATCATCCAAGGCCAAATATACGCAAGGAATTTAGAGAACACAGGTTTGCACAGGATTTTCTTAGAGTGCCATTATAAAGCGGGACTATGATGATACAAGTGAGGAGAAGTTCTCGCAAAGAGAAGCTTTCTCTTTGGGGTTTTTGGGGTTAACATCTGAAGGTTCACTATCTTTCAGGAAATTTAATGATTTGCCAAAGTAGGAAAAACAGTATGTTTTAGGTACTCAAAGTGAATTGCAGGGATGTGATGTGCTTGAATCAGATGATGTGATTTCAAGAATCTTTGAAGAGGTATCTTATGTAGATACTATGTCAGAGCTTGAGGAGATCAGGCAACACAGGTTACAAAGCGGAATTGAAGTGGTTAAGGTCCACTCAATCGACATGTATGATGAGTTAGGTATATATGAAGCACTTATGCATATTGAGGATGATTCAAGTGAAGCAGACGAAGCACAGGTAGAGACGAAATACAAGACAAAATACAATACAGGTGAGGCCAGTGGCTACCAAAAGGAAGTGATGGGATGATCAAGGAGGCTTCTCGACAGCCTATACTCAGGAATCCAAAGAACATAGGGCATATATTTACTAAGGAGACATTCCAACAGCTGAAGGTTGGAGAAGATGGTTTCCACAATGCAGAGGAGATCAAGTGTTTTCAAGGTATGCTCAAAAAACATGGTAAAGCTTTTTCTTTTGAGCCAAGTGAGATTGGATGTGTGGATCCAAGTGGTGTTTCACCTATGGTTATTTTCATTGTTCCTCACATGCCATGGAGCTTATGTCCTATTCCAGTTCCTAAAGCTCACTTGCCGAAGCTTATAAATTTGCTTAATGAAAAGTTTCAAATGGGAATTTTGGAGCCATCATGTGCACCATATTCCAATCGATGGTTTACTGTTCCAGAGAAAAACGGTACATTAAGGTTCATTCAGGATATGCAACCAGTTAATAAAGTAACAATCCGCAATGTGGGTATTGGCCCAATTGTGGATGAATTTGCTGAGGCCTTTGCAGGTAGATCTATTTACTCTATGGGTCATATTTATTCAGGATATAATCAATTCTAGTTAGCTTTGGAGAGCAGGGATCTTACTTCAATGCGTACTCCTCTTGGTTTGGTAAGGATGTGCACTTTTCCACAGGGTGCTACTAATTCTGTAGCTCATATGATGAACGGTATGGATAAGGTATTAAGGGACTTTATCCCACATGTTACTATGCCTTTCATTGATGATCTACCTATTAAGGGCTGTGAAGAAGGGTCAAAAGTATTTGGAAGGTAGCAGGGGCATTGGTTAAGCCAAAAGCCATAACGCGAAATGCAAACACTCCAAATTGTGTTATAAAAGTAGTTTTAGCTTGGTCCTCTAGTGCAATTGTGATTCGATTGTAGCTAGAGTACCCATCTAAAAAGCTATAAGATTCCTTCTCTACAACTCTTTCAAGCATATGTTTCGAATATGGCGAGGGGTAATGGTCTCTCCTAGTGGAAGCATTGACCTTCTTGAGATCCACGCACATTCTGAGTTTTCCATTCTTTTTTGGCACAATAACTATTGGAGACACCCATTTTGAGTGCTCAATAGGGTATATGAATCCGCATTTGACAAGCTTTTCAATCTCTTCTTGAACAATCTTTGCATATTTAGGATTCATTGGGTAGGGTTGTTACTGGATTGGTTGCCATGCTGTGTTGCACCACGGAAAGTGGAACACCTTTCATATCAGGATATGTCCAAGAAAATATATCCTTGAACTCCTTGAGAAGCTCCTTAAGTACATATTCCTTAGTCTCTGTCAAATATTTGGCAATCAAAACAAGTTTGGACTCCTCACTTGGGTTTGCTTGCTCTATTTCCTTGGACCATCATAGAATCCATTACTTCCATCGATAGGTGTTCTCTAGGCCTTTATATACACAACCTTACGCTCCTTCATGGTGTAGGATTTAAAATGCTAAGGTGCAGGATGTAAATCTGTGGGGTCTTGTTGTTCTATGACTATGATTTCTCTTCCGCTTCCTTTTTTTGTTGAGCTAGCTCTTGATTTTGTCGTCTCCTTATAGTACGACTCAACTCTGGCTTCTCTGTAGCTTCTTGCTATTCAATGTCAAAGGGTTGTGGACTGCACCACATGACATTTTGAAGGTATTCAACCCAATTATTACCAACTTTTGATGAGCATCACATGTCCCCACATAATTAATCCATTCTCTGGGCGATAGATTTCTTTTCATTTATCCTAGCATTCACGTTTGCTTGATATCCTCACCTCGTATATCTCTTACTTCTCTTGTTTAATTTTTGATTATAACCTTCCTCCAATGAAGAGTCACTAGATGAATCGCTACTCGTGTCTTATCCTCTCTCGGATAGATTGTCAATTAGGGTACTGTTGGGCTCCGTATGGTTCGTTTCCATATTTGCACAAATATTCAATTGAGATTCTTCGTCCTCAGAGTCAGTTTCAATTGATGATCCAGAATCCAAATCATGTGAGCTATAGTCTTTTGAGACGCTATTGGCTTCAGTGTCAATCAAGCCTTCACCTTGTAGGTCCCCGCAAGCTATATGCATTGCTCCTATCATATTTAAAGGTATGAGTTGTGGCACTTCATCCCCCTCAGGTGTTACCCAGGTTGTTCCCTATTTTCCCAAGTGTCTATGGTTGCTGCCAGGTGGATCCAATGCACATTGTCAGACTCAGTCATCCCAGGTAGAACTTCCATATAAGGGGAATCTTCCCCAACATCAGTGTCCTTTTTACACGTGTAACAATACTGCAATGGGGCCGAGTGAGTTGTGGTGTCAGATCTATGATCAATTACAAATCTGTTTCCTAGAGGATGTTCTCAACCGGTTACAAGATCAACTCGAATGACAGAGTCTTGAAACTACAAGTAGACATGGTTTTTAGACCAGTCATGCACCAATTTTGCTTCCCTCATGAAAGGACGTCCTAAGATCATCTCCGATGACATAGTGCGCTTAGAAAAATCCATAACAATGAGGGTATACCTTATTTTGTATCCAAGGACCTTGATCTTGAGATATTCTATTATCCGAATAGGTTTAACAATAGTCCCATTGTCCATCTTTACCACTATGTTTGTAGTCCCAAGGTGAGGTCTTCCCATAGGTTCCTAGAAATTTTTAGCTACAATGCTAATACCATTACCAACATCAAGGATTCCCTTCATAGTTAATCCCTTGGTAGTGGTTGGTATGGTCGCATTGGATTCATTTCCTTCAAAGAATTGTCCCAACTTGTTAACATGTATTTCAATAAAAGAGTTCTCATCTAGCTTGGGTTGTGGATCTAAGTGTTCCTCCTCTATTGGCACCTCCCTAGATCCATCCATCTATGAAAATTGTAGTAGCCCAACTTTTAGTTCTCCATTGAGGAAAGCTCGAAGAGCTAAGAATAGCTCGGGGTATCCATATAGTTTAGACATGATGGTGGTTCTAACTTCTAAAGTATCACATGAAATCCATCAATTTGGAAATATTTAATGGCACTTTTTGGGCTTCAGTCCCTTGACATGGGGAAGATGGGATCTCCATTTCTTTGATAGTGTCAGGTAATTTCTCTATAAACATTCTCTCCAACAAGAAGGGAGTACGCCCACTTCTCAATGGCTTAAAGTCACTTGCTTCTTGGATGACACTAGGTACGGCTAGTGGTCTATGGTCTTTGTGAGGTTGATTTTGCATAGGGAACAATGTGTCTGTAATTTGGATCTGCCTAGGTGCTAGCTCTAGATCCCTTTGGGTCTCTTCTACCAAACTCATTAATTTCTTGACTCGCTTGATCTCCCCTCGATCTTCTCTATATGGTTTGGATAAGTTCCTATCTTCTTCTTGGGTTCCTTGGATCCTGTGGCCACTGTGGCTCATGATGATCTTGTTTGTTTCTTTCCTAGTTGACCATTTTAGTCTTCATTGTCTCATTTGAATCAGAATCCTCTTTAGCGTTGTTCATATACACGGGGTCGTCACCAGTCCCTATGTTGGTCTTTGAACTAGGGTCTAACTTTGCTGATTTTTTTGATCTCTTCCTTCGTGTTTTCTTCTTCTTCTGAGATTGGGGAATTGATGCTGTGTCTTTCTTCAAGAATATAATTTTGGTTTTGGAGCATCGATCGTGTAAGTACATTTACTGGTACCACAGGTGTACTTTGTGATGGCTCCTTGGTAACCTTAATTAAGTTCAATGGTGTGATGTTTGGTGCATTTGGATTATTAGGACATTGTGTTAGCAGTAAGCTAACTTGGATAACATTTTTTGGAGCTTTTATTGTAAAAACACTTATTATTTTGAGGAATTGGGAATGTTGTAACTCCTACTTTCCAGATAAACAGTGTAATTGATGAGTCGGGGCTACAAGCTTCCATATTGTACCAACTTGTCTTTAGTTAAAGCTCCCAAATTATTAGCTTTGACCATAAAAACCTTGGATAAGGTGTAAATGCCAATTTTTGTAAGTATTTTAGAGGTTTTTGGATAATAGAAACACAGAGTGAGCTAACGGCGCTCACTTCTCTCCTTCTCGCGCTTCCTACTTCCTTCTTGGTTGTCACATGGCAGTGCCGTTTGTTGCGTTGCAACCGCAAGTAAGAGCTCTACACATTGACATAATAATTTCATGGTAATTTTTACCATATACATGTGGTAGTGATGTGTGTGAACACACTAGGACCACCGGGGCATTTTTCCCCTCTTTAGGAGGTTTTTCCCCCCGTGCATTGTATATACGTCCATCACTCTAGGGCTAACTATCTTTCCATTGCACACTAAGTAACACACTCTCTATTGTGTGCCTTGAGCTTCCTTCGTCTGCTCTAAGCAATGTGCGTTTCCTTGAAACCCTAATTCCAACATGTATCAGAGCAGGTTTCGTCCTCCCGGGTTCAGTCGTCAGTAGCTCCAGCACACGCCTGCTCACTTTCTCTGATTTTTGTGAGCTTTGGCGAGCGTTCACAAGTCGAAAAAAATTTCGAGAAGGCTCATAGAGCTTAGTCTGCTCAGACTTTTGATTCGGGCTCATTTCGACCGTTTCCACTACAGGCTACTGCACAGGATATTTCGTTATTTTGTGCAAAATTTTTATCAGTGCTGTTTTTTGCATTATAGGTTCCTTACAGTCTTCTACGGTTTGTGTTATATAGCATGTGTTATTCCCGCTTTGTTTCTCCTATTTTTGGGCATTTTTCACATTAGGTGCATCATTTACCATGGCTTACAACAACATAGATGTGTTCAAGATGTTTGCTGTTGAGGACAGGCTGGATGGGAACAATTACCCTATGTGGGCTTATATGATGCAACATGTTCTTGTGTCAAAGGGTGTCTGGAATATTGTGCGGGGCATTGATGTATGTCCTGGTTCTGAGGATGCAGGAGATGTTGAGGATGTTGCAGGTTTTTCTGCAAGGATTCCTGCTATTAGAGTTGTTTTGCATATGGTAGAACAATCTCGTTGGGATATAAAGGATGCGCAGGCTCATGCATTGATTCCGTTGTCTGTGAAGCGCACCATTGTTCCTCACATTCATTCAGTAAAATCTGCAAAACAGGCTTGGGATATTTTGGCTGGTCTTTATGCAAGTCTCAATGAGGCTAAAATTGCTTTGCTGCTTAAAGAGCTGAAATCAAAGATTATACACGAGGAAGATGATATGGACACTTTCCTTACTGGTGTCAAGGATATCAATGAGCAACTTATTTCTGTAGGTGAAGTCATTTCAGACAGTTCCCTTGTGCAGACTGTTCTTGATGCCTTACCAGATTCTTACCAGACTTTTGCTAGTACTTGAGACTTATGACCCAAGAAAATCCTGAAGTTGTCAAGTTTGATGCATTATGCACATTGCTGTTGCAAGAGTCACTTTCCAAAAAAAACAGGACTAGGCAGCGTGTAGTTGAACATGCTTTTATTGCTTCTCAAAGAAAGGGTGGTAACAACAATACAACCACTTCTTATGGTTCTGCTTCCAGTGGCAAAACTTATGTTCCTAATGCTTCTGCTAACAACAATTCATCTGGAAATTCTAGTGATAAGGGCAAAAAGAAGATGCTTTGACATTATTGTAAAGTTAATGATCACTTGATCAAGCAGTGTCCTAAGTTGAAGGCCAAAGAGGCTAAGAAGAAAGAGGGTGGTTCCAATGCAAATGCTGGTTCCATGTAGCCATTGTTGAGTCTTCTGTGAAAGGAGACTGTGTTGTTGATGTTGATGCAGAATGGGATTTTATGCAAAGTGCACTTACAATCCTGTTGTCCATGATGCATGCATGTCAGTTGTTGCAGATTCACATGTGTGGTAGTGGTCCTACAAAGCACATTACCTCACATCGTGAATTGTTCACCTCTCTCGAGTCTGTCCCTCATGGGAATTCATTCACTTGTGCCAACAATGCCTCTTATCCGGTTCAGGGAGTTGGAAAGATTGTGCTTACTGTTGCAAACGGCAGTTCTTTCACACTTGTTGATGCACTTTATGTACGTGGGATCGAGAATAATCTTTTGTCTGTATCTGCACTTGCTAGACTTGGACTTGTAGTCAAATTTGTGGATGAAAAATGTACAGTTCATGATCTCAGTTTTGGTGATGAAATCGTTGCATCTGAGCTTTTTTGTTGTGGGCTGTATAAGCTCACTTTGTATAACAAGTGTGGACAAAAGTTTGCAAATGCTGTTGCAGATTCAAGGGCTATTTCATATGCAAAACTTTGGCATGCACGTTTTGGTCATCTGAAATTTTTCTAGTTTGTTGCATTTGCAGAAATCTGATATGGTTGCTTCTTTGCCGCCTCTTGAAGCACCTGCCAAACATGTTTGTGAAGGTTGTATTCTAGGTAAAATGCAGCGTTCTAAGTTTCCAAAGGATGGTTAGGGCCACATGCAGGTTGCAGCTTGTGCATAGTGATGTTTGTGGGCCCATGCCAACTCTGTCCTTGGGCAATTAGCTATACTTCGTGACTTTCATTTGCCATTACTCTAGGCATGCATGGGTATTTCCGCTTAAAGCGAAGTTCAAAGTTTTTATGTGCTTCAAACAATTTCTGGCTATGGCTGAAAATGTCTTGAAATGTACTATGGAAACCCTCTGTTCCGATCGAGGGGGGGAGTAGACGTCTCATAAATTTAATGCATTTCTGGCTAGTCGTGGGATAAAACACCAATGTACTGTGCCTTACACACCTTAGCAAAATGGTGTTGTTGAGATGAAAAACAGGTCACTTACGGAAATGGCACGATGTATGGTCAAAAGTCAGCTTTGCCGCATTCTTTTTGGCTTGAGGCCATCATGTGTGCCACCTATGTACTAAACAGGTATCCTACGAAAGCTTTGCAGTCTATTACTCCACATGAAGCATGGCATGATAGAAAGCCTTTTATTGAGCACATGCGTGTTTTTGGTTGTTTGGCATATGCTTTGGTGCCACAAACACAACGCATAAAATTGGATGATAAGGCTATTGAATGTACTTTTGTTGGTTATAGTGATGAAAACAAAGGTTATAGGTTGTATCATCCGCAAACAAAGCGTATTCTGGTTTCATGGGATGTAGTGTTTGTGGAAGATTCTGTTCAGCCCTTGCTGTCATGTACTAGAGAGAGTAATGTAATCTCACATGACATTTATGACACTTTGTTGCCTCTTTTTGGTGGTGGAAGTTCAAATGTAAATTCCAATGAGGCAAATGTATAGCCTATGGGGGTTTCTGAAAATGTTACAGATCAGCCTATTACTGATGCAGATGTACATGATGTACTTGATGAGGAAAGGGCTGAAAATGAGCAGGCTAGAGGTTTGCCAAAATGGCTGGTGCATACATTGCGTGACAGTAAATTGGATGCACCTTTGTCTATTCGTACTCATTCAGGCTCTCACCATGCATCTTTTGCATCAGATTTTTATGCTTTGGCCGTGTCTAGCTTACATGATGTTGAGGAACCTCTATCTTTTGATGAAGCACAGAATTCAAAAAATTGGATGGTTGCCATGCAATCAGAATATGATGCACTCATAGAAAATGACACATAGACTTTATATTTGCCTCCTAGCAAAAAGGCCATTGGTACAAAGTGGGTTTACAAGTTGAAACGCAAGCTGGATGGTGAGATTGATCGCCATAAGGCTCGACTTGTTGCAAAGGGATATGCACAGCAAAAAGGCATAGATTATGAAGAGACTTTTGCTCCCACTTGTCGTATGGCTACTGTACATTTTCTATGTGCATTGGCACCTCATTTTGGTTGGGATGTACATCAATCAGACATTGTTACTGCTTTCTTGAATGGTGACATATTTGAGGAAGTTTATGTAACACAGCCTCGCAGTTTTGTCAAGAAAGGACAAGAGGACAAAGTGTGCAGATGTAAGAAGGCTTTGTATGGGTCGAATCAATCTCCTCGTGCTTGGTATGAGAAAGCTGACACTCATTTGGTCAAACAAGGCTTTCGTAACAGTCCAACAGAAAGCACATTGTATGTAAAGCATGAGGGTGATGTACTTCTCATTGTGGTTCTTTATGTAGATGATTTGCTGATCACTGGACCAAATGAGAGACATATTTTTGAATTTAAGGCTGATTTGAATGCTACTTTCAAGATGAAATATTTGGGGCAGTGTGATGGTGGTATTTCCTTGTGTCAGAAAAGTTACATAGAGACATTACTATGTAAGTTTGGACTTAAGGATTGCAAACCTATTGCCACTCCCATGGAAATAGGTTTGAAATTCAATCTTCATGGTGCTAGTGATCCTATTGATGCCACTCTTTACCAAACTGATGTTGGATGCCTCATTTATGTAAGCAACACAAGGCTAGATATTCAGTTTGCAGTCTCACATGTCAGCAAATTTATGCATAGCCTAGGGTCTAAGCATTGGCAGGCTGTCAAGAGTATTTTCAGCTACCTTAGTGGCACTTTATATCTTGGATTGTTTTATCCCAAGGGGGGATCATTGCCGCTAGAATTACATGCTTTTTCGGACTCAGATTGGGGTGGTTCTTTTGACACGAGAGTGTCCACAAGTGGTTTTTGTTTCATGCTTAGCGGTTCATGTATATCATGGTTGAGCACGAAGCAACCTACTGTGGCACTTCTAGTTGTGAGGTTGAGTACAGGGCAGTCTTCACAGCTACGGTTGAGTGTGTATGGCTCAGACGCCATATGGCTGATTTGGGTGTTGGACAGGACACTGCCAACACTATCTACACTGATGGTCAGAGCGCATTGGTAGTTGCAAGGAACCCAGTTTTTCATGCTCGCACAAAGCACATTGAGGTGCATTACCACTATTTCAGGGAGAGGCTCTCAGCAGGAGAGATCAGCTTGGCTTATGTGCCAACACAGGACAACCTTGTAGATCTTTTCACAAAGGCATTGTCTTATGAGAAGCTTGAAGCTTTCCGCAAAGCTTTGGGCTTACTCCCCTTTGTGGACTGATCATGTCCTCAAGGCATGGAACTTCCCTTTACTCATGGGCCAGCTCTCGTTCACCGCATCACTCCAGGGGGGATTTGTTACCATATACATGTGGTAGTTATGTGTGTGAACACACTAGGACCGCTTGGGCATTTTTTCCCTCTTTAGGAGGTTTTTCCCCCGTGCATTGTATATACGTCCATCACTCTAGGGCTATCTATCTTTCCATTGCACACTAAGTAACACACACTCTATTGTGTGCCTTGAGCTTCCTTCGTCTTCTCCAAGCTGTGTATTTCCTTGCAACCCTAATTCCAATAGTAATCCGTAGCTTTTGATGTCGTTGACCCGCATCTTAATTTCATCATAAGTAGGAATTTAAGCTTCAAAATCATAAAATAAGTATAGGAGGGGTATTGGGCATCATTGCTAAGCATTTAGATGCATTCTGGGTAAAAAACGACTAGGTCAAAAACTCACTGTTGTTAATAATTGTGATTTTTGCGCTTATCCTATAGTGAGATATGAGACCATAAGCATGTGTACTTAGGTCTTATAAACATGTCCTAGAAGGTTCGTAACGTTTGGATGTCGTTAGATGCTGTAACTGTTGTGATTTATTTACCGATGAGCGACTAGCTTTTGGTGATTTCTGTCATTTGAGTGTAGCTTGAGTTAGATGCGAGTTTTTTTTTGTTTTCCAAGAGATGACAACCTCTTGTAGCCTCTATACACTAGTCGAATCAGCTTCGTCCCATGGATTGACAATTATATCCGTAGTTCTCGCTATGTCTGCAACAAGATAGGAGTGAGGTTAGACACCCGTCCCACATTTGGCGCCGTTGCCGGGGATCGAAGAGACCTAAACTAGGAAAAAACACGAGCGTCTTGTGAAGTTATCCTTTAACTTCCTCTAGGATCACCTAGAGTCAAAAATTTATTTTTAAAAGAACCGCATAGCTTAAGATTGTTGTCTTTTGCTGTGTAGAGGTAGCTTGGAAGTAGGTTGTACTTGCTAAGTACCTTTTAGAATTGTAGAACTGTAGAATTAGATTAGGATTTTGAAAATGATTGATGGATGAGACAAGTCTTAAGATCAAGGCTCACAAAACCATAAAAAACAAGAAACTGAGTGTTTGTGCACACTTTCCACAACCCCATTGCAGTAAAATCCAGGAGTAGGGTAAGTAGAATCCGAGGTGGGATCTCAGAACATTGCTCACTCCAAAAGAATCAATTGTGAGTTGTCTATGTGAAGTTGCAGAATTGCAGGTCTACGGCTAGAAATAGCACCAGAAGACTGTCCACCATTGAATCCGACTAGAGATTATGCTGCTTTAAAAGTTGTATGAACCAGTGGGTAAGCTTAAGGACGCATTTGAGGTAAAATTTCAAGAATTTGCGAAAACTCATATTATTTACTTTTTCTTGACATTTTAGGCCAAATTAAGTTTTGACTTGACTCAGAGGCTTAAAATAGCTCATAAAAAGACTGTCATTGAAAAAGTTAAAAAAAGTGCTCATTTTAGGCCAAAAGTAAATAATCGCGATTACTTACTTTCAACTCAAAAGTGACCAAGGTTGATACTAGAGACTCTATGCATGTGTACAAACATCTTTTGTAAAGGTCCATATAATTTGAATCACCAAACTGACCAAAACCTTGATAAAAATTGAAATTTGTATTGATTGTTGAGAACTTGAGTGTAAATCGGGAAATTTTTGTTCAAAACGTTCCTTTTCTTTTTGTTCCTTAAAGTTGATATGCAAGGCAAAGGTGATGAATTGAAAGATACAGACAAAGAGGGAGCAAATAAAAATGTTGCCACAATCCTATAGCTTGAGAAAAGTTAAATTCTAGAGGAGGAGGAAATTGATGCTGCAGCTCAGGAGCAGGAGAGTTCAAATTTTGATGTGGCTCAATTTAGAGCTAGTACTGTCATTGATGAACCCATAGAGGAGGTAGAGGTATTTGAGGCGTCCCTTACCATTCCAAACCTTCCCTATTTTTATATCAATGGAAAAGAATATATCCCTCTCCATCATATTCAATGTCTACTTAATATCAGGGAGGACTATTGTATTGCAACCATTTCTCAAGCTTCTGAGGTGGCCAAAGATTTCATTGACACAAAAGAAGAGTCAAAAGAGGATTTTTTGGCACTTGATCTACAAACATTCAATAAATTATTTATTCTTGTTCTTGATACACTTGCCTATTGGGAAGAGGACCACAGAGGATAAGGAAGGAAGAAGTGCCCCAGGTCCTAGTAAAAAGAAAGGAAAGAGCCATGAAGGCGAGGATGTCAAGGCCAAGAGGAAAAGGAGAGCTCGTCGAAAGTTTCATGTTTCAGATTTTCCACTAGGGGATGGGCAATTAAGCTATGACTTGAAGGAGGATTTGACGAGCAGGAAGGCAGATGTTACTTTTGGGCAGCTTATAGAGATGGTGCCTAAGCTAAAGCGACAGTGGAAGAGGATGGTTAACCCAATGGAGAAAGAGCCAGAGAGAGGTTCAGTGAAGGTGTTGGCAATGGACGAGCTACCAGACATTTGTCCAATAGTAGATGTGTGGCATAAAAGGAAAAATTTGGGACAAGGTTATGTGGATGGCGGAGCCCAAATATGCGTCATAACACACTCATGTGTTGAGAAGATGGGTCTCACAGTGGCTGGGGTGTCAGGTTTCGGATCAGATTGGCAAACCATCAAAAAGTAAAATGCTTGGGTGTTGTAAAGAGCTTAGAAGTGGAGGCATATGATGCAAAGGCAGTGGTTGATTTTCATGTGATGCCAGCAGGGTTGGGAGCATATCCTATTATATTGGGCAGACCATGGTTACGTGCAGTGGGAGCTGTTCAAGATTGGCGACATGGTACGATTAGCCTCTATGGAAAGACAGGTACCAAGAAGCTTTATAATATGGACACAAGGAAACGATTAGAGGAGCTTTATAAAGATGAGGATGAGTCTAGTGATGAAGACTCTTCCACGGTGACAGATGAGGACAGTGATAGCACTACCAGCAGTGATGAGGATGCTGATGTTGCATTTCTTTTGATGGACAAAGAAATCCAGGAGATTGGTTTAGTTGCATTTGCGAATGAGGTTGAAGATGAAAGTGAAGGGCCTTATGAAGTGATTGAAGGGCTGATGCAAACCAAGGTTGAGTTGTGAAAGAAGCAGGAATTGATGACACAAATGATCAGTGGAGACCTCTCAGCTATGGAGAAGGATATATATTTGCACATGCTGGCTAGTTTTCCTGATTTGTTCATTACTTCATATGAAGAGATCAGAGGGTTCAAGGGCAAAGAGATGCATATAGAGCTGAAAGAAGGTGCTAAGCCAGTGCGGCAAAGGCTAAGAAGGATGGGTCAAGAGCAAATGGAAGACTTGCGGGTAGAGGTGGACAAGTTATTGAAGGCAGGGTTCATAGTTCCAGTGGAGACCACAGAATGGGTGAGTCCAGTTGTAGTCAGTCCAAAGAAGGATGGGAAGTGGAGAATTTGTGTGGATTTTAAACCCTTAAACGCAGCCACTAAGAAGAACTCATATCCTCTTCCATTCATCGATTAGATCTTGGATTCAGTGGCAGGTTATGAGAGGTACAGTGTGTGTGATGGTTTTTCAGGCTATTTTCAATTGAAGATTTCTCTTAAAGACCGCACAAAGACCACTTTTATTACGCCATGGGGTTGCTATTGCTACACAGTATTGCCATTTGGGTTTTCAAATGGACCTTCCTTCTATCAAGAGAGAGCAAATTGGGTGTTGGAACCATTCATTGGTAGTTGTGTTAAAGCTTTTATGGATGACATCTGTGTCTATAGCAGTAGGGCTGAACACCATGAGAAGTTGCAGATGGTATTGGCTCGATATGATGAATGTGGAGGACAACTAAATCCAAAGAAATGTCATCTAGCACAGCCAAGGGTGAATTTATTGGGCCATATGGTGTCAGAAAATGGCATTGAGGCTGATCCAGATAAGGTGAAGTCTATTATTCTTCTTCCATCACCTATGAGTACGAAGCAATTGGCAACCTTTATACACAAAGTGAAGTACATGGCACGGTTTATTCCATTGTCTTCGCAGCTTCTTTATCCATTACAGCAAGTGGCAAAGCATGATCCATTGCAATGGGATGACAAGTGTGAAGAAGTGTTTCAAGAGGTGTTAGGGGGGTTGTCAGCCATGCAGGCTCCTGATTAGGAGAAAGTTTTTTATGTAAATCCATCAGTAGGGGATGATGCCATTGGAGCCATGCTATTGCAAAAGGGGAAGGGCAGCCATTATATGAGGCCAGTGTATTGTGCAAGCCGAGTGAAGTTGGTAGCGGAGAGAAAGTTATCGGAAGTAGAGCTAGTGATGGCCAGTGTAATATTTGCTTGTCGACGATTTCGTCATTACTTGCTACCACGGCCTTTTGTTTTCTTGACGAGTTATGCCTTTTTGCCACAGTTAATTAATGGTACTAACATGTCAAATGTGGTGAAGAAATGGGTAATTGAGCTGCAAGAGTTTGAGTTCTCTTTTCTAGTGGAAGATAGTACAAGGGCTACCCTAGCTGATTTGTTGACCTACAAGGAGAATCCCCTTATTGTTAAGGAAGAGGTGGTGAGAAAGGTAGTTGAAGAAGTGCCACAGATCAGCAATGCACATGTGTTGTTCTTTGATGGTTCATACAGAAAGAGCCATGATGCAGCTTCAGGGGGTATAGCACTTTATGATCCAGAGGGGAAGCTAGTATGCAAGAGAGGGTTCAAATTGGATGCGCATAGTAACAATGAGGCTGAATATGCTACATTGGAAGCCGGATTACACATTTGTTTGAAGCATGGGGTTCGAAGGTTGAGCATAAAAGGTGATGCCTTGTTAGTGGTGAAGCAAGTGCTGGGTGTGCGGAAGAGCAAGAACACCTCATTGAAGGAAATGTGCTTCAGAATTAAAGGCCTGTTAAAAAAGTTTGAAGCATGGAGCATCAGACACATTGAACGTGCTCTAAATGGAGAGGCACATGAAGCAGCTCAAGGCATGATTGGGGAGTTATTCGTGTTGAGGACCAATTTACCTCTTTATCATGGCCGGGAAAGTTTGGCTCAAGAAGAGGAGTTTTTGCTAACAGGAATCATTCCAAAGGAGATTCAGAAGTCTAAGAAGTATGTCTTTGTGCGTAGAGCATACAGGTACAAATTGATTGGTGATGTCTTATACATGAAAGGGGCTGATCTTGTGTTGAGACGTGTACCTTGGCGGGAGGAGCTGTATAGAGTGTTGGAAGAGAATCATGAAGGCGCATGTGGTGGCCATTTTGCTCTAAAGATCACCTTGCATAAGATTTTGCAAGAGGGGTATGTATGGCCTAGTTTGCACAAGGATGTTCACCATTGGTGTAGGTCTTGCAATAGATGTCAAGCATTTGGGAAGAGAGTGTTGAAGCCAGAGCTACGAAAAACCATTATGGCGTTTGATGTGTTTGAAAAGTGGGGGATTGATGCAATAGGCCCGTTACCTATCACAAGTAGGGGAAAAAGCTATATTTTGACGGTAGTGGACTATCTTTCTAGATGGGCAGAGGCTATAGCAGTAAAACAGATCACTGCAAAGGATGTGGCAAAATTTGTGTATGATGAAATATGTTGCAAGTTTGGGGTGCCATTAGAGCTACTTTCAGATAAGGGGCCAGGATTTAGAGCTAAACTGCTAGACTTCTTATGCACAAAGATGAAGATTAGGCACCAGCATACCACTCCTTATTACCCGCAGTGTAATGGCTTAAATGAAAGATTCAATGGTGAGTTGGTACAAATTCTTTCTAAAGTGACAGAGCACCAAGGAAAGAATTGGGATTTGGAATTGCCTAGTGCATTATGGGCTTACCGTACTTCAGTGAAGACAGGTACAGGGTTTACTCCATTTCATTTGGTGTATGGAAAGGAAGCACTATTGCCTGTGGAGGTAGAGTTGCCTGCGGTCAAGATGTTAGAGAAGTTGCTTGGGTCGCCTAGTGATGCATTCAAAGAGAGGCTCTTGCAGTTACAAGAGGTCCAGTTGGATAGGATGAGCGCATTGGAGCATTATGGGCAGATGCAAGATAAGGCTTTGGCAAAGATAAATGAAAAGGTTAAAAGTAAGGGTATCAAGAAACATGACTTGGTTTTGCGCTACAATAGTAAGCTGGACAACACCTTCCAAAAGAAGTTTCAAATTAAGTGGGAAGGCCCTTTCAAGGTAGTGGAGTGTTTTCCAAATGGCACATATCAGCTGGCTAACTTGGATGGTGTTCTACATAAGTCAAGGGTAAATGGGTTGCGTCTTAAATTGTATCATGCTAGATTGATGATGGTGGAGCAAGATGAGCTGTCTGTGGACTGTCTGTGGATCAAGCAGTGTTGGTGAGGGATGAGGAGACCTGTGATGCGGCGAGTTTCATATCTCTCTTTGCTGCTGCTGATCATGAATGATCTAGCAGGCTAGGGGATGGGCAAATTATGTCAGGAGTTTTTTGGAGCAAGGGATTGCGCATATGTACATACCCATGCATGGTGCATCGAATAAAGGATTGCCCATTTTCTAGAGCCAGGTGGTTATGTGGGGCCCGCATGTGTACAGGTAGGACAGCATGTACATAGTGCAGCGATTTTCACTATTATCAATACTAGTGTGTTTTTTCTACAATAAGGAGGAGTTGGTAGCGCGTAAAACTTCTCGAGGAAGCTATCCGCGGGCTGACGACATGAGGTCAGCAGGTGCGTCAGATGGCATCTAGTGGCGTCAGGAGGGTGAACGAGGTCAATATTTGCACGCAGATGAGGACGGACACAACGTGGGTGTTTCCTTGTGATAATTATGCAGAAAGGTCATCATTAGGACCACTTTTTGGGGCCACTTCACGTGGTGGCGAGATGCATTATTGGAAAAAAGCTGAGTGCCAAGTGTGCGAATGATGCAAAAAGGTGACAACTATGCACTGCGAGGTCAGTTTTTGGCCTGTTCGGGGTCCGTTTGAGGTCATCTAAAAGGCCAAGGGTGCCCAAGTAATAAAGCTAAGTGTGGGAACTGAAAAAAGAGAGAGAAGACCAGAAAAAACGTGGAGAAGAGAGGAGGAACAGCCGCAGGTGTGTTTTTTGGGTTTTTGGAGCCTGTTTTGGCCGTAAATTGCTCATCCGAGGTCGGATTTGAGCACTTTGACATTGTAGACTGAGGTTTTGAGTCGTTCCGGACGCGATGGCGCTGTCCATTTTGCCAAATTCCTCACTCTTTTCCTGCTGTTTTTCTGTGTATGTTTCTCCTATGAGCGAAGTTTCTTCTCCAATTTGTGATTGTATCTGGCATATTTTACCCATATTGTGTGAGTTGTTTGCCCCATTGGTGTTGGCCCAAGCTCATTTGTATCTAAACATCAGAAATTCTCCTCTTTTGAGCTGAGTTTTTTGGGTGTGTGTGTGTGTGTGGAGTGGGCAAGTGGATAGTCTCTCTCCTCTCACTCCAGAGGTGTGTTCCCTGTCTCGGCCAGGTGTGTTGTCTAAGCCGAGTGGTGCCCCATAGTGTGTGTGTGTGTATCATTCCAAGAGTGTGTGTTGGGTCGTTATAGAGGCGCTGTGTGTGTTTTCATCCCGCTCACAACGTAGTAGCAGAGCTTTCAACATTAGAAAAGAAGTGAGAAAGCTTGTGAAAGGTCAAAGAGAAAAAAGAGAGATTGAGTGATCAAAAGTGGGAACAACTATCTGCTGTCAATTGAAGTAAATGAGAACAAATTTTGAGGTGAGCCGCAAAAGAATGTGAAGAAAATGATATCTTTTTGAATATTTAGAGATATGTATCTAGATACGCTTTAAATTGCGTAGATATGCTTTAATGACCAAAACGGCCAAATTTGGAGCCAGTTTAGGATTCAATGGCTCTGCTAATTAGTAAGGTACCCAATTCCTTACACAGCCTTGTTTGAGTCGGTTTTGGCCCTAATGGTGAAAGACACGTAACTTTTTGGGTTTTGAAAACTCTGAACTAAACAAGCAATTTTTATTTAATTTTTTTAATAAATAATTCTTTTGTCTAGGATCGAATGTATACGAACATGTGGGCTTATGGACAACATCTTTGGATAAAAGCTATTAATGACTTACATCTAACTCAAGATTCTTGCATTGTTGCCTCTTTCAAGCAATTATCATGTGCAAGTTCAAGAGAGTCACACAAATCTTGTCAATAGTGAACTTGGTTACATGGGAACCATACTCGGCATTTATGAAGTATCGTATCATATCTTCAAGCAGGTAAATGAAATCTCTCTTCATGCTACAATGACATGTAAATTTCTTGAAGCTATACCTAATCCTTAAGTTTTGATTCATGCATTTTGACAGGTGGATTGGTTTTGTACCAAGTATAAATGAAATAATGCGACGATGAGAAGAGACTCGTTTGGATTTTGGTCCGTTGACTCCTCAAAGTTATTGCATGCAAAAAAAGAGTCTTACATATTGCCAACTCATGTTGAACAAGTGTTGTTTTACAAGAATATAGATGGTCATCCATGATGGCAAGTTGTGCATGTCCAACCTAGAGGTCAACACTTGTTTGATAGTGTTGACCCTGAGGAAGCCAATTAGGATGAATTGATTACGTCCTCGAATCTAGACACATTGACGTCAATGAGGTGTAGAATTATTCTTTTTAATCATGATGCCATTGTAGATGATGAGAATGACAACGATCCATACTCTGACACTACAGACACCGAAGAGGAAGAAATAATGGATGTCAAGCCTATGGAGGAAATGAGCATCACACAGATTTAATGATGGAGGAGTTCAACAAAGTCAACAAGGATAATGAAGATGAGATTATATTGACTATTAATCTCAAAGATGACGATGAGGACTATTAGTCTTGCGTGTCAACTCACGAATCAGCCTATGTTGGATAAGATTTAATCTCAAAGTAGTTCATTGTGAATTCATGATTTTTATTCTTTTGAAATCTTACTAACAAGGGTGGGTGGTGGGAAGTCTCGTGGATAGCCTCATATGGCTAGTATCGGGGTTCGATTCCCCTCAAACTCGCTTTTCTTTCTCTAGCTGTGTACAAGGTAGTCTTACCTTCAAGTTCATTGAAAGAGAAAAATGTGTTCAATAGATTTTTCCTTGTCGTACACATCCATCACTCCATCCGTAGCCGTCTCCTCTACCAAGGCTTCTATCTTGCATTTCAGACCCAACATCAACATCTCAACCTTCAATACCTGTAGTCAAGTAGTGTTTCCTAGATCGACTTGGCCTAGTAGTAGACCATCAAAGCCAACAGTCTTCCATCATTTCTTGATAGCAGTTCTAGCAGTACCCTCAATGAGTACCCATAGT
Source organism: Adiantum capillus-veneris (assembly GCF_014529385.1). Taxonomy (NCBI): domain Eukaryota; kingdom Viridiplantae; phylum Streptophyta; class Polypodiopsida; order Polypodiales; family Pteridaceae; genus Adiantum; species Adiantum capillus-veneris. The sequence goes on along the minus strand of NC_140942.1, from coordinate 102,349,033 downwards.
ATCGGATCATGACTGGAGCATACAAGCACACAGAAATTCGATGGAGAGTAGCATTTTCATCACCTCGCAGTTGCATTTTTGGATGGACAACAGACACATGGTTTGCGTTTTTTACAAAACTTGAGATTAACTTCTAATAGGACACTATCCGGTGGTGGTCCTTGCCATCTCTTGGTGACTGATACAGTGCACGATAGATTTGACATCTGCTTGATCATACACAGGCATACAATCCTTGGGAGATCCATTCATTCCAACCATTATTTGTGGTAGTTGCACACTCTAGAGGGGGTGGTGACTTCTGGTTTGCTTTGGACACACCTATGCACTCAATAAAAAAGTTCACATGAGATTTGGACATGCTCATGGCATATGGGATTGTAGCATTCCCAGAGAAGACACCACCATCTTGGGTGGATAGACACTCACTACCTGACCTCGACACGTTAGATCACTTGCTTACACAGTAGCATCTATGTGGACTTAGGGAGAGGATCTTGGATCTCTTCTTGGATAGGTTCATTACCAGTTGATGATGTGGTAGACCTGTGTAGATTTTTGGGTTTTGCACTGACATGTTGACGTAGAAAATCTATACAGATTCTGTGTTTTGCGCTAACTACTGATGTGACAGAGCTATATGGGACTTTGTAAAATGTGATGGTAGCTTTTTGTGTGCAACGATTTTGGACCAGATGCTTTTGAGTTTATTGCTTTTCATATAATTTCTTTTGAGGCCAAGGGCCTTTAAATATATGCAGAGGGCTCATTCTCTGACACACTTCAGTACAAAGGTGCAAAGGGTGGAGTACCAAAATTGTACTGAGTTCAAGCAATATAAAGAAATACAGAAAGGGGTGCCAAGGTTTGGGGCCAATACTCTCTGGGGTGAAATTTTTCCACTCCGGGTTGCATGCTCTCTCTCTCTCTCTCTCTCTCTCTCTCTCTCTCTCTCTCTCTCTCTCTCTCTCTCTCTCTCTCTCTCTCTCTCTCTCTCTCTCTCTCTCTCTCTCTCTCTTTCAGTACCTTTTTTATTGAAGTGCTAAAAGTATATTTAGTATGTTCTTTTCTGTTGGCACGTGGTGCCTATCTCGTGACAGTGGTATAGAGCTTTAGGCATGTGCTTTTTTGAAAGCATATCGGTCCTACCAAAGAGCAGACAAAGCAAGATGGCACTTCCAAGATTTACATGAAATTTTATTAAAGAAGCTCCGTGGTCCGGCAATGGACTTATTAGCCATTCCCACCCTTACCTCATCGCAGTCCCCGGTCCTACCAAAGAGCAGACAAAGCAAGATGGTGCTTCTAAGATATACATGAAATTTTATTTGAAGAAGCTCCTCAATTCGACCCCGGATTTATTAGCCACTCCCACCCTTACTTCATCGCGCATTGAGCATGCTCCCATCATCATTGCTCATGTCTTACATGGCATAAGCCATAAATATCACTTGCAAAAGAAGGATCAAGGATTTTTTCAAGCCCCTATTTTTTTCATGTAGTGGTGGATGTCTATAGCTACAAAGCCGCACACCAAGCTTTCAAGAAAAAAATTGCCCAAAGTTATATGGTTTTTGGAAGCTTTTGGTAGAGTGGGGGGTATCTTGAAATGCTTTCCACAGAAACCCTTGCACATTATGACTTGAAATTTCTTGACATCTCTCAGTAGGTGTCTCTTCTTGAGTTGATAAGCTTGGAGGTCCAATGTGATTTCTGTATGTCTTGGGACTACCATCATCGCCAGAGGAACACTATGTGTCCAAGAGTTGATGGACCATGTTGTGGTCGAGTACGACCTGATGAAAGGAATCTAACCCTAATTTTTTGTGCAGGTTTTAAGATGGAAAGTCTGTCGACTTTTTGAGCTCGGTTGATGTCGAGATTTCTTTTTAAGTTTGATTTTTGTTTGAGAACTTGTTTGGTGGTCCTGTTTGAAATCTGTTTGAAATGAATAGTATCTGTTTTGAACCTGTCTTGGTACCAATTTGAACTGTTTGACTTTGGTTTGAATACTGGTTTCAATGTTTGGTGATGTACTCCCGGATGGAGTAGTGAGAAATGATGTTTGAGAATGCTTGCACATACTCATGGCCTGGATCCTTGTGGTTATTTGCGGGGGGAGTATTGAATGCTTGAAAAATATTGTTGTTGTTACTCCCGACCCAGACCTGGATGGTTATGCGGTAGGAGTATTAAGAAGTATGAGCAATGGCTACCCTCAGCACCTCCAAATGATGCAGACTATGGTCTAGGGGGCATTTGGTTGTAAGAGGCCTCTATATCTCCCAGCTCGGACCTTTCTAGCTTATGTAGGAGGAGTGCGAGAGGCATGATGAGGGAGTCATTGAATATCTCCCGAACCAAACCTTGTTAGGTTATGGGGGAGGAGTGTTCATCGGCGACTTTTTTCTATGTCTTGTAACATGCATATGTGAGCATTTGTGCTGCATTCTGATGTGCCAACCACTGAATATTCCTTATTGGATGAGATACTTCTAGGAAGCCAACGACTCAAGTTGTAGATATATTGTAATCACGAACAATTACTTTCTTTCAAGAAGGGGGGATGGTACAAATTGTTGAAGTGTCAAGACACTGAAGATCGGAGCCAAAGATCTCGGGTCAAAGGCCTAAACCCTAAGTGAAGAAGCTGAAGTAGCAGGAGAAGTTCAATCGACTTACAAAGTCTTGCCAAGTGGCCTAATTTTTTTAAAAGAAGAGTTCCCACCAACTTATGGGACCCTATCCAATGGGGCCCAAGTGACATAAAGGCATTAAAATGAATCAAGACCAACACACACACACACACACACACACACCCACCCAAGGATACACATCTAGCTGATGAAGTGGTAGACTTGTGCAGATTTTTGGGTTTTGCGGTGACATGCTGACATGGCAGATCTGTACGGATTCTCGCATTTTACATTGACTACTAACATGACACAGCTGTACGGATTATCAACTTACCCATTTTACTAGCTCTCATCCCACCCTACCTAACCCCACCCCAACCCATCCTCCCTATCCCTATTTCAGTGCTATGTACTTTTTTGTACTTGGACTTTGTATCAAATTCATTGGTTGTAACTTTTTGGTTTTGGTAGGTCATTTTGGTTGTTTGAAGATGTAAATATAGCATTTCATTTCATTTAATCTCTCTCTCTCTCTCTCTCTCTCTCTCTCTCTCTCTCTCTCTCTCTCTCTCTCTCTCTCTCTCTACTTATCATGCATTGATGCGTCGATGACTCATGAGTTTGCACATTTGCTTCAACAACCACTTCTGACTCCATCATATCTCATACTCCATCTCTAGTGTGTTGATGTCATATTTCTTGTCATCCTCAAGTTGATCTCTACATTGCAAAAAAAGGTCAATTAGTAATTCAAATAAAAAATTGTAATTCATATTTTCTATGTTAAATAATACTGACTCCCATGGTATATGAACCCACTTTAGATACGATACGTTGAAGTCTCTCATCCGACATCTGAAGGCGATGTCGGCTCCGACCTGAAGGATAGTGCCGTTAGGCGTGATGTCACATGTGATACCCAGACTCCCAGTGCACGTGCACATCGATATTGGTGGGGGCACTAGTGGTTGAGAGGGTGTCTTGCCAGTCGATTGAGCTGGTGGTGTGCTACTCTCCCGATGATGCCTACATGCAATACAACATGCGATACATTGAGATGAGAGTTTTTAAAAACTACTTAATATTTAATTTATAATCGCCATAAAAGATATACCTCCACGACTGATGTCCACTAGCTTGTGAATCAAGTGTCACCTGAGTACCAGGAGGTACATCAGGAGTAAGTTGCTAACTCTCATCATGTGATGTACCTGGGATAGGAGTATGAAGCAAACAAAGACATCAAAGGGATATATCTATTAAGATTTCTATATGTAAAAAAAGGATGGCATTACTATTTTATCAATCGAGAAGCTTATTGATGCACTGTAGTGTGTGCATGAGAGGAAGTCTCTACTCTTGTATATGGCTGGGAGGATGTACCCTCTCTAGGATGTACAAACATCTTGAATCTCCCAAGATTCTTGATGGTGCTATCTAAACCAACATCATCCATCTCCACATAATCTGTCATAGCCTCTAGCAACATATCTCTTCAAAGTCCAGTGCCTTGTAGCAAATGAAATGAATTGAAATGAAATGAGATGTTATGTTAAACGTCTTCAAAAGGCCAAAATGACCTATGAGACCAAACTGATACAATCCTTATAGATCTAATCCAATGTCTAGGTACAAAAATAAAATGAACTAAAGTGAAAGACAAACTAAAACACTAAAATTGTCAAACTAAAAATCATCATCATCAACATCCATGTTTGAGAATGCCCGGGATTGGGCATTTCTCGAGAAAGTATTGCTTCGGTCACTGAAGGGATTTGTCAATGTCGACCTCTATAAATAGTTGTACTAGGCATCTCCCATGTGGTGCTAGGATAGTCATGATTCTCTACTGGAGCCTCCATCGATGTCGTGGTCTCCCCCGTAGACGTGGGCGTCTAGCTCTCCCAAGCTCAGTGACTCTGTCCACTAATATACCTCTGGTAGAAGTGGGCTCTGAAGTCTAGTATGAAGCATTCTCATCCAGCTATTGAGTCCCTGCTCTAAAGAAGTTAGTGATTTCCCTCTGTGACTGTCTCCCACTACTACCTGGTCTCCTTAGGAGACATTCCCTGTGCCTGCTCAGCTCTAGAAAAACCAACCCGAGGCATCTCTGATCTTGATATCTCATAACTCTAGCCAACGGTCCAAAATTCTCTATGAATAGATAGTGGAAGCGGCCACATATTGATAGATGTTTTTCGGCTCTTTGTAATTGCCACAGTGAGTTACCTCACCCTATCAAAATCACCCAAACACTGTGGCTATCCCTACCATTTCACTGTACATAGGCGTGCGTGAGTCACGGGACTTTTCTCATATCTTCTTAAAAAACACTCAATTAGCTAGTCATTGGGCTAGTTGAGCCAAAAAAATAAAAAAATAAAAAATATAAGTATATTATGGCCCATTTGTGTGTAAATATTGCATTGTATATAGGGCCTAAATAAAAAGATTTTTCGTAATTATTTTGGTATTTATTTAAATATTTCTACATAGGATGTGTTATTTATGCTATGTACATTGACTCACCATTACCATATTTTTCCTTACCATTTTTCATACTCTTTATTCCATATAAAAATAATCTCATGCAAGCTTCTCTTATTTTTGGTGTAACTCCATCCCAACAAAAATCCAAAAAAACTAGTTCTATTTATGTGTATATTTTTTTCACTATTGTGATTTTTTCCTTCCTACATATATTCTCTATTACTCTCATAAATTAGACCACCAAAAATATTCATCTTTTTATGGTAGACTTATAATGAGAGAGATTTATTTTGACCCCTTTATATTTTTCCACCTATATTATTTATATTTGACATGTACATATTTTTTAGATCCCTCAATATTTGATTTTCTTAGTTGTACTATTCACTTATATCATGATCTCAACAATATCTTCAATTATAGACCTACCAAATAAGGTCAAGGGTAGGTGGCATGCATACATGCACTATGGAGGGCTCACTCTTGGAGGTATTCAAAAGAATCATCCAAAGAAGGACCCCACAAGGACCTTGTGCAGTAGAAAAAAACGGTCGGTTTTGTTGAATTTTTAAAGTTCACTTGCTCTCCGAATTTGAAAAGGTGATACAAACAAAAGTTGTAGCTCGTGGGCTGAACTTTTGCCTCAAATATTTTCATATATTTTTGAGCTACGAGCTGTGAGCTATGATTTTATTAGTGGACCCCAGTTTTCCCATGTTATGCAGCCACACTCTCTCTTCCACTTTATCATTTTCCTCTTTCACACACACTTCTCCACTCATCATCCCCACTTCTCTCACCACTCCTCTCTGCACCCTACTCACCTTCTCCTCAACCTTGAAGAATAAGAGAAACCATGGTGAACTCATACCTCCCACACACAATTCCATTCCAAAATTGATCACCTAATCTCATTTTTCCTCCTCGAAATTACCCATATCTATCAAAAAACCACAAAATTCAGCCTCTTCTCTTAAAAGACAGCATCATGGTGGTTGATTACTCAGCTTCAATTACCTTGTCTCTCAAGGAAGGTCAAGAGTGGAGAAAAAATGTACCGTCAAAGCTAGTGGACCGTCAACAAGCGTCAAAATTGGCCCTACTCAAGACACTTGGAGCATCAACCTTGTAAGAAATCCACCTTTTCTTACCTCTTAAGAGTTTTTCTTCCTTATTTGTATCCTACATGGATACTCCCATTGTAAATATCCAATTCCATTTGTAAATTAATACTAACTCTACTAAGACTAACCCACTATGAAAAGTCCTATCACCTCCATTTCTCTCCTCTCTCTTTCCCCACCAACTTCTTGATAATTCCAAGCAAAAGAAATTAGATAAATTGCTGAAAATCTAACCCAACCATGGTTAGAGGAGTAACCCTAGCCTTCAAAATTGCTATAAAAGGAGGGTGTAGCTAGCACAAAAAGGGAGGAGCCATAAGCAAGAGCACTATGCTACAGCTTGAGAAGCCAAGCTCAACCTCTCTAGGAGAAGCTCTTGAGTGGAAGCTCATTGTCTTATGCATGTGCATGTGTTGTAATAGGGGATTAGCAAGGGAAATCTATGCCATTGTAAGAGAGAGAGTGATCATTCAATTGAGAGTAGGAAATCTATCATTTCTCCTACTAGTGTAAGCCCAACATTTGCTGAATCAAGGAGGGTGGATTTGGACTAAGCTCGGATACTTTGTCTCCCTTCCAACGTGAAGTAATGGACAACAATGATGCGTAGGTGTCTTGGTGTTTTTTGTTAAGTTCTTGATAGCTTGTCTCTGGTGTTGTCATCAATCTAGCCATAAATCCCACATACTGTAAGAGGGCGACAGGGTGGAGAGGACTCCCCTGGCTTTAAGACAGTGATTGGGGTGGCTTTTCTTGTGATGTGTTGTGGTGAAATTTATGCAAGCTATGTTGAACAAATACTAATCTCACTTTGATTTGTCATGACAGATTTGTAAGAAGGTATTAATGCAACAAGCACCCCCTCCCCCTTTCTCTCTCTTTCTTAAATATATAGTTGTGTTTGCTTGATCATTGCCGATACGTTTCAAAGCAGCCCGAGCACTATCTCTCTCCCTCTCTCTCTCTCTCTCTCTCTCTCTCTCTCTCTCTCTCTCTCTCTCTCTCTCTCTCTCTCTCTCTCTCTCGTGTTTTAGTGTGTGAGAGTGTTCCATTGGTGTTAGGGTTAGTGTAAATTCCTTGCTTGTTTGTGGGTTGCTCTAACGATTCTCCTCTTTTGCGTCCTAGTTCGCTCTTAAACTAGGTGGTGCCCCTTATGTAGTTGGGATTTGGCTGTGGGTTTGTTGTTTTGGTTTGTGTTGTGTTGTGCCCCAGCCCCATTGAGCAGCACGGGAGCCTTGAAGGGTGTCTAGAGGCCACTCTTCTTGTTGTCCGCCCCGGACCGCCTCAATATTTCATAGTATACCAGACAATGACAAATGTGAGGTAGCTTTGTCTCTAGCTCTATATGCCATAACTGGCATATCCTAGATTCTGTTGGTAATCAATCTCTATCCTGTCTCAATCTCTAGCTGAAGAACATCGTATCCCATAGGATAAATGAGTGTCCATATAGGCCGGTCTGATCACATATCCATCCTCTGTTAGTTGGAGGAGATTGTCTCTAGGGAAATCCAAATTTGTGTCCAAGTCTTGTACCAGCTGAGTCCATGTGCTTCTGGTATCTAGTTGAATCAAATCCTCAGGTAGAAGTCTAGTGGTCTCTGTCCGTGTGAGAGAAAGGGAGGGAGGCAGTCTATCCATGATGAATCCATGTGAGTGAAATCAAGATGTCATCTGCCCGTACCAACATGATGTGTCCCCTTGTAGTGCTAGCTGTTGGGATGACTCAAGTGCTAGTTGACCATATCTGTCTTTGGGAAGGTCCCATAAGTTATGCATGAAGGAAAATGATTTAGTAAGGACCTCAACTACTAGAAGAGCGATAACTAGCTCAGCCCGATTATCTCATGTAGCATTGGGGCCTTAACACAAATCATCTGAGAGATCATAGAGACTAGAGGCCTCTCCATACATCTCCATCCATCAATGCTACTAGATCTGCCCTGGTGGTCCACTAAGGGCCCCCAAATCTAAACCCCATAGAGCATAGCTGAAGCCTGATTTGCCTCCTCAAGCCATTGTACAAGTGGGTTTACAAGTTGAAATGCAAGCTGAATGGTAAGATTGATCGCTATAAGGCTCAACTTTTGCAAAAGGTTACGCGCAACAAAGAGGCATAGATTATGAAGAGACTACTGCTCCTACTTGTCACATGACTACTGTGTGTTTTGTATGTGCATTGGCATCTCATTTTGAATGAGATATAGATGAGCAAGATATTGTTACTTCTTTCTTGAATGGTGACATATTTGAAGAGTTTATGTTACATAGCCTTGCGATTTTGTCATTAAAGGGCAAGAAGCTAAAGTGTAGATGTAAGAAAGATTTTGTATGGGTTGAAGCAACTTCCTCGTGCTTTGTATGAGAAAGTTGACACTCATTTGGTCAATTAAGGCTTTTGTAACAGTCCAACAGAAAGCACTTTGTATGTAAAGTGTGAGGGTGATGTACTTCTCATTGTTGTTCTATATGTGGAAGATTTGCTGATCACTGGTCCAATTGAGGCATAAATTGTTGATTTTAATATTGATTTGAATGCTACTATCAAGATGAAATATTTGCGATTGTTGCATCATTACTTGGGCATACAGTTTAAGTAGTGTGATGGTGGTATTGCCTTGTGTCAAACAAGTTTGAGTCTTCATGATGCTGGTGATCCTACCAATGTCACTCTTTACCAAACTATTGCTGGGTATCTTATTTATGTGTGCAACATGAGGCCGGCTCATATATTTAGTTTGCAATCTCACAAGTCAACAGATTTATGCATAGCCTAGGGTCTAAGCATTGACAAGCTGTCAAGCGGATGTTTTACTACTTGAGTGAAACTTTACATCTTGGGTTGTTTTATCCCAAGGGGAGATCATTTTTGCCAGATCTACATGCTTTTTCGGACTCAAATTGGGTTGGGTGAAACGTGTAAATTGTATCGCATCTCATTGAACCCTTTCAAATGCCAACTTTGGGTCAAACATGGAGTTATTTTAGGACATATAATGTCCAAGAAGGGGATCTCCACAAACAAGAGAAAAATTAAATCCATTTCTAGCTGTCCACCACCTACAAACTATAAGGGAGCTCAAAGATTGATGGACCATGCTGGTTATTATCGGCATCGAGAGGGGGGTCACTATATTAAAAATCTATATATCACGTGCATTCAAGGACTATTTATCAAACCCCATATTTGTCAATTTTTCACGAATAAGAGGGATAATTTTCCTATTCAATCTGTAAAAATTCAACGCCTTTCTATATGTCAAAATTCGAAACCAGTGTATTTACATCGTCGCTTTTAATAAAAATCATTATCATAAAAATCTCGTTTAATCTTGTTTTTTCTTTGGATGGTCGTTTTTAAATCGGACAGTGACTATAAAAAATATTTTATATTTAGGTCACCCTAAAAGCACTTGCTTTTCAAAAATGACGAAAAGCACAAAAAGCTAAAAACAACGTAAAAAGCGAATTTTTTCCCCTAAAATTGAACCACGAGATTCCCTTGTCCACCGGAATAAGAAAGCAGACTCTCTTTTTATTAAAAAGCACTAAAAATCATGAAAAGATAAAAATAGCGTAAAAAGCGTCTAAAAATGCAGATTTTGAACCATAGCTTCTCCGAAACTTGTAGATTAAGGATCCGGCTCTATTTTTTGAAAAAAACCATCGAAAAGCACAAAAAGCATGAAAAAGCTTCAAAATGGATTTGTTCAAAACTGACCCAAACGTCTGTCTAACCTATCAAAACACGAAAAATGACCTTGCTTTTTACTTTAGAACCTATAATACTGCCAAATAAGCGTTCTAACCAAAATTTTTATGAAACGAACATTAGAATCTATGTTTCTCATTTTTAAAAGAGACCTAAAAATAGGGAATCTTACAAACATTGATTCTTGTGCTTCAAGATGCGTAGCAAGAGAGGTTTGTGTGACACAATCTTCCTTTGTCAAACCTACCAACTTTGACATTGTTACAGTAATTTGCTCATTCAACAACAATGCAAGTGCTTTAACAAATTTCTCATCACTCAATTTTGTACTTGTGCAGCCTCCTATTTGTTATGGAATCTTGCAAGTTCATCTTTGGCCACTTGCAGCCTTAACTTTGTATTTGCAATGAGATCTTTCAGCTTCCATGGTATGGACATGTAATTTTCATGATGGCCTAGTAAGTCATGTCTTGTAGGAGGTGCTCTTGGGATAGGTGTCTCTTCAACCCATAGTTCTACTTTAACATTTGGACTCTCGAAGGGGCCCTATAAGGACTTTGAATTTCTCTCTCTTGTCCAAAATGGACGCACAATAAAAACTTGACAAATGAAATCAAAACTTATTGGACCATTTGTACGTAGAATGTACTCATTGAGATCTATCCATTGATATATAGCATGCCATCAGATTCCTTATATTCTAGAAGATTCCATTTTTTTATGTGACAACTCCCTCTTATAGATGGAATTGCTCCCCACATTTTAGCTTCAATGGGGAAGCCATAACTTCTAGAAATCAACTCCAAATTTGTCGGTGATTGGGGATTTAGAACCTACTTTTTACGATCTTTCCAATGATATGTTGGTTGATAGGGTTTTGACAAAGCGATCATGGACTTCACGCGGTTGCCCACTTTGGATAAGAGAGACAAAGTCAAATATCCTTATATGACCCCTTTGAGAGTCCAAATTTTCCCTAATGCATTCTGTAAGTAGCCTCATCCATGCCATTGTTTAGCTTCCAATGCATGTAGTGGGTATTGAAGTGGCCAGATTTGTAGAGATCATTGTTCTTTTGCCCCAACACCCCAATAAAACACCACTACCTTGTCAAACTTTCAAAATGCGTGGATTGAATTGCATGACGTATGCTACAACAAGTTTACCTCCATATTTGTAGGTCTCTTTCTTTTACACTTTTTTGTAAAAGGCCAATGAATTGCTTTAGCCGAATACTATTGCATTTAACACTGTAAGAACTTGCACCCCTTGCATGTGTAAAGATTAATAGCTAGTCTACCTCTAAGACATCATAGCCCTTCAATAGCCTAAGGTCCTGGCCTTGTATGTCAAGGCCATACTACATGTGAAAATCTTCCTTGTATGGCAAAATATTAATTAGAGGAGGTGACCTCCATCTAGCTCAAAAAGATTAGAGCATAAGAATCAAGTCATTGACTAAAAATGCACGGCAAGTGGCTAGAGAGAGAAACATACTCATGTCATGCCAAGGGTAGGACCAGGCACGACCAAGGGCCAGGACGGACATGTAGTCAAGGGGTTCCCTATATTTAGCAGTCCAAGGGTCTATATAGGGCATGGCTGGGTGGTGATGAGCATGTTCCAGTTCCATATGCCTTTCACTAGTATCAAAGCATGGAGGAGAGCAACCATGGAAGGGAAAGAATTCTCGCGGTTTCTCTCTTGATCTCAGGATGAGGCATGGCCTCCTTTGCTCGGGAATCTTTTTCCTCTCTCTCATTCTCTCATTTTGAGGAGCAGGACATGCATGCTCATGCAAGACATGGCGTGCACGGCAGCTAAGCAGGAGGTCGGGGCTGAGACACCCCGCGTGTGCAACTTCCCTTGCAGGCCCGAAGGAGATGGTCGCGGGATGGTTGCAGGAATACCCGCTTGCAAGGAATAGCGAATCGGGGTTGAACTCCACAGAAGTGCTGGCAGAGAGGCTCAACAAGCTTGCGCTGGGAGGGGGAACGTTTTTCACCACAGAACATGCTTTTTGGTTGTTGTCAATGCACAACAACACTAAAAGGAACCTAAATCTAAGACTTTAGACTTAAATCACAAGAAAACTGGCATATTTAAGTCATTTTCATACAGTCACGATCCCCTACACGATAGGTGAGGCAAGATGTGACTTGTGTTTTCTGTTACCTCTCTCGATGAGAGCGTTATACAGCCAGATTGTTGCAGGCTTATAGGATAAGATGCACGCTACGCATAAGATGCACACAAGCATGGGCGCGGTATATACAAGGTAGTAACTTTAGGACAACTCCTCAGCCTAGCATTCTCTCTCTCTCTCTCTCTCTTTCTTATTTCTCTTGAAGAATAATGAAAACTTTTAAGAATCTTTTGATACATGTTTTGTTTGGGAGTCGGCATGAGCAAAGGTGCTCTAACTCTCAACTAGAAATTGGGCAAGACGCCCTCTACATTAGTCTTCATCATTTTGTCGATTGAACACTAACTGCCATAAGGGCTATGAGCCACACACGCGGGCACAGAACACGCTGGCTAAGAGTCATTGTCAGATCTCGGGTACGACCCAACTGTTGGCATTCCTTGGGTGATTGTTCTTAAGATCGAACAGATTTACCTAGTGGAGTACACAAAAACATTAATGGACAAGCAAGACTCTTGTCATTACGGATGTTTAGGGTGTCATTTTTGCACAACATGTTTTCAGTGTGACACTTGAGTTGAGTTTTTGATAACCATAAACTCAACTTAGCTAATCTCTACCATGGATTTTAGATGCAACAAACCGTTGCGACAGAATGGCTGTCCATAAGAGCTAGGCTTTACACTTGTGTGGATCTTCTACTCTCTCTATAGCAGTATGAGTGTCTATGGACACACTGTTTTGGGGTAAGACCCCGCGAGTGCTTACTAAATCACCCCATAGGCATTGAGGATCACAGTTTGATCTATTCTTGTTATAATTTGAAGGAAAGAATTCCGCAATCTACCATGCGGTAGCGGAAAAATTCAACTTTTCAAGTTGATTCTCATCATTCTGTACACGGTTAACTATGTTGGTTATCGTTACCTGCTAGTTGAGCAGTTTCTACAAAGGGTCTTACCAAGGGGTTTGACTACGTAGATTCTACCCAACGGGTTTGGATCGTGAAGGAAACACCAGGGTTTCCAGTGCAATGTTGCTTGGTTTTTTCACAGGTGGGAGACGTGCTCCTCTGCATTTGAATACGGGTAACTAAACTTCCAGTTCAATCCTGTTAGAAGCTGGACACACCCCACGACAGTAACTACTCGGAGGACTCTTATTTTTTGTAATTATTCATTCATTGAGGAAAATCGGATTTTTCACCTTGTAATTATTGGGACTTACAGAAGTTTCCAGATTGTATCCCAGTTTTGATAGTTAGATTGAGTAGATGGTTGATTTTGGAACTTTAGGGATTGAGAAATTGTAAGGTATATATACCACTTTTTGACCTTAATGAAAAAAACCTTTTGTAACATTTAATGGCCTAATAACTTATGTGTAGCAGAAATTAGCATGAACATGGTGGGCATTTCATTAGAATAGATTCCTAATGAGAATTACAAGAGTGCTTGGGTGGAGAGAGCAACAAAAAGCATAACACCTAGTTAGATAGCATCAACAATACTTTCAAAAGAGAGAGAAATTAATCTATTGACAACAGTTGAGGACTGGATTTGCATGGAGCCGGTCCCCCCTCCAAAAGGCTTTGTATTATGGTTTCTCCCATCAAGAGAGACATTGTACAATACAATTCTTTGTGTTCCTTCAAGACTAGCTAGTGCAATGAAGATGGAAGCTTCATGCACTAAGCAAAACACTTAACAAACACAACTTGAATTATCCCCGTTCTCAGACCCAAGACCTCACACACCTTCGAAGATGGTGAGAGCTAGCAGGGTATGAGAGTAGATTGAGAGGAAGAAGGAGTATCTTACGAGAAAGATGTACATCTCCTCACATAATCACTCATATTAGCATAGCTTAGCTTAGTAATTAGCTTGGTAGAGGAGATGAGAATGCATTGAATCTTGGCTCTTGGTTGGATTTGCATCCACATGCCAAGAGAAAGTTGAGGTAGGCTTCTATCTCACAAGCTTGGAGTGAGGTGATGAGTTCTCCATTAAATCTTGGGAAGAGATAGTCTTCTCTTTCTTCACACATGAGATTGTGTGAGTGTGTGTGTGATAATGCCAAGAAAAAATCATCCCCCTCTCTCTCTTGGGTGAGCCCCCTTGCTATTTGCTCTTCCTGCAGCCTCATTGGCCCTCCCCAAGTCAAGCCAATTACAATTAAGCAGCATAAGTGATAGCCTTCTGACATGTGTCCCCCTTTCCCCTTTTGTGAGAGCTTGAGGTAATTAAATAATTAAACTAAACTCTCATTGGACCCCTTTGCCTCCTGGCCAATAGGAATCAGGCAAGTCATAGGGCTTCTGAATGCTCATTGGACCCTTTGGGAGACTGCCCAATAGTCTTCTAGGAGACTTAATTCTTATTGGTTTCTTTTATTAAATGTTTTTAAATTAATTACACTAGATTTACTCTAGCTTAATTCTGATTGGTCCACTTCAAGGGTCATCCAATAGGAATTGGGCACACCTTGTGGGCATCTGGGCTAGGGAGCTGACATGTGTCCCTAATTCCCTTTGTGTAAAGGGGCTTGTGTGTGTGTGTGTGTGGCTTTCTCTCTCATCCCCTAGAAGAAGGGCTCGCCCCCTCCCATGTAGGGATGTGCATTGACTTTGGAGAGCACACAAAGCATCCAATTCCCCCTAAGCTTTAACCCTTTGGACACAACCTTTGAATCTTGGAACCTTAGCATTTTGGAAGTCTTAATGGGCTGAACCTTAGGGTCTTTTTAGCCCATTGTTGCACATGGCTCTTTTGCAGATGGCCCCCCCTTTGGATCCCTATTTTCCCCTTCTTTGGATCCCTACTGTGGACGGTCTGCTAGCTTAACCAATATTCTAGCTTTTTCTCCCCTAGCACTTCCCCACATTAAATGATCAGTTTAATATGAGAAAATCATTTAGGAGAATTAGATATTGATTATTATGACATTACCTCTCTCTTGAAATCATAGTCGTCCTCGACTATGGTGTAGAGAAGATAAAGCATATTCATGAGTCCTTTTCTTAGCGGGTAGAGGATCCCTATGTTACCCTACGACATCATTCCATAATGGATGACTAGTCCATTTGGCACTTGAGAGCCTGAGGCTGCCGCAAGCATGTCTGCACATCAGTCCTATCAGTCTTCGATAGTAGAGTGACAAGCTCTACTTGGTGTTTGGGAGACGTCGTCTCCACAAACTTGATCTAAGCATGCATACTACTTCATTTTTGTGCACAAATAAAGAAAAGGAGAGTCTTATAAGACAAAAACTTTGTTCATTTTTTAACATTTTGTACATATGCTTACTCTTGGGAAGCATTGTAAGCATTGACAAGGTTTAGGTTATCCTTTAATTGTATGCCTTGCATCCATCTAGCATCTTCAAAAGGATAATTCTTAAACTTAATAAGATATCGTCGGATAGTCTCACCGCCTCTTAGTACCTTGTCTTCATGTCGGAGAATGGACTCGGGCTGCAGCACCTCCTCTTGGTCCTCGATCTCCGGTGGGTCTTCAATAGTTGGTTCTTGAGGTGGATCTCCTTTGTAAGGCTTTAATAGTCTCACATGGAAAGCATTGTGTATGAGCCAATGATTGGGCAACTTGAGTTGATAGGCCATCTCATTGATTGGCCTAAGAATCTGAAAGGGACCATAGTACCTTTTTGCTAGTTTAGCATAGTACTTTTGGTGGCCCATAGGATTCTTGCCCGTCGTGTGCCTTAATCGAGCCTTTGGAAACTTTAACAAGACCCAATCGTTTTCTTTAAAGGCTTGGGCTCTTCTGTGCTTGTCAGCAGCAGCCTTTTGCCTTTGCTGTGAGAAAGAGATAGCATCCTTAATCTTTTGAAAAGATTCTTGTAGGTCTCGGCTATACTCATCTGCGGCGAAGATCTTCCCATGTACCTTAAGTAGCAAGGGACTTTTTGATCTTACCTCAATTACCTCGAAAGGTGCTTTTCCCGTGGAAGTATGTACAGTGTTATTGTAAGCATACTCCACTAAGGGTAAGTACTTCTCCCATTGGGATCTTTGATCTACTTCCGTTACATAGGCTTTTAGTAGATCGGGAATTGTTAGGTTAGCTATTTCACTTTGGCCATCCGTTTGTGGATGATAGGCCGAAGATAAGTTTAGCCTTGTACCTAAATTCTCAAAGAGACCCTTCCAAAAATTACTGGTCATTCTAGGATCTCTATCCGACACTATGGACATTGGCAAGCCATGGTACTTGAAAATTTGTGAAATGAAGAGGGTTGCCATTTGATGGGCTTTGATAGTCTTTTTGACAGGTATAAAATGAGCTTGTTTACTGAACCTGTCTACTATCGTCCATATTCCCGTATTCCCAAAGATAAAATCCATGGATATTCTCTCCCATGGTGAATTAGGGATTGGCAAGGGTTGAAGCAATCCAAGTTGCTTCCCTCTATCAAATTTTGTCTTTTGGCATACCACACATTTGGAAACATACTCTTGTATGTTCACTTTCATGGTAGGCCAATAGAAATATGTTTCTATTCCCTTTAAGGTAGACTGAATGCCTCTATGCCCCGCATAAGGTGGAGCATGAGATTCATACATTACTTTCTCACATAGTGAGTTAGTAACGCATAGTCTATTGCCATAGAGAAGATAAACATCTTGTAAAGTGAATGGTTCTTCTTTCTTCCCTAATGCCAGGGCTGAAATCACATCTCTAAAGTCGGGATCAATAGCGTACTCATCTATCATTGAAGATAGATCATTGTGAGTTGCTATGGAAACCGCATTCACTCTCGGCCGTCTTGAGAGTGCATCGGCTACTTGATTGTGCTTGCCAGCAATGTGAGCAATATGAAAATGAAATTGCGAAAGGAAATTTGCCCACCTCATTTGTTTGTCAGAGAGCTTGGTCTGCGTCATGAATTACTTAAGACTTTGGTGATCCGTTCGCAGAATGAAAGGAGTCCCCAATAAATAGTGCTTCCATGAGTCTAAGGCATGTAGAACTGCAAGGAGTTCCTTTTCGTATATGCCTAGAGCTTGCTCAACAGGGTCAAGCCTTCGACTCTCATAGCCTATGGCGTGCCCTTCTTGGAGCAAAACAGCTCCAAGGCAATCACCACAAGCATCACATTGGACCTCAAATGGTTTTGAGAGATCCAGTAGTGTAAGCACAGGTTGAGAGATAATCTTTTCTTTAAGCTTTTCGAAAGCATTGTTCTCCTTAGCAGACCATGTATACCTAACACTTTTCTTTGTTAGGTCATGTAATGGTCCCGCAATTTGTGAGAACTTTTCTATGAAGCGTCTATAGTATGCACACATACCTATAAAGCTTCTTAGTTCATGAAGATTCCTTGGTTTAGGCCATCCTTTTATTACCTCTAACTTGGATGGATCCATTTGGATGCCATCTTGAGAGATAATGTGACCTAAATACTGAATCTCTTGCAAGAAAAATTCACTTTTCTTTCGATTAACATAAAGTTTATTCTCTCTTAAAACTTGAAATATTACCTGGAGATGTTGCTTGTGTTCCTCCAATGAATTAGAGTAGATGATAATATCATCAAAGAACACTCCAGTGAAAGTTCGATGAGGCCTGAACAGCTTCTCCATCAAGCGGTTGAATGTGGCTGGTGCATTGG
The DNA here is from genome assembly GCF_014529385.1 of Adiantum capillus-veneris. Classification (NCBI taxonomy): domain Eukaryota; kingdom Viridiplantae; phylum Streptophyta; class Polypodiopsida; order Polypodiales; family Pteridaceae; genus Adiantum; species Adiantum capillus-veneris. The sequence goes on along the minus strand of NC_140942.1, from coordinate 102,331,294 downwards.
TCAGGCCAAAAGGCATGACAATGTATTCGTAAAGACCAAATGTAGTACGAAATGCGGTCTTTACAATGTCTTGATCAACTATCCTTATTTGATGATAGCCACTTTTTAGGTCAATCCTACTGAAGTAGGTCAATCCTTGTAGCTTATCAAATAGGTCTTCTACCCGTGGAACGGGAAACCTATTCTTGATAGTGATCCTATTTAGTGCTCTATAGTCGACACACATACGATATGTGCCGTCTTTCTTTTGCACTAATAGCACAGGTGAGCAAAATGGAGATAAGCTAGGCCTAACCATGCCCTTCTCAACTAACTCATGCAGTTGCCGCATAATCTCCTCTTGTTGAGCTTGAGAAACTCTATAAGGAGGTTTGTTAGGTGGTGAACTTCCTGGAAGAAGTTCAATTGCATGGTCATCATTACCTCGTTTAGGAGGTAGCTCACAAGGGATGTCGTCAATAAAAACATCTTTAAACCCCTTGAGAAAATTGGATAACTCTAATTCCTTTTGGTTGCTTTTATTTTTTTTTGCTAAAGCATTAGGTTCATTTTTAGAATCTTTAACAAAAATCATGTACACGGAAATAGAGCTCTTTATTGACTTGTTGAAAGCTGGTGTATGTACAATGGGGATGGTGTTACCCATTTCCTTAGCATCTATATACATGTATTTTTCCCTGAAATTAAAGGAGATTCTCCTTTCAGGAAATTTAACATCGGCAGCAAGGCGGTCAAACCATTGTGCCCCTAGGATTACATCCTCATGCTTGAGAGGAGAGATAAAGAAGTCCTCTTTGTCCACATAGCCTTGGACATGAAGCCTCAATTTCCCGATTAAGGGAGTGACTGAAGCTTCTTGCCCCTTGAAGGCACTGTCTGCGGGTAGGATATCTCCCATCTCGTAGGATTGTATGCCTAGCTTGGTGGCCAACTCTATAGATATAAAATTGTGAGTAGAACCAGGGTCAAAGAGAATAAAAGCATCATGTTCTCTTACCTTTCCCCAAGAATGGCATAGAGGAGATCCTTTGTGAGTTGTTTGGTGAGTCTCCTCCTCTTGGATTTCAACCAAGGAAGCTCTAGGAGGATCTTGGCGGTTGTTCTTTTGGGGACAAGCGCGGTACACATGCCCTTGTTCGCCACACTTGAAACACCGGTTATCCTTGCGATAACGCTCAAGCTCTTCAGGAGAGAGTTTGTTCTTACCTTTGTAAACTCCCTTCTCTTTAGCTTTGTTGGAGTTTCCCTTAGGAGACTTTTGGACATTGTCCTTCCCCTTAGGCTCATTGGAACCCTTGTTTTTCGGGGGCTTATTATTTCTTTTAATCCCCGTTTGGAAATTGATTCTAGAGGCCACCATAGTATGGTGTATTACCGCCGATATGGTACGTGGCCTTTGGGAGTTGACATACGCCGCCATTTCTTTGGTTAAGCCCGCACAAAACTGTTGCTTTTGCTCTCCAAAATCCAACTTTTTGAAGACAATGGCTTTGAGTTGTAAGTCCCAAAACTTGTCTACATATTTGTGGATGGATTCATTGGGAGAGAGCTTTAAGCTTCGCCATTCGGTGAGTACTTTGTCTTTGGCATCGGTGGCCAAAAACTGCTTCATAATGGAAGCTCTTAAAGCCTTCCATGTTCGTGGAGCTTCACCGTTGGCTCATAGGCTAGACCACCATTGTCTGGCGGACTTTTGAAAGTGCATAGCTACATGGCGTAGCTTAGAGGACTCCGTGAAGCCCTCATCTCCAAACGCCGCATCGAATTGTTGGATAAAGGCCAAGACTTTGTCCGTAGCACCAAAGGTACCATCATAGGTAAGGAAAGAGATGCTCTTCCCTCCCTCTTTGAATTTCTTCAGCTTGGACGACCTCTTCCATGCGGCATAGGATTTCCTATGGCCTCTTCTTTTTGATGGTTCAAAGGTTGCACCATCACTTTCTTCAGAAGGTGAAGAATTTGAAGAAAATGGAGAAGAGGGTGACCTCTTTCTTGCCTTTTTCTTGTCTTGATCTTTGTCGTCTTCACCATAGATTTCATAAGAGGAAGAGGATGAAGAAGATGGAGAAGAGGGTGTCCTCTTTCTCACCTTTTTCTTCTCTTGCTTTTTATCATCCCTCTTTGAATTGTGGTGAGGAGAAGAATATGATGGTCTTCTCCACTTTCATGGAGCCATCTCCGCCGAGGTGGCGGGAGACTCGCTTCTTTCTCGTTCCTTCGGTGGAGGCTCTTGAGTTCTCCTTTGGGAAGGAGATGCATCATCAAGAAGTAAATTCTTGAGCCCTTCGTATGGATTATCTTCTTCTTCCCAAATCGGAGAGAGATCTCTTTTGGTAGTCTCACAAGGAGGCTTCCTAGGTGTTCTCTCGTCATGGTGATGAGCTTGGAGAATCCCGTGAGCACGGAAGTGCCATTGCACTTCACTTTGGAGAGATGGATTGCCCATGGCTTGTTGAAGCCTAGAAACAAGATAGTTAACAAGCATTGAAGCATCATTAGTAGCTTGCTCATGAGCAAAATCAAAGTTATCAACATTAATTTCACTCTCTTTACTATTGTCAGCCATTCTAACAACTTTTAGGTGTAAACTTTTTAGGTGTACTTTGGCACTTCAAGCCCTAGTTGCTACTCATCTTTACCCCTTTAGAAAAAGCACTCAAGCTACTGTACCCGCGGCTCGAATACCATTAATTGCAAGGAATAGAAGAGAGGGTCCTTCAACACCAAAACAACACCGGCTCCTGTCAAGCTTCTAATAGCTCAATAGTGGTTAAGCCGTAGGCAAGCCCCGTAGGACTCCACTATTAAGACCATAGCTCTCGACGGTGATGCCCCGTTAACTGCACAAAGGCAGGCGCACTGCAAGGCTGAAAAATCCCTATTCCACTTACTCACAGGCAATTAATAATACCAACCATTTGTAGCTAGCTTGAGGACCTCCCTTCTTGAGCAAGAAAAGAGAAACCTTGTGCTCTGATACCAATGTAACATTCAATGGCCTAATAACTTATGTGTAGCGGAAATCAGCATAAACATGGTGGGCATTTCATTAGAATAGATTACTAATGAGAATTACAAGAGTGCGGTGATCTTCTTGGAGGGAACAAACTCGAGAGGAGCCCTAGTCTATTCTGACTATCGAGGCCGCAAGTACATTTGTATCGAAGAGAGGCCAGCTCAAAGATTGGAGATAATCCGAGTCTATGATGATGGAGATAGATTCCGAGACGAAAAGGGGAACCACTATTTAATAGTTAGTAACCCTGAAGATTACAACAGATATGGAGATAACGTGGTGAAAGGGAAAATGGTTTCAGAAACTCAAGAGCCGCCACCAAACATTGATCGGCCCGGAGCTATTTTTATGTATGATAAGAAAACAACCAGGATTCCAACTTATAACGAGAATGTGGGAATCTACAAACATGAGAGTGAGGGTATAGTCTCTTAATTTTGTAGCAAAGAACCATACGTAAATGAATTAAGCAAAGACAAGGTTCTTTACTTATTCTCTTATGAAACTGCTACGGGGAAGGGCATAGTTTTTGTTGATAGATATGGGTGAGAATACCAACGTATTCTCCCAGAGGAAGTAGAGAGAGCAACAGGTCCAGGAGCATCAGCATATGCCCCTGAGGAAGTTCCAAGAGCCGCCTACACCCCAAGAAAGTCAACGAATCCTTTTTTAGATGAGTATGACACTACCTCACATTCCACCCGACTGCAAGCATTCAACAACCAAGACCAACCATCAAACCAGCCATCATTGCAGGCATGGATTCGACAGAGTGCAACAATGGAATCATACCGAAACCGAGATGGTTATCAAGCCTCACGAGGGCTCAGGGATTTGCAAGAACCACCACTCTATTCAAGGTATCAGACAGAGAGTAAGCCAAAGACACAGGGGTCATCAGAGCCTGGAGGACCACCCATGGAACGAGTTCGAAGAGAAGAACCACCTCCAGCAAGAACCGTTAGAAATTATGGCTTAGGAGCACCATTGGGAGAGGAACCAGCCTATTACAGAAGGCCTGAGGAGTTATATCGACTAGGACGGGGAGATCCAATGATGAGGTTTATAGACCATCAAAGGATTAGACCTTCTCAAGTACAAAAATGGGTAAACAAGAAATACACAAGAAGCAGAGACCCAAGAGATCATGTAGCAACCTTTGTGCGTGAAATTAGGGACGAAGAAGTGTTAGATTTTCCTACCCAATTTGCAGGGTTTGGACTAACCCTAGAGGATGATGCTGTCACTTGGTTTGACTCTGTAGAGCGTAGAGACTTTGAGTCGATGGAGGAAGTGTTTGACGAGTTTATCGAGGAATTCTCTCAAAGGGGAATCGCTCATAATACCGTCTCACAGATCCATAAATTCAAACAGAAAGATGGAGAATCTGTACGAAAGGCAGCCCTAAGACTAAAAAGATATGTTAAGTTCTATCCTGTTGAAGAACTGCCAACTCAGTCCAGACTTATGCTGATATTCATCCAAGGACTAAGGAATGCAGATCTCCAGAAAGACTTACATATGAAGAGGAGCACGACGTTGAATGAGTTGACCAAGGAGGCTCTGTACCTTGTGGACAATTGTGCAGTCTACAAAGAGGGGGAGTTCAAGGACCTTGATGACGATTCGTCTTCACAACAAAGTGGAAGCAAGTCTTCTAAGACAGCACCAAAAGGAGAATTAGCGGTAAATCAGGAGCAGCTTGTAGATGAAGTGCTAAAAAAGATCAACTTGTACGCCAAACCCCAGGCTAAACAGCCCAAGTGGTGTGCTATTGAAAAAAAATGGACAAACCATGGGACCGAGGAATGTTATTATAACAAGGGATATGTGAGAGAGAGACCTTACACTCCCCAAGCCCCAGTAGCTTCCCCTCAAGTTCCTCCGATGCCTAGATATCAAGCAGGCAACTTACCAGGACCTGTAGGTGTAGAAAGACCACAACCGGTGTTGGGGCAACAACCACCCCTACCAGGATTACGACCAGTTGGTGTAAGATACACACCAACAGTAACTGAATCAGAAGATAAGGCTTTGGTGCCTATGCATGCATATTATGAAGATCCCAATGGATAATATGCATGCATAGGCACCAAAGCGGGATCTTCATCTAGGCATATTATGAAGATCCCAATGAAGATCCCAATGGATGAATGCATGCATATTATCCATTGGGATCTTCATTGGAAACAATCATACCAATTCAGGCGGTAACACGGGCCCAAGCTCAAAGAAGGACGAATGAACCCATAGTTGAAGAACCAAAAACCGATGCCCAAAGTTCAAAAACGAAAAATCAGAGAAGCACTTGGAAAGCTAGAAAGGCGCGTAGGAAAGCCAGGAAGGAACGTGAGAAAACAACCCTATCCGAGGAGTTGAAACATACCAAGGACAGATTGGAGCGGTTAGAGGATCTAGCTAGCTTAAGCTCACACACCACAGCAGCCATAGCACCCAAGGAGATAGCAGAGCCCAAGAGTGTAGGATCAGGAGGATCTGTACTGGCAGACAAGGTAAATGAGCAGCTGGATGCGCTACTAAAAGCTTATGAAGCTCAACTTAAAAGGAACCAAACCTAGGAGCAAAGGTGGATGACTTATCCGTATGCAGAAATAGAAAAACAGAGGTTGGATATGTGTAAAAAGACGATCGAGACGGCTCAATCATTGATGGAAGACCCGCTGGGTAAACCTGCAACTTGGCATGAGGCACCAGCTCCAACCCCTATCTAACCAACATTAGAGAAACATGTGGAAACAAAGGAAAGACTCACTAATTCCTATGAGTCCAGAGGAGAGCCTATCATAGTGCCAAATACCACCGATGGGGCAAGTGACGGGTTCCAGCCTAAAATATTGACAGAAATGGGTAAGGACTGTAACGGTCTAAATGATCTGTGGAAGAAAATCCGTGAGGCCAACGAGGCTAATAGGATGAGTAACCACACGAATAGCACGAGAAAAGAAAAGAATGTGATCTTACCTCCTATTGAAGAATTTGAGGCAAGGTCTCAAATGAACTTTGAGATACATTCACAAGGGGGAGACCAAGGATCTATTAGTTCAGGGCATAGCCAACCAGACTCATTGAGAACCTTACCCTCTTACCTAGGAGAGTATGAAGCTAAGTCGAAAGTGAGAGCAATCCCATCTCAAAGACTTTCTTCTAACAAGGTAATGGATTCGTAGTGGGATTGATTGAGTTGTTATCCACTCCTGTGGCATGCACAATCACGTTAGCAGAACTCCTAAGGTTAAGGCCAAACATGTGGACCACAGTAAGAAAATGCCTAGAAAACTTTGGAGTCAAAGACCCCACCTTGAAGCTACAAGAAGGGATCAGAGAGTTGGACAGGCCTTAACTAAACACTAGACCAGTACCATTGAATAAGGTTGGAGAATATTGTGAGGGAGAAGACGGAAACACTACGCTACCGGTAGAATTCCAAGGAGTGGTTTCCAAGGCTATTCTTGACAGTGGAGCGAGATTTGCTATCGCCACCAAGAAAATCTGGAAAAAATGGGGAAAACCAGCTTTGAGGGCTACCAGAATGAAACTGCAATTTGCAGATGGGTTCATGGAGAAGCCTCTAGTACTTTTAGAAAAAGTGATTGTCACTTTGTGCGGAATCGAGTATGAGCATACATTTGCAATAGTCGATTTCGACAAAAAGAACAATTATGAGATAATCTTGGGACGACCATTCATGCGACAATTGAAGATGGTCCAAGATTGGGGTTATGAACACATATACCTCAGACATGGTGAGACAACAACTAAAATACACCTGAAAGACCATAGTTACAAAGATGTGAACCAAACACCGGTGGAAGAGTTAGAGCAACCAAAAGAGCTATGGATGTGCGGAGCTTCACATTGTGGAAACTTAAGAAGAGAGGACTACGTCTTAGAAAGAGCAATTGAGGACAAGGAGTATATTCCGGAACCTTTCCCTGAAGACGCCTTGGAACCTCTAGAATGGGAACACATACTAGCAACATTGGATGTCTGTACCATTACCGATAGTCCAACAACAAAATTTTGCGATAAGGATGGCTATGATGTGCTACCCTATTACATGGTAAGAGTTATACCAGAAAAAGAGACGGTAGAACCACCAGAACAAGAAGAGTTTTACAACTCCTCTGAACATTTGGAAGTAAATGATGATGCAGATAATGAGTGTTCAAACATCTCAAGTGAGCGCGGAAATGAAATCGAGAATATCAAGTTTTATGATTTTGCTAATCAACACCCTAGACGCCAAGAACGCTATAGGAGGAAACGAGCAGGAAACAAAGCGAGAGAGAACCTGATGCCAAGTATAAAGGGTAAAACTCACTATTTGATGCTTGTAAAAGCAGAGGATTTTGTAAAAGATCAAATATCAGGAAGATTCTCAAAAAATCGAATAGAAAGAAAGCAAGAGGAAATAAAACAGGTACGAAAAGCTAAAACCGAAACAAAATCACAAAAATCTCAAGAATAAAAAAAGAAACAACAAAAGACCAACAGTGGACCAAATGGGAGCGTAAACAGAAATACCAAGAACTGAAACGGTCTTTGAGAGAGATATGGACCACTGAAGAAGATAGCAATGGTAAAGGGGAGTCAGAAAAGGGGAACATGAATGTACCATCACACTATCGGAAATTTACTATCCAGGACATAAAAATCATAATGACACCACTAGTCAGGGAAAGAACCAACCAAGAATCCTATGATGGGCCTGAAAATGCAAAAAAGATAGACCTCGCAGAACCAGGTGAAAAGCCTCAGCCGGTCGATATAGCTAACAATTTAGAGCCTGAAGAGGAATAACAACTAACACAACTTCTCAAGAAGTATAAAGATGTGTTTGCTTGGTCCTATAAAGACCTCAAAGGAGTTGATCCGGTGATATGTCAACATACAATTCCTTTGAAGTCGGATGCAAAACCTAGCAAACAACGTCCTTATACATATAATGACACATTTGATAAACGAATCAAAGAAGAGATTGATAAACTGATGGAAGCGGAATTCATCTATGAGATTGAACATACAGATTGGGTGTCACCCATTGTGGTGGTTCCCAAAAAGAATGGAAAACTGTGAGTGTGTGTAAACCTCAAGAAGGTGAATGCAGCAATCATAAGGGATAATTATCCCTTGCCAATCACAGAACATGTACTTGAGCGAGTGGCCGGGAAACGGGATTATTCCTTTTTGGATGGGTTTTCAGGATACAACCAACTGGCAATAGCAAGGGAGGATCAACACAAAACAGAGTTTGCCACAGAATGGGAGATTTATGCGTATCGAGTTATGCCATTTGGCTTAACTAATGCACCAGCCACTTTCCAAAGGTTAATGACCCACGCATTCAAAGAATACCTCAGAATATTCTTAGAAATTTACATGGATGACCTGTGTGTACACTCTCTTCTACGAGAGGAACATACCGACCATTTGCAAAAGGTCTTTGAAAAGTGCAGGACATATCGAATCTATCTTAACCCGGAAAAGTGTGTATTCATGGTTAAGCAAGGACGAATCTTAGGACACATTGTCTCAAGAAATGGCATAATCACAGACCTAGACAAAGTCAAAGTCATTGTAGACCTACCCAGGCCTACTAATGCGAAACAAGTGCAATCCTTCATGGGACACTGCGGATATTATCGAAGATTCATATACATGTATGCGGTTATCGCACAACGTCTGTATCATTTGCTAGTCAATTTCGAGTAGACCAAGGAGTGTGAAACTACATTCCAAAAGCTGAAGGAAAACCTTATATCAGCACCTGTACTAAAGGCACCAGATTGGGAAAAGATATTCCATGTGCACATTGATGCATCAGCATATGCCATTGGAAGTATTCTAGCTCAACCTGGAGACGGAACTATGGATTTTCCAGTTTGCTATGTGAGCCGACAATTAAATAGTGCAGAAAAGAACTACACAACCACTGAGCGGGAAGGGTTATGAATGATTTATGCTGTAAAGAAATTTCGGCATTATTTGCTGGCAAACAAATTTGTGTTCTTCACAGATCATCAAGCTCTTTTGTACCTAGTAAATAAACCTTGCAATACAGGGAGAATTATACGCTGGTTTATTATATTGCTAGAATTTGACTTCACAGTGGTGGTCAAAAAGGGTAAAACCCATCTACGAGCGGATCATCTTTCAAGGATACACAACGGGGAAGCTCCTGAAGGAGTAGATGATGACATACCAGATGCTTATCTTTTCAACATTGAAATGGTACCCAAATGGTCTCAGGAAATTGTTAGCATTCTTTCCTTCGGAAGTAGGTTTGATAATACGGAATGCAGATCCAAATAGCAAACAATTCGACAAACAAAAAACTTCCAGTTGATAGCAGGACGGCTGTATCATCTTGGATCGGACCTAATCCTACGATTATGTATAAATCCGGAAGAATTCGAGTGCTACTTTGAAGAGGCACATGTCCAAGGTTGTGCATTTCATTGCTCAACAGTGAAGACACACCAGAGACTGAAACAGTTAGGGGTTTATTGGCCAACTATGTATGCGGACACACATTCTTATGTTACCAATTGTACTATATGTAGTGCCAAACGACCAGTGGATCACACAACTTTGTTTCAAGTAAACATAGCACCTGCATGGAGTCAATATATCATTGACTTCTTAACCACCAGGACGTTCCCTGAGAACATCACAAGAGCACGGGAAAAAGCTATAGAGTTGGAATCTCGTGACTTTCAGTTAATTGGGAACCAACTCTATAAACGAGGTAAGGACAATCAACTTAGAATCTGTGCAAGTGAAAGCGAATACCTGCTGATTCTAGAACATGCACATAGCGGAATAAGTGGAGGCCATTTTTCGGGCGATAAGACGGCAAAAATTGTCTTAACCGCAGGAATTTGGTGGCCTACATTGCACATGGATGCTGAAGAGTTTGTAAAGTGTTGTGACACATGTCAACGCACCAAGATGCCAATAAAAAAAGATGAGATGCCATTACGGCCAATGATGGGAGCAAGAGCATTTGCAAAATGTAGCATTGACTTTGTGGGACCTATATCACCCCCTGCATATCGCACCCATGCCCAATATATCATTGTGGCTACGGACTATCTCACAAAATGGGTCGAAGCCAAAGAAACACAAAAAGATAATGCACGCACCACGACACAATTTTTGTATGAGAATGTTTTTGTACGTTACGGGTTACCAATAGAAATTGTCTGTGAGCGTGGAACACATTTTCTCAATGAAGTCATTGAATACCTGCTAGAGGAATTCATGGTCATACATAGGAAATCCGCACCATACCATCCACAGGCCAATGGGCAAGTTGAGGCCACAAATAAAACACTATGCACGGTTCTCACTAAAATAGTGTTAGAATCAAGAACAGATTGGGATCAGTAGTGATAGCGGGAAAAAGAGCAGTGCAATCAAGTGGCCTCTGTACTCGTGCACACTCCACAAACCACGCCTCATGCAAACAATCAAAGAACAAAACAAAGGGGGCACCACCCTAAATTAAGAGGTTTAGGGACCTCACACATAGTGCACATAGGCAAGTGAGACTTCTGGCATTATGATGGCCTCAAAACATATGGAAAAACAAATAGAAACGAAGCTTAGGGACCTTATGTAGCATATATATACACAAGACATCAGCTTAACAATACAACGGCATCTGATCATACATAACAAGGATATAGAGAAGCAAGCCAAGGATGGCATAATCCCTTGTCAAAAACAATCAACCCAGCAAGTAGGTATGATCCTACTAGCAACACATCAATACCTTAGAGAATGATGGCGAGGATGGTGGCCATGGAGCATAAGAGAAGACTCCTTATTTAGGTTTTAGGGCTAGTAATGTAGCATACTAGAGGGAGAGAGAGAGAGGGAGAGAGAGTAGAGCTCCATCCATAGCTCTTCGTTGTGAGCAATGTCGTCACAGCTTCGTTGCTTGGTGAAGTGGGTGAAGTGTTGGTTTTGAGTGAGAGAAGGCCTCCTTATATAGGTTTCTGAGAGGGTTTAGGATTAGGGATAAACATGCTTAAATCCGTTGATTGGGGTTACTTTTTGCTTAGGGTGGTCAACAGATTGAGGTCACCTGATATGTCACCATCAAGATATTCTCTAGAGTGATGTGAGAGGGGAGGGTAAATGCTGATTTTTCTGATTGTGACACATGGGGATAAGGCCTTGACCAGCATTTAAGAGCAGGTAAGGTGACTGTTGAAACTGGAGGTTCTGCACATGTCAGGGGGGGACCTGCGGGGGAAAGGTGGCAGCTGGGTCCTCCTGAATATCAAATTCTCAAAAAATCCTCAACCATGGCTTCTTTTGACATGTGTTCTTTGAAAAAATCAGCATGTTTCTTTTCAACTCAAAAGTCTTTGTCCCTGTTGACTCACCTTTACCATAAGATTTTCCCCTTTTCTCCTCCTGTAACTGCATTGTTGATGCCCAGTCACCGCTTCTAGTAACAGTGAACTGTTACCTACCAAATACTGATGGTGCAGTAAAAAATATTTAAAAAGTTATTGTAGGTAAAAAGTGATTTGTATTTACCATGTAGGTGAAAAATATTTACTGTAGGTAAAAAATATTTACTGTGGTAAAAAATATTTACTGTCGGTAAAAAAGTGAAAACGGAGTATGCTGTGTTGTGAGTCCACACGAACATCCTCATGTAAATTTCACTAGAAATTCACACCTAGAATGGGCCATTCTGTAAGATATAGGTTGTAGGCATGCATAAGAGCTCGTTCCCACGTATCTTCTGTCCATGGCACTTTTTACTCTTTGGTGCTTGTGAAGTAGATTTTTCTTCTCTTTCGAGATCCCTTGGACTAGAGTATCCTCATCTCCCCAACAACTGACTGTGCCTTTATTGCATCTTCAGAAGGGGTCCTAAAAACCATGCATCATATAGCCCTCCCCCTTAAGCTAGAGGTATTTGATGCCTCTAGCTGTAGGTTGTGCTACAATAGGGTTCTCTTGAATACTTACCCACCTGGTACCAATTGAATTTGCCATGTTACTGCTTTCTTGGCTGATGCACCCTGTTTAGTCCTTTCTGATGAATAATTGTATCCATCCATGACTAACAACTGGTCTCCTAGACCCTTGAAAGCCATACCCCATCCATTGTCAATATCCGCTTTCACTGGTAGCATTCTCTTTTTTCTTTTTTTCTTCTCTTTTTTTCCTTTTTTTTTGTCTTTTTTGTTTTTTTTTTTTGAAACGACTATGTACATGATTGTTACCTTAGTTGGAGCTCGAATATGATGAGCTCTCCTCTGAACCATCCTTAGCATTGATTTCACCAGCATATGGCTGTGAAAGACGACATTGGTAGGCCTTCAATCGCCAACCATTTACCGGGGTCTGATGTACCTTACCATCTAGGTCACCTAATTGGTAACTACCATTTGAGAACCTCTGTATCACTACAAAAGGGCCTTCCCACTTAAGCAAGAACTTACCATCCTTCCTGCGATCAAAGCGATTGTCGTATCTGAGCACTAAAGAACCTTCCTTGATACCTTTCTTGACAAGGTTGCGATTGAACTACTTTCGTTTCTTCTCTGCCTGGGCTGCATAGTACTTCACTGCTGACTCTCGATCTAGCCCTAAACTCTCCAAATCGATGATTCTTCCTTCCACCTGCTTCTCTTGACTATCCTCTTGATGTGCTTTTAGAACTCGGAGGCTCGCTAGCCCCACTTCTATAGGCAATAGTGCCTCTTGCCCGTAAACCAAGTGAAAAGGTGTATACCCCAAGGATGTTTTAAAGGATGTTCTGTAGGCCCAAAGTGCTGCATCTAGGTGTTTGTCCCATGCCTTAGGATGTAAATGCACTTGCTTAGTGATGATTTTACATATAAGACCATTTACCTTTTCCACAAGACCATTGCACTGAGGGTAGTATGGTGTAGAGTGCCTGCGCTTGATTTTTAACTTGCTCATCAATTGCCCGACTAAATCAGCTCGAAATCTCGGTCCCCTATCCGAGAGAATCTCCAAAGGTGTGCCAAAACGGCAACAAAGGCATTCAAAAATGAAATCACTCACGTCCTTGGCTGTGATGCGCTTTGTGGGACGAGATTCTGCCCATCTGGTCATGTACTCCACCCCCATAATGATGTATTCCTTCCCTGATTGAGTGCAAGATAGTGGCCCTATTGCATCTATCCCCCATTTTTCAAATGGCCCATAGGTTTTGATTGGATGCTGATTTTCATGGGTAAGACACCTTGGTCCAGCTTTTTGGCAAACCTCACATGTGCGGCACCAATGTTGTACATCTCGATGGAGGCTTGGCCACGTGAACCCTGCTTGTAAAATCTTTCTGCTAGTAATCTCTTGTGCAAAGTGGCCACCACACACCTTCATGACAACTAAACAAAATATCCTTTATCTCTTGGTATGCAGGAACTCTCCTTAAGACAGCATCTTTCCCTCTACAATACAAGTCCTCATTCACTAAGCTATAGCTGGTAGCCTTTTTTGCCAACCACCTACGTTCACTTTTACTCATACCAGAGGGTGCTTCACAATGCTCAAGAAAGTAAAGTAAATCATGCAGCTCCTCCTTTCCCTGGTATAAAGGACTTTTCACAAGGATAGCACCTACTATGAGAGTTTGTAGTTCTTCACCTGCTAAGGCATCTGCTTCTCGATTTTGATCCCTAGGTACAAAGTGCACTCGAACTTCTTTAAAACCCTTCAACAAGGCCTTTGCTTCCCTCATCTTAACAGACAATTTGTCATTTTTACAGGCCCATACACCAACCATTTGCTTAACAATCAACATGGAGTCACCAAAAACATTTAGCTTTGTGATGCCCTGAGAAAGACAACATTGCAACCCTAAAACAAGGGCATGGTACTCTGCTTCATTGTTAGAATGAACCTCTTTTAGATGAAACCCTTTTGCAAAGATCTTCTCCTTCTCTGGACCTAATATTACTATGCCTGCTGATGCCTTGTCTTGGGTCCTCTTGTAAGCCCCATCAAAATACAAACTGTGTGCTCCCAGTAGAACTTCAGGCTCCGGGATAGGCGGTACCTTACTAGGTGCCTCTTTCTTGGCCTTCTCATAACACCTTTGTGTGAGGACATCTGCCAAACAAGCACGGGTGGAATCCTCTACTTGTAGTGTGTAGTCAAACTCTTGAAGCTGCACCACCCACTTTGCTATTCTTTGAGACAATTCCATGTGTTGTAGGGCATATGGAAAAACCTCCTCAGTTGTGATTACCACAAATTGTCTCCGAAGTAAGTAAGCCCGAAACTTCTCCACTGCAAACTTAAGAGCTAGCACCAATTGCTCAGTTGCGCTGAAACCCTTTTCAGCAGCTGTCATCACTCTACTAGAGAAGTAGACTGGTCTCATGAGAGATGTCTTTGGGTCTTTTTGCATCAAGACAGCTCCTAGAGCTTCTGGACCTACACTAGGATTTACATAGAATAATTCACCCCATGTGGGTTGTAGGACGACAGGCAATGAGCTCAAAATGGTTTTAACTTCTTGAAATCACCTTTCACCCTCCTCACTCCATGTCAATGTAGTGTGTTTAGTGAGCTGCTGCAAAGGATAGATTGCCTGAGAAAGGAGATGTATGAATCGTCCCATGTAGAGAACCTTTTGAATGAAGGAGACTAGTTGCTTCACGTTTGAAGGAGTAGGTAAAGCTAACAATGTCTTTACCTTTTCAGGGTTAGCCTCAATACCATCTTGAGACACAACATGGCCTAGTAGAGTGACCTTGCTCTCACCTATGTGGCACTTGTCTTTATTCAATTGCCCACCCAATTGGGCCAGATGGGTGAAACCTTCATCAACCTTGGACAGATGTACTTCCCTAGAGCTGTAAATGCAAAAATCATCAATGAAGACTCGTATGGACTTACCAAAGTAAGGTTGAAACACCAAGTTCATAAACCTCTGGAAAGTAGCTGGGGCATTAGTTAAACCAAAAGGCATAACTCTATAAGAAAAACACCCCCAAGGTGTTATGAAGGTAGTCTTTCTTTGGTCTTCATCTGCAATTCTGATTTGGAAGTAGCCTGAGTACCCATCACACACTGTGTACCTTTCATGACCAGCCACTTCATTTAGTATTTCATCTTGAAAAGGCAAAGGAAAATGGTCCCTTTTTGTGGCTGCGTTTAGAGGCTTGTAATCCACACATACCCTCCACTTCCCATTTTTCTTTGGTGCTACCACAACTGGAGACACCCACTCAGAATCTTCCACTGGGTAGATAAATCCTGCCTTGAGTAATCTTTTTACTTCTTTTAAGAGTGCATCTTGTTGCACTAGCCCTAATTTCCTTAGCCTTTGCACCACTGGTTTGGCACCTTCCTTTAATTGGATATGGTGTTGGGTTACCGTCACTCCTTTAATGTGCTCGTAATCAGTTATAAAGAGGCCAGCATGCTTCTTTAGTACCTGCAAATAGGGTTCTGTCTCTTCTTCTAGTAGGTCCTTAGCTTGCATCTCCTCTAAGCCTGTGGCTTCTTCCTTGTTTAGAGAGTCTTGACCACCTTCTCCTTCTGGGTTTCGCATTATTATACCCATGACTTCCAAAGAGCTAGCATCCTCCTCAGATGACTCATCCTCAGATGAAGAGCAACTGCTTGTGCTCCATTCATCCATAGAAGTCTCCATCTCTAGGTCTTGTTGTCTACCCTGCTTCATGTCATACACAATTTTTTGTTGCTTGCCACCTACCTTATGATTTGGTTGCAACTCAAGGGAACATGTCTCCCAATCTTGCCTAGCTTTCACAGCCATAAGCCAAGGTCTTCCAAGGATTAGCGGATAGCCCTCCCCCTTAGTTGGGATCACATAAGCATCAATTGAGATTGCAACACCAAAAGCTGAAACCTTCACTCCATTAACCTTTCCCACACAAGCCACCCTTACATTATTTGCCATCTTAGCTTGTAAGGAAGTTTGCTCGTTTACTTCCAAACCCAACATGTGCATTAATTTCTCTGTCATAACACAAATCTCGGCTCCACCATCTACGTACACATTGGAGACTCGCTGACTCTTAATCTCTGCATCAATGATTGGCACGATATCCTTCATGCCTCTTGCACTAATAGACCCAACTAACTTTGCCTTAGCCCTCCTGGTGTTGACCATCTTAGACCAGGTTCTACGCATCTTTGGGGAAAGGTGGAGGAGTTGCTGCCATGAAATCTTTGGTCCTTGCTTACTCACATCTGCTACCAGGTCGTAGGGTATGGATCCTACCCCAAGTGGAAAGTCTTCTACTCCTATGTGCCTCCTTGACCTAATCTTCCTTTTCTTGTCTCCTATCACTTGGGAGGAACCCTCATTCCCTTTATCCGGCTCTGAAGCTTCCATTTCATCAGTTCTTTGTCTCCTAACTCTCTTTATTGGCATGGCAACAGCTTCCTCCATTTTTTCTTTCCCTTTATCCTTACCATTGTCAAGACATATGACAGAGACAGCCCTGTCCTCCCCTCCCGATGGTAGTGGAGGGATCTCTGTTGGTGCTTGTGGTGGTGAAGGAGGGGGTCTCAATATTTGGATTGGTGGGGCCACGTGTGCATTTTGTCCATTTAGTGGCTTAGCTCGAGGAGGAGTGACTTGCTGGCGAGGAGGCCGTCTTTGATTACCATTTCCTTGATAGCGTCGTGGATGGGGGCAATAATACATGCCGTGACCTACCTCTCCATAGTTGTAGCAAATGTACTCACGTGCTTTCCTTTGTCCTTCTTGTCTATTTCGTTCATTTCCTGGCTGGGGAGCCCTTACACCTTGAACCAGATTGATGGATAGGCTCTCTAGTTGATTGGTGATTTGTTGAAGTAATTCTTGTTGAGAGGACTCTTGGTCTGTTGCTCCTGTCCCTGCTACTACCCTTGCCGTAGGTTGAGCTAGCGGTGGAGGCTCCATTCCCCCTTGTAGTTGAGCTTGGAATTTTAACTTCCTATCCTTCTCCCTTGCATAAGTCATAGCTTTATCAAAGGTATCTGGGAATTTACCTTTTACCTTTTCTCGAAGGATGGGGTAAAGCCCTGCCAGGAAACAGTCCTTCTTTAGGCATTCTGGCGCCCTTTCTCCTTCACCTAGTGATGCACGCCATTTCTCCCACAGGTTGGAAAACTTTCCTTCATAGCTTCTATAGTCATTGGGTGATGTTTGGCGTAGCTCTAAGAGCTGTCTCCATATCTCCTCTGGAGGCTCATGGCGGCGAAATTCTTCGATGAAGGCCATCTTTAAGGACTCCCAGTCTCTTCTTTCTTCAGGTGCCAAAGTTTGATACCATAATTTTGCACCTTCCCTCAAGACCAAAGGAAAGGCCCTTAACTTAGTAGCTTCGTCATCCCTTCCCGATACCAGAAAGGCCATTTCCAAATTATCCAAAAAGTCTGGAGCAACCTCCCCAGGCTTACCATAAAAATTAGGGAAGGCCATAAGTGAGAGAGTAAACAATTACACAAACAGCTCCAATTTATTTTAAAATAGAGTATGGTAATTACAATTTGGAGCTTTAGCACAACTTAGCTCAAAATAGGACGAAGATCGACACATCAAAGGAATGGTAATAGTCTAGTAAGGGTAGAATGACAGGATGAGGAGAGCGCAAGATTTCCCCAAGTCTCTCGGCTCCAAACAACAGGGCTATTCTTTGCTGATAAAAGATTTTTCTATCAATACAAATATTCACACGGATATGACGCACAAAATGGAAAGGAAACATGCGGGGATCATCATTCTCATTACTGGCATCCATACTTACACAAAAGAGCCTAGCTTAGTTGCACCACCTTGGGACCAATGAGCCTGATCAGCCACATAAGGTCAGCACCTCGGATCACTTCGACTCTTCCTGATGCATCTGTGAAGACGTAAGGCGTGATGGCAACACTTTGTACAATGCTGAGCCTTTTAGCAAGCAACAATTGGATGCTATTACCATAATCAGCATGACGAATGAAAGTGACACCATTAATGTGCAGCACATCATCAACTAGGATATTTTCCTTAGATTGAGATAACTTCTTGAAAATTAGCAGCAAAGGTAGGGCAGGGAGGCTTTTCATCGGGTCTCCAAAGCACTTTGGACAATATCCAAAGTGATCTTCACGCGGACAGGAGGTTGGCTTGGGATTGGTGGTGTCTGGATTCACAAAGTGCACTGGGAGCACTCGCAGACGGGCGGCAATCTTGTAGGCAAGCCTTCGCCTCTTTGCTTCAGGAGGATTTAGGGGTGAGAGTCGTGGTTGCAAGTTGGAGGTTGAAGTTGGTTGCTCACTAGCCTTTTTCTTGCCTGTAGTGGTCATGTAATCCCTTATTAATGAGATTAAGCCAAATGTTACCTTATGCTTGAGCACGCGCTGCGGCCTTGGGCCACTTAGGTGTAGAGGTGATCTTCCTCCTCTTAGTCGGCTCCTCAGGAAAGAGAGGTCTGGTGATGCTTTCTCTTCCCTTAATGTGTGTCACAGTACCTTTGTGTATGTTGATGTAGAATATTTCAAGCTCGTGTGCGTTGGAGGTTTCTGAAGCACTCATAGGTTGAGAGGAGAGGTATATCAAGCTCTTCTTCTCACTCTCCTTCGTTGGCGATGATCACGAACAAGGCATGTAGAAGAACTTACTTCTTGAATTTCAATGACACTGCAACCTGGTAACAAGACCTCGATGAAAGCTTTTAAGGCCTCTAAAGCCTCCTCCTCTTCTGTTCTCCAATTTGCAAACTCCTCATGCCATTCGTCCATGTTGTAGACTGAAGGTCTGTGTAGCCCTCCTCAGTGGGGGCACCAAAATGATAGCGGGAAAAAGAGCAGTGCAATCGGGTGGCCTCTGTACTCGTGCACACTCCACAAACCACGCCTCATGCAAACAATCAAAGAACAAAACAAAGGGGGCACCACCCTAAATTAAGAGGTTTAGGGACCTCACACATAGTGCACATAGGCAAGTGAGACTTCTGGCATTATGATGGCCTCAAAACATATGGAAAAACAAATAGAAACGAAGCTTAGGGACCTTATGTAGCATATATATACACAAGACATCAGCTTAACAATACAACGGCATCTGATCATACATAACAAGGATATAGAGAAGCAAGCCAAGGATGGCATAATCCCTTGTCAAAAACAATCAACCCAGCAAGTAGGTATGATCCTACTAGCAACACATCAATACCTTAGAGAATGATGGCGAGGATGGTGGCCATGGAGCATGAGAGAAGACTCCTTATTTAGGTTTTAGGGCTAGTAATGTAGCATACTAGAGGGAGAGAGAGAGAGGGAGAGAGAGTAGAGCTCCATCCATAGCTCCTCGTTGTGAGCAATGTCGTCACAGCTTCGTTGCTTGGTGAAGTGGGTGAAGTGTTGGTTTTGAGTGAGAGAAGGCCTCCTTATATAGGTTTCTGAGAGGGTTTAGGATTAGGGATAAACATGCTTAAATCCGTTGATTGGGGTTACTTTTTGCTTAGGGTGGTCAACAGATTGAGGTCACCTGATATGTCACCATCAAGATATTCTCTAGAGTGATGTGAGAGGGGAGGGTAAATGCTGATTTTTCTGATTGTGACACATGGGGATAAGGCCTTGACCA
The DNA here is from genome assembly GCF_014529385.1 of Adiantum capillus-veneris. Taxonomy (NCBI): domain Eukaryota; kingdom Viridiplantae; phylum Streptophyta; class Polypodiopsida; order Polypodiales; family Pteridaceae; genus Adiantum; species Adiantum capillus-veneris. The sequence continues at coordinate 102,311,660 of NC_140942.1, read as the reverse complement.
GCATTTAAGAGCAGGTAAGGTGACTGTTGAAACTGGAGGTTCTGCACATGTCAGGGGGGGACCTGCGGGGGGAAGGTGGCAGCTGGGTCCTCCTGAATATCAAATTCTCAAAAAATCCTCAACCATGGCTTCTTTTGACATGTGTTTTTTGAAAAAATCAGCATGTCTCTTTTCAACTCAAAAGTCTTTGTCCCTGTTAACTCACCTTTACCATAAGATTTTCCCCTTTTCTCCTCCTGTAACTGCATTGTTGATGCCCAGTCACTGCTTCTAGTAACAATGAACTGTTACCTACCAAATACTTATGGTGCAGTAAAAAATATTTACCATGGGTAAAAAAAGTTACTGTAGGTAAAAAGTGATTTGTATTTACCATGGGTGGTGAAAAATATTTACTGTAGGTAAAAAATATTTACTGTCGGTAAAAAAGTGAAAACGGAGTATGCTGTGCTGTGAGTCCACACGAACATCCTCGTGTAAATTTCACTAGAAATTCACACCTAGAATGTGCTATTCTGTAAGATATAGGTTGTAGGCATGCATAAGAGCTCGTTCCCACGTATCTTCTGTCCATGGCACTTTTTACTCTTTGGTGCTTGTGAAGTAGATTTTTCTTCTCTTTTGAGATCCCTTGGACTAGAGTATCCTCATCTCCGCAACAACTGACTGTGCCTTTATTGCATCTTCAGAAGGGGTCCTAAAAACCATGCATCAAGTAGCTACACTCAACACTATGGGCATACAGGGTAGCTTACAAAACATCGATAGGAACAACATCATACAACATGGTGTTTGGCCTAAATGCTATACTACCCATAGAGTTTTTAATTCCAACTCTACAAGTAGCAAAAAGATTAGAATGGACAGGGCAGGAGCTCTCTTCCAGAATTGATGATCTTGAAAAGCTAGATGAACTACGCTTACGAGCTGTCGCTTCAATCTATGCTAAAAAGAGAAGACAAAAAGAATTTTTTGACAAACATGTGCGTACCAAAGAGTTCAAAACAGATGATTACGACTTGTTTATACCTTGAAGCAACATGCCAAGAAACTTAAAAAGCGAGGGATGGCACCATTTGTGATTAGTGATCTATCACAAAGTGGAGCTGTCAAGCTTGCTACATTAGTAGGTGAAGAAATGCCAAACTGGATTAGTGGATGTCGACTGAGGAGGTATCATCTACCACTCACACAGGAGATGCTCCAACAAATTCATCAAGGAAAAGACAGAACGAAGGAAAAACAAAGAGTACGAGAAGAAGCTCAAGCCGAAGCACAAGAACGCATTGCAAAAAGAAGGCTTCTGCGACAACAACAACAAAGTGGAACAACATTGCGAATCAATGCCATTCGACTGACGAAGTTGGAGGAGGAAACAATGGAGCCAATAATTGCGGTCAAAGTGGGAAGCAATCAAGTTGAATCAACAGCATTGCTTGATTCAGGTGCTCAAGCAAATTTGATCTCTAACGGATTATACCAACAGCTCAAAGTCGCAGGTCAAGTTCATCCTACTCCTCAAGTGCTGGAAAGTAGCACATCACACCCGTTGAAAACATTGGGATGGACTATATTGCATGTACAGGTACATCAATATATTTACCCACACAAATTCTATGTGGTGACAGAAGAAATCACACAACACCCAATGATGCTGGGGCAACCTTGGCAAAAAGAGTACAATGTGCAAATAGATTGGAAAGCAAAGGCGGTCAAAATTCAACATGAACATGAACAACAGGTGATAGCTTTTGCTCAGCAATACAAGCATGATCAACTGCAAGCCATGCAATCACTGGAAACAAAGCCAAAAGCACAAATTCCATTCAAGAACAACATGATACTCGAGACCAATAATCAGGTAAAAGCCAACCGTGCTACTTACAGACTTATGAAGTCACCGGCCACAATGCAAAGATCTAGGCTACCAAAATAAGGTAAACAAGTATGGATGCGGAAGGATAGAAATGCCATGGCAGACAAAGAACAATGCAACAACAAAATTCCAACAAAGAAAATGGTTCAACCACAAACCAAGGGCATAAAACAGATATGGATCCCAAAGAAAATGCTTAGCCATAACCCAAATGTCACTCACATTTGGATACCAAAGCAAAAGAAAAAGGAACTCCCTTCGGTACAAGCAACAACGAAAAGCAGACAACTGCATTTCAAAAAGGAAAACCGACATATGTGGATACCAATAAAAAACAAACCTGTGGAAAACAAGAAAGTGCCAAACAATCTACAAAAACAGACACCAACAAAATAACAATGGCAAGCAAAGACAATACGGCCCATTGCCATTAAGGCCTAGCCAATTCTATCCTTAGAAACTGCTACGACTCCATCAACAGTGTCGGCAAAGCAATTGCCTTTTGCAAAAAAGACAATTAAACAGAGAGTAGTAGAGTTACAGCTGTTACTTGCAAAGAAAGCAGAAAACCTCGACGACGAATGCCAATAAGCAACTTGCTTATTCCCTTCTCTTGCACAACATAAATTTTTCCATGCATTGACCGAGTATGCATAAAGTAGGGCCACATTAATCGGCCAGGCATTAGCACAACTGTTTCACCCTATGCACGGCACATACTCTGAGGCGATACCTTGTCGTCCGGGAGGACTCCGGCTAGGAGGGGGGGAGGCATTCTAGAGGCACTCTCAAATGCGGAACCAATGACAGAAACAACAAAAAAGGGCATGATTTTCGACTATTTTAAGGGTTGTTGTTTGATTGCAAAATTTCTGGAGTAAACCATGTACATATGCCCTTATAAAGCATAAAGCTACAGGTGTATGGGGCCAAACGCCAAAGCAAGCCCCTAGGTGTGTGTATATAAGTAGAAATAGCCCTTTTTCATGCAAAATATTGGTAAAACGGAGAAATTCGGCCATAAAAATTGCATATGAGTGTATATAATGTGTTGCGGTGATGTTTGTGATTTATTATGATTTTTGCGGATTTTTTGGGTTTGATTTGCTATTTTCCTTTTAATTTTGCTAATTTTCGGCAGAAAAACTTAAAAAATACAAAAAGCAAGTGAAAAACAGTCGTAATGAAAAACAAAAAATATGGTGATGATCAGTGACTATAGGACAACCTATGGTAGAGTGGGGGTGCAATTATGAGACTGGAGCGGAAAGCGTGTTTTGGCCAGGTTTTGACCGAAATGCCAAATTTCTGGTAAACAGAGCAAATGGAGTCCAAATCAACAAATTTTGGAGCCTAAACTGCATCTCGCAAGAAGATAGGAGCACATGTCAAATTTCATTAAAAGTGTTTCGGGGACCTCCATTATAAGAAATTTTCACCCCATTTTTAGCTCATTCTCACTATTGACTTTGTGGAGAGAGCTTCTACCACCTAGAGCGGATCGACCTTCCAGTAGCTTCTACGACGTGCACGACTACCCGACGAGCTCCAGACATGAGAGGTAGGCTCACCACCTTGAGCTTTTCGCGCATGTTTGTCATTATGTCGCGAAAACTAGCGTAGGGGTCACACACAAAGCGAGCGGTAGAGACCTACAAGTAGAGACGGCGGCCTAACGGCTAACCCGAAAGCAACAAGACTTCATCAGCAGCTTACCCTAGTCTAGGAGACCAGTGGTGGATGTCCAAAGGTAGTAGGAAACCATCGAGAAAAACCCTAATTCTCAGAAACCCGCAAGAGGCCACCAAATGGGAAATCGGAGAAACGACGACGAAAGGCTACCAAAATTCATGGGTAGGAGCATCTCGACATGCTCGACAAGTCTATATGACCCGCATGACCAAAAAGTGACCCGAAGCGGCACTAAACTTCAGAAACGGCATCAGACACACAAAGCGTCAAATTACACTTGCGGCCAAACCACAAGTTCGTTTGCCACCAAACTTCACGAGCGGCTTTCCTAGACCATCAACAACCAAGTCCTATGGTGGTAGACCACCACAAATCATCAAAGGTATGTAAACGCAACTACGGGTGCTTCTAGAGCGACAAATTGCCAAATGGAGCTCCGGTGAAGCCAAAGTCGACAAAAACCATACGGCAAGGATCCCCAAGGGATCGGGAAGCTATGGAGACCAACATCAAGAAATTTCATCGCCAAAAAGCACTCCAAAAGTCAGAAAACGGCTCGGAGGCTCTGAAGTCCACACAGGGAGTTATACTCTATCCATTTGACTTTTTTGTTGAAATTAGGCTCAAAAGGGACTTGGGGGGGCAAAAGGCAAGCACTGAGAGCACCAGAACTGAAAAAATCACCAAGAGACATCCTACGCGTAGGATGTCTCAAGGGCACTTTTTGGCACAAACTCCAATATTTTTTATCATGCACATGTTCTGAATGACATTTACAAGCCATACACCAAGTTTCATCACATTTGGACCAGGTTTGTTGACCTCATATGCATGAAGAAACGCAAAGTTACGGCATAGAGGCAATAATGGGCCAAAGACCTACCAAATCTTGTCCAACTCCCATAAAACTTGCACAACACATTCACCAACACATCAGCAAACAATCTGTGTGGTCAGGGAGAAAAAATGATAAATTAGAGTAGGATGTCTATTTGACCTTTTTGGCATGCAAGGGATGTTTTATCATTCCAGATCCAATCACCTCATCATCAAGAGCCCATATATCAAGTTTGAAGCCATTCCAATCACTTTTGACCCCCAACACCCTCAAGATACACTTTTTGAGCCCAAAAACACCTCATAGAGCCTTACAAGCATCAAATCTTCTCCAAATTCAAATCCAAGAACATGGCCATGTTCCATGGGCCAAGGACAACCCACAGAACAAGTTTCATGTCATTTTGATGAAAAAGACATCCTACGCGTAGGATGTCTCCATCATAAATTTAGCCTTCTGTGCAAGGAATGACATCATGGGAGCCAATACCATGGTGCAATGAGCCCATATACCAATTTTCAACCCATTTGGACATCAATTGCTACCTATGATGGACATTCTACCAAAATTGTGACCAAAATCTTGAATCAGCCCAAAAATCCACTTTTTGATATCCAAATTCAAATCCAAGCATACAGCCATGTTCCATGAGCCTTACACTACCTGCATGTCAAATATGAACCAATTCTGATGAAAAATACATCCTACGCGTAGGATGTCTAGATTGAAATTATTGGCCAAATTTGCACTGTGAGCACATGCACAGCTTCACAAGTTCCTTTTAATCTTTATTTTCAATTTTCAAGTCATTTGGATAAGTAAAACTCAGTTTCTCAGCTAATATGGAAAAAACGCTAACTTCGGACTACTAAGTGCAACAGGATCTATGGCGGCCTCAAAGTCACCGGCAAAGAGGAAAAGAATGACCATCAAAGATTATCTAGATGAAGCGGAACCCTTTGTCATTCCAGAAGGAACACTAAAGCCCACCAGCACCTGGATACAAGAGGATCTGTTAGAGTCCAATGACCTAAAGATCTACCAGGGAGTACTCAAGGACAATGAAGGAAATGTCATAGAGCTACCAATGTTGCCGAGAGAACTCAACGAGTTTGTACGAAGCAAGATGGCTGGCTACTTGGAGAAAATTGACCTCCACAACTACTTTGAAGCAATACCGGCAAGGGTGGACATCAAAAGAGTCTGGGAGTTTGTAACAAGCATCAAAGAGGACGGAGTGGCCAAGGTAACAAATTTACAAGGCAGACCAGATACAGAGATAATAATCACTGAGTGGGTTGTAGCCCATGCACTAGACCTCTCCAATGAGGGAGACAGCATAACAAAAAGAAGGGATGAAGTCAAGGTGTACAAAGAGAAAAAGGCAAATTACACCTTTGAAGACATTGCCAACCCAAAGGTGGCTATGAGCCAGTTGTACAACCAGTACTTCCACATGTGCACGAAAAGGCCACAGAAGTACAGGATGCCGCCAGGTGCAATTGCCACAACGTTTACTTGGGCAATGACAAAAGGGACCCCAAAGATAATCAACTATGCGGCATACATACATGACAGCTTAGTAAAGATGGGCAACAAAAAGCCAACCTACATAGTGCCAGGAGAACTGATCACCAAGGTGGTATATGGGGCACTACACGCTAAAGGAAGGTGGCCTGACCCCCCATCTCAGAATGATTGGCTAAGAGTAAAAGAAGACAAGGAAGATGAGCCGCAAAGGCACCAAGGGTGGCTATGAGGTTGAAAAGACGGCTAGAGCCAGTTGAAGATGAGCAACCCGAGTAGAAGAAAGGAAAGAAAGAGTTTTCTCAAGTGCCGACCAAAGAAACAAGGTCACAAAAAGTGGCAAGACTAGAGAGGCTGATGGAGAGTTTTCGAGCAGAGAGATCCCTCAAGGGTGATTTGCCATCTCTCGAGTCTATGTCCGGATCATCTAGAAGAGTGCAAAGGGACCGCTTTGAAGATTACATCAAAAATTTCGAGATTCTTGATGATGCAGCGGAAAAAATTCCCCATGTACCTTTCACAAAGGAGGAAGTAGAACAGATAAGGCAGAAACTGCTAGATGAACAAGGAGGACAAGAAAGAGAAAGAAAAACAAAAGCAGACAGGGACTTAAAGGGCAAAGCTGCAGCCTTACCAGATAGCCCTAAACCCAGCCCACCGCCCTCACCACCTCCTAGCAGCCCTCCACCAAAAGATAAGGAGGCTGAGAACAAACAAGAAGAGGCCAAGCCTGAATCTGAGCAAAAAGGACTAGATGAGACCTACTATGAATTTTTGGACCTGCTAGCTGTAGGCTATACGAAGGAAGAAGCCGCCACAGTCGCATTCGACTTGGCGAGGACAGGGCATAAAGAACAGATGCAAGGCATCCGTCTAGTGGAGCTAAAAGAAATTGCTACAGACACTGTATACCTGCACCCACCCTCCAATGACTGGGACGTGGTGATAACAAAGCTGGCCGGATTGAGGGTACAATCCATGGCTTCAGAGAAAGAAATGACGACTCTCAAAGCCACTGAAGAACAAATCAAAAAAGAAGTAGATTCTCTGCAGGCACAAAGCCAAAGGCAAAAAGAGAGAGAAGATGACCTGCAGGCCAGCTTGGCAACGGCTCCACAAAACTGCCAAGCAATGGAAGAAGTAAATCAGGAAGCAGTAAAAAGAATACAAGCAGCTGAAGAAGAGTGTCAGCAGCTCAGTAAGTCGTTGCGAGATGCCGAAAGAGAAAGAGATAATCTGACACTACAGTTGGCCGAAGAATAGAAAGAAGTAGAGGCCATGAGAAATGCCAAGGAAAAAGCCGAGATAGAACAAGAAGAAAGCCTAGATGAAGTCCTTGAGCTCAAGGACCAATTAAAATTCAAAGATCAAACCATCCAGAGGCTGCGAGCGTCACCTGCTAGAGTCAGAGCTACGATATCGACTCAAATCATTTCCGAGAGTCAACTATATGAAGAGCAAATGCAAGAACTTCAGAAGGAGCTGACTCTCGAGAAAAAGCAGAGATTGATGATGGCTGAGGGTTCTATAGTAATGCAAACAAGAATGGAGGAGGACCAAAAAGCCCTGCAAGAAGAAGTGGAAAGCATAAAGATAAAGCTCTAGGAGGCGGAAAGAGTAAACGATGAACTTAATGACCTCCTCGTGACTATGGGCGGGGAAGCTGAAGCGGAAAAGCAAACACTCCTCAGGCAAATTGAGGAGTTGAAAGGCTAGCAAGGAGGTGAGGCAGAAAGTTCAGGGCCAGCCGCCAATGAGGGCATCGACCTCGAAAATGTGGCAGATCCTGTGGACACACCCATGCAAGAGGAAAGCATAGAAGGATCCTCTCAAGAGCCACAGGATCTAACACAAGAAGAGGAGGAAAAATTGCGTAAGGCAATAGAGGAAGAGCTCAGAGAAACCACGAAAGAAGCCTTGGAGTGGGAGCAGAGGGTCTTCACATCTATGACCATCCATAAGATCGATGCCAGCAATCTCAGGCGCGAGTGGCTTAAACCCTCTCTCCTATATCCATTGCTGAAATATGAGGCAGCTACAATAAACAAGCGGATCAGAGAAGAGGCAACGGTACCTCTCTACAATGCAGACACCTCGAAGCTAGAAGGAGTTAAGGTTATAGTGGATTCTCAGCCAAAGTGGAGGAAGGCTTGGCTTACAAAGTACCCACAATACCTAATCCACCTAGTAGAGGCACCTAAAGATATCATAGACAATCTCAGCTTCTGTCCTCTACCAAGGGTTAGGACGTGGAAGGCACAGGAAATTTTGCAAAGAAGCCAACCCACTTGGCTGAACTACCAAAGCTGCCGGGCGTGAAGGCAGGCGAGAGAATAAGTGTCCAATACATGGTGAAAACCCTAACGGGTGCCATAAAGTTGTTCACTGGCTCACCTGACCTTACATGCATTATGATCAAGAAAATTTGCAAAACCATCTTAGCAGTATTCGAGACCTTCAAGCCAGTCCATGTGACCGACAGCATATTCTTCTTCCAAGATACATACAGATGCACCTATGATCTGTTAGGTCATCCTTCAAAGGAGGTGATACACGCGCTGTATCAAAGAATCATGTTTCTACCATCCTTTCACCTCCAGGATTTTGAAGAAGCATTTTATACAGGGTTCTTCACCATGAATACAGACATCTTTGGCCCAACAATGCTGAACCTACATGCCAGGTACGAATCACTACTAAAGATACGAGAAACGATAAGATGAAGCAGTAGATCAAGGCCATGTTGGGGACGACATGAGCAAGGAGGGGGGGAGTGTTAGAAGCTGGACACACCCCACGACAGTAACTACTCAGAGGACTCTTATTTTTTGTAATTATTCATTCATTGAGGAAAACCTGATTTTTCACCTTGTAATTATTGGGACTTACAGAAGTTTCCAAATTGTATTCCAGTTTTGATAGTTAGATTGAGTAGATGGTTGATTTTGGAACTTTAGGGTTTGAGAAATTGTAAGGTATATATACCACTTTTTGACCTTAATGAAAAAAACCTTTTGTCATTTTAAAAACAAGTTTGAAGTCTGTGAGTGAGCATACTATGTACGAGAGAGAGAGAGAGTGTGAGATTCATCTTGATGCTACGTGTGCTCCGGTGGTCGGAATTGAGTGCGAAGAGGTGCAGCATGTTGCCCCCGATAAGAGCTACGCGCCGATACCTACATTGCACGCGTACGGTCCGGTCTTGCGAGCTCCTTCTACGAGCTTCATCGGGTGTTTGGGAGAGTATACGTTGTCCGATTTTGCATTGCAGCATATCCATGTGTTCACATTGAGTAGAACTACATATTAGGCACTTTAGATTTCGAAAACGGAGACCTGCAGATTTCGGCCAGACATCCTACGTGTTTCTGCACCGGGTGTTTTGGGTCTGGATTTTGGTTCATAGACCCTAGGGAGAGCGACCTATTGGTATTAGTAGGGTCTCCTTCAAGTTCTATGGTGTTTCGAGATTGTTTGATGGGTCTTCGGCTCTAGAAAGCATTGTAGGAAGTTTCCTCTTATGCACTCTTGAGGGCTGTGACTTAGACAATTGGTAGAGACCTCTGTAGGAATTAGTTAGGAGTCGGTCGAGTGTAGGTTGACACCTTATGCTTGCTTCCACGCGCCTGCGGGTTGAGCTTCGTCCTTAGCTGACATTACATGTTAGGTGAGTTCTCGCTGTGCTGACGTCCGTCGCGGCATATCCGTCCAACAAATCCCTAGGGCCATGCCAAGGGCATGTTGGAACAAGTATTTGGGGTTGTAGTGTCCAATGTACATTATGCTGTTATGAACCCACTTGTCGGATTCAATTTGGCACATGTTGTCACATGGGATACAACATGGTCTAGGGACTCAAGGATTTCGGTTTTAGCCAGTGTGGAGCAATGAATGAGGGTCCCTCTCACTCTTGTCGCGAAGTGTTTAGAGTTACCTCCACACACAAGTACATCTTGTACTTGAAGGATTTAAAAAAAAAAACATCCTTACATGAGACATATTCCACATGTGGAGAATATGAGTCTCTGGACTGAGACTGGCGCCCATTATTTCAAGTATGTGTTATGACAAAGTCCCTAGGTGTTGGTCAAATTTCTTTTCTAGACCATTGTGCGCTCCTTGCCGCACTGTCGAAGCAAGGGACTTGCCGTTACACCGTGTGCGAGCCATAGACGGCTGCAAGCACACAACTAGCTTAACTAGTAAGCTCAAAAGAGGGCAATGGTGTGTCACTCACCGCTCTATGCTCCTGCCGTGGAGGATTCCTCGCCGCGATGAAGAAGAAGCTGCAGTCGTGCCGCGCTCAACCGCTTCGCCGCCGTCGTGCCTTCGTAATACTCGATCGCACACACACTCTCCCTCTCTCTCTCTCTCTCACATACACACACACACACAAGGAGGTGAAGAAGAAGAAGATGGAGATGGAGATGGAGCAAGAGCACTCTTCTATTGCACAAATGAGAGAATGAGTCAATTTTAGGTTTAGCTGCTTTTATATGAGCTCACCCCATTCACACTTGGGCGCCCATGCTTAGCCAACTAATCCCTTGCATGTCCCAGTTAGAGTGCGCCTCTCATCGGCGATCACTCTTACCCTTTTCCTATTGGTCCGACAAGCCTGGTACCTGACTCTACCAAATACATAATACACGTCCGTCGTAGGTGATGGGGTGTCCGTGAGCCGTGAGGGTTAACATGCCCCCCTTCCTGATGTAGATTATGTCCTCGGAAGCTATTGAGTTGAAGCTCGTTCGTCGAGGTGGAAGACCATTTGAGATGAATGTCCTTAGCCTTCTTCAGTCACTGCAAAATCAAACAACATTGGCACAGTAATTGCATTCTCATAAGTGATTAAAAAGCATATGCAGTTTTAGGTAGACAAATTGATTGGTAAAATAATTTCAAACAATTTGTCAGCAATGAACATTAAATTGCAATGTAATCAAATGCATAAACAGATGTAAAGGTAAAAAATTAAACAAGTCTGGGGTCGCTAATTTGACGGTTGAAAGGCACTAGAGATCGAATATTAATACCATGGGTAAGCTTCTTAATTTTCTGTGGTCAATTAAGTTGTTTAATCGCGAGAGCCAAGTATTCATGCTCGAGGACTGACTAGAGGCTATATCTAGAAGACCTTGTAGTTAAGCTACCATAAAAGGAATTTCTCATGAAATCATCGCCTGACTGATTACTTTTTCTTTGACCCCCCAAAGTCTTTTCACAGTGATTCAATTTTGATGTGTGTGCTTATTTTGTATGCCTTGGGTTTTCTGCTTTTCAAGTAAAAGCGCCCATATTGGGAACCTCTAGGGCTCTAGTACCATAGGCAATACATGTGAGTGAAGTACCAAATCAAGCTGAGATTCTCTTCCAGCTTAAGATTTTACAGTGTGGCACTTTGATTTTTTGTTTGTTCATTTTCAGCATTTTAATTGTGTAACTTTGGGGGGTCATATAACACTGATACATCTCCCCAGGCTCATCACACTAGTAAACTCCTTTTATAATACTTAAGCTAAAGGTCAATAGGGTCAAGCCCACTAGAAAGCCCTAGTACATTTCACACAATGCTGCCTAAATCGGATTAAGAACCTAAGTAACCATTAATTATTAGGAAGGCATTCCCCATGGTATTAAGAGGAGATCTCTAACACCTAACTTGGTCAATTTAGCTTAGTCGGACTGCTTGAGTTTTAAACCTAGACAACTGATTATGACAAAAGATTACATTGAATTAAATGTTTGATACTAAGCAAATGCATTGAATATTAGGCTACCAATCACAATTAAGGCAGACAATCATAGATGCAAAAAAGATAAGGGGCAATGCTAATGGACAAGAAACACCTGTTTGTGTCGATGGTCGCGCTTGATTTGAAGAGTGAGTCGAGATAAAGATTCCATGAAGGTCCAAATCCTATCAATAGCAACACGCTCCTGTATACACTAGGAAACAAAAGGAATACCTCCAGGAGGCACATTAGTGGGAAAAGAGAACTTTGCTAATCACTCAACTCTAAAACAGAAACACTCCTATCGTACTAATCTTACCTACCCTCCATCACTCAAGTGATGAGGATCAAAGGTGTTTCATGACATAGGTTTCTGTTTCAGTGTACCGGATGTAAATGTGTAGGTCTGGGTCAATGTTTTGACTTTTATTGTGCATACTCGTTTGCTAATTGCTCTTGCTCTTTATTTTTTTGTTTTTTGTGAGTATAAAGCTTTATATGTACATTCCCTAAGATTGGTGATTGAGAGGTTAGGGAAAAAGGTTGAGAGGGAAACAAATGAATGATGACTGTCAACAAACACTCCCCCCTTCCTTGGGTAGATCATACCGTTTGAAATGAGTTTGTCACCCTTTGAAACCAATTGTTCCAGTTGGTAATAGGTGAGGAATTTTGCCAGTAGTTTTCTATTACCCTAGGTGCCTCGTCAATTTGCAAGGGTGGTAAGGTACTCTCCCAGGATCGAACTTGAAGTGGTTCATCAGGTGATTCTTGAACACTGGGAGGTGTGGATTCTTTTGTAGCTTCATGGAGGTCCATTACTATAGATGGAGGCTGTGTAGAATCTTTTACTTCTATGGATGTATTACATGAGGAGCTAGAAGCTTCATGGAACTCCCCCCTCCCTGAGCTAGGTGGAATAAATTGGTTTTGCCTTGGAGCCCAAACTAGCTCTGGACTAGGTGTGTAGCATTATGTGATCTTTCCCTTCCCACGGTCTGTTGGCTTTAGCGTTACACTGTTTGACTCATATGGGTTTGTTGTCGATAGGGAAGGACACATTTTATGTTTAGGTACCCAAATTTGCTCATTTCCATCATAGTAGCCTTGGGCTTCTAACAGTTGTTTTGGAATCCATCGTGATTTGGTCTTGACTCTCCTAGGGAGCGCTCTTGGTTTTCCGGGGAAATTTTTTCTTGGAATGGATGGGAGGGTTGAGGTAGTTGGAAGTAAGGCCTTGGGGACCCATTGATATGTACTCTTAGGTCGTGCAGGTTGAGTACTTGCAATATTACTGCTTGCTGCAACTACAAGTGTTGAAGTGCTAGATTCATGGGTAGCCGGCAAAGACGAGTTAACCACCTTGGCTTGTGAATGTTGGCTCTCCTTCAACTTTGCTAGAGTTTGCAACGTAGGTGACTTTGCTTGAATGATAGGGGTAAGAGTCGGTGGTCGCGTCGTGACACTACCAGTATCCCAATTAATAGTGCATTTGGTTGCCAACATCCACGTGCGTCCCAGGTTTACGTTGCCTTCCATAGCTCCTGCGGGCATGACTAGAAACCTCTGCACTATGCTTCCATTGTCATAGACAACAAGGGTCTGAAGGAATCCAAGAATAGCAGTTTTCTTTTTATTAATGGCCTTGACTTGCATCGTACTCGGGGATAGGGTCGGTTTCCCTAATTGACACCAAACTCCATAGGATAACAAATTGTGTTTAGCTCCCGTATCTAATAAGGCATTGTATAGTACTTTCCCATAGGGGCTATTTAGCTCAATTGGGTATCGTAGGGGTGGCTCAGATTCTAATGAGTCGTCATCTGTGTCCTCAAAAAATGCTTGCGTGATTCCCAGATTAGCTTCTCGTTGGCGTCTAAGACGTTGTTGTCGTTCTCGAGCCTCAACTCTTGCTTGGATTTTTTAAAGCTCTGCTTGTTCCTTGGCAGCCTTCTTTTGATGGATGGCTTGCAACTCTTCCTGGCTTAGAGGATCATAATATCTTTTGAATTTACTCCCATTACGGAATCCAATGGTTTCAACTCCATCTAGAGTCTCCACACGAATGGTACCTTGCGGGGTAATTTCACACACTCGATATGGCCCCTTACCAGCGTATTTCAATTTCTTCTTTTCATTACGTACCCCGTACATAAGAACTTTATCACCAACCTTGATGTCTTTATCCTTTAAATGGCTATCAAACCACTTCTTTCTCCTATCCTTCTCCACTAGAGCATTTCGCACAGCTAATTGCCTCTCTTCATCTAGCCTTTCCAGGATATATAATCGCTCCACTAAGGGGTTACCATCCCAACCTTCTTGAGAAGCTACTCGAAGACTAGGAATGACAAACTCCCATGGCATAACTGCTTCTTGGCCATACACCATCTTAAACAGTGTGCAATTAATAGCAACTTTATACGCAGTACGATAAGCCCATAAAGCTGATGTAAGCTTTAGGTCCCAATCAGTGCGATGAGCCTCAACTGTCTTTGTCAAAATGGAGATGAGAGTTTTGTTGGTACTCTCATCTTGGCCATTTGCTTGGGGATAATAGGGTGTAGACTTGTGGTGAGATATCATGAAGTTTGATGTGAGTTCTTTTATTACTTCATTTATAAAATGAGTTCCATTGTCACTCACAAGTTCAAAGGGGCATCCAAAACGTGTGATAATGTTCTCAAAGAGGAACTTAGATGTTGTTTTTGCATCCGCCTTTCGTGTTGCTTTTGCTTCAGCCCATTTGGTTACATAGTCGGTAGCCACAATGATATATCATGATTGCGTGTTACGTGCAGCCGGACTAATCGGTCCTACAAAGTCTAAGCCCCACTTTTCAAATGGTTGGGTTTCCTTGATGGGATGTAGAGGCATCCTATTACTTCTTTGTGGCTTCTTGGAGCGTTGGTATTCATCACATCCCTTTGCAAAAAGTGATGCATCCTGAAACAGAGTGGGCCACCAATAGCCTGACTGTAAGATCTTTCGGGTAGTCAAGTTTCCTGAAAAGTGACCACCAGATACGCCCATGTGTGCCTCTTGTAGAATATATAAATACTCATCCTCGCGGGCACAGCGTCTAAGAACATCATCTTTTCCTCTCTTATAGAGAGTTCCAGCCAGTAAGCAATAGGGTTCGCATTCCTTGATTAATTTTCGAGCTATATCTTTTCGCAGTTCTTTGGGTGGAAAACCATTAACTAAGAAGTTAACAATCTTTTCACTCCATTCAGGCATTGTCTCAACAATGAACAAAGGAGTATCAGGCAATTCATCATCAACCCCTGTAGGAGCTTCGCCATTAGGGATACGAGATAAATGATCCGCCATGACATGTTTCCTCCCAGGCCTCAAAACAACAGTGAAGTCAAACTCAAGAAGAATTAACAACCTTCGTGTAATTCGACCTGTGGAACACGGCTTGTTTACCAAATATAGCAATGCTTGATGATCAACATAAAACACAAACTTGGTAGCAAGAAGGTAATAGCGAAATTTCTTTACTGCGTAGATCATAGCTAGACCTTCGCGCTCTGTAGTAGTGTAGTTCATCTCGGCATCATTTAATTGGCGACTTGCAAAGCTAATAGGTTAGTCCAATTTATGTTCTCCTGGTTGAGTTAGAACACACCCAATAGCATAATTTGATGCATCAATATGCACATGAAAAGGTACATTCCACCCACCCATACAATGAACACCACAATGACGAGTGCATCAGAGAGAAAGCTCCCTGTAGGTACTAGGAACTCCAGATGAACGAACAGGAGGTCCAACTCCTCTGTTAGGGTTTAGAACAACTGGACAGACATCCATCACACTGATTGTACTAACCTTTACCTATTATTTGATCAGATAGAACAATAAGGAGTAGTGAGGTGAATCCAAACCCTCACTGAGAGCTCCATCCACATCGTACTCTCTCTCTCTCTCTATGTGTGTGTGTGTGTGTGTCCACACACCGCATTCATGTAATCTTCACTCTTCAAGTGGTCTCAAAGCACATGGTGATCACAAAGAGCATGGCAATGTCGAGAGCTTGAAGACGATAGCTTGCTTGGTCTCGATGGTGGAGAGATCAAGAAAGTTTGGAAGCTTTGTGAGGATGCAATGGGGGCTTGTGGGCTCAACTCAGAGTGATGTATGCTTTTGTTGACGCTCAGAATAGAATTTGAAAGATAGTGTGTAGATAAAGGTAATGCCCTAAAAACTATGTACGTGACAAATTGTCCTCAAATTTGATTTTTTCCTTGTAGATTGCATATCTAAAAATTATATTCACTATGCTTCTTCATTTTGACGTGTCCTACAACTTTATAGGAGAAGTGTATTAAAAATTTCTCGTTGATTTGTTGATATTCAACTTAAATTGATTGTATACAGACAATTTCAGGTTTTTTGCTTCATGCAATGTGTGAGTTTGATGCACTTTTGGAAGCATAAATGATGCTCAAAGTTGGGTGCACAAATTATGTGCTAAAGATGAAATCTTAGCTTGTGGTGAGCAAGAGATTTGAGGTTTCTTGATAGATTTGGATAAAGAAGAAGCAGATATATTTCGCCGATAAACACTCTTTTTCGACCGAGGTGAAGTTGTCGATTGTCAGCATTGGCATCACACGTGGAGCTTCTTTTACAGATTTTCATAGGACATTTTGACATTGAAATCCATTAGAGTTCCAGTGGGAGTTCTATTAGCGTATGCTTGATGCCTTGGGTCAATAAGAGCCTTGCAATGCCATTGAAAGAGGGTATTTACATTGATGATGAGTGGAAGGAGCTAGAACTCAATACCTTTGAATTCAAGAATTTTTGTAGCAAAAGAGAAATTTGGGGGCAGTCTACTACAACCTACACGCCTGTTCAGAATGGAGTTGCTACGCACATGAATAAAACTATTCAAGAGAGGGTCACTTCCATGCTATCTATGGAAAGTTTACCTCAAGAGTTTTGGGGAGAAGCTTTTACGACAACAGTGCATGCAATCAATAGGTTTCCTAGTACAATTTTGGATTACAAGATTTCCCAAGAGATGTGGACCGACAAGAAGCCTAATTATGATAGATTATGTGTGTTTGGTTGTGAGGAATTCTCACATGTGTCTTGTGAGGAATTCTCACATGTGCCTAATGAGCTTAGAAAGAATCTAGACCCCAAGCCACACAAATGCATTTTCATTGGCTATGGTGCAAATAGAGAGATGGGTTATTGTCTTTAGCACCAAGAGTCTAGGAGAGTAATTCCCAACTCACATGTGATCTTCAATGAATCAAAGATGCATAGACAACTTGTGAAAGAGGTTGAGTATCTCAAAGTGAGATTCGAGTACATAGCCTCAAGACTAGTTATCCAAAAAACTTAGTCTAATAGTTATGTACCCACCACTAGTAGTGCTCCGAAAAGAGCTAATAATGC